>NC_073703.1:1399412-2097868 GCF_023634085.1 Falco cherrug | reverse complement strand
TTTTGGCTTGGCAGAGCCTTAGCAGGACCCCTGCGCAGCATGCTCCGGGCAGAGGGGGAGTGCTGGACTGTGCAAAGATTGTCCTTTGCCTGTCCTGCCAAGTGCCCCTATAAATAGAGGGGGACACGTGCCACTGATTAATTGCCTGTCTATGCAGGCAGCCAGCTCCCGAGGCAGACGCAGCCTTTGTCTGCTGGGAGCAGCAACACTTGCCAGGAGAGAGGCCCCCTCTTCTTTGGAAAAGGGAAAAGAGGGAGAGATGAAAACAGAGTGCCCTGTCACACTAAGCAGAGGTCAGTCCTGACTGGAGACTTTTCCCTCTTGGAGGAGCAATCCTCCTGGTGTCACTGCTGCAGACTGTGGTAGGGGACAGGTTAGCCTACAGCAGCACATGTGCCACGGGCATTGCACCCTGCTGTGGAGCTGGGCCCTGGCACAGCTGCTCAAAGCTGCCCAGATGTGGCTGCACCATCCTGGAGAGGGATGAAGGACCAGCAGACCCCTTCAAGCAACAGCAAAAGCCTCAGGGGAGGATAATCACAACTGTGCTGCAGTGCAGGGCCAGCCTCCCACACCTGAGCTGGCAATGCAGCGGGAAAGGGGAGGATGGTTTTAGGAAAGAGGAGATGGAAAAGTTGGCAGGTGAAAGAGGAAGGAAAGAGGGGAGGACAGGCAGTTCTTCCTCCCAGCTGGGCCTGGAAAGCTTCCCATCTGCAACAGCTGGTTGTGACATGGGACCTAGGTCTTGCAGGTCACTTCTTGTTCACATCTGGGGTGTGGAGCCCATGAGTTGTGGCTTTATGTGCACCATTCCCTTGTCATGTGTGGGCTCCAAACCCTGTCCGTCCCCTCCTGGCCCTTGCAGGGAGCATGCTGACGGTGCGGCTGGAGGCTGGCGAGGAGAGGTGTGGTGCTGGGCTGTGGCGGGTGACCTACCCCATGGGCACAGGGCGGTTGACCCCCAGCTGCAGAGCAGCACAGCAGCTCCTCTCCCGTTCAGCCAGATAAGAACTCACAGCTCCAGTTAAGCATGTGCAGGGGCCCAAAGCAGGGCAGAAAAAGCTGCAGGGCAGAAAAACCTGCAGGCCTGTCAAATGCAAGAGGGTGCAGGAGCCAAATCTCCGAGGGCACTTGCCCAGTGTGGCTGTCAGGGGATGGCCAGAGTGAGGAGGGAGCCCTTCATGTCAAAGCTGGGAGGCACTTGGCCATTAGAGCAGGTGGGAAGGCAGCGCTCACCTGGCTGCTGCACAGCCAGTTCTAGGTCACCTTGAACTTCTGCTCTCCTGCCTCAGCTCCTGCATCAAAGTTTCCCTTCCTCCTCATCTTCCTCCATCACCAGCCCTGCAGAAGCCAGGCTGGGCTGCTCCATTGTGCAGCTCTTCCTTCCCCTGGGGCCAAGGGGACAATAGCGCATCTCTGAGCCCAGGAGCTGCCTTTCCCGGCCTCTTTGGCACGGGGCCAGCCATCCCAGAGGGCTCCCAGCCCCGTGTCCTTGTTTTTCTCATCGGAGGACATAGAAAGGGAGTTGATCAGCCTGAGCTGGCTGCAGGTGTTCTCCACAGTCAGCTGCGGTTCCCCTGACGAGTATCTCCTCTTGTGCTGTTTCTAGGTGCGAAAGAGTATGCATTTCCCAGGAGTGAGAGGTACCCGGTCTTCTATCATAAAGAAAACAGCTCAGCCATTTACATTGGAGGAGAGGGAAGACTTTATTACTATGACTTTGCCACCTATGAGAACTACACGGTAAGGATGCTCTACATTTGGCTATGGAGCCCTATAAGAAAGTGTGCAGCATCTGTCTCACAGCCCAAACACTAGATACCTTGCTTAGTGTCTTTGCCAGCAGCGAAGTCAGATCTGGAAGGGTCTGATCTCTGCCCAGCCTGTCCCATCCATCTGGGAAGCTGCAATGTCAGTATGGTGAATAGCTGCAGCAAGGGGGAAGTCTGCTATGCTAGCCATGGGTGGATTTTTCCCAGGCTATGATCCTCCTGCGGCCTTTGTTGCCCCAGGGGGAGGATTTTTCCAATGAGGGACCCTTTCTTTAGTGTGAGAAGGGATGCTCAAACTCATGTCACTGGGGAGAAGCTACGTTCTCATCCCTTTCCATTGTTGGAGCCCTTCTCAAAAGCAGGAAGTTCTGGATCAGCTGGGCACTGTTACTACAGCAGGAAAACCCCCAGCTGGCCTTTCTCATGACCTCTTCTTGTCCTGCTCAAGTCAGTTGTTGAAGCTTGGGCCCAGGTATTTCCCTTCTTGTTGTCCCAGGAACAGTGTGGTTCATGGATCCCAACCATTGGACTCCACCACCCACTGTCAAACGGCTGTTCCCCACAATGACAGATCCTCTCCCAAAATCCTTTGGAGAGCAGCTCAGGCTGGCTGCCAGTCATGTCTGCTGCTTTGGCCCTGCATCCCACTTCTCCCCATCACCTTGAGGGACTGAGAGATCCAGCCCAGCCTCCCCAAGGGTTTTCAAATGCCAAGGTGGGGAAGAGGGCTGCATTGCAGTGTTTAATGACCTTCTCACCAACATGCTTGTTTTGCTTCTTGTGAAGAGAGTGACTAGCATGTAGTACATGGGGCTGAGCCCATGTTAGTTGGCTTTTAGAGGGCAGAAATTAAATCATATCTCTTTCTCTTTTATCCTAGGAAGAATTCCCTGTGAAAAATGAAGGACAGTGCATGATGCCTGGGAGTTTGGTAGGTCCTACCTGTGGTGGAACAGCATGTGGAACAGCTGGATGGGTGAGGGTTGGAGGGACTGCTAGGGAAGGAGCTGTGCATGCTCCACACGTGCTTTCTCTGGGTGAAGACCTCAAGTGCCTGTGGAGCAAGAGATCAGATGAGGTGATAGTAGCTTCCTCCTCTGGTTTTAAGACCCATGAGAAAGCTAGGAAGCCATATAGCAGTGTGCTTGGTAGTGCAGGGGGCTTGGAGCTGTGGGTCTGTGATCTGCCATTAGCAGCCACTCACGCTTCTTTTCTTTCTCTTGCAGGGGGACAATAAAAATTACCTCACTTTAGTGGAGAAGTATGGAGACGGGATGTTAGTGTGTGGGACCGGTGCCTGTGCTCCTACCTGCTGGAACTTGGTATGCTGTGGCCACCTGTGATGGGACCAGAGGCATTTGCTATTTTGTTTCATGTTACCTCCACCTATAAAATGGTGCCCTGATCCCCCCTCCTTCTCAGAGTGCTCCGAAAAGCCCAAATGCCAGCACCCTTGAGGAGCTTATCGTGACAGCATGGGACAGCCCATGTGAGCAGAGGTCTGTGCTTGCCACCTCTGTGCTCACTTGTTGTAGCTCCCCTCTCCTCACCTCTTGTCTGCAGCAGGGGCTCTGCCTGGCCCATTCAGCGATGGGCTGTGCCCTTCTCTTACTTGGGCTGCGCTAGCCAAGGAGAGCTGCTCTCCTCCTTTCGCAGGGGTGGATGTGGGCACCTGGCTCCCCTGCCTTCCCTGAACTGATCACACCTGGGGGCCATTTCTGTCCTTACCCAGACGCAGAGAAAGGAGAGCACTCCGTGGGATGGGAGAGGTATTGCTCCTTTCACCCCTGACTCGAATACCCTCGTCGTCGTTGATGGTAAGTCTGACTACTCACGTATTTTCAGTCGTAGTGCTGTGTAGGAAGGCTGGGCTCTCTGTGGCAAAAAGGGGCATCTTGAGGCTGTTCTAAGGG
This sequence comes from Falco cherrug, assembly GCF_023634085.1. Lineage (NCBI taxonomy): Eukaryota > Metazoa > Chordata > Aves > Falconiformes > Falconidae > Falco > Falco cherrug. The sequence goes on along the minus strand of NC_073703.1, from coordinate 2,094,183 downwards.
CTTTGTCCCTCTTCTCTAGTTGGCCTTGGTGCTTCTTGCTTTTACCTCATTGAAATGCACGTCCTCCTGGGACAGAGCGTGGCACAAGGTTGTTTATTCCTGCCCAGGGCATGAGGATTGAGTCTCTGCGCGAGAGGGTAGAGTGCAATGGTAATGGTGGGGAAGGAGGGTCCTGCAGTGACTCCACTGCTCTGGAACTGACAGAGGGACAGATGAGGATCCTTCCCAGAGGCAGGGAATCTGTCCCAGCCACTCTTTAACAAAAAGGACTGGGGGAGTCCAGCCAGGCTTGCTCAGTACTAGCAGTGAGGACTGGGTTTCTCAAACTCTATCCACTGCCTCTGTGAGTCCCTGTGCCCAGAGTTCTAGGTTCTTTGTTTTCTTCGCACACACCCTTCTGCCCCCTCCAGAAATACTAGGCTGCAAATGAGTTTTCCTATTCCCACAGGTCACGACATCTACTCCACCATCAAGAAGAGCCAGCAGAATGGCAAGATACCCCGTTTCCGTCGAGTGAGAGGGGGGTGGAGAGCTCTACACAAGTGACACAGTGATGCAGAGTAAGTACGGGGAACATCCTGAAGGCACGGGACCCGCTGCTTTGCCCCACCAGGCAGATAAGTTGAACTTTTGGTCAGCCCACACCTGTGGGCGGTAAGTACACAGTACAGCTTGGAGGGGTACATCCTTTCTGCTCAGCTGGGGCGTAGCTCCAGAGCTTCTTGTTTGGGTTCAGTCACCCCTAGAGCAGCGGAGAGGGCTGATCTGGTCCCCATCCGCAATGCCAGTGACCCAGCGGCTCTCTTGCTGCCAGCTGGGGAAATTTCACCTCTTTGCTTGTGGAACAAGACAATTGAGTTCCTCTTGCTCAGGGTGAGGAGATGGGGAAATGAAGACAAATGAGTGGCAAGTCCCTTGTCAGATGCTGGAAGGAAATGCAGTTGTGTAAAGGTGCCCATCAGCTGCCATGCAGTGATGGAAACGGGAAGAACAACTTCCACTCCGGGCAGTGACTCTTTCCAAATCCCCAGCCAGGGTGAGACCTTGAAGCAGGAACATGTTGGGCTGTGCATGGGACAGGGTGGGGAATAGAGAGAAAGGACCCTCCTCAGTTTCCGTGAGCTTATTACATTGCCTTCCCGCAAGCCTCTCCAGTGACACGGGGAAATGGGAGATTATTGAACCACTGGCCAAAGAAAAAAAGCAAATCAAAATGACACCAGGGCAAAACAGAACTTGTGCATGCAGGGCAATGGAGGGGGCAACCAAGCCACCAGCAAACAAAACTAATGGAGCCGCGAGGCTCATCCCCTGCTTACGCAGAACTCCCTGCCATGGGGAAGCCAGCTAACGATGTTCAGAGGGACCCTGGTACTGCTGGGGATGCCCTTTATGGCAGCGCTGTATTAATAGGAAGAGCATCACTGGGTTTTCCACAGCAAACAAACAACAGTGCAGCTTGCTGCCACTGAGGGAGCCTTCCTCTGTGATAACAGCTCTGCTGCGCAAGCAGGGAGAACAGGTTTCCTTTGCTGCTAAGTAGCCGAGACTTCACCGGGCTCTGGGGACTTGCGTGGATTTGGGCGGAAGGGAGAGAAAGGGGAATCCACGGGGAAGGTGGCATGTGAAGAGCGGTTGTTAGTGAGATGCACCGCTCAGGTGTAGAAGATGTGCTTGGACCTGTCCTTCACCTGCAGCACAGACTGTGTGCGTGTTTCTGCATCTTGCGCGAGTGTGAGTGGTTAGCTGCAGAGCATGCTGGTTTGGTTCCCACTAGTGACTTTTCAGCTCTAATGCATGTGTTCAGGCCAAGGTTTTCTGATGGCTCACTTCTCTTTTCAGACCCTCAGTTTGTCAAAGCCACCACGTTAAGGCATGAAGAGCCTCACCAGGACAAGATTTACTACTTCTTTCGTGAAGATAACCCGGATAAGAGTCCTGAGGCCCCTCGAAACATCTCCCGAGTGGCCCAGCTGTGTAAGGTACCACGGGAGCAGTGTGGTGGGTGGCCAAGAGTATTACAAGGCTGGCAAATGGACATGCCTGGTGCTGTCGGCACATGATTTGGCCCCTCTCCTCTGCCACAGAGTTTGTGTGGGGTACAGCCATGTCCCTTGGCCTTCCCGTCATCTGGCTCCCATCTTGCCTGCAGGGGAGAGAAAGCCCTGTTCTGTCTTTCTGGGATGTTAGGGAGGCACACAACAGTTGCAGTGACCAGTATCAAATATACCTCTGGAGCATCCCCCAGTTATCCATCCAAGATGCTGGACTGGGGGGCACTTTGTGTTCTTCTCTGCCAAACCCTGACTCCTTTCTTTCCCTCTCCCCAGGAAGATAAAGGGGGAACCAGTTCACTCTCTGCTTCCAAGTGGACCACCTTCCTGAAGGCCAGCTTGATTTGTGTTGACCCAGTCACAAAGGGCAACTTCAACTGGTTGCAAGATGTCTTCTTTGTCCCTGCAAGTAACTGGCGGCACTCCAAAGTCTATGGGCTCTTCACAAACACCTGGTGAGGGTCTTTGCCAGACCAGCGGCATGTCCTGTCCCATGGGCCAAATCCTTTCTTTCAGCCCTTTAGTGTCTCTGGCAGTCACATGGGCGGAAACCAGTGGATGTCGTCAGTGAAGGCACGATGCACGCGGCCGTGCCCCAGCTGTAGGGCTAATGGCCACTATCTCCCTGACCCCCTCTTTGTCTTATTGCCCACAGGGGAAGCTCCGCTGTTTGCGTCTATTCCTTTGGGGACATTGACAATGTGTTCCGGACATCTAAACTCAAAGGCTATAATGGTCCCAACCCAGAGATCAAGCCTGGGCAGGTGAGTGAGTGATAAAAGATGCCGACATGAAGTGGAGAGGCCTCCCGAGGCCAGGAGAGCTGGTCCCTGCTCTGCCACTGCAGTTAGTTGGCAGAGTAGCTGGGACGGTTGTGGGGACAGTCCCACCACTGAGCAGCCAGGTGGGAGCTGGGGCAGCGAAGAAGGTTGTAGGTGCTGCGGGAAGGATCTGAGCTTTGTTGCCGGAAAAAAAAAGGAGGCTGGATAAGGTCCAATGCCTTCATAGAAAGAGGGGGGGGATGGGCTCTTATGCACCTTGGTGAACAGGTCTGTGTGTGAAGCTGGAGGGCAATGACGTGCCTTGTGTTTGCTAACCCTGTGGGTTTTGCCAAGCCAACCTGCAGCCCAGCCTTGTGGTTACGGGTGCACCACTGACCTGGCAGCAAACAGCAGGGTGGGGAGAGGCTCCCCTAAGCCTCTGCAGGGGTGACAGGGCGTGAGTCTCCTAAACTGCAGCTTCTGCTGGGGCAGATCGCTGGTAGGACCTGGCATGAGCATGAGTGCAGCAGCTGCAGGGCTTGCATTTAGCCCCAGGACAGGTTTGTGCCCATGCCAGGGCATCCTGTGGGCTGAGGTATCTGCGCTGTGCCCTGCCTTGCTCTCCTGCCCTCGAGCCTCATCCTGAGGGACCCGTCTGACTGACGGTGGCTTTTGTCCCCACTTGCCGTAGTGCGTTGCCTCTGGACAGCACACCCCCAGTGAGACCTTCAAGATAGCCGACAGCCACCCAGAGGTGGAGGACCGGGTGGAGCCCCTCTCACCTACCAAGAGCCCCTTATTCCACAACAAGCACCGCTATCAGAAGATCGGGGTGCACGAGGTCTCTGTGGGTGATGGACGCCGCTACAACGTGCTTTATCTGGCAACAGGTACTAGGAACCATTCCCTTTGAAGTTCCCTGGAGTTTGCTTTCCCCTCAAGGGCAGGGAACCCAAGGGAAGCAGACAAGACCCCCAGTGCAGAGCAAAGCAAGGGGCTGTGTTGCCAACTTGGCATATGTTTGTCAAGCAGAAAAGAGCTGCCAAGTCCCAGTACAGCTAAATACATCCAATTTGGCTGCGTAGGCAAAGACTGAAAGCAGAACCCCAGCACGTGGCATTTACCCTAGCTGGGCTGCTTCAGACTGTGGTAGGTCTGAGGCAAAGAGTTTTTAGGGCGAGAGAGGTAGCGTAGCACAGCTCTCCCCAGGTGCAGCTTTACACTGTCAAGCAGAAATCCTTTGCAAAGGGACCCACTCTGTCATCTCCTGTCCCCGATTGCTCTGGTGCAGCTGTGCAGGTTTCCTGTGAGGCCAGCACCTCTGGCTGGAGACACGGCCAGCTGATCACAGCTGCTGGTGGTCCTGGGGGCTGCCCCCTGGAGGTGCTGCCGAGCTGGACCAAGGCAATTAAGCTGCAGGTGAATGGGATGGAGAGCAAAAGGTTGGTAAACTCAGGCATCTGCCTGGGTTCCCCTGCAATGCAGCTGCTCACTGCCCAGAAGGTGCAAAGGTCCCTGACGCAGTGCTTCCCTCTCTTAGAAGCCGGCCTGCCTCCCCTCCCCAGGGCTTGCTCCCTACAGCTATGCTCCTGGTCTTTTCTGCACTGTGCTGGGATTTCTTCACTGGCACTTGTGGAGGGACTTTCTGGGGGGTTTGTTTTCCTAATCTGTGATTAGAAACATGCAGACGGCTCTCAGTAGGTGGCCTACGTTGGATTAGGGCCCGCGCATGCTCAGATTGTTCTTATCTTGCTGAAAGCCGTAGCTTAAATGCAGCTAACGCCTTGCAGAGTCCTGCCAGGGAGCTTGCTCCAAGATGCAGAGCTGCGCAGGGCAGCTGCCCACCCTCACTGGGGCAGGCACAGAGGCAAGGGCCAGCATCTGGGAGGTCCTAATCCCTGCCTGACCTGGGGTCACGTCTTTCACCTACCCCTGGTTGATGGTGGAGAAGGGAGCGCCTGTTTGGGAAGGGGGAACCATGCAAGTACTAAAAGAGGGTTTTATTTTTCCTGAGGGGATTCCTGAGTGCTGTTCCCTCAGGATCTGCCTTTCTGCCCCTCCGCCAAACTGACTCATTTTCTTAAATCACCGGTTTGGAGTTGTCTAACTGGAGAGGGGAGTCAGTTTAATTAGAAAAACAGAAAGGCAAACCCCCAAGTTTCAGCCTCAGGCGAGCAGTGAGATGAGGCTCACAGAAGAAGAGGCCAGTGATCAAAGCAGAGCGGAGCCCGAAAGCGGTTGGTTTTTCTTGCTGAGGCTGTTACAGAGCAGCTGATGGAGGCAGGCACTGCTGGGTCCCGAAGGGCGGTGGGAAATGGGTTCCTCATGGCTCTTGGCTGGGAGGATGACAAGGCTCCGCTGTGGGAAACGCCACTGTCTGGGGGATGATTTCCTAGCAGAGCAAGCAGGCTCCTTCCAAGAAAGGCCCTGTCTTCTCCGGGTGGCTGGTTTCAGGAATCCAGTCGAGCCTGACTCTGCGGAGTGGGTATTGTCTGCCACAGCGAGAGGGCTGGGGGCAGAGCTGGTTCTCTGCCTGGCTTCCCCACCCCTGCCTGCAGCCCCTCTGCCTTGCCTTTCTGCTCTCAGCATGCTTCATCAGGGCTCTCCCCTCTTTCTTTCTAGACAAGGGATCCATCCACAAGATCGTGGAGCTGCCGGATGGGGTGCAGAACATCATGGAGATCCAGGTCTTCCCAAAGAAGGACCCAATCCAGTCCATGATCCTGGACCACAAGAGAGTGAGTCTGCCTGCTCCATAGGAAGGAAAACAGTGGGTCAGGCTTTATTTAGCTTTAAAAGCAGGCAGCAGGGGAGGCAGGGACAGATGGTTTAATGACAACCCCTGGATCTGGAAGTAGCCTCTGGAGGGGTTGGGGGGGTGGAGGGACCTGCAGCACGCTTTGCTAAATCTGAACAGCTAGGCTGATGTCCCCAGTCCTGGGTAGCTGTGTGGTCAGTGGGCAGCAGAGCTTTTCAGACACCTTTTGGAGGTGAGGGCTGGCCAAATCCCAGCACAGTGGTCTCCCCCTGCAGTTTCCCTCTTGTCCAGCGTTGCTGGCAGATGAGCTGTCAGACAGCACTGGTGCTCCATCCCAGAGGTGACGACACTGCTGTCACTGATGGAACAAACTTATTTATACACTGGGCTGATGGGGGAAGGACGGCTGCTTCCCTTCCCATGATAGGGACTTCTGACTGCATTGCCTGGAGACCTACCAGCCTCGCTGGTGAAATCCACCCCAGTATCATGGTGAAGCTGCAGGAAAAGTGCTAGACAGCTAGACACTCATAAGGTGGCACTGGGACACGGTGCCAGGGTGATCAGCCCCTCTGCTTTCCTCCTGCAGGCGATGCTGTACGTTGGCTCAACAAATAAAGTCATGGAGATACCCATGGACATGTGCAGGGTGTATCGCAACAACTGTGACAGCTGCTTGCTGGCGAGGGACCCGTACTGCGGGTGGCTCAATGGGAGTTGTCAGTCGGTTTATCTAAGCCGGTACGTGGCGCTCCGAGCAGACAGTCCACTGTTTCTCCATCACCTTCAGCTGCTTGCTTTCACGTGTGAAATACCCAGACCCTCAGTATTCCTCTTCCTGGCCAGGTGGTTTTGAGGCCATCTTCCCATCACAGGGAGAGATGGCCCCGTCATATCCAGGCAGTAACAGCACAGTCATCTGCGCTGTCCCCAGAAGCTGTGCCTCTGCAGGGACCCACCCCTCCCGCAGCACCCCTGCCCTGGAGAGGGGAGAGGCCAGTGGGTTTTGAGCACCCAGCCTCTCTTTTGCCGTTAGAGATGTGCGTAGCTCTGCTGTTTAAAGCAGCTGATTGTGGTGGGTTGCTGGGTCTCAAACTTGTCATCCACTGAGCTCCTGGGTGAGGGTGCGGCACGTGTTTTTCCTCACCCAGGTAACAGTTTAAACTTTCTTCCTTATCTGATCCATCATATCTTGTACGAGCAGTTCCTTTCCTAGCCCTGAAGCGCTGCTTCCCTAACGTTAAATGCGTTGTTAATGTTTATTCCCATCTGCTAGGGAGGTGCACCAGACCCTGAACCTGGACCCATGGGGAGGGAAGTGCCAAAAGGGGGATGTTAAGGAAGGTATGTAAAGGTTTTGAGCTGTAGGCCATGTGTGCAGGGGCTGTTTGGGGCAGGGTGATGGATTCTCAGGTCTTTGTATGGGTTGTGCACGGTGTTGCAACTCATTGCTGGGGAGCTGGGAATGACCGTGCTGGAGCCAACACACCGAGCAAGTCTCAGCTTGGAGTTAATTGGTAATGCATTTCTGGGCTGGGTGAGAGGGCTTAAACTCTGTGTTTGCTGATGTCCTGGGAGAAGGATCCCATGGACTTCACCAGGCTTGGGTCAGGCTCTGCCATTATTGTTAAAAGGCTGTGTAACATGGCCCCAGCGACCCAGCTGTTCTTTCCGCCAGACTTCTGGAGGGAATCCGTGGTTCCTGGACATGCCTGTCTCATCCCCCCTTCTCCATCTCTTCCAGTAGATGACTATCAGAACATCACAGTCGTCCCTTTCTCCCGCTACTATCTCAACTGTCCCATTGAGTCCCACTATGCCACTTACAACTGGTACCACAACAACAGCCTCATCAAGACCTGCAACACCACCCACCCTCAGCAGGACTGCTTCCACTTCATCCAGAACGTGAGCCACATTCACTACGGCCACTACGTCTGCATCTCGGAGGAGGATGGCTTCAGGCAGGCTCTGGTGAAGGAGCGCCTGGTCAACCAACTCAGGTTCATGTCCCAGAAGGGCCAGGCCACCATGACGTTTGGCTCTTGGCTGCAGCTGCTCCTGATGGTGGTGTTGGTGGAGCTCTTCCACTGAACACAACAGGACTGTGTTCCCACCGTCCTGGCTGCTGCTACTCTTCCTGCACTTGCTGTCCGCTCCTGAGGCGAAATTGCCATTCTTTTAGTTGCTCCTTGGACGTTAATCTCTGACTGTCTCAGAAGGGGTCCTGGGCAGCAACCCCTCCATCTTTGGCCTTGGTGGAAGGGTTGTGGCAAGGAAGATATGACTGCAGGGCCAGATGGAGCAGGGTTTGGGGACAGGGAGGGAAGGGGTACCCTAACAAGTGGGGGACATTCACTGTAGCCAGCAGCTTGAAGGGAGTGGTGTCAGCCTCTCCCCGAGCCCGTGCTGGTCGCTTTGTACTGGTTATCGTCCTGAGCCTACCCTGGGTGTGGACATTCAGGGGACTTCTGCCGATGTGCATGCACTGATCCTCAGGGCACAATGACTCCTCTCTTTGGGAACATGCATGTGATGAAGAGGAGGAGCCAGCCCTTGGCCTTTTTAACTTGTTGATCTGTGGTTCGCTCCAAGCGGGGACTAATGCCTCCAAGTTTTTAGTGGCTAATGTCTGTTTGGGCTGGCAAGCAGCTGGAACGTTCCCAGTGTCGCATGTGAATCCCCTTCTGACCTGGAGAATTGTGCTCTGGAAGGGTTCTAGGGTTTGGTTTATTTTTGTTTTTTGCAGCTGGCTTTGACATGGGAGGGGGATCGGGAACTAGCACTGGAAACCTGCAAGGCGAGGGCAGGCGCAAAGTTAGCATTTTGCACGGAAAAGCCTCGGAAGATGACTAGATTTGGGGTGTGGGGAAGGTCAGACCGAAGGGGACGGGAAGGGAACGTAGAAGCAAGAGCCTGAACGAAAACCAGGAGGCCCTGGGAAGAAGTTTTAAACGCACAAATCCTCTGCAGGCAGCTAAGGGCATTTATCTGTGGGCAGCAGGCAGCCCTGCTCCCAGCACCTCTCCTCCAGGAGAGGGACCGGGCTTCCTCAGGGAAAGGGGCGGCAGGCTGCTGATCTCAGGGGGGCTGTGGCTGTCCCCACCGCCCGGAGCAGATGTGCCTCTCTCCCTCGCAGTGAGGGGACAGGCGAGCACCAGGGTTTGCTTTGAGGTCTCCGAGCAAGACTAAACTGTGAAAAATGGGATGCTCTCCCCACCCCTGTGGGCGAGGGGCAATCCCACACCTTGTCTGAACCTTTCCTAGCCCTCTCGACGGCTGAAATGCCCCAGCCTTGGGCCGTCTAATGGAGTGGGCATCGTATCTCATGCTTCCAGTAAGCTGTCACAGCAGCACAACTCCTGCTTCGTGTCTGCTCAGAGATGCTCAGGGGTGTCCGAGGGGTCTTTTTGGCAAGGGGGAGAGATGCCACGTGCCTCTTGTGACCACGGACTATGGACAACGGGCCAGAGCTTCCTACTGCACTACATTTCCAAGATACCCTCCCCAAATCTAGGATAGAGCTTCTTACATCCCTTCTCAAAGCACTTTAACTTTGTGAACTAACAAATACCTATTTATTATCAGCTGGTAATTACTGTACTTGTATAATTTTATAATATTATAGAAAGTGAGTTCAAATTAGAGAAGAGAAAAAACAACAGCTACCAAAAAAATCCTTTCAGAGCTGTGACCAAAGTGAGAATGTGATTGTTGAAATAAAGAATGGAAAAGAGCAGGCAAGTGCTGTGTTCCTCACCAGGAGCCAAGGGATGCTGCTGAGATGGTGCCTGGGGTCTCCCCTGTCCCTCTTCCTCCACAACCAAGGGGTCCCCTTCCATGTCTCGCCTGCCTCTCCTCTCCAGCAGCAGCCCCTGGCCATCCCTTGTGCCCTGGGCTTGCTGCTCCCACTTCAGGCTGGCACCATCGGGAGTGAAAAGCTGGGCAGATTCCTGCTGGAAAAACCCAAGGGGGCTGTTAGCAGCACCCCACTCGCCACTGCCCACCACCCGCAGAAAGGGAGGGATATAAATAGCGGGTCCTCCTGGGCACGGAGCCATCCCAGCACCTTCTGCCTGCAGCTCTGCTGCTTGCGGGGAGCTGGGGGTGGTTGCAGTGGCTCTGACATCAGGGGTGGCTTTTAGGGGTGAATGCAGGGGCTGCCTGGCTGGACAGCCCGTGAGACGGAGCGACGCTGAACTCGCAGCTCTCTTCATTTGCTGGGTTTGGGAAAAATGAGCTGGTGGTTGACAGCCGGCGGGTGGGGAGAAAGCTTGGGATGGAAGGAAGCAGGGAATAGGAATTCAAGCTTTTAAAATGTGCCAGCAGAAGCAGGAGAGAACGATGCCTCCCCTTCTCTTTCAAACCCTCCATCAAAGCACCTTGGCACAAAAGCAGGACTGGCTGCAGAACCCAGCAGACCTGTTGCGGCTCTCGGCCCCCTGTTGCAGGGCTTTCAAAGGGTTGTGGCTTCAGCTAAAGCCGTGCCCAGCTGCCTTTCTGTGTGCTACTCCTAGCGCTTGCTGCTGGGCCTGTTCCTGCAGGTAGGTCAGAAAATATGCAGGAGGCACTGGCAGTGGGGTAGGAGCCCCCCAGGCTCCAGCCCTGGTTTGTGGCCGTGCCCCATCGAGCTCCATCCACAAAGCCTCGGCGGTGACGGGGACTGGGTAGGGGCACGGGGACGGGCACCTCTGTCCCCTGGGACCTGGGTTTGCAGGAGGGTTTTGCAGGTCCTTGGTCTGCAGGGAGGGATTGGCAGCTGAAAGTGAAAGCCTCCCCTGCCTTACTTCTTTCTTAGCACTGGGTTTGGCAGAAAACTTCCCGCTGGCGCCGGCAGCATATGCGGCAGCGGCATCTTGACGTAAAGAAGAAGAAATGAGCCCGAAAGGCAGGTGGGTTTCAGTGGAGCTAAAACAAGAAGCGGGATTTCTGGCAGCCCCCACCTTTGTGGTGGGAGGCGGCGGGAGCTCACCCAGGACAGGAGGGGAGAGACAGCCCGTGCCCCGGTGTCATCGCTTGGGTGCTGCGTGTGGACATGGAGATGTTGCATTTCCAGCTCTGTTGTTGCCAAGGGTTGGATTACCAAAGCTCTAAAACCCCTCAGGAAAAAGCCCAGACACTGACGTGTTCTGCGGTGCCCTGGGAAGAGGCAAGTGGGAGGGTGGGGAGCAGCACACGGAGGCGATGCTGAACCCCCGGGAGCGGGTCAGAATCGATGGGCTGGGGATGTGCGGGGTGCAGGGCTGCAGTAGCAGCATTGGGGCTGCCCAGGCTCCTTTTTCTTGCCCAAGAAGCAGGCTCGGAGCATGGGACCAAGTGCCACAGGGACAACTCGGAGTCCCTGGGCAGCACAGAGACCCCTCAGACCTGCACAGGGCCTTGCAGCAGCGTCTCCTCCCCCAGCCCAGCTTTTGTAAGTGGGTCCCCAACCCTGCTCCCCGAGGACAGCCAGGACAAAAGATGGAGCCTTTTGCTAAATTTCTTGAGGAAAGCATCAGACTGCACATTTCAGGTTGTGTTTTGTTCTGGGCTGCATTTCCCCTGGCCACCAACTATTTCCTCTAGGTACTATGAGCTGAAAGATGTGGGCAAACATATGCGCTGGAATTGATTGCAGGCTCCGGGGCTGCCGGAGGGAGAACCTGCGTGTGGGGAGGGCAAGGCTGAGGCGTTGCTCGATGGCCACATTGTTTGAGCGAGTTATTTCGAGAGCCTTGTTTCAATGGCAGCAGGCACGCACAGGAAGGTCAGGTACTGCAGCAGCTTCTCCAGGCTTCCTGCGGCGCAGGCGGAGGGAGGCACGGTCGCACGCCTGGAACAAAAGCCCCAACAGTGTTCAGTTTTTTCCCCAGCACTGTTTTTTGGGGCTATTTCTGTCTCCAGCCTTACCAGCGGCCTTGGAAGCTGCTCTGGGAGGAGGCTTTGCTGGGCAGGACAATAGACCCAGGAAATCCTGTATCCGTCTGAACTGGATGCAAGAGCTGGTGAGAAATCCCACAGGAGCTGCCTGCTCGCTCCACGCGAGGCATCCAGGGCACGCACTGACTGCAGGCTCATCTGAGATGCTGTCTGCAGCTACATCAACCCCCTGGGCAGCTTTTCCCGGCGGGATGAGGGTGCAGAGCAATCCCAGAAGGCGCCGGCTGGAGCCTGGAATGCGAAAGCCCCGGCGGCCGCTCCTGGTTTCGCAAGAGCTGGATCCCAGGGATGGAGAGGTGCTGCCGCCTCACGGCAACAGCTTCCACCCTCCCCGTTCGTTCCCTGCGGCAGACCGGCTGGAGCCCTCCCCCTGCATTTTTCTATCTTGCATCTTTTCTTGCATCGAACTGCAGCCGCAACCAGAGCCGGCGCGACCCAGCCGCGCTCCCACGGGCTGTCACCCCCGGGCCATCTCCCCACGGGTGTCCTGCCCACCCAGCCCACCCCACCTGGCCCAGTGCCATCGCCCGCGCCCCCTGGGACAGGGGGGCAAAAGGGAGCCATCCGCTGAGCTCAGGTGTCTGGGTCGGGTGCCCGAAACCCTGCCACCCAGCTGCCGTCACCCCTTGCTCCTCCCTGTCCAAGCCGTTTCCCCGTCGGTGATGTGGCAGCTCTGCTTGCAGGGGGTGTTTGCTGCCGTTCCCCCCCTTTTCCCTGGGGATCTCAGGATCTGGCCAGCCTTGGACAGGTGTCTGTCTGCCTGTGTGTGGCTCTGGGTTCCTTTTGCCCGTGGCCCATGCTGGGGCATGGCAGATGTGGCGTGGGTGATGCTCTGCCACCAAGACGGAGCGGTGAGCAACGCGAGTGGGAAATCCAGCCGTTTACTGGAAAGGAGGTGACCTAGAGATGCTGGAGGAAGTTAAACATGAGCTAAACCAGTGTGCCTTCCTCCCGTGGGCCACACTCCTCCTGCCCTCAGCCGCACAAATGCTTTTCCCCCAGCCATGAACTTCCACCCTGAGATCCCCAAGGAGCAGTCCCAGCCACGAGGGTGAGGTGCCCCATCCCAGCTTGATGGAGGCCCCGAAATCCAGGCATCAGCCCGGCAATTTTTGGTTTGGGGACTGCACGAAATAAATTAGTAAGAGGAGATTCAGTTTAATGGAGCAGGGCAATAAAAACAAGGTAGAATTGCTGCTGTTTCAGATTAAAGCTTGTCCTGGCTGGGTCCATCTGAGTGCCCCTGGCAGCTCCTCAAGCACCATGCGCTCAGCGCCGCATCCCTCAGGGATGCTGCCTGGCACATCCAGGTCATCCTCTTCTCTCTGCTCCCAGGGGAAACCCTCCAGCAGCAACTGCTTGATCATGGCTATGGTCTGTTAGCAGCTGACAGTTCTTTCTTTTTCAAGATAACATTATGAAAATGAGTTTCCCCCCACCCCTCCAGTCTCAAAGTGAATCATGGGGGGTTTCTGGGCAAGAGTTTTACTACTGAAATTTTCCCAACCACCTGCTCGTGGGCAGGAGCTGAAAGCTTGCGATGAATGGATTCACTCACACAGAGAGGAGGGAAGACCCCAGGATGAAAATGGTGCAGAAAAGAAAAGAGCCTGTTGGAAAACACATGGAAACTACTGTCCTTCCCAAGGGACTGGTGCAAGCTGAGCTGCGTAGGTCCACCTATGGATGCAGGCTGCATTTTTAAGGTAAGAAAGCAATGTGGCCAGCTCCGTGCCCTGTTTCCAGCCACAGATTTCACCCTTGTGCTCCGCTTTCCATCCTGGTGAGGGGGTGCAGTCCCTTGCCCCCACCAAAACAGATCTGCTTCCAGCATCACCCCGGCTGAAGTCAGCCCCATCCCAGCTGGTTCCCATCGGTTCTGGGGGACAGAGATGCGGAAGGGATGAGCTTGCTCCACCAAAACACCTTCCCTCTGCTTAACCACTGCAGCCTTGGCATTCCCAGCCCCAGGGATGAGGCTGGGGGGGTGGATTTTCCAGGGAGGCTGGGGTCTCGCTGGGGGTGGGGCTGCGGTGCTGGCTCAGCAGGGTTACCTGCCATGGAGCAGAAAGCTGAGGGGGTGTCAGCAGCCTCTCCGAGGTGTGATTTACCGGGGCAAGGTGTGAAGGTGTCAGGCAGATTAGTCACCCCACTTGCTTGGAAGATGATACGCGCCAGGAAAGCCCCACGGGTGAAAAGCGAAAGTGTGGCACCCATGGGCGCCACCTCTCATTAGGAGGAAACTCTGCTGGCGGGACAAACCTTGTCCCCAGCATGGGTGACAAGGGGAGGAGGCCACTAGGGGAGGGGAAAGACTCTCGGTTTTGGTTCGTGCAGAAATAGCAGAGAGTATGCCTGAGTCATGTGGGCTTCGTGGGCGAGCTGCTGCGGCAGAGGCGGGGGAATGCCGCCCCTGGCCACATGCCGACTGCTTCGCTTGGCATCGATGGGGCCATCAGCAAAAGCCACCAGAGCCCCCTCCCTGCTGCGGTTTCTGCTAGAAGGAGTGATGCTGCGGGTTGCTGAGCACCTCCCCGGCCTGTTTCCTGCTCCCACCCCCCAACTTTCCGTCAGAGCCCCCCCAGCCACGTGGGTTCCTGTGCCAGCAGCGTGCTGGGGGGTGGCTGAGGGGGGACGAACCGCCACATTCCCTTCGTGCTGCAGCGGCAGCAACGCTGCTGGGGAGGGGCCCTGACAAGCTGGGGGCACCACGGGGGGCGGGCACGGAAGTGTGTGTGGGACCCCTTGGAGATGTGGGGGCCAGGCTGGGGGGGTGGAGCCCGTGAGCTGGCTCCCCACGCTTCAGGGAGGTGGGGGAGAGAGGGGGTGCAGAGGTGGCACGGAGTGTGATGGGTGGCTGTCCCCTCTGGGGGCTGGAGCTGGTGGCTGACAGGGCCACCCAGCCCCGTGTGAGGGCAGAGCTCAGCCCTGTGCCCACGCGTCCCTCCGTGTCCCCTGGGCCTGTGTTTTTACGAGCATCAGCTTGGCCAAACCGCTCCAGACTGACCCCGTTCCCTTGGCCAGAGAGGGGGCAGCAGGTCCCACCCAGGACAGTGGCAGTGCAGGGGGGGAGGACAGGGGGGTGGCACTGTGCCACCATGTCCCCGGGCTGTAGGGCTGCTTCAGGGTGTGCACTGGGCTGGCAGGTGGTCACCCAGGGCAGGTGTCTTCATGCAGATGGTGGCAGCTGGAGCAAGCGATGAGTGGCTGGGACAGGAGGGGACAGAGCCAGTGTCCTGATAGGGGGCAAGAGGGGACAGAGCCAGTGCAGGCAGGGGACAGGGAGGGACAGAGGTGGTACAGGCAAGAGACAGGAGGGACCTCTAGAGGAGGTGCAAAGTAGGGGACAGGATGTGGACAGAGGAGGGGACAGGCAGGGGACAGGGGCAGGAGGGGACAAAGGTGGTGTGGGCAGGGGACAAGGGCAGAAGCAGTGCTAGGCAGGGGACAGGAGGGACAGAAGAGGTGCCAGGTAGGGGACAGGGTGGGGACAGAGGTGGTGCAGGCAGGGGACAGCGCCAGTGCAGGCAGGGGACAGGGCAGGGATGGAGGTGGTGACAGGCAGGGGACAGGAGGGACAGAGTTGGTGCAGTCAGAGGGCAAGGACAGGAGGGGACAGAGTCGGTGCAGGCAGGGGACATGTCTGGAGTCCTCCCCACACTCCAGGGACACCCCAGGGACACCCTGGGGGTTCTCAAGGCCAACTCCAGGGACACCCCGAAGGGACACCCCAGAAAGGCTCAGGGCCCCCCCAGTTCCTCCCTTCCCACAGACACAAACCACCCACACCCCCCCATTGCTAACTGGTCACCAGTGGGTGTCACTGGGCCTGGGGACACAGGATCTTGTCTGCCACTGATCTTAGGGGCTGGAGCCTTTGTCCCTGGCTTGGTGGGGACCGTGACACCCCAAAAAGTCTTTCCCTCCTGGTGTGTGTGTGTGTGTGTTGGGGTTCCTGCACTAAATGACAGCTGATGCTGCCCTGGGAGGGGGGGACCCGCCTCCCCCAGCACCCCCTGTCCTGGGGCGGGCAGAGGTGAGACACCCCTGGCAATGGCCAGGCAGTCCCCAAGGATGTCCCCTCCTGTGGTCACCCATCACGCCTGAGCTTTGTTTTGTCCCCTAGGTAATTTTTATTATTTATTTTGCAGACAAAGCATACCTCCCCTTGGCAGTTAAATTTTCATTTTCAGCGCTTGCAACAGCACCCGCTTTTATTGGGGCGGTGTGGGCCACCTGCCAGCGTCACCCATTGTCACCCCATGCCACTCAGGGTCTGTGCATCACCTGGCAAGCCCCGCTACGGCTGGGCTGGGAGGGGATGGGGCTCCGCCGACCACTTTTGGCTGCCCCGTGCCCCAGTGCCTGCCGCCTTGCCGGGGCGAGATGCCCTCGCCTGTCCCTGTCCCTGGGGCGGCCGTGACTCATCGGGAGGCGGGCAAGAGCATGAGCATCTCGCCTTGAGTGAGGCCAGCCGGGGGGACAAAAGAGGCCACCCTCGACTCCCTCCCCCGCCACCTGCTCCCATGCTCGCCCGGGCTGCGGGTGCCTTGCGGGGATGGCCCCCAGCCCCAGCCGGGGGCTGCCGCAGGGCTGGAGGGGCTGCCTCCCCCATCCCACCAGCTCCTCGGCCCTTCAACCAGCTGCCTGGCGACTGGCGCGCTGGCTGGCTCAACCTCTACCGCTTCTGGCAGGAGGGCGGCTTGCACAACGTCCACCACATCATGGCTCGCAAGTTCCAGCAGTTCGGGCCCATTTACAGGTGAGGCAGCAGTCTGCCCCCGGCACCCCCCGCCCCGCTCCCCCTGGCTCCGCAGCCTGCCCAGTCCAGGATGCTGTTGCTATTTCCAGTCCTGCTCTGGGTGAGGAGGGGGTGAATGGGTGCCTGAGCTGCTGGAGCCGCCCGGCTGGCTGTGTGCCACGGTGAGGGGCGAAAGGGGAGACCCATTCGTGCCTGGCGGATGTGGGATGTCGGGAGGAGGGGGTGGGGGGGCTGGAGACGGACTTTGCCCACCCTGATCTCCGTGGGGTCTGGAGCTGACATCCCCAGGCAGAGGAGGAAGGGTGGGGGTCCAGGTCCTGCACCCCTGGCTGTGGCTGCCTGAGCCCTGGGAGCCTGATTCTGGTGCTGAGCCCCTGCATACCCTGGGATGGGACCTGCAGGCAGGATTTTAGGGGGTGCGAAGGGAAGGGTGGTTGATTTGGGGGCGCTGGGGGAAGGTGCTTGATCTGGGGAGGTGAGAGGCTGCGGGGAGGGGTGCAGGTGGGGGTCAGCGTGCGGGGCTGACCCCCCTCCGCACCCCAACAGGGAGAAGCTGGGTGTCTATGAGAGTGTGAACATCATCAGCCCCCAGGATGCTGCCACCCTTTTCCAGGCGGAGGGGACGCTGCCGGAGCGCTTCAGTGTACCCCCCTGGGTGGCTTACCGCGACTACCGCAACAAGCCCTACGGCGTGCTCCTCAAGTGAGTCGGGGTGCCAGGGGGGTACCCTTAAAACGGGGCTCCCAGGTTCTAACGCAATAGCCCTGGCACATGGGGTGGTGAGAAGCTGGAGCATCAGGAGGGTGATGAGGATGCTGACTGGCCCTGTGCTTTGGGAGGTGACATCCTCTGGGAGGGGGTGTGTGGGGTTCGTGGATGGGGGAGGACACTTCTGACCCCCCACTTTGGTGTCCCACAGGACGGGGGAGGCCTGGCGCTCGGACCGCCTGATGCTCAACAAGGAGGTGCTGTCACCGCAGGTGGTGGAGAGTTTTGTGCCTCTGCTGAGCCAAGTGGGCGAGGACTTCATCCAGCGGGCACGGGCCCAGGTGGGGAAGAGCGGCCGGGAGCGCTGGACGGCCGACTTTACCCACGAGCTCTTCCGCTTTGCCCTGGAGTGTGAGTGTCTGGGGCATGGGTCTCTGCAAGGCATGTCCCCCTGAAACACCTCTTTGCAAGGTACCCGAGATGGGTAACACTGTGTTTCCGCCAGCTTCATCCGCAGAGATGGGCAAACAAGCTTCTCCCCCAAAGCCACAGGGTCTAGAGGGATGTCCTCTCCCTGGACAAGCAGAGAACAACCCAAAAACACTGTTTTATCATCTACCGGTCATCAACTGATGCCCAACAAGGGATGCCTTCCTGGCCCCGTGATGCTCAGAGTGAGCAGGAGGCCAAGCCAGGTCCCCATAGAAAGGCTGGAGCTGGCCATGAGAGGGTGGAGGGGACGAAGTTCCCCCCTGGCTGGGTCCCCTCACGGGTGCTGTGCTTGCAGCCGTGTGCCACGTGCTCTACGGGGAGCGGCTGGGGCTGCTGCAGGACTTTGTGGACCCCGAGGCGCAGCGCTTCATCGATGCCGTGACCCTGATGTTCCACACCACCTCGCCCATGCTCTACTTGCCGCCTGCCCTCCTCCGCCACCTCAACGCCAAGATGTGGCGGGACCACGTCCGGGCCTGGGATGCCATCTTCTCCCAGGGTGAGTGCTTCTCCTGCCCGCACCGTCCTGTGTCACCCAAGGCCCCTTTGAGGACCTGGGTCTGTAGCGCAACCTCATCTCACCAGCGCAGAGACCTTCTCCTGGGTCCAACCACCCAGCAAGGGGCCACCAGGTCCAGGAAGGCTTTTCATATCTGGAGCTTGTGGGGTGGAACAGTGGGGAACTGTCCAGGAGCGATAAAGGGCAGATGATGGGCATCATGTTGAGGGGAGCAGCTCTCCCAGAGGGACTTGTGGCCTCTGAGAGCTTTTGGCACCTGGCACAATTCTCTTGCAGGGTGTCCTCCCCCAGGGCATCCTCATCCCTAACCCTCTGTGCCCACCCAGCCACTGCTGGGTCCTGCAGCAGGGACCGCAGTCCCAAGCTGCCACAGGAGCAGCTCCCATGGAAAAGCCACTGGCATGGGACAACGATGTCCTAAGGTGCCACATCTGGTGCCTTCCTCCTCCACCATGGCCCTGGGGGAGGAAGACCACACCATGTCTCCATGTCTTTTCAGCGGACAAATGCATACAAAACGTCTATCGGGACCTGCGGCTGCAACGCAAGAGCACCAAGGAGTACATGGGCATCCTCTGCAGCCTGATCATGCAGGACAAGCTGCCCTTGGATGACATCAAGGCCAGCGTCACCGAGATGATGGCGGGCGGGGTGGACACCGTAAGGAGCGGGCAGGGTTGCTGGGCAGGGAGAAGGTCCTGGCTGGTGTTGAGCCTCGCTCTCCTGCCCTGCTCCAGACCTCCATGACGCTGCAGTGGGCCATGTTTGAGCTGGCGCGGTCCCCGGGGGTCCAGGAGCAGCTGCGGGCAGAAGTCCTGGCTGCCAAGCAGGAGGCAGCAGGGGACAGGGTGAAGATGCTGAAAACCATCCGGCTGCTCAAAGCCACCATCAAGGAGACACTCCGGTGAGGAGAAGCCCCCGCTGAAAAACACCCCCAGCCCCTTCCCTCCCCGAATCGCTGGCACTGTTGGGATGTCGTGCATTGAGGTGGGACATGAGCAGGTGAGGCTGCCCCCAAAATCAGGTGTGTGGGACCTGTCCCCCTAGGCTGCATCCCGTGGCAGTGACCCTGCAGAGGTACACCACTCAGGAGGTCATCCTCCAGGACTACCGCATCCCCCCAAAGGTTAGCATGGCCTCCAGGTCCCTCCTCACCCCAGCCTGCTTCACACAGGGCTCTGGGTGGAGGTGGGACCTGGAGCATGGGTGGGTGACATGGGGGAGCAGCCGTGGGGCTGGATCCCATCCTTGCACCCCCTTCCTGCACCCCAAGCACCAGCTGAGCCACGTGGGGAGCCAAGACCCACAGGGGCTGATCCTTCCCTGCAGACGCTGGTGCAGGTCGGTCTCTACGCCATGGGCAGGGATCCTGAGGTCTTCCCCAAGCCGGAGCAGTTCAGCCCCCAGCGCTGGCTGGCAGCTGGCCCCAAGCACTTCAAGGGGCTGAGTTTTGGTTTCGGACCCCGCCAGTGCCTGGGACGCCGGATCGCTGAGCTGGAGATGCAGCTCTTCCTCATGCAGGTGAGCATCCTGCTGCTGGGGACATTGGGGGCATGGCACTGCAAGGGGTCGGGGAGGCGGCACGTGGGTGTTGGCACCTCCAGTGTTTCCCATCTTCTCTTTTCTCCCACATCCCAGATCCTGGAGAACTTCAAGATCGAAACCATGAGAGCGGTGGAAGTCGGGACCAAGTTTGATCTCATCCTGATCCCAGACAAACCCATCTACTTGACCTTACGGCCGCTTGAGCCCCAAGCATGAGGAACCCGACCCCGGGTGACACCCAGCCGGTCCCAGCTGGGGGGTCACCCCCACCATCCCAGCAAGCGCTTTCAGCTCCTTACAGCCAGACCAGCTCAGGGATGCGAGCTGGGGGACGGCTGGGACGCTCTCACGGCCACAGCCTTGGCTCCGTGCATCCCTGCCTCCGCTCAAGGCTGCGCTTACGCCACGGGGGAGATAAACCCCCGAAACCCCAGCCCCCACCGTCACCCCACGGAGCGCAGGGTGGAGGGTGCTGCTGCACCCATCCGGCTGCGCAGGGGTCCCCAGGGACCACGCCGGGGACTGCAGCCCTGCTTCTCCGACACCCTCTCACGTTTTGCTTCGCCTCTGATTTACTCTGTAATTTCATCATCTGAAAAAGCACTGGCTCCTTCATGCCAGCATTAGTTTTCTCCAGCTCTTTCCCCAGGCACGGGCTGGGGCAGGGGGTCCAGGGTCTGCGGTCTTCTCGGGGGGGCTGCGGCGATCGCTGGCAGGTTCTGCTGGGGAACAGGAGAATGTCTCAGGAGCTGTAAATACAGCCCTCTCTGGGGGGCATCGGGTGGGGATGAGAGGACTGCAACAAGGGGGTCTGAGGTTGGGGGGTATCCTGGGATGCTGGGGGGGTCCTGTGGTGCCAGGGACCACCCTCCTCTCTACCTCTTGCCCAGGGTCCTGCAGGGAAACTGAGGCAAATCCTCCCTGATGTAGGGGTGGGCACGGAGTCCCCCCGCTATCCCCCCCCTGCCAGCTGCCTGAGTGCAGAGGGGTGGCTCTGAGCCCCCCTCGATCTTGAGCACTGGCTGCCAGCCCCCATGTGGGGTGGCCCTGGTGCCCCCCGGGTGCTCACCGAGGCGGGGGCGTGGGGGAAGCCGTGCTCCCTCTCCAGCAGACGAGTGCCAAGCTCCTGCTTCTCCCTTCCCCATCTCCTCGCCGCCTCCTCCAGCTGGGACAGACCCAAACCAGGCTCGTTCTCTCCAAGGTGCGGGGGCTAGAGGAGCCCCCCATTCTGGCCCAACACCCCCAAGCTCCCCACCAGCAAGTGGGGTGCAGGAGGGCGATGCCCACCTGCCTCTCCAGCACCCGCCCGCGGGCTTGTGCCTCCTCCAGCCTGGCCAGCAGAGACAGCTTCTCCGCACCCCCGAAAACACCCTGCAGGCCATGAGATGAGCAGGAGAGAGGAAAGGCAATGCTGGATCGCCCCCCGCTTCCTACACCCTGCTCTTGGGGGGCAGCAAGCCACGGGGGTGGCTATCACCCCACAGAGCTGGAGTTGCCACCTAGGTGATGCCCCCAGTTTGCCCAGTTACCCCCTGGTGTTGCTTTCTGGGGTGCCACATCTCTACTCCCCATCTCAGCCCTGTTCCCCCCTCCCCAGTCTCACCGGCAAAGCTGGGGGCCGTGGGGAGAGGGGGGGTGGGTGGTGGTGGGGCCTGGCCAGCTCCTCCCGCAGCCTGCGGTTCTCAGCCAGCAGAGCAGTGTACACCTCCTCGGAGAGGGCTTCACCTGGGGGGTGGGGGGGGATGTGTCCTACACCCCCCATCCCGTGCAGAGATGGGGGTTAGGAGCAAGCCCTCACCTCCCCGACACCCAGGAATGGGTGCTGGAGGGCTCAGGACCAACTCTGATCCCCCACCACAGACCATCCCACGGCCAAAGGAATGCAGCAGGCCCCCCCCCCCCCGAGGGTCCCCATCTCTGCTTGCACCCACCTGATGGCTTCTCAGTGCTCAAGCCCGTCCCAGTGAGCTGCTCCTGCAGCACCCGCTCCATCACCTCGATCACCTTGGGAGCGAGCAGAGCCATTCCCATGTCACCAGCTCAACACGAGGCAGTGGTGACCATCACACCTCCCCAGCCACCATGGTCCTGGGACCAGGCAGATCTCATGGAGGGGTGGGATGGGCCGGAGGGTCCCATCTGCTCCACAGAGCCTCATGCCCCCCCAGGCTGACCTTCCCACCCCGACCTTGTGCCCCACAACTCACTTTCTCCTGCTGCCGCACTGTCTCCTCCAAGCCCTTCGTCTTGGCCACCTTCTCCTGGCACCTCCTCAGCGCAGCCTGCTGCTGCTGGTGGGCTCGCTGGAGCAGCACCAGCTCCTTCTCCCGGTCATTTTTCTGGGGGGGAGGAAGGGGAAAAGCCCCCAGGGACCACTGCGCTGAGCCTCAAGCCTTAGGGCATCACTTGTAGAGCTGGGAGAGGCTCATGGTGGGGGTCACGGGGGTTTCAGGCACTCGCTTGGCTATGGGGGTGCCATGACGCTCTCCCTGCTGCCCCCCTGCTCCTCCACCCCCACTCCATCCCTCCCAGGCAGCTCCTGCACACTCCTGCCGCTGTCCATACCCGGATCAGCTCATTCTGCAGCTGCTGAACACGGTCCTTCAGTCTCCTCATCTCTGCCGTGCTGGCCACCAGCTTGCGCTTGAGGGTGGCTGCAACAGCCCATGCCACATCCTTGTCACCTGGCCAGGGATGGTGCAGCCCCCTCTGCTGCAACAGGGAGGGGGGTCCCCCACTTCCCACCTTCCCCTCCCCTGTCACGCACTGAGCCTGTCTAGCAGCTCCTCCCGGGTCATGACATCCAGGTCCACGTCGGTGAGCAGAGCGTGGCCCAGGTCCTCCTGTGTGGCCAGGCTGCGCCGCAGATGCCCGTTCTCCACCTCTAGGCTGGTGACATGCTGGCGCAGGGACAGGAGGTCCCCTGCCATCCGCTTCAGTGCCAGTCGGTAGCCGCTCGCCTCCTGCCAGCCCAGAGCAGAGCTGCTGGCACCCCGCGGCCAGCCGGGGCTTTCCCCAGCACCAGAAGCTCGGCTGAGGGTATTTCTTTGGAGAGTCAGACCCACCATGGAGGAGCTAAGAAACATCCAGGTTTTCCCCTGCCTCTTGCAACCATCCATCCTCTTCCCATCCATCCATGCATCCATGTATCCTTCTCTTCTCTTCTCCATCCATCCATCCTTCTCTCCTGTCCCTCCAAACCTTCTCCTGCCCACCCCCCCATCTCTCCCTCCAGCCACCAGCCCCCCCCCCCCCCCCATTTCCCCATCTCTTCCTACCACCCCCTGGGAAGAAAACCAGCTCTCCCAAGACCATGGGGTGCAGCAGTGCTGCAGCTGGGGGTCAGCCACACGCTCTGAGCCTTACGAGGCTTTGCAGGTATTTAGAAGAAGGGAGGTGGTGAAGAATAACAGAGGGATGAATGTTTACACAGATGAGCCTGGGGTTTTTTTAGCACCCGTGTGGCTGCACGACACCTTGCCGGGTGATGCTGGGGGGAAATAATTCCCCAAGGGTTTGCACCTTCCCAGGCAGACCCTCCTGAATCCCTCCCTGCCACGCCGGGCTGTGGAGAGGATCCCGACAGCAGGGACCTTGGCCGGAGGGAGCCGCGTGCCTCCAGCTCCCCTGGCCCCCCACTCCCAGCCTTGGGGACGGCCTTGGCCAGCGGCCTGCGGCGGGGCTGGGGCGCGGGGAGGGGGTGCAGCGGCATCACACAGCCTTGGGGAAGGGGGGTGCAGGTGCAGCCAGAGGCTCAGCCCCCTCCTCCCCAGCTGCCTGGGATCTGGTTCACCCAGGACTGGGTTGGTGCCCAGGGTGCAGCCCCTTACAGCCAAACTCAAGCACTGCCCCCACCGAGACCTTCACTCACCGGCAGCACAGAGCCAACAGCAGCCGGACGTTGGTCCCCACCGGAGCCAGGACCTGCCTCAGGGACACTGCTGTCCCCCCCATGCCCCCGCTGCCCCCTACTCCTCCCATTCCCCTGGCACTCACCAGCTCCTGGGGGTCCCTGATGATCTCCTGGGACCTGCAGAGCAGAGAACAGGGGGACACCCTTGGCCAGCTGCTCCCACCAGAGTGAAACACCGGCAAAGCCTTTGCTGAGGAATGCTCTGTAGGAGCCAGGAGCCTGTATGGGGTGCCAGGGGGCAAGGCAAGTTTGGGTGGGGGTGGGGGTGCAGTAAGGATGGGAGCCTGGAGGAGATGAGGAGAAAGATCAGCAGTGGTGGGGCAGGAGGAGAAGCTGCTGGGGAAAACATGGGGAGAACGGAGGGAGGAGGAAACCACCCCAAGGAGGATGAGAAGAAGGAGCCAAGAGGGGGCCGCAAAACCGGTGTGGTCCCCATACCTCTGCTCCCCTGCCAGCGCTCCTGTCCCACGTGGGAATGGCTGCTTTCCGGGCAGGATGCTGGCCACGCTGTCAGCTCCTGGGAGGGACACGTTGTCTTGGTGGAGCTGGCAGGAGACATCAGAGAAGAGGGTGAGGATAAGGAGCAGACTGGGGAAAGCCCTCTGAGAGGAGCAGCAAGCTCCTTCAGCCCCTTCCCCATGGCTGGGAGCAGTGTTCCTGGCTTTCACCTGGAGCAAAACACCCTTGGCACTGCAGGTGTGGGGTCAGGATCCAGCCCTGCCCCAAAAGCCTCCGCAATCACTGGCTGCGATGCTTCCAACACCCCGCTTTGAGGTTTGGGTGTAACATGTTGTGGCTGCAGGGCTGGAAGACCTTCTCCTGAGGCTGGGGACACTTAGAAATGCCTGGCTTTGAGCATCATCGCATGGCTGGACCATTGACCCATGCACCCTTGGGAGGAAATTTGGTTGTGGCTGAAAGCAACCCCAGCCAGGCACTGTCCCTGTGACAGGGACCTTTGACTCCTCAGCTCCTGTTGGTGACACCAGGAACAGGGCGACGTCCCCACCCCCGCCCAGTGCCCCCCCCCCCCCCCCCCCCCCACTCACAGTGGCAGAGAAGGGTCTGTAGTACAGCATTGTCCCCGCTCCTGGGGTGCCCCCAGCACCCTGCTCCCCTCAGCCAGCCCTGCCTGCCAGCGGGTTGCCAGGCTCTGCCTGCTCCAAACAAACTCCCAGCGGCTCAGCCACCCCCGGACAAACATCCCGTCCCCATCCCCGTGCCACCACCTGAGCTGCTGGCCAGTGGACTTACAGCCATGCTGGGGGGGTTGTAGCATGAGGAAAAGCTGTTTTTCCCAGGCCCTTCCTGCTGGCAAAGGGATTTTGGTGGTGCAAGGGCTCCTGGCAGCCTGGCACGCCGGTGGCTGTTGCTACAACACAACCCTTCCCTTAGCAGCTCCTCCCTGCAGCAGCTCAGTGCCTAAAATCACCCGGCTGCTCCCACACGGGTGCATCCCAGCTGCAGGCAGCTGGCTGTGCGGCTCCTTGCCCTGGCCACCCGCATCTCTCCCCCTCTAGCATCCCTCCTACCATCGCACGTGCCATTGCCCCTTCCAAAGCCAGCGGGCCCAGCGGGCAGCACCTGCCTGCAGCTCTGCCTGCCTGCAAGCACTCCCTTTGAGACACCAGCCCCTTACAGCCCCCAGCCCCCCCTCCCCAGCCCCAGCCCCGTTTCGGTCCCCATTGCCTTATCTCCTGCTCCCAGCAGCGCAGACCCAGGGAGGTGACGGTGGCAGCCACCACCGGGTCCCAGTGCGGCCAGGTGGCTCTGGCAGTGACAGCACCTCATTTCCATGCCTTGGATGCGGGCATGGAAACGCTCTCCCCTCCCAGCACACTTCTCTGATGTTTCAAATGCTCAATTAACTTCTGAGGACCAACGTCTTGGAGATGCTGGGCGGCATCAGGCTTCAGCTCTGCCTTGGGGTTTGGCCTGATCCTGAACAGAGGATAATTTGCTGATCAAACCCCACTTTCATCCCCAGATTGAATTTATAGGATTTTAAGGCTAGGGATGCTCTGTCCCAGCTGGTTCCCCCAGTCCCATCCCCCTTTCAGGGCACCCGCAGCGGCTCTTGCACCTCCTACCCGCTGCAGCATCCCGCACCCACCTCTCCTCTGGTGTTTGTTAGGAAACAAAGAGGCCGGTGTAAGTCGATGGAGCCCCTCGCTACCTCGTCCCGTGCCATCAATTTTTCATCAAAGAGCCAGTGGGAAGTGTGCAATTATCTGCTCCATCAATAATGCACAGGGCTGCATTTGGCTTGCCCAGGCTGGGCAGCTGCTTTCCCTGCCTGTGCTGGAAGGTGCTGGGTTCACCCATGGCTTTTCTAGGCTCAGACAACACCTGCAGAGGCTGGAAGACCATACCCAGCCTTCAGTCCCAGCCCAGCGCTGCTCAGATAACCACCACCCCATTTTTCTGCCCGCGGTCCCACTCCCCGCAGGCAGCATCACCCCGGCGCTGTCCCCAGGGATGGGTGCAGAGTTAAGGGTATTTGGACACATTTCCCCCTACACCTCCTATCTCACATCCACCCAGAGATAGCTGCGTCTCTCCTTCCCGCAGGGGTCTGGGATGAAAGGCTGGGAATCCACGTCTGAAATGATGGAAGCTTTGAAACTCCTTGCACTCAACTATTTATTTTTAAATTTTTTTCCTCATAATTTCCAAGCCTCTGAAGCTTCCTCTGCCTTTAGAGCCTTTCATCCACCCCGACAAACCACCCCCCTCCTTCCTATATTTGCTTAGGCCAAGTTTGTTTTTTTTTTTATTATTTATTTACTTAACAAATTGCTCCAAGACGCTTTGATGTATCCGATTAGCTTCGACTGCTGGAATCAATCCATCTCTAGACTCTAGACGGAGCAGCATGGAGTGAAGCAAGGGAGTGGGGCTAGCAATAAACCGCCACAGGAGGCTGGAAGGTCCGAAAGTGGCCAAAAATAAGGTGTGCCAGAGGGTTCTGCATTGGCATGGCCTGGCCTGACCCCATCCCTGGCCGGGGAGGGGACAGCAATGCACCCTGAGAGCGGCTGAGGACAGGCCAACTCGTTTCACTTGTGAGCACAGAGGCATTTGAGCCCCTGGCAGAGCACCAGCCTCTTCCGCAACACAATCTCCCTCCAGCTCAACAAATAACATGTCCCTGGATGAGTATTAAGCCCAATTCCTTAATTGTTATGAAGATGGGATAAGCTCAGATTTACATATCTGAGGAAAAAAAAATTGCTGCAGCAGCTTAGGAAGATCAGAGGGAAAAAAAATCCTATTTCTCCCTCTTTTGTGGAACAAAAGCTCACAAGGAAACCATCAGGAGATAGCTACGCCTTTATTTGCTTTGCCTGATGCCCTTATCAACCTTACACATCCCCTTGGGACACTGGTACGGGATGGGGCTGGGGGGGATGTCAGGTCCTGGATGCCCCCAGCCCCTCCCTGGGGACACACCAGTACCCAAACCCATCCTCTGGACAACGCCCGGGGAAAAGATGTATATGTGGGGCAACATTTCCCTGCCTCCCCCGCCCTACTTCCAAAATCAAAGCATTTCCCTGGTGAGCCCCAATCCCTGGGGCATTTATCGGTCCCCTGGGGGAAACAGGGGGGTCTTTAGCCCCCCACTGCCCACACACCAGGCAGGATGCACCAGCCGGTGAAAGGCAGCACATAAGCGGGATTTTATCTGATTAAACTAAGGCTGAACTCCCTTCCCATGCATGGGCTGGGGGCGGGGAGCTGTGCAGGGACGGGGGTATATTAGCCAAAGCATTACAATTCAATTTAAGAGTTAATTGGATTGCATTGAAAAGCGCTTAATCTGAGCCGAGTTCGATTTAATAGAGACACCACATCTTCTGCTCCCTTCCTAACCAGGATGATGATTTTAGGGTGGGTGATTACCATCGCTATCCGGCTCCGGGCCCAGCTGCCGGCTGCTGATATCGTGTCGTACAAGGAAATAAAAGCCTCTAGATTACACCGGGTAACTCGGGGAGGCAGGATGCTCCGTGTAGGGACAACTGCTCCTTGGGCTCCCACCGCCTGCCTGCTTCTTCAAGATAAGGCTCAAGAAAGCAGTTGTGCTACCAGCAGGGACTGTGATTCCTCTGCGAGTCGCTGCTGGTTTATTTTGCTCAAAGAAAAAGAAGGAAAAAAAAAAAAAGAAAAAAAAAAGAGAGAGAGAGAGAAAAAGAGAAAATCGACAGCTAGGAAGAGATGAGATGACTTTTGGGAGCAAACTCTGGCTGAGTCAGCACTTGGCTCCTGAAAAACAATTTCCTCCCCATCCCGTTGCACGGGGCTGCTTTTGGGAGGGACTGGGACAACCAGAATAATGTCCCAAAGGGATGTCCTGCTGCTGGTGGTGGGGACCAAAGGGAAAAGGAGGAAGGGAAGGTCAGCAGAGCCTCCCAGGATGGGCCAGAGCATCCCCCACCACTGCTGCTCACCCATGACCGCAAACTGGGGCCAAGCGTAAAAAAGCCCCCTCCTGTGATCAAAAAATGAGGGAGACAGGTTGCGACTGTTACCCTGGGTTCCCACTGGCTCTTTGTGGTTTTTTTTTTTTCCTCATAGGAAAACATCCTCATCTGTGTAAGGTAAACACAATTCTAGCAGCTGGGGATGTGAGGAAGTGGAGAAATACAACAAAAAACCCCAGTACCAGCAGGAGACTTGGCAGCACCCCAAAGGGTCTGTTTTCCAAGCATCCCTTTTAAAACCTGTGCACGGGACCCGAGTTACATACCCTCCCCTAACCCCACACTTTTTAAGTGCCCTCAAAGCGTTCTCAGCCCCTAGCTTTGGAAAACCAGTGGCTGCAGAGGGCTAACCCCCAAGCTTCCCCCCGCCCCCCCCCAGTGACAGACGCTGCTGTGACTTGCCCTTGGCCTGGCAGCAGTTTATGGCCGGCGTGGTGGCCATCCATTTTCACGTTTGCTTATGTATCGACTCGATTTGCTGATAAAACCCCCTTGCATTTCAGCAGCGAGCATAAATCCATCAACACCCCAAGCCACCAGGCTGATAACACCCAGTGCTGTGCAGCACCCACTGCCCTCAGCACCCGCCGCCCTGAGCGTCTCCTCCCAGCTGTTGGGCCCCATCCTTTGTTAATTAGCACCGGGAAAAGCTGAGAAGTCACTAAGTGAGGATGGATGAGCCCTCCTGTGCTGCGCTCACCAAGAGTTTAGTAGCGCTGCTGGGGTTACGTTGGAGCAGGACACACAGGGGCGCACCCATGCCAATGCATGCACCCCCAGACACACAAAACCCAGAATTTTGGAGCAGTTTTCTCTTTTTTTCCCTGCTCTGGCTGGCTGCTGGGGGCCCCAGGCCATACCCCCCACTGCCCCACCCATGGCCATGCAGCCCCAAGAGGGAGAAGCACATGCAAAACCCACCAAGCTCGATGTGTTTCCCACTGCTGCCCAGAGCCTGGGTCACCAACAAACCCCGATGCAGCACAGCTGCAGCACTCAGACCGTCTGCAACCCCAGACCCCCCCAGACCCCCAACCCCCTGCCGTTGGGTCCCTGCCCCTCCAGCACCCTCCACTGTCCTGCAACCCGCTCGCCCCTCTATCCCCCTCTTCACCATCCCACCTCGCCTCATCTTGCCTCCAAGAAAACAACATTTCCAGCTACTTTTCCTCTCCCCAGCCCAGCCAGCTGGAAACAGGGACTGGGGGGACTGAGGCTGGATTTGGGTGCTGGGAGGTTTCTGCCGTACTCTGAATGCCATCAAGGGCCTCTCCCCACCTTGTGATGCTGGATGCAGGGCACCCCATCCGTGCCCCCATGTCACACAGTGGGGACACTGGGGGACCCACCCTCGGCACGGGATCTTTGAGTGCTGGCTAATTAAATAAAAGGGGCAAAAAGCTAATTAAATAAAAGCGGAAGCAAATTGCTGAATCTTTAATGTCCTTGAGAAATAAGAGGGGCACAAATATAACGTGGGGTCACATCAGCTGATTTATGGGTCGCTTTTATTGATGGGCTTAATCCTGTATGACAGGTGTGCTGGGGGTGCCCAGCCTCGTGCCGTGGGGGCTCGGGCACCCATGGGTGTCCAGCTCACCGGCAAACCTAACTGAGCCTCATCCGGGGCCAGGGCGCAGTGGGACACCCCCAGCCCAGCCCGAGCACAGCTGCCCAGGGCGCTGCGGGACCCCCCCGGAGCTGCGGGACCCCCGGCAGCCGCGGCGCAGCGGCGGGCGGGATGGCGGAGCGCGGAGACACCGCCAGGGGGCGCTGCTGCCGCGCACCGCAACGGCCGCGGCACCGGCGGGATGGGGGCTCACAGCACCCTGCGCCACAGCACCCTGCACCACCCTGACCCTGAGCCACAGCACCCTGAGCCACAGCACCCTGCGCCACAGCACCCTGCACCACCCTGACCCTGAGCCACAGCACCCTGAGCCACAGCACCCTGCGCCACAGCACCCTGCACCACCCTGACCCTGAGCCACAGCACCCTGAGCCACGGCACCCTGAGCCACGGCACCCTGCACCACCCTGACCCTGAGCCACAGCACCCTGAGCCACAGCACCCTGAGCCACGGCACCCTGCACCACCCTGACCCTGAGCCACAGCACCCTGAGCCACGGCACCCTGAGCCACGGCACCCTGCACCACCCTGACCCTGAGCCACAGCACCCTGAGCCACAGCACCCTGCACCACCCTGACCCTGAGCCACAGCACCCTGAGCCACGGCACCCTGAGCCACGGCACCCTGCACCACCCTGACCCTGAGCCACAGCACCCTGAGCCACAGCACCCTGCACCACCCTGACCCTGAGCCACAGCACCCTGAGCCACAGCACCCTGTGCCACAGCACCCTGCACCACCCTGACCCTGAGCCACAGCACCCTGAGCCACGGCACCCTGAGCCACGGCACCCTGCGCCACAGCACCCTGAGCCACAGCACCCTGAGCCACGGCACCCTGCACCACCCTGACCCTGAGCCACAGCACCCTGAGCCACAGCACCCTGTGCCACAGCACCCTGCACCACCCTGACCCTGAGCCACAGCACCCTGAGCCACAGCACCCTGCACCACCCTGACCCTGAGCCACGGCACCCTGAGCCACAGCACCCTGAGCCACAGCACCCTGAGCCACGGCACCCTGCACCACCCTGACCCTGAGCCACAGCACCCTGAGCCACAGCACCCTGCACCACCCTGACCCTGAGCCACGGCACCCTGCGCCACAGCACCCTGCACCACCCTGACCCTGAGCCACAGCACCCTGAGCCACGGCACCCTGCGCCACAGCACCCTGCACCACCCTGACCCTGAGCCACAGCACCCTGAGCCACGGCACCCTGCGCCACAGCACCCTGCACCACCCTGACCCTGAGCCACAGCACCCTGAGCCACAGCACCCTGCGCCACAGCACCCTGCACCACCCTGACCCTGAGCCACAGCACCCTGAGCCACAGCACCCTGCGCCACAGCACCCTGCACCACCCTGACCCTGAGCCACAGCACCCTGAGCCACAGCACCCTGAGCCACAGCACCCTGCACCACCCTGACCCTGAGCCACGGCACCCTGAGCCACAGCACCCTGAGCCACGGCACCCTGAGCCACGGCACCCTGCACCACCCTGACCCTGAGCCACAGCACCCTGAGCCACAGCACCCTGCAGCACCCTGAATCACAGCACCCTGATCCCACAGCACCCTGAGCCAGAGCACAATGAAGCCACGGCACCATGATCCCACTGCACCCTGACCCTGAGCCCACAGCACCCTGCACACACCCTGACCCCACGGCACCCTGACCCTGTGGTACCTTGAGCCTACAGCAATCTGACCCTATGGCACCTTCACCCTGTGACACCCTGACCCTGAAGCACCTTCACCCCTGCTCACCATCACCCTTTAGCACCCTCACCCCCTGCAGCACCTTAACCCCCTGCAGCACCTTAACCACCTGCAGCATCTTCATCCCCTGCAGCACCCTCTCCCCTTGCAGTATCATTTTCCCTCCCATCCCCCCCTCCCCTCCCATCCCTCTATCCCCTCAAAGCACCCTCTCCCCTTGCAGCACTCTCAGCCCTTGCAGCACCTTCACACCTTGCAGCACCCTCTCCCCATGCACCATCATTTTCCCTCACAGCACCTTGTCCCCCCGCACCGCAACCACCCCCCACCACCACCACCACCAGTGGGCCACCTTTGCAGGCACCAGTCTGGCGGAGCTGCTGGGCTCAGCAGTGCCTGTGCTGGGGGGTCCCCTCCCAGCTCGCTGAGGCAGAACCCCCTGCTCAGCAGCCACAGGAGTCCTTGTCTTCCTCGGAGGTCACCCAGCAGCTGGAAATGGGTCCTGCAAAGGGGCCCCAAGCAAGAAATCCTGATCCCCCCTCACAGCTGCCTGTTCTGCCATGCCATGGTGCGGTTTTGGGGGACAGTCTGCACATCTGGGCTCTCATGCGATAGAGCTGATGGCACACGTGCAGTGCCAGGAACAAAATGCCAGCAAGGCAAAAAACACCTCAAACCACTGACTTCTGCCAGCCCCACAGGAGACCCTCTGGCTTGTGAAACCCCCGGCAGTGACAGGTCAGGGAAACAGGGGTGATGGGAGCAGGGAGAGAAAGGCTTGAAGAAGAAGCAAATGTTTGAAGAGGTTGGAGAAAACGCCCCCCTAATCGTTAAGTGCTGCTTGTAAATTATTCATTGACTGGTAAGAGAGGCACAAATCTATTTAGCAAGAGGGCACAAGGGTAGGAAAACACGGTGCGGTGCGGCTGAGCCCGGTGTAAACCTCGGCCTAAGGTCAGAATGCTCATCCAGCAGAGATCAGTCTCAGACCTTGATAAGCCCGAGGGGGGGCTCATGTCCCAGCACAAACCTGCGCAGAGGCTTTTCTGCCTCCGTGGGACCAGGGCAGGGCAAGTTTACCCCATCTCTGATAATATTCCTCATTGCTTTGTTTTCCTCTCCCCGCCCCCCCCCCCCCCCCGCCCTTTTTTAATGAAGGCATTAACAAGCAGATCTGGAGCAGGACCTCTAAAGCCGCAGGGTAGGGACCGGGATCCGGGTTTGATCAGCCAGAGCAGAGTGGGAAGAAGTGACAGGGCTGTGATCAGCAGAGTGCTCCCCCCCAGACCCCCCTAGACCCCACTGCCGGGGGGGCTGTCATGTCCCAGCTCCCTCCTGCACGCACGCTCCATTAGTAGGGTGTCAGCCCTGATTCCCGGGGCTGTCAGGAGATGGGCTTTCCAGGGCTTTCCAAGCAAATTCCCCACACTGCAATGCAAGTGGAGTGAAAATAATTTGTGCTTTAGGAGGGAGAAACAAGCAAAAGAAAGAAAACGGCTGTCAAAGGTTGGGGGGGGGGGAAATAATAATCCTACCAGCAACGCTTTCTAGAATTTTTAGCCAGAACAAAAAGATGTTTAGGCAGGGCAGGGGTGCCCAAGGCTTGTGCAAACCCTTTCTGGGCCACTGCCCCACTCAGGCTTTAAAACTGGATGCTGGAAGCATCCTCAAGACCAATTCCCACCCGCCCTCACCTGCCGACCCAGGGGTGCTGCTGTGAGGATACAGCCAGCTGGGCTTGAGGCTGCTCGGGGCATCAGCACACACAAGTGGCAAAGCTGGGGGTGAAAACACGTCGCATAGACCATGTAGTAATGCCAGGGCTGGGTCCTGCACAGGTCTGAAGGGTGGTGGGGCTTCTCTGGAGCCCAGGGCTCCATCAAATTTGGACTTCGCATCCTCACCGCATTTCAGCCGTGCTGCGGTACCCACCTCCGCGTGACCCATTCCAGGTTTCTATTAGGCTGGGCATAAAGCAGCCGGCACAGCCACGGAAAGGGAAGTAATAAAGCTCAGTGGATTGGAGGAATTAAAACAGCTGGAGGAAAAACAAATAGCTTTTCTCTATTTTTTATGGTTGTTATTTTATTGTTAATTTTCTTCTTGCTTTGCAGCCTGAATCGTAGGGAGAAAAGGGATTGGGTTGCAGGTCATCTGCTGAGGGGGAAATAACCGGGCTTTGGGGCAGCACAGGGCCCCTCCACCCCTTCCCTCCCAGCTATTTAATAAGCAGAATTGGGGTTTAACGACCTGTTATTTTTAAAGCCAGATGGCTTAAAGTACAGGAAGATATTAGGACCAGGAGGGCTGGGTTTAAATTCATCCAAGGGCTCCATTTATCGGTACAAAGGCTGGAGGAGGAGAACAGCTGCCTTTTCTTTTTTTTCCTGGAGCCAAAAGGTATGAGCTTGGAGGTGCCTGGGGTCTCCAGCATAATGCAGTGGTAATAGGAGAGAATTTGCTAAATGGATTTGGGATTGAGCAATTAGATCGAAGCTGGTGCATCCAGGCTGCTCCAGTAAGCACTGCCACCAGCAAGGTGATGGGATGCTGTCCCCCCTCCAGCCCCTGTGCCACCCTGAAACAGCTGGGCACTGGGGATGTGGGCACTGCCAGAAAGGCTCCTCCATGGGCACAACACAAGAAATTATTGTTACAACCAGGCTGCAGATAAAACCCGTCCCTCCCAGCAGTGCATAGATTGGGAGATTAAAATGTGGGATCTATGCCAGATTTTCACTGTTAGGAGGCAGAGTGTGTGCCTTCTCGGGGGCTGGCAGGGTGATGCAGCGGGCAGGGTGCCAGCATGCCATCGCTGGCTGCTTCTTACCTGGCAATAAAATGGCTGCACAGGGGCTGGCGGCAGCTCCTCGCCCCTCCTGAGCATGCTGGCGGTGGTGGGCTCCAGGCTGGGCAGGGCACCGCTGCCCGACAGGGGCAGGAACGCTGCTGGTCTCTGGGAAGGGAGAGATAATGGTCTGGATGATGGATGGATGGGGTGGCAGGGGCAAGGAGGGGGCACCTGGACTGAGCCACCCCCACTGCATGTCTCCTGCCCCACCACCCAAGTCTCCAGTATGTCCCCAGGACTGGCGTGATGGGACAGAGCTGTGGGTTGGCCACACTCATGTCACCTTTGCGAAGTGCGAGGGGAGCTTTGGGCAGGGAGGGAGTCCCTGGGGTGAACCAGTGCCTGGCTGACAAGGCAAGGAGGAGGATGCTGTCCTTCACACTGAAGCCTGTGATGGTGGAAATGGCAGCTCTGTGCCCCCCTCAGCCTGTCTCTCCCCGTCCCTGGGAGGGCAGGAGGTGGGTGCCCAGGCCCTGTGGGTGCAAAGGGATGCTAAAAGCCACCTTGCTGCCTGGCGCTGCCCTGGCTTCGGTGCTGGCCGGATAAGGCACCTGGGGCACATGGGCAGCCCCTGCCAGACCCCTGCCAGATGCTGCTGGCAGCAGTAATGTCATTTCCCTGCCCCTCATTTCCCGCACCCGGCTCGGTGCGCCCTGCTCTCCTCCCGCCAGCCTGGCTTTTATAGACTCCTCTCTAATCCGGTTAGAGGGGGAAGTCAGATCTAATGGAATAAACGATGGAGTCCGCACACTCCTTGCTGCTGCCTGCAACGGCAAGGTCATGGACAGGGACTATTGCCCTGACCTGGCTGCCCTGGCTCCCAGTATTGGGGCAGATTTAGGTGACCGGGACCTGCCTTGCCACTGGGATCCTCGCATCAAGGCATGGCACGCCAGCACCCACCTAATTTACTGCCTAAGAGCTGGTGACCGTGACCTGGCAAATCCGCTGCTCCCCCTCACCCCCCCACCTCCTGGATGCTCTCTTCGCTTTGCCAGCTGAGCAGTCAGGCTGTGCGCCCTCTCCAAATTGGCTGCGGGCATGGGCAGCAGCGAAGTGGCCCTCACTGGGGATTGCTCCGTGCCTGCGCCCGGCCGCGCCTCGTTAGTGCAGCTAACCAGAGTGGTGAGCATCCCCCCGCCCGGCAGCAGGGATGAAGTGTCCAGAGGCGTCCCCGTGCCCTTCCCCATCACTGCCTCATTAACACCATCAGCATCATCATCCCCTCTGCTGCCGCATTTCATTACGCCACCGCCCCGACCTCAACCAAGCTCCTTCAGCATCAAAGCTGGGGTGAAGATGCCCCCCGCCCCACCACTCTCCCCCTCCCTGGGGAACAGCATCATGCAAAATGCAACAGTTTAGGCTCTGCCTGCAATTACTGAGGCCAGTGTGCAGCTGCTGCCCGCCGCGCCGGAGCGATGGCCAGCCCGGTCCCGCCACCATTGCCCATCGGAGAGCTGCTCGCCCGAGTGCATGTGCTCTTAATTCAATTAGCGCTGCCCTGAACGCTCCCCCAGGACCAGCCGGGCGGAAACCAACAAATTCTCCTTAACAAAGACATTCCCTGCTTCTTTTTTTTTGGTTCCTCACTGGCTTGGCTCTCCCCAGCTAACAATGCTCCCAGCCGACAGTGATGCCATAATGCCTCTTGTAATTTGCCATGCAATAAGAGGAATGGGTGATGTGTTTGATTGACAGGTGTCAATCAAGAGCTGGCAAGCTCTGCCGAAAGCCCTCGGAGGGTTTGCCAGCTCACCAGGAGAAGATGATTAGCAGGGCAGGGTGATGCTTCACCGAAACCAGCCTTTCACCAACTTCTCCATCCCCTGCAACGTGGTTTGGGGATAAAACCCCAGTGTCGGCGCTCATGGAGGGCAAACCTGACCAGACAGGCTGAAGTAATGGGAAACACACGGTGATTCCCCACTCCCCAACCAATTGTAAACCTATTTTTTTGCCAGCCCGAAAGGGGTTTGGTCACCAGGCTGGCATGGTGACAATTTACACCCTGGCGCTGTGACAATTTACACCAGGCACCGATCTGCTTCTGGTTTTAAATGGCAGCAATTATAGAAATTAAGGCTGTTTAAGCAATGATATAAGCAGCCTGTTGATTTTTTTTTTTCCTTGCCTGGAAATAAATAGCACTAGCTTTTCCCTTTTTTTTCAGAGGCTGTCACCACGTGCCGGCATGTTCCCAGACCCTGTCTTGGGTGACGTGACCAAGGGTGCTCAGCAAAGTGGGTGGCAGAGGCTTGAGGCGACCCCAAAGGTCCCAGGTCCTGAGTTAATGGGCTGAGCAAGGTGGGGTCGTGCCAAAACAAATTGTGAAACAGGCTGGCTAATAAACAGGGGTGATGAATAAATCCCTTAGGAGTAAAGGTGCCTCCGGTGTGTATTTTCCAGCCCTTGGATGGGGCTCAGCATCCCCCGGGCACATCAGGGACCACATCCTGCTGACCCTGTACATGGATTTGCCACTGGCTACTGCATGGTCAAACTCATCTCTCCTGGGCAAGGCACTAAATTTGGGGTGCAAAAAGAAGAATGAAGAAAAAGCAGGAGCCTTGCCTTGAGCCACCAGCCAGTACGGAGGTGGATGAAGTCAGCTGCAGCTTTTCCCGCTGCAACAGTTTTTCAGTGACAGCCATTAATTTGCTAAAACGCCAGCGTTTTGCTGAAGTCTTTGATTTCTTTGTCTCCCCGAGATGATCAAAGTCTTTTGTTCTCATTTGGACTCCAAAGAGGGAGCGCAGGGTGATGAAGGCAGGGGGAAATGGGCTGGGTGGGGGCAAATCTGGGGGTCTCGGTGCCTTTACAGGGGTGGGGGGGCTGCAACCCAGCACTGCCCTTTCCCTGGGATAATACAGCTCCTGTTTGCTCATCCCTGGTGTCAGGGATCTTGGCTTTTAATAAAGCAGCTGCTCCAAACCCTTTCCCTGTGGCTATTACAAATGTAGCAGGGTCTGAGACCCTGCAGAAATACTGGGGGATGAGTCTTATTTATGGGGAGTCCCTTATCCCTGGAAAACCCTGGCGCTCGAGACATTTTCCCAGCAGGGAGGGTCTATGTGAGCATCTGAAGCCGAGCTCGGGAGCATCCAGACCCCTGGTAGGAGTTGGTGAAATCCCTGCAGAGGCCACGGAGCTGCCGGGATTTACACCCAGCTCCGAGTGTGCCGGGGAGTACAGATGGCCCAGAGTTTATTTAGCTGTTTGTTATAAAAAGCCCAGCCAATCTAGGTTATGCATTTTCAGCTCTCTACATTAAAATACTAAAAAAAAAAAAAAAAAAAGAAAAAAAAAAAGAAACAAGATAAGCTTGGTGACTCTTCTCCTTTGCCACCCGGCTGGGGAGAGCTGTGGGGTGAGGGAGCATGGGGCAGGATGGGCAGGGATGCTGGGGCTCCTCACACCCCAGAGGACAGGCAGGGATGCTGTGGCTCCTCACACCCCGAAGACAACCCTGGTACAAAGGCTGCCCCAATGCCTTGTTGGTCCTTGACTGTCTTTACCTCCTGGCCCCCGTTTGGTCGCTTCTTGTTGTCCCAAAGCTGAGCCCAGGACTAATCCATGAGCTGAGGACTTGGAAATCCAGCCTTCAAGCATCCCTTGAAGCCTGGGGCTGCTCAAAGTGGGAGAGGAGAGGATCTGCCCCTGCAGCCACAACATCATCTCCCCTGCCTGCCAGGCCGTGGTTTTGGGGTGCTGGGGATCACAGCCAGCCAGCTGCAGCATCTTCCTTAGAAAATCCTGACCTCCAGGCAAGGAACAAGGGCCTCGGCAATGCTGGGAGGAGCCGAACATGCCCTTCCCTGCTCGGTGGCAGCTCGCTCATTGATTTGCATCGCTCTGGGTCCGTCTGCCTGGGCTGCCGCCGGATGAATTAACCAGACGCAGAGCCCAAGGCCAGCTCTGGCTCTCCTGCTTTTTGTTTCCACTCCCAGCTCTTACATATATTAAGGAAGGCAGGGCTGGAGGGGGGGAAAGGGAGAGGTTGGGGAAGAGGAGAAAAAAAAATTACAGCTCCCAGATCAAAACAATAATCAGCTAAATGAATTCCGCAGCATTTTCCCGCATGACTGCGAGTGATAATTTAGTGCAGCAGCCAGCTGGAAGCAAAAGGATTAATTCTGCACTTAGTGACACCCATGTGAATAATTCATCACACGCAGACCCCTTTTTGCTGACCCCCCTGGGCAATCCCTCCAAAGACCCCCACCAGCCAGCCCTGGCCCCCACGGCTCCCAGGGGGATGGTGGGATACGGTCACCAGCGCAGCATCCAGACCCGTCCCAAATTCACTTTAGGGATAGGATTTTTTTTATTTTTTTTTTTTGCAGATGGGAGCAGAGGCTGGAGGCTGCAGTAATTAGATCGATTGGGCTCATGGTTGCATCCTAACCTGCCTAAGGGCTGGTCCTGGAGCCAAGGGCTAGCAGGGTTCCCTCCTCCCCAGGAAAAGCAGCCAAATTCCCTCCCTGCTGTGACATCCCTGGGGACCACAAATGCTGGATGAAGACAGCTGGACATTTGTTACTGCGGTTAACCAGCCTGGCCTTTCTCCACATGGAGACAGTGAACAGCCTCTCCCAGATACCCTGCCTGTGCCCTGCCTGCTCTGCTGCCTCTGGTCAGGATTGCCTGGGAATACAAGCATGTGCCAAAACCCCTGGGAAAAGGATGGATACGTGAAAGCAAGAACGATGCCACTTTTTTTCAGTTGCCCAGTGGCGTGGTTCAGAGCTCTGAGACAACAGGTGCAAGGGATAAAACCCAGCCCCAGCCCAGCTGATCCCCACCTGAGAGGTTTGGATAGAGGGTGGTAGCTCTAAAGAGCCATCTCCCACCCCATCCCCATCCCTCCCACCCCACCCCCATTCCTCCCACCTCGGGGTTCGCCTTCCCCAGCATCTCACCTCCGATCGAAGGAGCTGCAGGCAGAGCCCCACGGTTGGGGTGGCCCCAGTTGTGGTTTTGAGGTCCGTGCCCTGGGGAGGCAGAGGAAGGGTCACAGCCTGCACTGGCCTCTGGGTTTCTACTGGAGCCCTTTGTGCCTTTGACATCACCCAAATGCCACCCGAAGGCACGGGGCTGTGGGTTGGAGCAGAGACCCTGGCTTCCCATGGGATGCTTGGGAGCTCTGTGCTGGGTGGCCCACCCAGATGAAGAGGTGGTATCTCCATCTCACCATCCCAGCAGCTATAGGTATCACCACCTATAGGTACCATCACCGTGCCAGCCTGCCCAGTGTTACCCCAAAGCTCCTGGCTTACCTGCACAGCGAGGCCATCCACACGCATCCCACCGCTCTGTGCCGCTAGCTCCTGGAAAACGTGGCTGGTGAGGGGCAGCACCGAGTATCCCACAGGAACAAGGGTGCCTGGAGCATCCCACACTGGGGAAGGGGTGAGAGCAGCTGGCTGGGGGCACGGCAGCCCAGGACCTGCCCCTGGCCAAGCCCAGGGACAAGGGAGAGCATCCTCGGTGGGGACCCTGAACTCACTGGTTTTGTACGGATAATATTCTATTGCCAGGGCAGTATCTTCGGAGAAGATGGTGGCTACATCTCGGCCTTGGAAGAGGAAGGAGGTGTTCCAGGTTGGCTGCTCTGGGGGTCCAGCTGGTCGGGACATCTTAGGAGACAACAGGAAAATTTTCCTTCAGATACCTTCTCTCTCTAGAGATAAATAAGCAGATAGATAGGGGAGAGAGGAGAGGTGGGGTAACAAAAAGCACAGCCTGCGCAGCTGCATCCCACCCCTGGCTTTCACTGGGTCTTCAAGCTTGGCTACTTCTCTCTGGCTAATTCCTGCCAAAAGCTTCCCCCTCGCAGAGCCAGAGGAGGAAAACACCACATG
Organism: Falco cherrug; assembly: GCF_023634085.1. NCBI lineage: Eukaryota > Metazoa > Chordata > Aves > Falconiformes > Falconidae > Falco > Falco cherrug. The sequence goes on along the minus strand of NC_073703.1, from coordinate 2,054,194 downwards.
GACCAACTACCCCATGCTTCAAAACATCATGGGAAGAGCCTGGAGGATGACCCACGCTGCTCTGGGGTGAGCCTTTTGGTATCTGTCCGGCAACCTGGCACTTGCACTTGGGAAAGAGTTTTGCAATGAACCATGGACCCCGAAAGCCCAAACAGGATTTTGCGGTCCATATATCATCACAAAACCCTTTCCTAAGCATGACATCTGGGTGTCCTGACAGATATTGAACAGTGGGCAACATGTTTATCCCCAGAGCCGAGATCTGTCGTCGGAAATGGCATCGGTCCATCCCTGCCAGCAGCTGCTTCTCTTTACCTTGGGAGAGCCCTGCCAGCTCTCCAAAGGTCAGCCTTAACACTGGCTGCCCAACATCGAGAAATTATTGACAGCAGCTCCTTTTTAATGCTGTTACTCCCTCCCCTTGGTCAGCATTGCCCCACAGGGATGAGATGCTGATCGGCTTTTCTGCATCAGCACATTTATGCTTGGTTGAGGAGGGTCTTCCCCTGCTCATGTTTGGGGATGCTAATGGGCATTACGCACCTCAGAGACCCACAACGGTGCATTACCCAGCCCTGGGAGCTGTTAGCAAGGGGAGTGCGGGGCTGGGATGCTTCAGAGCCAAGAACACCTCCGCAACGGGCTGCACTGGGCAGCGCTTAGTGCTGGCTCAGCACCGGGCTGGCTCTCTTGGCTGGGAATTTGTCAGGGGCTCCCTAGCATCAGCTGGGGTTTTCAGCTGGGATGCAGATTGCTTTGACTGCAGGGAGCCCAGTCTGTGCCTGTAAGTCCTTATGGAAAACCTATACAGACTGGGGCAGCTCCCAGCAGCTGGATCTGGCTCAGCACTCTGCAGTCACTCCTCTCTTTTCCCAGCCTGCATCCCAGCCCACGGGGCTGTTTCATCAGCCTCAGAAAGCCCAATTTTGGAGGGAAAAATCTAAAAAGCACTGAACACCGCCTCCAGTTACTTTTCCTGGCATCGACCTGTACAAGGCACTGTGAGACGGTGCCATTTCAGACTCAGCAGGGAAGGGAAAAGTCAAATGTGGGAGCATATTGTTAATTTGACCCCAATTGCCAGAGGTCCCGAGCCCACATGGCTCCTCTCACCCGGACAGGGATGGGAGATGTCGTTCCTGATTTCCCCCCCTGATTTTGGGGGCTGTGGGGGGTGGGGCAGGAGTGCTTGCTGGGTCCAGGCTGCTTCCCACCGGCTTGGCGGGACAGATGGATGCTCTGCACCAGGGCATCAGAGCTGATGCACTGATTTGGGCAGACATCTTGGCACAGCAACTGCCTCTGCCAAGGGCCACCTGGAGAAACAACAAAGGGGATGGGGAGGAGGAGGAGGAGCAAGGAGACGCCTTCATCCTCCTTAGCTACCCCAGCTCATCTGCTGAGAGCTGATTCAAAGGCAGCATCATTGGCATGAGGAGGGGTAGAGGTGGCCAAGCCCACAGCATCTCCCCTGCCTTCCCAGGGGATGGGGCCATCCCCTGGTCCTCACGGCTGCCTGTCCAGATGGTGCAGACCCCAGAAGAGTGAGAAGCTCCAGATACATGGGTTAAGCTGGAGGGTCCCCAAGGGAAAGAACCCAAAAGGAGATTTATGGTAGAGAGGTTTGAGCTTGGTGCTTGGAGGACAGACGCAGCGTGGCTTTCTGTAGGAGGCACAGCCCAGTGCCCATCCGCCCTGTGGATTTGCCATTGCACCAGTGTGTCCAAACCCATCCCTTTTGGTGAGAAAGGGGCTGTTGGCTCAACAGGAGCACCCAAGGAGAGCACCCAACACTCTTACAGGTGGCTCTGTGCAGGTCTCAGCTAAGTCCTGGCCAGGAAGACCAGGTCTCCAGGCCCCTGGCCAGGCAGGGAAAGGTTAACAACCGGGGAACCCAAAAACCCCCTAAGTAAGAGAAGTATGAGGGGTGCCCCGCTGAAGGTGAACCCAAGTGCTGTTGTCTGCAGATGCTGATGGGAATCGACAGGCGAGAGGACACGCTGGGCTGGCAGAATTATCGAATCCGATTAGCCTGCCCAGGAGTTCACTCAGGGAAAGCCATTAACCTCTGGAACTGGAGCAGCAACGTTCCCTCCTCCTCCTCCTCCCAGCCTCCCCCTTAAGCTTTCCTCCTAGGCATTAGGAGAACATCCTCCCCGGGAAGGAGGCGCATCCTACGTGTGGGGAAACTGAGGCAGGAGATGGGAGGAGAGAGCGGATGGGGATTACGCAGCTCCCCAGGGCAACCTGTCTGTGCATCCCCAGGGAGAGCATCCTCAGTGATGTGCAGAGACAGACAGAGCCATGTGGGCACGGAGGGGAGGAGGAGGAGAAGGAGAGGAGGAGGCAACAGCGTGCATGCAGGCCAGATGGCTGGGTTTAATCACTTGTCCTCTTGCGTTGGGCTCCCACAGCTCCGTGTTGGCACTGCCGCCTGTGCCAGGGCTGTGGGGCTTGGCTTGGGCTCGCCCAGCGCCTGGGTACCACAGCTTCACGGGGTGGGGGGTGGGGTGGGGGTTGTATTTATCCATATACATCCAAAGGAAATGCATTTTGGCTGCATTTAGAGGAGTGGAATATCCTTGCTCTGGCTGAGAAACTGCAGCCTCTGGGTGCTGCATCTTGGGGGGTGGCCAAAAGATAGCACAGGGGCAAGAGCATGGGGATTTCTTTTGCAATATCTGCTCCAGAGCTGGCATGGGCAGCCTGTACCCTGAGCCCACTGCCACGGTGGGGCTGGGGGTGCTGATTCCAGGGGGGCTAGGGCAGGTACAGACCCAAAGCAGAGGGTCCTCGGTGCTCCCCCTGCCTCTCACCTGCAAAGAACAACTCAGGGAGGAAAAGGAGAGGGGGGCAATAAAACAACAATTATTGTAATGAATGAAACGCACTAGTGATTTTTATGATAATTCACTGCCTTGTGGGTGACTCGGCATTTGGCTGGTCTCCTCTAAGTAATATTTTATTTATGGGCTCCCCGAACATGTTGGTACAAAGGTGCTTCACTCCCCGACGATCAAAATTCAACACACGGGGGAGAAGGACCAAGATGGAGAAACATGTGCTCCGCCAGCACTTGGGACCAGCTGGATCCATCTTTTCAGGGTGGCTGGACATCTGCCCTCACCACGCTTTCGGCTGGCACTTTTCAGAGGTGAAGGGATGGAGCAGCCCTGGTTTTGAGAGGCGGCAGCTTCACGCTGGCTTCTGGCTTGGCTGCCCCCTCACACCTCCCCCCTGCCCCAGCATCCCTCCAGTCCCCTGCCTCTCCCTCCTTGCCAATTTTTGGCAGGGCTCGGGAACAAAAGGGGGGCCCTCCTCCTGCTCACTGATGATGCCGCGTGCTGAAAGCATATGTTTCCCTGGCAACAGCTATTTTGAAGTTGTGCGTCGCTAGCTTTCCCCACGGTACTTAAGGCCGGGGAGGAGAAGGTCTCTGCCTTTGAGAGGCGGCACTCAAGCCGGAGGCGTGAGCGGAGCAGAGGGAAAAATGAAGGACAAGACACAAATGAGGTGCTGCCTGTGGGTTTCTGCAGGCAGGGCAAGGAGGACCGTGTTTTTGATGCTCAAAGCATTGCTTTGCCCCTAAAGCTTTTCTCTGCAGGGGTGCTCAGCTCCCCTGCCAAAGGAGAGATGCTCATTGGTACCTGGATGGGATGGATGCTGCTGGACCCGTGCACCCCCACGGCCATGCTCGGCCTCGTACCTGTGGGTAGCCATGGTTGGCAGCTCGGGCGATACTGAAGGCTGATGCTGGAGGGTCTGGGAATGTGATGGTAGCGGGACTGATGCCAGGACAGGAGATGGGATGTTTCTCCATGCGGTGCCTGTGAAGTGATGGAAAGGGGGAGAGTCAGCATGTGTGGGGCCACATCCATTCCCGGCAAGCCATGTACCGTGGGAGGAGGCAATTGTCCCAAACCCAGCACCACCCACCCACGTCACCAGCAGCCCCCCATGGTCACCACTCACTTGTACTCCTGAACATTGGTCACAACTCTGGCCACAGCGACGAGGGCCCCAGGGGGGCTGGCCAGGGGGGCCGACAGCCCCCGCAGCAGCACCTGGGAAGTGTGTGTGGGGGGTGTCAGTGGTGAGGGCACAGCAAATGGGGGGGAAATAAAGCTGCCCTAAATCAGCATAAGATCCACCACAGCAGGAGACAACGTGCAGCAGCATCCTCTCTGAGTTGAGATGCTCTGGTCCGTCCCAGACCCTGCAAACCCCTGCTGCCACCTCCTGTCCCCAGGGCCACCTCTCACCTCCAAGGCTGCATAGCTGAATCCATCACAGCGAGGGATGAAGCTCCCTTTGCGGATGATGGTGGTGTGCAGGACTGTCCCCACAGGGTCCCGCGTCCTTGGCTGTTTGCGGAGAAGAGTGACCCGGTGGGAGGAGGAAGGGTCAAGGTCACCAAATGTGGGCACTGGGCGCGCAGGCAGCCCATCACTGACAATAAAGCACCAACTGATAATTAAAGCTTACTGTTCCCTAGAGCCTTCCCGGAAAAGATCAATATAATAAATCTTTTTGCATTTAAATATTTAATTGCTCCCAATCCCTGTGCAGGGAAGAGGACACTAATTTCTGCCAGCCAGAGCATAGGGGAGGCTGATTTGGGGGGTGTACTGAGTGAGTTTGCCAGGTCTCAGCTGTACAGGGGGCTGTCAGCCAGGTTCCTGGGACTGTTTACAAGTTGAGATGGAGAAATCCCCACCAAAGGGCTTAGGAAGCAGCTTCTCTCTGGGGCTGGGTACCTGCCTCATTAAGGAATGCACAGCAGCCCCTGTTTAACAAACACTTGGACGTATGGCCTGGCCCCACAGCTGCTGAGGGGTCAACTGAGCACAGGATGCTGAGGGCAAAAGCACTTCCCAGCTTGAAATCCCATTGCTTTTCCTCCACATTTTCCCACTGGAGAGAGATGAAAAAGGCCCAGCACAACGCCTGCCTTGTTCCCACCTCGCAGGAAGCTCACAAGCCTCTTTGAGCACCTTCCTTGACTTGCCAAATTCGGTTTTCCCACTGGGATTACACCATTACACAAGGCTCCCTTTGCCCACAGCCCGCAGCTACAGCTGGTGCAAGGCAAAGTTGTAAGAAGGAATAAGCAGGATGGAGGGGCAGGTGCTGTACCTACCAGAACCAGCTTGCAGTGGTGGGGCTGGAAGGGCTGGAGATGCCTCACTGGCAAGTGGAAGGTCCCCAACGCCTCCTTGGTGGCTTTGTCTGCCACGATGAGAGTCAGGGCTGGAAGGGAGAGGGTCAGCTGTGGGGCTGGCTGCAGGGTTTGTGGAAGGGGGGAGCAGGCGAAGCAAGGGGGAGATGTTCAGGGGAAGGTCTGGGTGAAGAAGGGCCAGAAGGCATTGATTCATTTTCAGCAGCCCCTTCCCCTCACAGGTCATGGTGGGGTAGACATGGGCAGGATTTACACCCATCCTGGGTTTATATGCATACATCTCAAGGAGACATCAAGAACATGTCCCAGGCATCCCCAAGAAAGCAAAGCCCATGAACAACCGGCAACAATGCAGATTCCCATCTAAGAACCTGGGATTTCCCACTGATCCATCTAATCCACCTCCCTGCCTCCAACCCACCCCACTCAGCTGCAGGGGGTGGCATCCTTCCCTGAGCTCCCCCTGCCCTGGGGTCAGCCCGCAGCCAACCGTGGATTTTGAGGCCACTTGCCACCATGGCATCTGCCCTCTCAGGGCTGTCAGGTCTGTCCCCTGGCATGGCAACATCACCTCCACGGGCACTAGCACCTCCAGCTCTTCCCTTAATTTAAAGCAAAGCTGCAATTTAGTTGACAAGCATGAGCAGGAGCCTTTTATCAGAAAAAAAAAGGAGCTGATGGAAGGGAAAACCGCCTTCTCTTTATGCTGCCATCAAGACTTGGGCTTCCCTTCCCCCAGCTTAATGATACTGCAAGGCACCCGCCTTAACTCCTGCTTGGCCAACCTGGTGATGCCACAGGTCCTGTGTGTCCCCAGAACAAAGATGATGGGCTAAGCAAGTGCGTGCTCCTCCCTGAGCTCATGCTTTTCAGCAAGTGCTTGATTTATATGGAGATTTTCTTTTCCTCCCAGCACCTTGGGGAAAGAGCACCAGGGAAAATGTTCTGGGGTTGTGCGAGAGACAAGTGGCTTTTCTGCTAGTCGTCACCGATGACAGATTACACTCAGCAGCCCCGCTGATGGAAACTATTTCTGAGCAAGAAAAGGGTGGACCCCATGTTTCTGTGCAAGCAAAGGTGTGAGCTGCATCTGAAATGACAGCTCTGGTCTGACGGTTTGGGGGATGACCATCTCCAAACATCTGGGGGATTCTGGGAGACGGATGAAGAGGGCTGGAGGTCCCATCCCCACATCCCTCCTGGTACCACACGGGACAGGTCCAAAGTACACCAAAAGCTCCTCAATTTCATTTAGGTCAGGGCCTGATGGGATTAGGCATGATGTGAAGATTGGCTCCCACAGTTTGTTTTGCAACAGTCTGATTATAATCAAACCCTGGCCCCTAATGCCACGGGTTTACAATTACAGACTTAGCAGCCCTGTGTGGGGAGTAACAGCATCATTATGTGGGTCCAACCAATACAAGGTGTTGGGATGGCAGCAGGGAAAGTTTTGGAGGGCTGCCCCGATGCTGATTCCCATGGGATGCTTTGGAGGATGCTCCGAGCTCAAGCACTGTCACTTGCCCCATCCTGCAGCACCATATCTGGGGGCATGTCCCTCCTGGTCATACCCTGAAGCCATCACAGCCACGCAGGGCTCAGGGCATGGCTTGTCCCCATCGCAGCCATCCTCTTCCTCATCCTTTGGAGCAAATGCTCCCTAATATCCCAAAATTAACCCTTTGAGGAGATGAGTCCTGTGTCCCGGTCCTCAGCATCCCTGTTCCCATGGTCCTCCAATGCTCTCACCTGCCCAGCCTGCATCTTCAGCATCTATTTCCACCGTCACCTCCTCCTCCCAGGTGGGTGTGTGGGTGGGCACTGAGGTTGCACGAGTAGCCTTCGGCTTCTGCTCCTGCTCATCCCCTCTGCTGGTCTTACTGGGAGGAAAAGGGAAGCAAGACAGGCCAGTTACTGGGTGAGGAAGGGGAATATGTCAGTGGGGAGCTGGGCCTGGGAGAGGGATGAGCACTGATCCTGCTCGGTGCATCTGAGAGCAGGCAGCCCACCCTCCTGCCACCCTCAGCAAAGCTCTGCCCTGGCTCTGGGGGGCTGAACTGGGGGTCCAGGGCCAGTTTTACTCCAGGCTGCCAGATCCTGCTGAGTCTCCAGTGACGGGGTTTGTAGCTCTTTTTATCCAAAAGGCTATTTCAGACCCCAGAGGCTAATTATCCACTGTATTGATGAAGGGACAGGGAGGAGGCTTCTGGGAAAGGAGAGAGAAGATTGAATGTTAACAACTGCTGTCATTAAGCTCAACACGTAACGAGGCTGAGCAATAATTACAGCAGTTTTAGCAGCTATGGGCCCTGGGTAATTCTTCACCCACGCTGGTGCAGGGCCATCACCATCAGGGCTGTTTTGGGACTGTCCCTCCCACTTTTATCAATTGATCATCAGTTACTCATGAGCTTGGCTAATGATAATAATGTCCCTGCCCATTAGGGGGCTGGCAGATTTTTTAGGGGGGTCTCTGCTACCCAGCAAAACACTTGGTGTTATCCTGGGAGTTCCAAGACCACAGCAGAGACCCACTGCCTGGTGGTGTGGTGACCTCAGGTCCTCTCCATCCCTGATCAGAGTGCAGGGGGATGGTGATGTGGTGTCAGGCCAACATGACACAGATGCCCCAGCCCTGTCAGTGGGTTGCTCTGCATGTTGAGATGATAAAGTGTCTAGTGCTGGCTCCTCCAGGAAAGTTCTTGCTGGAGCAAAGCCAACATGGCTCTTAGGGAGAGGTTACTAGCACACTGTAGTGACTGAAAGCAGATGGTGGCACTTTGCCACTCCCTGGGAGCTGGAGACCCCAGCTTTGGGGGAGAGGAGATGATTAAGGTCCTTCTAGCTGTAGGGTCAGCTCCAGGTAGTGGTGGGACAAGCAGGTTCCTCCCAGCCTGATCAGAGGATGTTCTATGCTTGCAGAACCTTCATTCACTCCCAGCCACCCTCTCAGACCCTCAGCCATGCTACATCCATGTCCTGTGCTCCAGAGAAGCCCTCAGGGATGGAGCTGAGCCCGCCAGCTCTGGCAGGTGGGAATTAGCATCGGGCTGGCACTCTTGTGGAGGGGCTGTAGGAAATCGGCTCTCCAGTAATGAGCTCTGTGGGGGATTGCTTGATCAGCAACGTGCTCAGAGTCCGAATGAAGCCAGACCTGTGCTGGGGGGTAGGAGGAGGAGGAGGGTGAGAACTGGCTGCTCTGGGCCCCCTTCATTATAGACTTGCCTAAGGATGAGAGAGCATTCAAAAAGGGCTGTGTAAGTGTGTGTGTGGGGGGGGGGGGGGGGGGCGGGGCGGGGCAGAAAACAATCCGCAACAGTACAACACATGGGGATGTGCTTCAAAATCAAATTAATAGGCCGGGGGCAGCAGGATCAGCAGAGAGCAGATGTGGTTTGATGTCTCCTCCTCACCCCAGCGAGCTTCAGACCCACTGGTGGGGCAGGAGATGGGGTCTCCAGCAAGCAGGCGCTGCAGACAGCTGCCCACGAGATCGCATGCCTCGGGGCAGGACATGGCTGGGACAGACCAAGAGATGCTCCTCTGATGCTCTACATCCCTCCCCGCCTGCTCCAGGGCAGGCACTTTGCTCTGCCATGCCGGGATGCCCCAGCCACCCACCGCTGTGATAAAAGATAAAGATAAAAGATGAAGATGGCCGCCCCTGGGGAGTTATTATACATTAGTGTCTCAGCTACAGTGTTTGGGGATGGCGTCAGGCAGCCACCCCGCTGCGTGTGACACCCGGGTGCCCAGCAAAGGGCTTGGCAGGGCTGTGCCAAGCCCTCGTAAATATTTATTTATCCAGGATTAGAAGTTATTATCTCTACAGGGTGAGTTATTTCTTGGGGCCGACATCCCTGCAGAGGCAATGCAGTGGTGCAGGTGCCTGGTTCTCAGGGAAGAAAAATCCCACGCAGCACTGCCACGGCTGGCAGAACCGACATCCCAGCTGTTACCAATGTGGTGGCTGGAGGGTCCAGTCCTGGGGAAGACAATGCTGCCCCCCACCATGCAGCCCCACTGAGCCTGGGGGGCTCAGGTTCAGTTTGGGTGATTAAATACAGAGAAAAAAAGTCACAGAGGTGTAAGGGCAATTTCTGAAAAGATTCAAAATGAGAAAGGAAGAATTATAATTCCTCCTTTTCTTTGAGAAACACAATTTTTACATTGCTCCTGACCCTCTATATAACCCCAGATCGACCCATCTTCATGCCACCATGACCTAAGCTGGGTGCTGGGGTGAGGAGGGGGCCCCCAAAGACCTCGCTTGGTCCCACTTCCCACACCCCCTTGCACTGGGGCTATCAGCTGAGCCTCTGATTCATTTCTGGGCACATTGCAGAGCCAAAAGGCTTTGCATGCAGCAACACCCTAACCCCTTCCCAGCTGGAGCATCCCAGGACCCCACAAGCAGGACCACTGCCTGCACAGGCACACCCGCAGGCAGGCAGACGTCAGAGCCCCCATCCCCCAGGCTGGGAGCAGACGGCACATTCAGCAGCGACCTTGAGTTTCTTGTCTTGGTGCTGAAGAGCAGAAAGGAAGAAGCCAGGAGGTACTTTCACCCGCCCACAGTCCTCAATGGAGAGGAGAAGCCAGCCAGAGCCAGGCGCTTTGTGCTGTTAATTGCAAACACACCTGGCTCCGGCACGCCAAGGTCATCCCTGCATCACGCTGGTTCAGGAGCAATTTGTCTGTGTGCGTGAGGGAGTGAAAGGAAGATGCCAAGCAGACCCACGGGTGCCCCTGAAAGCAGGGAGTGGGGATTTGCTCAGCATTCAGAGGATAAGAAGCAGAACCAAGCTGCTGCTGGGACACTGGAACACCCTCTCCAGGGCAGGGATGAGCCAAAGCCCATCGGGATGCCTGTGTGGGCTCTCCTGCTGCTTGAGGTCTTTCACATTCACTCTTCTAAACCTTTCCCTCCCCAGTCCTCTGCACCGAGAGCTGGAAGCAATGCACACAGCTATGGAGCACTGTGGGATGCTGAGTCCGGGCGTGAGTGACCGGGCACAGCCACAAAGGGCTGGCGTGAACAGTATTGCTCCCCTCCTCCCACCCCACGCCTGATTTTGGGGGGTGACGCCGGCAGTTTGAGCTCAGGCTGGTGCTGCTGGTGGTACCCAGCCGCTTCGGGGGGATCAGCTGCAACTAGGTCGTCCCCCCCAGCACATCAACCAACTGCTTCTCCTTCCCGTCCGTAAAAACCCACCTTTTAAATGCAACATGCTACTCTCCTTCTAAAGCAAGTGCCCTGAAAAACAATAACTGATTCCCTTCTGCCTTGGCTCCCTCACTATGGTTACTAAAAGGCCCCTCATGTGTCCTGCATCCCTAATACCACCCTCCCCTTCCCTCCATCACTCCCCCGTTACCATGGCAATGCGGTGATGGAGCAGCACCAGAATGTAAAGAGAGATGCAACAATCACACGCCACCCTCGTGCTATCATTTAGGATATTGATGTTTAAATCTCCTGAGATCAACTGGGTATAATTGGTTTATGGAAATAGAGACAACTCCTGCGTGGAGTTACTCAGGCTGTCAGGGCAGAGAGCGGGTCCTTGGCATGGGGGTGGGGGGTGGAAAAAGGGGAAGGGGTGATGGAGGGGTGGCAGTGGAGGCTGCCAGTCCACGTGCCAGCCAGCCCTGGCTGCTGAAAACCTGACGATTGAGAGCTGCATCCCTCCTGGCTAGGGAGTCTCTGGGATGTCCAACACGGCTGGGCACCATGGAGAAAAGGCACACTGTGCCATGCCGGCAGATCCTGGGACCACCTTCACCACGGACCTCAGGGTTTCTACACTGGAAAATGCCCAGCAAGCAACAGTTTGCCCTACAGGCTTGCACAGATGTTTCCAGGCTTTCACAGCCCTAGCTGCTGATCATCCCCAGCGGACAAGCCCCAGCCCTGCCTCCCTGTCCCCTGGCATTGGTGCAACCAGCCTGCCCGGCGCTGCCCCAGGGAGGTGCCCTGGAGAAACCAGACTTCGCAGCCAGACGAAGCTCCAAAGCCACCTACAGCCGCTTTCTCCCCCCTTTTCCAGGGAAGCAATGCCAAAGCCTCTCTGCTTCCTGGAAGGGCTCTTTGGGACCCCAGGTTCGCCCCACAGCAGTGCCGAGCAGAGAGGCCTCCCTCTTAACACAGACCAAAGCATGACCGGCTAATTGAGTCCCCTGGCACATACATAATGCATAAGGAGGCAAGTTCTCCTTACCCAAGCATCCTGTTTTATTTATTAAAACACTCTTTTATTTATTGTGATATCATCCTAAAACCCAGGCAGCATTACCCTGTGGATTCTTTGACATCATTTTATACTTTCAATATTAGGAATGCTTTCTTCCCAACACTTCAGCGAGCCAAGGTGCCCCACTCCCTGCCTTCCCTCATCTCAGCGCAGAGTCCTGGCTCCTCTCCCCACACTGAGCATCCCATGGAGGTGATGCTTGTGCATGTCACCGCTAAAGAGGTTTCCCCCCATCCCTGAGGCTTTTAAAGAGTTATCAATAGGGTGACAGCTCTTCAACCCTTTCTCTGTGTCCCCACAATCTCCGTTGTCCCCTTTGTGGATGCTGGGTACTCACACAACAACGTATGGACACGGCACCCGGCCCTCCTGTGTGGTCGGCAGGTTGCTGGCACTGTGGAGGGTGACAGTGATGGCTTCCTTCCCCAGGCGGGCCACATGTCCCTCACCAGCCACCGGTACATGCTCGGGCTCCTCCATCCCAGTGGGGGACTTGGATACCTGCCAGGAGCAAGTGGGAGAGATGTCAAGGTTGGGGGTGGTTGGCTGCTCCTGCAAAGCTGTAGGCATGTCCCTATCACCCAACCTTGTCCCCATGGCCACAGCTGGATGCTGAGAGCCGAGATGGGGGAGATGATGTCCCCAGAACATTCCCATGACCCAGACTTGTCCCCACAGTCCCTGTTAAATGCTGAAAGCCTAGATGGAGGAGAACAAGTTGGGAAGATGGTATCGCCAGCACGTCTCCATCACCCAAGCCAGTCCCCAAGAGCTTTGCTAATGCTGAGAGCCCAGATGAGGGAGAACAAGCTGGGGAGATGGCACCCATGGCACATCCCCATCACAGCTGCCTCTTCCCTGTCCCCAGTGCCCAGCTGTGGCTCCACACCATGGATGTCACTATGCCATGGCAGGGCCACCGTGAGTGCTGGGCTCACCGGGAGGACACCCAGCAGCATGACAACACCCTGCATGGGGCGAAAGCAGTCTAGCAGCCCTGCTCAGCATGGTCCATGGGGGCCAGCTATGCCACGGCCCAACCAAAGACCCCAAGCCAGGTCACCAGAACAGGGATTAACCATCTAAAGCACCTCAATTTCCCCCATGGCCCTCTGACCTGCAAACAACCCTACCCAGCCCCTGTCGCCCCCCTGCTCCCTCTTCTCACCACCCCAGGCAATTCTGCAATTTATAGGGACTCCACAGGAACTGGGATCTCAGCCCAGTCTGGGGGGAAAAGGGGAGAGCACGGCAGCTCCCCCCACCCCAGCTCATTAATTCCCACCAGCTGATGTGATAAGGCGCAGCAGAGCCGCAAGCTGCCGCTCCTCACTCACGGGGGACCTTCCCCGCACCCATCACACCCTGTCCAAGTGAGAGACAGTGCCGTCCCCCGTCCCCCACTGCCTGTGGCCTCACCCTGCCACCGTTTCGGGCAGCTTTGATGCATCTGATACTGCATAGGGCTGTGGCTACAAGGGGTTAAACCCACCCCGCACCGATTCATATCCTGCAAAGCAAACCCTCCATGCATCCACCCTTCTGAGCTCCTGGGGCTGAAGCAAAAGCTCCAGCCCAGCGACCACCCTGCAGGCTTCTCAAAGCCACTGCCTGCAAATCCCCTCCGACACGTGGCTTTGCCTCCAAACAGGGTAATGAGGGGCTGGCTTGTCCTAAGCCCTCTCCCTTGTCTGTCCTGAGGCTGCCCGGCTGCAGCAGTGATGGGCTTGGCAGTGGTGAGGTGACCTGCCACTGTGGGGGGTAACAAGACCAACCTGAGGATTGCTCGTGGGGTGGAAACCTGGGTGCTCTGAGCACCAACAACCTAGAAAAAACATTTAAATCTGCTTTTCCTCCAGCTTAGCTTTTTGCTGTCAGCTCAGAAGCCAGCTGGGGCTCGGGGCTGGGTGCTGGGGACAGGCTTAGATCCGTGACAGCCAGAAAGCGGCACTGAAGGAACAGAAACACGAGGTAGGGGAGGATTCCCCAACCAGCAGAGTGGAACGGGGAGAAGGATCCCAAACCCACCTCAGCTCCAGCCCTGTGGCAATTATCCCCCTGCCCAGTGATGCTGATGGAGAGGGGAAATTACAGGGTTTCTTGACCTGATGTGAGATGCTACCCATCAAGTCACTCCCCACAGGCACAGTCTCACCCTGCTGGCAGCCAGAGCTGCTCCACACCCTGCCCAAGCACCCGAGCTCTCCCTGCACCCCAAAAGCACGTGGAAAAGCATAAACACTACCCTAAAAAAAAAAAAAAAAAAAAAAAAGAAGAAAGCAAGCAAGCAAGCATGATTTTGCCCCACCCCAGCACTAGCAAAGAGGACAACTGCAGGATGGAGCTGGGGGAAGGAGGAGGAAAGCACAGGCTCGGGTTTAGGACCCCTGGGCTGTATCAACACAAGCTGCATCACAGAGGGAGGGCAAGGGGGACTGGGGGCTTCGAAGAGGCAGAGTGCTGGGTCCGCAGGCAGGGCAGGCAGCAATGCTCCCCCTGGAGACCTCTCTCTCTTTTCAAGAGACCATCTCTTCAGGCTCTGGATTTTTAATATTTGCACCCCAAATACTCACTAAAAACTCAATCCAGAGGAATTCCAGCTGGCAGAGCTAGGAAACAACCTTTTTTGAATTGCATGGACACCTCCCAGCTTGCTGATGGAGCTCTCCTGTGGTGGTCTCCGGGCCCTCAGCTGGATCGTTGTCCTGCACCACACCCTTATTTACAGCTCCAGATCACTATTTTGGGACATTTTCCTATGTTTTCCCCTATTTTCTTTCACATTCTGCATAACAGAAGCAGGTTTCTTAGCACATCTTCATACCCACCACTTACATTTACGTCTCCCTAAAAAAACAAGTAGGTTTTACCGCTAGCAATGGTTACAGCATGATAATTAGCGAGCAGTTTTAATAGAAAATTCACAAGCAGTTAAGCTAAGTAAAACTCAGCAGGAGAAAAAAACATTTTAAAAATAGCAGGTGTGAACAATGCCAGGCTTTGCAGGCAATTGGTACATGAAACCCTCAGCAAGGCTGTGATTAACTACCAAAAAAACCCTCCAGTCACTACTCAAAGCCAGGAGGAAATTCAGTATTTCTTCCAGAAAGGAGGGCGCCTGTGGTTCCAGGTAGAGCCCACGCTTCTTTTTCAGCTCTCTTACTCAGTGGGAAGCAAAACTTCTCTGTCCTTGCCAAACCAGGCGCTCTCACCCAGTAGTTTGCAACCTGTAGCTTGCGGAGGTGGAGAACAAACAAAGTTCCCATGTCCCCAAGGGTCTCAGCTGGGGACACTGCATTCAAAACATTTTGAGCTCCCTTGGAGCATCACCAACTCCTGTGGAGCATCTTGAGCATTTCAACACAATCCGCTGCCCTGATCCCACGCAACACCTTAACCCCAAGCCACCCTTAAAGCATCCTTAAGGATGATTATTAATTATCCACACTGCAATGTTGCGGGGAGGTTGATTAACGGTGCCTGAGCTACCATCATTGTAATTTGTTTTTCTATCAACTCTTTATCATCTCGAAAAAAGCATTGGGGCCCAGGCAGCTCCTCTACAGCAGCGCTCAGCCAAGATTAAATTGCTTCTGGCTGCGAGCTGACAAGACATAAATAGCCTCAAGAGCCGGGCATTTAGTTCAGGGAGGACAGCCCAGGCTGGGAGCCAGCAGGGACCCCCAGGCATGGCACTGTGGGGGCTCCTCCATCCCAGCTTGGCCCCTGCCCACAGCTGGAGACCACAGCTGCATCATCCTTCTGGCAGAAGGGCAGTGCTTGTTGGGTTCTCCTTGGATTTTGATTTCTCTGGTGCACCGGACAGCACAAGACCAGAGGTGAGTGCCTTGGGGATGTACACCTGCAGCATTCACCTCCACAGCCCCAAACACAGCCCTGCCCATGCACCTTGGGACGATGCACTGCTGCTCTGCATGAGAAGACACCAGCCCCTGGCCTACCATGGAAGGACTGGGACCCTCCTGGTCCTTTGTAGTGAGCCCCACAAGCACCCCAGGTCCAGCTAAAGCCAGGAGCAATGCTGCCTTGGGAGCGGGGACCCACTCTTATACTGCAGGAGCGTTCGCAGCCCTGAGCTCCTCCCTGCCCCTGGCAATTTACGAGCAGCTGTTTGGAATGTGTCGGCTTTATCCTCCTCCTGAGACTTCATAAAATAATAGTAGGCTCCATGAGTGAAGATGGACTGGGGCTGGTGTGAGTTTTCCTATGTGATGTCTCCCCAGGCTCCTTTCAAGCTTCCTTATGGCAGCTAAACACCAGCAAGCTGCTTCCCCTCCCCTGGCAGCCCAGAAGATGGGAAATAAAGTGCCACTTGGCTTTAAACAAGCGGCAGGATCGGGCCACCAGTTACACCTCCAGCTCTGTGCCCTGTGTTCATGTCTGAACATGAGGGAGGGCTGGAGCATAGCTGGGACACGCTGGAGCCAGGCCAGCCTGAGGATGCTCGGTCCCCAGGTGTCCCTTGGGGCATCCTGGCAGATCTAGCCATCTCTCAGGGCTGGACCTCAGAGCTTTGGGATGTAAGAGCACACCAAGAGCCCCAGGGATGCCACAGAACGGGGCCGAGCAGCCAGCTAGAAGGTGATCAGCTCCATCACAGCAGCGAGCAGGCACACACCTCTGGGCACAGGGGAACTGGTATGGGAGGGGAGATTTTACATGTCATTGGCAGCAAAACAGGGTGAAATATGGGCTTACAGCAAGGACTCAGCAGCTGATGGGTGAGTGGATGCAGCTGCTATGCCCAGACCAGCCTTCACCCAATATGCCGTGCCAGGGACAATTCAGCATCCTGAGTTCATGATTTTCTGCGGGTGGGTGATACATTGCATCCCAGCTGCCCCATGGTCCCTGCAAGCTCAGGCTGTTAGGGTACAGTGTGACATCCCACATCTGCATGGGTTTGCACCACCCCCCCCAAGCATCACAGCTCCTCATCTCTATCTCTCTGCCCCGCTCTCCAAAGCAACCGGAGCCTCGGCACTAATCATATTTGAGGCTGTGAAATCTCATTTGAGGCTCTATTAATGCATAGCTGGCATGACACAGGCCCCGGCCTGTCTCCAATGAGCAAAACAAGGAAAGCAATCTAGCTGGGAAAAATGCATCTCCCGGAACAAGCTCGGGGGAGCCAGCCAAACGCAATTACAGTTAAAAGGAAGATTAAAACAGTATCAGCGCTCTTCTTCCTCTGACCCCTGCTCCCACCCATGGGAGAGGAGCACCGAGCTGCACCGATGGGCATCCCCAGCACCGTGGTCCTTCAAGCAGGGATGCAACTGCAGCATGGTGCTGCCCCTTCAAAGCAAGGGGCTTTTGCACGGTGCCGTGATCTCCCTGCACCAGTGGAAGGCATGTGAGCTCATCCATAGTTTGCTGATGCAGCACAGGAAGGTGTTATCCTGCTGGATTGAGCTGCGGATGCTTTCTCCCTCTTTGCTCAGACACTGCTGAGGTTTTGCTCCCTGATGCCTTGAGGTGGCTTGGCATGGGATGGGAGGAGAACACAGTCCCCCTGTAATGACCCCTGCAATTAGCATGTGACTGAGAAGCCCCCGCTCTTGAAAAAATAGCCTCTAGGACGACACAGAGTGGGGGCACAAGGCAAGGAAAATCCATCAGCTTTCCAAATGGAAGGAGCCAGCACGCACATGGTTTCCATTTCTAGGAGCCAGCAAGCGTATCCTCCCCCCTGCAAAGGCTCTAGACTGACAAGCACAGCTCAAAACACAGCCCTAAGATAAACAGCCATATGGTTGGAGAACTTCAGCTCCACCAACGGCCCGAGGCAGCCCAAGCTCGTTTTTGAAGCAAACCCAATTGTATTACAAGGGGTATTTCCCAACACCTTCATGCAGCAGGTTCAAACCATCCTCCAAGGAGAAACAGCTGAGTGGTTAAAGCCCTTTAGCAGATCCCCAGCAAAACAAAAGGGAGGGGAAGAAACGCAATGTAGGAAAGCAAACACTGTTTTATTCATCATTTCATCCTGCCAGCCCCAGCCCTCCCCACTGCTCCAGTAACCCCCATTGCTGCAGGCAGACACTGCTGCTCTGCTCCCATATCCAAGGCAGCAGCAGGGAAAGGAAGGGATTTTGTCCTTGGAATTGGGCTGAGCTTGATATATTCTTCTTATTATTTTTAAGCAAGTTGTTTCCTCTAGGGGACCCTGCGGGAGCTCGTTAGAGATCACAGGGTGGTTTTGAGGCGCTGGGAGGGAGGATGCTCTCTCCCATCAGCACGCAGGGATGTCGACTCCAAGCCGATTTCCCTGGGGAGCCCCCATTGCCGCCAGCTGGGAACCCCTTTGGGCTAAAAATTGCCAAATTCATTTTCCTTCCATTTCTGTAGAAAACTCCCAATTCACCTGTCAAATAATTAAATGGGCCAGCAGCCCAGCACCGCCTCATCTGCTCCATTAGGAGAGTTTTACACTTTCTATATTTATCTGTGGCACCAGTGCAATTTCCCCCCCTCCTCCTTCCCCCCCCCCCCCCCCCCCCCAGCCTCTTAAAAAGGAGCAATTTTCTCTTTTTAACCCCATTTGCTTTTCTCATCATGGCAGTTATTTGACACTTAAAGGGACATGATGACTTAAATTGCAGGAATTAGAGTTAGCAGCCTCTCCTCCTGCCTGTGTTTCCTCTGAGCATCCAAAGAGTTTATGCTTTACAGACAAGTAAATTGAGGCACAGCCTGAAAAACCTCTTGAGGATCAGTCTTCTCAACCCAAAAAGATTGTTCTCCATTTTAGCTAAGAAAATGAGAAACGCCACTGTGCACTGGCCCATTTCCATGCCAGATCTCTACCCGGGTAGGGAGAAGCATGCAGAGAACAAGACTTTTGGACCAAACTGGGCAGCCTCAGCTCCCAGATGGTATGATAGGGGATATAAATTCCTTGCATTATATCACTAGGAATATGCATTTCACATCCGAAAAACCAACCTTTCAGTAAATCTGAGCTATGAAAGCAGTATCCCAAAGCCATTTGCCTCTGGTCCCCTTTTGGTTCCAGCTCCCTCCAGCACGAAGCAGGGATGATCAAGGGATGCCGAGAGCCGGGGCGTTGCTGGAGGAAGGCAAAGTCCCTGATGAACCCGTCAAGGCACACTCCTCCCTGGGCTGACAGCTTTCCAAAGCCCTACAAATTGTTCACTGGAGCGGCATTATTCATCTCACCCACATCCTGGGGCGAGCCCTGCCGGCAAAGTTTGTTTTTCAGCCTCATTGGACTTTCAGCGAGACGAGGCAGCTTCAGCCCCTCACCCTACAGTCAGGGCAGCAGGCTGGGGAAGAGGGCTGGACCCCTGCCACCCTCCCTGTGACAGCTGCTGTCACTGGGATGAGTGATGGATGAGCTGGCCAGAGGACAGACAGGAGACACACGCCATCCATCACGCACTAACAGAGACCTCTGCCCCAGCCCTGCTGCTCCGGCGATGGGAAGGCAGCAGCTTTTATCTACCATCACTGCTCAGTGAGATGGGGCACATCACGAGGGCATCTGCATCCCGGTGCAAGCATCCTTGCCCTGCCACTGCAGGCACACAGAAATGTGATGTCTCAGCCCAAAACCATCCCCCAGCCCCTCGGCATGGCCGGATGGTTGAGCCAGGCTTGCAGTCGGGTCTGGGTTTGATTTGAAGCATTCAGGAGAGGCCAGGGTTGGGCACTGCTCCCCACCAAGAAGCAGCAGAGCTAGCGAGCTAGTGCAGTTCAGTTCACAGCCAGTCATCCACATGGGACCAGAGGAGAAGGGACCCCGAGGTACCCCCATGCATGCATTAAGGAAGCCCCAGCCTGAACCTGCCAAAAAGAGGGGCCAAAAGGCGTCCAGCTGTGGCTCAGACTCTCCCAGGTCCCTGTGCCTGAAATGCACTCGGTGCTTGAGGAGCCACTGCTTTGCTTTCTTTATCCTGCTAAAAAAATAAAGGTGGTCTTTATTCCTGGGGAACTTTTGTGCTCGTTCCTGTGACTTGTGTTACACCGAGTGGCTTTGCACCTGTGCATGCTTTACTAGGGAAGCTGTTTGGCTCCATGGGGAATCCAGAGGGATAAAGCACGGTGTCAGTGGAGCCAGGAGCAGGTTTGATCCCCTTTGCCAGACTTGTTGAAGCTCCACAAGTCACAGCTGGCCTTGCCCAGCAGGGATGGGGTGTGCTTGCCGTGGGAAGCTGCCTGACACCCCTGCGCTTGTGCAGCCTGGTAAACAAGCGGGACCAAGCAGGAACACAAGCTGTGTGCAAACCCATTTGTTTGCTGCAGAAAGGCTGCGATTCCTTGTACCCTGACAGCAACAGATTGCTGTTTTGGGATGGGCGCCTTGCTGCCAGCTGGTCCAGGGAGACTGGAAACAAACCATCTTCCACGGGCTTGCAACCAAATCCTAGTGCCAAGGAGATCTCCAAAATCTGGCTCCTTCCCCCCAGCACCACGTAGACCTGCTGGAAGTAAAATGGGAATGGTTCCCAGAGGAAGGACAGACTTCGGCTCACCTGGGGGCTGATTCCCCTTAACTGAGCCCTGTGTTCTGCTGCTAAGTCCCCAGGGGTCCTGGCGAGCCCAGTCCCCTCTCCTCCATCCTTGCCGGGCTGGGGGAGGAGGTATCCCTGGGGCTGACAGCTCCAAGGCTCAGCCTCAGCCATCCCAGTAACTGAGACAACATCCGCGGCCTGTTATCGATCTGCTCGGTGCCGTGCCCAGGTCCTGGGACAATTAGGGAGCCGTCTGGCTCCGCAGCGCACGCGAGGCATTTGAACAGACAGCAAAGCCTCCTGCTTCGTGCCTAGGAATACATTATCCACAGGTTGCGGCGAGATGAGAAAAATCATTATCCCCGTGCCTTGGCCTTTTGGGTAGAGCTCAGGACCCATCCATCACCCCCATCGTCCTGCAGATGAGATGCTCAGCACAAAGGCGGTGTCAAGGAGCTGGTACCCTGCTGGGACGCATCCTCATGCCTTTTCCATTTGGGGAAGCAAAGCAGATGTGATACCCCAGCATCCGGATGCCTCAGGACACCGGTCCAAGCAGCAGCACTGTGATGGCACTCCTCACCCCTCTGAACTGGCCCGTCTCCATGCCCCAGCATTATTGACTCCCCAAACTATTGATCACCCAAGTCCTGCCTGAATTTAGGAAGATATTTAACCTCTCACACTTCAGTTTAGGGTTCACCTTCACCACACACTGCAGGATCAACATGTGAAGCTTTATGATGTTCAGGTTTGGACCACCAAGAGCCAAACCAGCTCCAGACTGACAAGCAGCTCCCATAGCTTCAGCTTGCTCTGGGCTGCAGCATCCCAGGAGTGCTCTCAGAGATTAAAACTCCCTCCCAGCTCCACCTGATCCATCCCCCTTCCCCATAACCCAGCACAGCTCACCCACCCTCCAGTAAGTTTTCCATCACTCCAGCTCTCCAAGGAGGGCAGGGAGCCAACATCCCCCCACCTCTCAGCTTTTAATTTTTAAATAAAAACCATCCTGGCAAATACTTGCCAGATGACATCAGCAGCAGGTGATTTATTGCATTCCCTCCGGGGGCCCAGGAGCGAAATTGCATTTGCTAATGCCTTGCCTTACGCCCCTGGCCTGGCTCCGCATCCCGCTCCGCATCCCAGCTGATTGTTATCGATTTCCACAGCTCAAAAGAGTTTCCGTCTAGACGTTTGCTGAGCAAACTCAATCAGGCCTCGCTAATAAGCATTTCTGGCCAGTAAATTTTTGGCTGATCAGGGCAGGGATAGCACATCCACTGGAAAAATCAGAAACTAAATGCTGTGAAAGGTGATGAGTTGCTCCAGGGTCCTGAGGGTTTGCAGTGCTCAGCATCCTGCCTGCAGCACAAGGAGCAGGCAGCGTCCCTGGAAAGTGGCTGAGCAGCTCAGCAGGGCTTGAGCACCCTGTGACTCCTGTGAAATACATGGACCAAGTGCCCCCGAGTCATTAGCAACACATTTATCCTGTACAAGGGAAAGAGCGGAGGCAGGAAGGCATCCTGCAGCACTGCAGCTCCCGGGCAGGGCACACCGGAGTGGAGAGGGATGCCAACCCAATGTTTACCTCAAAGCCACACCAACGTGGTCACCAGGACCAAGAAGCACGTGTCCAGCATCGAGGACATCCTTGTGACTGCACCCTGGACACAAGCCACCACCTGTAGAGTCCCTTGTCGCCTCTCCACCATGGAAGCCCTTAGCTGGGGGGCTAAGAGCTGCCAGCCCCATCCCTGAGCTAGCAGCCTTTGCTGGTGGCCCAGAGGCTGCAGAAGACCTTGACATTGAGCCCAGCAGCCCCAGCTCTCCCACCAGCTCAGCTGGAGGACGCGAGGGACTCCCTGGAAAACGAAGCAAGCCCAGAGGATGCCTAGGGAGGGTTCATGAGATCAATCCCTTCCCCGGTGCTGTAATCCAGCTTTCTCAAGCAATGTTTTCACAGGTGTATGAGACACCTCTGAAAGCAGCATAGACAACATCTTCATCAGCAGACATGTTATTCTTACAGCGAGATGCAGGAAATGGAGCCCCTGGGGTAAGGGTTGTCTTTTTCCTCTATTTAGACAGCTTTTAACATAACTAAGGAAAGACAAACGCAGCCTCTCGGACTTCGTTAGCCCTGCCCTATGGCTTCTGCAGTTTTTAGAAGCCTAGGTTTGAGCTGCAAGATGAAACATTTAAGATGTGTCAGTCCCAGATGCCTGCAGTCAGCATTTTAAGAGCTTCTGGGTGGCACCATCCCCTGCCTGGGGATAGCCAGCCTGCAGGGCTGCCTTTTGGTACTAGAAATGCAAAGTTTGATGTCTCATTCCCCATCCCCATGACTAGGCTGGGGACATGATGGCCTGAGAACAGGAGCAGGGCTGGTACCCAAGCTGAGCCAGGGACAGGATGGAAGTGGCTGTGTCCCCTTGCACCCCTCCAGCACTGCAAAGCTCTGACAGCAAGCTACAATGAACAATAGCATTTTGTAATTAATTTAGGATGGTACCTTCTCCACCGGACGCACTCACCTGTGCTGGCGAGGAGGCCAGATCCGGGCTGTAGCCTGGCGAGGAGAGGTGGAAGCTGCTGTGGCTCAGCACAGCAGGGGCAGGCACTGAGGAAGAAGAGGAGGAGGAGGAAGGATGCTCATCTGCCAAGTCATCCAGGAGCTCCGGGGAGGAGCTGAGTGCAGGGTCAGCCTGCAGCCTCTGAGGGTAAGAGAAGGGATTTGAAGACTCAGCTTTGGGGTCCAGCACCCCTTTCCCAGTCCCCCCAGCATCTCCCATAACATCTCCTCCCACATCCCAGCTCCATCCTCTAACAGCTGGGCACAGGACCTCACCCTTCAAGGGCAGAACTTTTGCAATGCATAAAAAACTCCTATCCTAAAACAGTCACAACCACCCCAACAACATTTATTTCAGACTTAGAGGTCCCTCCCCCTCTACATACACCCTTAGGGATTGCTACTCCACAGCCCTAACTGCTTCAGGGAAAAAAAAATCAAAACAAAACAAACAAAAAAAACAACCAAAAAACAACCAAAAAAACCCCCAACACCCCCCCCCCCAGCCGCCAACCTAGTCTCATTTAAAAAAATTATCTTATTAATGAGCTTTTTAGAGCCCAGCTCCCAGCTGTTTCTGATGGGGGCTGGCTGCTCCCAGCCCTTAAAAGGGTGGGACAGAGGAGGGCAGAGTGATGCTGGAGAGCATTGAAGGTGCCCAGGGACAAGCTATGGGTCTTGTGCTTGGTACATGATGGTTAATACTGTGTTGGACTATGGTGAGGTGGGCAGAGCCAAGTGGATACTCCATAAAAGACCTTTTCCTACAGCTCTGAGCATGGTTTGAGTGGTGGGACCATCTTTACTGGTTTTGCCTGGGTGCCTGCTGTCTCACTAAAGCCCTACCTGCATCTTGAGCTTGTCTCAGCTTGTTTCTGTCCTGCAGAAAGAGGGTCTCTAACTTGAGTTGCCTGCAGGGGACAGGTACTAGGCTTCTTCTCAGCAATGTTGGGGAATGAAGGACGGGAAACTGAGGCAAGGCTGTGCTGTTTACTGAAGACACCCCTGAAAGCTATAAAGACCTCTCTGCCTGTTTTTATTCTAGCTGGTACCCATGTGGAACCATCTAGCTACCCTAGGGCCAAATCCTGTCCTACACAGACTGGTCTACTCTTGTTTTGTTGGGGCATAGGATTTCTGGTGCCCAAATCTGGGCTTTCCTACCTTGAGGGAGCGGGTATGGCCCTCAGTGGGCAGGGAGTGGTAAGCAGACTCAGCTGTACGGAGCGAACGGTTGGGGACAAGGATGCCCAGGGCTGGGGATGCTGGGGCTGTGCCTGCTGCTTGCTGGTCTCTTTTCTGGGCGCTGGAGGAGAGCGGAGGGGGGGAAGCCAGCATGGTGGGAGGCTGGTGCTCGTGCAGAGATGCAGTGAAGGCCAGCCGTCCACAATGCATCGCCGGCTGCTCGCTGCCCACCCGTAGCAAAGCCATCACAGCGCTATAGCGGTACCAGTCCTCATCCTTCCTGGCAGAGAGCTTCATCCGGGGCTGGTTGGGGCGGGGGTAGATGGCAAAGAAGGCTCTGCCCACCTGCCTGCTCATCCTCTCCGCCCTCCTGGGGAAGTGTAGGGCCTCGATATGGAGCCGCACATCGTGGTTCTTGTCATTCTTGCAGAAACCTGCCGGGAGTGGTAGGAGGTTAAGTATTGCTTAGGAGGGCTGGTGGTCCCAGAGCATCTCCCAGGCTCATCCATCAGCAGCCCTGGTTAGCTCTGCTCTTCGAACCCTAGCAAACAGGTTACCTAGCCTGGGTCCATCTAGATCTTAGATATTGGTGGGAGGAGTTTGCATCGGTGGTGGTGTTGACCTCACTCTCCAAGCTGGACCCGCCCCATGCACCCCACTAAGCTCAGGCAGCCTTGGCTCCAGCTCAGGGTTTTGCTGCACAGTTGAAGGTGTGAGCATGGTACAGGGGTTTGCAGCCCTGAGACAGGCTGTGCTTGCTGCAGAGCTGTGCTCCTGGGTCACCTTCCCCGTCAGCCTCTCCTTGTGGCACCCAGCCTCTTACCTCTGGGCAGGGTGAAGGTGAATTTCCTCCTCTGGAAGGAATGGATCTGGTTGAGGTTGCTCTGCTCGATGGTGTCGGTGATGGCAGTGCTGCTCTGCATGACCTCCCCACTGTTGATGCGGAGCTGGACGCCAGCACCAGAGCCCTGCAGCAGCGGGTTCTCCACAGTGAGCCGCAGGGCGTAGCAGCCCCGCCGGTTAAACTGGGCACTGACCACCTCAAACTCAAAATCCAGGGTCTTCTCCTCAGCCTTCAGCTGGGAGCACTGCAGGGTCAGGGGGATGAGGGGCTCCCTTGCCTTGCCTGCCATGGGACGGAGACGGGATCTGGAGATGAATCCTCCTTGAGAGCAGGGACCTTGCAGGTCTCTGCCCTGGAGCAAGCCCTCCTGGCAGCCTGGGGCAGGTTTCTGAGCCAAGCTGGCTTTGCTGCCCCACTCCCCCTCTCCAGTGGGGAAAGTGCCTGGGAGTGCCCCCGGGTAATGTGGTGGCTTCACACCTCTGCAGGCAGCTTTCAAAGAGAGCAAAAAACCAAAAGAAATCCCTTTCCCTGAAAAAGCATCCTTCAGTGTCGTAGGGAGATGCTGAGAGCTTTCCTGCCCCTGTGCAATGGCAGGGACAGGGGTTTTGAACTTCCGTTTGTTTGCTGAGAAACCAGGTAACTAGATGCAAAGCAGTGGCTGCCTTCCAGCAAACAGCCCAGAATATCCAGGGTGATGCTGAGCCATGCAACAGACGTGTGCACGCAGGGTGTGTTGGGGGTGTGGGTGCACCCCTGCAGGTGGGAGTTGATAGCTCCCTGAGCCCTTTTCCTTGGGACATTCACTACGCAGGGACATGTAGGATGTTGCAGAGCCTCTGGGAGATGCTGGTGCTGAGGACAGTGCAAGCCATGCCAGTTGCTCCCATATGTTGCTGACCCCCGTGAGGCAAACTGGCTCCTCCTGCACCCATGGGCTGTTTGCTGGATTTCCCACTGATGGGACTGGTTTGTCTCTAAGGCAAGTTTTTAGCTGGGTTTGCTTGTGGCACAGGGTCAGGCAAGCCAAGGGAAAGGAATGGGATGAGGCTGGGGAGCAGTGCTTGGCTGTTAGTTTGGCTCCCAAAAGGGACAGTGGCCATTCACTCACCTAATCCTAATGCCTGGTGACTTTGAAGACAGGCCCGAGGTAGAAACTGCCCCATGACCTGAAGTGTCTGTACAAAAGAAAAAAAGCAGCTGAAAACATTCTTTGCATGCACAGCTTGGAGATGGCATTTGCAGCCTGCCTGGGAGCTCCCTGGGCTTTGGGCACCGAGAGGATGACCCAGGGCTGGGGTCTCACTGCCTCAGTGAGGGCTGGGGATGTCCTGGGAGGTGTGGTGGGGCTGCAGAAGGGAAACTGGGGCTGGTGGGGTGCCTGCATGTGGATCGGGAGCCTCTCAGGTGTACGACCTGAGTCAAAGCTGGCTGCAAAGGGGGTTTGGTCCAGGTCTGCTTTCCTCCAGCTCAGCATTGTGAGCTGCTCTTTCCCACCCAGGAGTCCATGCTTCTGGCTGGTGCAACTGGAGCTGATCTCCCTGCCTGCTAAACCTGCTGCCAAGCCAGCTGAGCATCTGGAGGTTAGTCCCACCACGGATATTTTAGGACTGACATCAAGGGTGTCAATGGTCTGGGGTGGGCAGGAGCTGGAACAGCAGCACAGGCTGATTCTCACCAGGAGCCCCCTGCCCTGTCATGTCTCATTCCCCCATCGCGCTGAGATAGCGTGTTCCCACAGCTTTTGGGACGTTTCCTGTGAAACGTGAGCCGGAGCCGGGCTGGCAGATGGCCCTTCTCTAAGACAGCTCTGCACTCCATATAAAAAGCCACATTCCAGTCTCTTCACGCTGGTGCAAACTTGAAACAACAAGATTATCCTTGGGGGGGACAGGTTGGGGGATAAAACACCATGTGAGACCCTGGGGCATAGAACTTTTTCTTTTTTCTAGTATGGGAGCAGCCCTGGGACCTGTGAGGCATCCAGCTGAGACCTGTACCAAAATCACTGCCCCCAAGAATCCCTTTGGCTGGGTGCGTGGGCCACAGGTGGACTCACTAAAAATAAATCCTGGCCTGCCACACATCCCTGATGCTTCCAGGGAGGCTGGTTGAACCTCCTGGTCCTTCCGTGGTTTGTATTTGGGGAAGAAAACTGCAGGTTGAAGCCTTGCCTTGAGGTGCTGAATACAACCTTGGCTGGTGCGTTTAACCTCCTGCTGTGGTGAGGATGTTGCAGAGGTCAGGGTGAGGGCAGGAGGGAAATGAGTTATAATTCAGGGGCTTTGGGGCACTGAGTTGGGTTTAAAGCAGAGGAGCAGGGTGCTCTGTGTGATGCTAAGCCTGAACTGGTGAAATGGGGCTACAGGGGGATTATTCCCCTGCCAGCCAAGCTTGTCGGGAAGAGTGCTAACGTCTCCAGGGTGTTTGGGTATGCTGATGGCTGGATTGCTTCCTTGAGAGGGCTGAGAGCATAAAATGCTTTTAACGCTGTTGGAGGAGTTGGTGGTTCTTCCCCCTGATGGCTGGAGACCACTCAGTGCTCCTAAAGCAGCGCTGTGTTGGAGCAAGGTGCTTCTCCCAGCTGAGCCTCGGGATGGCTTAAATTGTGTGTGATGCTGCTCTGAGATGTTTCACCCATAAAATCATGGCAATGTGGGCTGCTAGTCTCATCTGGAGATGTCACCGTTGTGCTGATGCGCAGCTGAGACTCACTCCGGCCCCCCCCTGCACCTCCATACCGTGGTGGGGAGCCTGTGCCACTGAGCTGGGCTCTGCTTCCCTGGGGTGCAGCGGCAGGGTGCCTGGTGATCCCACCCTGTGAAGGACCACAGCCTGGTCCTCAGCTCCCAAATGCTTCTGAAAGTTTCCTCTGCCTCAATTAAAACCCTGCCGGGCTCTAATGGGGGAAATGGAAGCTATTTCATCCTTAACTAGCCTGCTTAATTTCCTCCCCGCCCTTGTGCAAACACATTACGGAGCCACTGCTAATGACAGCATCATCAAAGACTAATTTTCCCATAATCTAATCTAAGGCACAGTTCATTCATGCAGCATTTTCCCAGCTGTGCCAAAGGCACACGTGTGGCAGGTCTGGAGGTGCCACCTCCATAGTGTTAACGGAACACAAGGCACAGCCAAACCTGGGGCTGAGACCCTCCCTTGCCCCCCCAGCCCTCAAATACCAATTTTTATGGCTCTATTGGGACTGAGGTTGATTTATGGGATGGTGTGAGGTCTATTTATTTTGGCAGCCTGTGGATTTTTTGTTCTGTAAAATCAAAGGTGGCCTTTGATGGCTGGAACTCTGCCTGTGTAATGAGTTCAAGGTTTGGGTCTGGAAAGCTGAGTAATAATGATGGGAACTAAGTGTTTTGGCCAAAGGTGGGTTCCTGCTGTCCTTAGCTCTTGTTCCTCCACATAAAAATCCTTTCCCTGAGGGAGGGGTCCCCATGGGCCCAGTGATTTGTTTGAGGCTGCTGGGTTGTATCTGAATCTCAACGCTCCAGCACCTTACCCAGCGCTACAAGATACAAGCGGCTCAGGACACCGATGCATACAAGGAGAGCATGCTTCTGCAGAAGCAGAAAAGGGATTCGAGAATGACCTTACTGTGTGGGGCAGAGGCCAAGGATGCCTGTAGAGAGGGACTCGTAGCGCTGGAGGGTTTCAGCACCCCGCAGCTGCTGCTCAGGACTGGGAGAGGTGTAAGAAGCAGGAAAACCATCCCATCTCCATGCTTATCCAGTGCAAGCAGCAGCATCTGGGGATGCCACCGAGCTCTTGGTTCATCTGTACCTTGTAGGACCTTTCCCAGCCTGGTCCCTGCTGCCTGCACCGCTGCTGCCTGAGAAGAGGGCAGCAAACCTTGGCAGGGTGCAACATCAGAGCCTGGGTGGAAACCCCATATCCAAGGCTTGTGGCTGCTTTCCTAACTGCCATTTTGGGGTTGGAAATGACAAACTGCTGGAATACCAACTTTTTGCAGGATATTCAAGTGTCTTGAGATGTTTTGGTAGCAACCAAACCCTTCCAGGGCTACTGTGCATCTGTATAATTACTTTGCTAAGATCAGGATGGATATCGCTGGAGTATCTTTGTCTAGGAGGGACCCACACACCCCCAAATTCTGAATTTCAGCCCCTTCCATCTCTGCTAGCCCTTTCCCCAGTCCCTCAGCTTTCCCAGGAAGCACCTCTGGGATTCAACAGCAGCATTTCTCATTTAAAAACAGTCCCAGGGAAGGGAAAAGAAAAAAAAGAAAAAAACCCCAACCAAACCAAAAACCACCAAAACAACACTGCAGGTCATTTTGTTCAGCATTGCCACAAGCTTTTGGCTAAAAATTAAGCTAAATCTTCAACCTTGATTAATTTTCCTTCGGTCCACTTGTTGTCACATGTGGACTGTGTGTTTATTTGTCCAGATTATATTCTTTTTTTGCAAGCTGCTGTCTCCTGGGCTGTGTGTAGCTGGTGGGAAGGATGTGTTGGCCAAGGAGCAGATGGATAAGGGCAGCACAGCAAAGCTGCCTGCTCTTCCCAGCTGCCTGCACCACCAGGGCTGGTTACTCCTGTCCTGACCGCTGCGGCAAAGCATCCCCCAGTTCACACCCCAAGATGTTTTCCATCCCTTTCTCACCTCCTCCAGGCTGTTTTCCATTGCTGTGGGGTGGTCACTTGCTGCATAAGCCCTGGGCAGGATCTGGCCATCTCCAAGGAGCTGTGGGGAGGATGCTCTAGTGATGCTGTCCCCAAACCAGTGACACCTGCCCCCAAGTTTGTACCAACCCAAAACTTTCCTTCCCTGTTCCCACCCCTGGGAACCAACTTGTACCAACTGAGCAAAGGATCAGGCTCAACTGATTTACACCAGTAGGGAGCTGGCCCTTTGATTTACCCCAGGAGGAAGCACAGCTGTTTGCATTCCTTAGAGGGGACACAGCAGCATCTCAGTCCCTGGGCTACCCCCTAAACCTTGGCACAGCGGGGTGGCGGGAGCAGCTAAAGCCCAGCTGAGCTGCCGGAGAGCTGGGGAAGAAGGGGGCTGGGTCAAGCTGCCTCCTCTCCCGAAAAGCTCTGCCTAATCAAAGGGAGAGCGGAGCACGGGGTTGGTTGTTTTTAATTTTCTAAACCCCAGGGTGGCCCCCAGCCAAGGCCTCCTGGCGATGGAGGGGATAAAGTTCCCTGAGCCACCGCGAGCCTCCGCTCACTCGCCGCTGGTGCTCTGAACTTTGCCTTCAAGCTTGCATGGCTGCATCCGCACCCAGCTCCCGCCAGCGGATGCTGTAGACCCCGCTTAGCAAGGCCACGCTTCTCCCAAGACCCACACCAAGCCAAGTGCCCGGGTGCCTGGCGAGGAGGTCGCTGGCTGGAAGCAGGTAACGGTTTTTTTGCCGTCTTTCCTCTCCCCCCACCCCTTTATGTTGTTGCTTCTTGCAAACTTGGCGTCATGGGGAAGCCGGGCTTAAACGAACCCCGTGGAGTTGTTGGTTGCTCCAGGTTGTAAATGCGAGCTTCAGTTTGCAGCCTGTTTGTACTGGGGCAAATCCTGCTCTGCGGTGCAGGACCCCCCTCCAAAAATCCGAGCTCTGCCTTTAAGCTTTAAGCAGGGATTTCACCCCCTTTTGGGAAGCAGTCGGGGGGGGGGCGGCGGGGGGGCTTTTCCTGGGAGATGCTTGCTCCCCCTGCAGCATCGCAGGAGCGGAGGATACGGGGTGCTCTGCTCTGAACCCCCCCAGCATCACAGGAGCAGAGGATACGGGGTGCTCTGCCCTGACACACCCCCCCAGCATCGCAGGAGCGGAGGATACGGGGTGCTCTGCCCTGACACCCCCCCAGCACTCTTTTCCGTGCTGGCAGATGACCTTGTCAGCAAGTTTTGGTCCAATCCTGCAAACTCCTGACTTTTCCCCTTCCCCTGGCTTGTGGGGGGGCTTTGTGTGCAGCAGGTGCCTCTGCCTTTACTTGGAAATGAAGGAAGGGGGGCGGGGAGGGGGGAAATCAGGAGCCTAAAAATAACCTTAAACAGCCTCTTTGGCTTAAATGTTCACGCTGCCTTTGCTTTTAAAATGCAAAAGGGGCTTCTCTGACTTTCTGGCGAGCGTGTTTATGATCTCCGTGGTGGATTTATTATCTGCAGGCTCCAGCTCTGCAGAGGAAAGGGTCTGCGAGGAGCTGTGGGGCTCCACAGCTCTCCCCCAGGTGCTGGAGGTTGGGGTGCAGGAGGGATTTGGGGAATGGGGTGAGAACAGGCCTCCCCATGTCTGATCTGGCAAGAGGGAGGAAAACACCGTCAGAGTGGGATGGCTGGGTGGGATGAAAAACTTCCTGTGGACCTTTCCCTGCCCAGGCAGGGGCTTTCCCGAGGGGATGGGGAGAGCTCTGGGCTGGGGTGAGGTCAGTTCCCCAGCCACCGGGCTTCCCGCACCAGCTCACCAGTGCAATGAGTTTGGTGTTCTCAAACCCCTGGGGCTGAGCCTGTCTTGGAGGAAGGGTGGGCAGTGACTTCCTGGAGGTCCCAGCCTCCAGCTGGGTGGTCCAGGGTGTGCGTGGGCTTTGCAGCACTTGTGGTTGGGGAACTTGGAGACAGCATGGGATCTTCACGCTGGAAAAACTGCTTTTCCAGAAAGATGATCAAAGTCTTCAAAAAACTCTGGGCAAGGGCTGGACAGGGCATCTTTGGAGCTTGGATGGCTCCAAAGTCATCAGTGGAGCGAAGGGATGGGACAGGCTGTCCCCTTGTCCTTCCTAGCTGAGCACAAGTGCCTGCAAACCAGCCTTTCTCATCTCATTTTGGGGCTGGGACACTGACTTTGGGGCTGAAGTTGGCTGGCTCGGCTTGTGCTGACGTGAGATCGGGCTTTGCCTCTCTAAGCATCACCTGAAGCTGCTAAATCCACCTTTGGGAAGGCCATTCTCTCTCCGAGGTCCTCTAAAGCCATTCCTCTGCCACCTGGCTTTGCAGGGACCAGCCCAGCAGCCACCAGCCAAGTGGCGATTGAATTAGAGATCTCGCTTAAACAACTCTCTCCCCTCCCTGCCCTGGCCCAAGGGCTCCCTGAACAATTGTGAAATGAGATCTTTATCATTTTTATTAAAAGCTGTACACAAGGCATCACCATTAGGCTGAACGGGAGGAAGGAAAGGGGGGGTAATTCCCTTATGCCCCCTCCCAAGTTTAATTCATAGTGGTGGGATGCAAAAGCTCCCCAGAGAGTGATGGATAGTGGGAAATGAAGAATATGAAGGAGCTTTATTGAACCCATCAATCTCAGGCGAGGCTGCTGCGATCAAAGGCCCCGGCTGTTCCAGCAGAGGTTACCAGAGGAGCACAGAGCTCAGGTTTCGGGGAAACCCAGGGCACGGGGGGGCTGCAAGGCCGGGAGCTCGGGCAGCCCCGGCAGAGGAGCCAGCACCCGCCGAGCAGGGTGGAGGGTGGTGGCCTTGCCCTGGCTGGGGATGCTGATCCCGCTGAGGTTTTGGCACACCTGCCTCCCCTCCTCCTCCTCCTCTGGGACACCGGATTTGGGATTTGCAGCTTGTGCGGGAATAGGGGGGGTAACTCTTCCCTGTTCTGCGGTGAGGCTGAAGCCCTTCATCATGTGCCTCTCCCCAGCTGAAATGCCCACTGGCAGCAAGACCTCTCCTCCAGCACAGTGCCAGCCCTGTTGGCCAGGACAATAAGAGGGCCCCCTGGGGTCCAGGCTGGGATGTCCCCATGCCTCACCATCACTCGCTCAGCCTTGCACTGCCATGGCTTGCCTGATGGTGTCTAGCAGGTGTGCTGGAGGTGCTGAAGCACCTCCTGATTTCTCCAGACCATTCCTGAATGGTGACCAAGATGTTGCCACCCTGCTTGGTGGACCACAAGAGGAGACCTTCCCCTGGAGAGAGACAGCATGAAGATGAGTATGAACATGTCGTAAAGGTGAGAGAACTGGGCTGGAGGACTTGAAGATCACCTGGTGCTGGGACAGTGCTGACCCACCTTGGTCCCATACCCAGACAGAGACGGGCAGCAAAGCCCTGAGGTCCAGATGTGCATGATGCTCCGAGCAAGGATGTGCTGGAAAGGGAGCTGACATGCCACCACCCGGGGAGCTTGTCAGCTTGATCTCGTGATGTTGCTGCTGCCTGGCATGGGTTGAGGCTGCAGCTTGCCCAGCAGGGCTCCCTGAGGGCTGCCTGCACCGTGCCTCTCACTGAGCCTTTCTTTTCTTTCCTTCCTGCTTTTCTGTGGCTGCCATGTCCCCGAGCGGCTGCAAGTCAGGGCACGGGCAAGGTGGCATCTGCTGGCTCGTTCAGAGGTGGATCCCATGGGGTAATGCTGCATGGCTGGGATGGTGGGTAGGTAGATCTTTCTTCTGGTTGCGATTCTTTGGGTGACCCCATGGGGAGGTGAGACAGGCATGGGCAGTCCCATGGTGGCTTTTGGAGCTGGCCATTCATCTGAACGCTGCTTGGCAGGGGAATCGGTATCCCCAGAAGGATGCGGCCCTGTGCCAGGGCTGGCATGGCTTGCTTTACCTGCCTGAACCCCACCCCCAATTCTTCCAAGCCCTGCCAGCCTTTAGTGACCCCACAGGAGGAGAAAGGTGCTTGCAGGTGTGTGTGTGCTCACTGCCAAGAACTTTACTGGCTCCTTCTACCTTTTTAAGGAGTGCTACATTCCTGGGAGGTGAGGTCAGAGCTGCTTCCCTGCACAGGCAAAACCAAGGGATGGCTGGAGAGTCGATGCCTTGAAGCTGGGACATGCACTGGGTGCGCTAAGGATGAGGCCTGGGATCTGTCTGAGTTAGACGGTCAACTGGGGCTAGTGGGATCTGTCCTTCCTCTGCTGGAGCCTGAGCTGGTGGGGAGAAGTATGGTGGTGGCACCCTGACATGGACCAAATGCTGGGGTGGGGGGGACCTGCTTTCTACCTGAGTTTTGGTTCCCTGAGAAGAGAGGTGAAGGTCCCGGGTCTCACAAGGGAGTCCTTGGAAGGGACCCAGAACACAGCTGGGGATGTGATACCCAGTGGATCATCAGGCCATGGGCAGTGTGGCCATGGTGGTGAGTGCCACTTGTCTGTCCCAAGACGGGGCTGCCTGCAGGGCAACAGCCCTGATTTGGGGAATCTCTTTGAAGCTGACACGCTGCATCCATCACAGTCCCTGGTGAACACCAGCTGTACAAACAGCAGCCTGGAGCAGAGCTGTCAGCTCAGCCCTCCACCTCCTACCCATTCCCTTGGAGCTACTGAGCAGCCCTGGGGGGTTTGGTGACATCCTGGAGCTGTGGGATGAGGTGTCCCCAGGTCCTGGGCTGGTTCCTGGGGCTTGGAGGTTGCGCTGAGCATTGCTGCCTGGCATTTGGGCACTGACTTTCAAATAGCTATGGTAGATGAGGCATGTTGCAGCTTGTGTGATGTAGCTCTGGGACAGCAGCAGAGGGTGTGGGGCTGTCTGGGCCAAAGTCATCAAAAAATAATGGGGAGAAGGAGAAACAAGAGCTTGTTGGGTCTGGCACTGCGACAAATCCTCCTTCCTTTTTATTGCTACAAAGGGAGAGGGGCTGAAGTTTCCTCCCAGGGCTGGGAGAGGCTGGATGTTGTGTGGGGCATCTGGGTGGCACAGGGGGACATTGGGGTTGCAGGTCATGGGCTCCTCAGCCGTGATGAGGTCTCGTCTCCTCTTTGCCAGCCAGCCTGTGCTGCCAAGCCCAAAACTTGACCCTTGCGCCGGTTTCAAGTTGTTGGCGTAAAAGCTGTTAAACAACCCAAACAAAGGCTCCAAGTCTATCAGCATCCCGCGGCAGGCAGGGAGCAGCTGGGGGACTATTAGGTGTGCCCTGAGCACTCGGGTTGTGCTGTATGGGGGGTGCTCATCCCTTCTCCCTCCCTCCCTCCGAGTCCAGATAAAAGCTGGATCCTTGGAGGCACAGCTGGATTTTGAAAGCTCCCAGTGCCCCGCCCCAGCTGCGGGAGTGACCTGAGAAGATAAAGTGTCTTGGCTCAGCGCCTCCATCCCTGCATTTCCCAGGAGGACCCACCTTGGGAAAGCCTGGTTGCGTTCTGTCTCCAGCTGCCTCTTGCTGTCTCTCTCCAGCCCGTGGAGGGAGGAAGGAGACAGCCATGGCAGCCAACGGCTCTGCTGGGATGCATGAGGCTCTGCTGGACAATGGCTTTGCTGACTCAGAAGACCTCGTTTCTGACTGGTACATCTATGAAACCATGGACCCGGCCGTGCCACAGGATGAGTAAGTGTCCAACCCCGCTGGTGGGTGCCACATGTTCCCTGTCCCCTGCTGGGTTCACCCTGAGTGGCTGCCAGCCTCCAGCCCAGCTGCTCTATCCCTTCCGTAGAGCAACATCCTCTGAGCTACAGAGCCACGATTTATTCCTGAGTGGGAGGTGATTAAAAAGCCTTGTTTCAGCCTCCTAAAAATGCTTCATTTCTTTAGGGTACTTCTGGCAAGAGCTGGGGTGAACCCTGCAGCAGGCATCTCTGCTTAGCCTTCCCCAAAATGCAAAGTGCATGGTGTTAACCTGCTGCCCTCATCCCTCTGAAGCTCCCAGAGCCTTTGCTGGCCTAGACAGGGCTGCTCTGGCTCCACGTTTCTGGGTTTGGAGACATCCCCATGACACAGCCTTGCAAATCTGTCCCCTGCCTTAATCCCACCCCAGTTCTCTGCAAAGCAGCTGTGCAGATCTCAGCTAGGGGTGAAGGGAGTGAGCAGCGGGACAGGGCTGGGATGCTCAGCTGGGTCCTTGCATGGCATGGTGACTCTGAACAAAATAAGGCTGACCATCCCTGGGCTTCCATGGATGTCCTTTCCCCCCCAGCCCACCCGCAGCTGGTGTATCAGTGTGTCCTGTAAAGCCTATTCCCTCTCCATCCATGATGGTTCACGCTTTAACTGAACGTACTCTCAAGAGCAGTGCTCTTCATCCCATCCTAGCTGAGCACCCTTCCCAAGGACAAGAGGAGTGCTATAGGGAGGGGAAGCTGAGGCATGGAGCAGTGGTGTCCCACAAATCTGGAAGCTGGGCATCCCAAGGCCCATCTACCATCATCTATTGTTCCTCTGTTGACTTAGTCCTCTGCGGGTGGATTTTATACCACTCAGTTGACTGATACCTAATCCTGAGGGCAAGCAGGAGGAGATCCCAGCAGTGACCAGCCCAAAGGGTTCCTCCTTGTCCTTAATCTTCTGCATTGCAAAACAGCCTTTGCAATCTCCT
This sequence comes from Falco cherrug, assembly GCF_023634085.1. Classification (NCBI taxonomy): domain Eukaryota; kingdom Metazoa; phylum Chordata; class Aves; order Falconiformes; family Falconidae; genus Falco; species Falco cherrug. Next base: position 2,018,433 of record NC_073703.1, on the reverse strand, counting down.
TGCCTCACCCTGGTTTTCCCAGGCGAAGCCCCACTTGCATGACCCACACCTCTGCTAGACATTTCTAGGTTATTTTCTGGGTGTCCTGCTTTGCAGCAAGCCGTGGTCAGTGAAGAGATGAAGGCAGCCTCAGGGAGTTGCCCATCTGATGGCTCCTGGATGCTCTGGATTTAGAAGCTTAAGCCCTGGTGGTACCAGAAAGGTTTTGGTATTCCTGTGTTCTCAGGTTTTGGTATTCCTGTGCTTTCAGTCTTACAGGCGAGCGCCCTCGATTTCCAGAGCCTGGATATTTTTTAGCAGCAGGAATTTTCTGGTCTACCCAAGGCCAGCTGTTGGCAGAGAAAAAAAAGGCAGAAATTGGAGCTTTGTTAACAACAGCTGGTCCTATGAAGCCTTTTGTGGCAGGCTGGTGACAGCCTCGGACATATGATGCCTGAGAAATCCTGATTTCACTATCGGACCCTTGCTGGTGGGAGCTCTGCAGCTGGTCTCCCATCTCTGCCCACCCCACCAGCACTGTGGGGGTTGGGAGGGCATGAGGGCTCCTGTGGTGTCCCCCTGGCAAGTTATGGGGCTCAGGAGCTTCAGCTCCCTGACACAGGGTTTTTCTACCCATGGGTGAAGGTGGCTGGGCATGGTCATGCCTGGCCATGGGGAGAAGAGGGCTGCTGCAGCAAAGCAGGGATTAAGGAATGTGATGGAGGCCAGAAAGCGAATAAATAAAACAAAGGCTGGCATGTCTGCTTGGCCGGCCTTGGCTGGCCAGGGGATGCAGCACTTGGACCTCATCCTACATGCACATACCCCAGGCAGCCACCACCTCTGCCAGCCCCCCCAGCTCTGGGGCTGGTCCATCTCCCATAGGAAAGGCATCAGAATACCCTACAAGGGGTCTTCAGCCTCCCAGCTGACATGTATTAAGCGCAGTGCCTTAGGTAGTAAGGACAACTGCTGCTTTGCAGGCTGCATCCCTTGAAAGGGCAGAGCCAGAATGGATATGGGGATAAAAGGGGTAATGGGGGGCTTCATCCTTCCTTGCTGATCTCCTGTTCAGCCTCAGCATCCTGTACATGCAGGGAGGTTGCCCAATCCCTGTGGGGATCAGCTCGGGGTCGCTTCCGGGTGTTATCTCTCTCACTTGATCATAAAATCATCTTGTGAGGGTGACTTCATCCCTGGTTATTGCTGGTTGTGTAAGGCGGCTCTTCAGAGGTTTGCCCCATCTCAGCATCACGCTGCCGTGTAAATGGGCATTACCCCGGCATCTCTGCTTTGCCCTTCTGGGACTGAATACAACCACACATGATTATTTTTTTTCCCCTCATTCTAGCATGTTTCCCAGCACAATCCCAGACTGCGACCCCACCATTTCTCCCAGACTGTATCACATCTGCATGGCACCCGTCTCCGTAAGTAAGGAGTCCCACGGGGTAGGTTATCTGCCCTGACATCGTATTTGCTGTCCCCCCAGCTTGGGTCATGCCCATCTACCCCCAAATAGCAGATCTAGGCTCTTCAGCTTGAGCTGGAGTGAGGTTTGAGTTGGGATGCTCTAAGAGGGGACTCACACATCTCCAGACTTTGCTCCGTGCCTGTAGTCAATGGAAGGTTTTGATGCATTTTTATTTTTTCCCAGCACGGTCCCTCTGAGGCATTTAGAGCCTGTAACTCATCAGAGCAGCTTGATGCTGCTTCAGCCATGTCTGCATTTAGGATGTTAGGTGGAGATGGTGTCTCTGTGGAGGCTCCCATCACATAGCAGCACGTCTTAGCGCCCCCCTCCCCCCCCCCCTCCCCCGGGCACCCCCCCCATGGATTTATTGTTCCCTTGATTGGGTTTCTGGCAGCTGGCTGTGCTCGTGGGCTTGTCCTTGCTGGTGAAACGCAGACGTCTCCACCAAAGCTGCTGGAATGGTGTCCCAGGACTTCTCAGGTATCTTGGCCCTGCATCCCAGTCCCTGGGGTCCCTGTTACCCTGCAGCCAAGCAGATGGAGGGATGCTGGGGTGCAGCATGCAATAAACCAGCCCTGGGGCAGAGGATGGTGGGGACAGGGTGCCCATGATCTGGTATTGGGCTCATTCTTTCCTTGGCTTGCAGCCCAGCCAACTTTCTGGAGGAGGAAGGCAACCAAGGGCTGGTGGCCGCGGTGTTCGGCATCCTGTTCTCCTCCCTGTGCGTGCTGGTCTTGGACAGGGATCCTCTGCCGCTCATCACCCACTCCTCTCAGAGCACCCGGGGTAAGGCGAGCACCCTCCTGGCCCATGGGCACCACACTCCTCCCCACCCAAGAGGTGTGCAACTTCAGGTGGCACCCTGAGCAGCCTGTTCACCCTGGTCCCTCCTGAGCATGCTGCCTTCTCTTGCCTGTTTATCTCTCCCTCCTCACATCCCACCGTACTATCTAGAGTACTGGAAGATCCTGGCTTTGCTATACTACCCAGCCTTCTACTATCCCCTGATCGCCTGTGCCACCGTCCGGCACAGGGTCAGCTACCTCGTGGGCTGCCTGCTCTCCTGGTGCCACTGCGTGGTCCACATCTGGCAGAAGGTGGATTGTCCCCAGTCACCGAAGGTACGTGCCCCACTGCATGGAGAGGGAAAGGGGGGCTGGCGTGGCTTTCTCATTGCCTCCTGTAAGTGACATTAAGGTGTCACCAGGACACAGCTCCCAGGGTGGGGTGATGCCATGTGTGACATCTCTTCTTCTCCCCAGATATACAGGTACTACTCCACACTCTCTTACGTCCCCATCATCCTCTGCCTTGTGCTCTTAAGCCTTTGGTATCCATCCCTGCTCATCAGGAGCTTCACCGGGCAGGAGGAGACCTTGGATAAGGAGGTAATGAAGATCCATGGGGCAACTCAGGGGCTGGTAGCATGGGAGAGCCCCTTGATGGACCTGCATGGCTATGGGAGCTCTCCTGCCCCACAGCCCATATGCCTTGGGGACTGGGAGAACTGGGGTGGTCCCAGGGCATGTGTTCCCCACTTTGTTCTGGTACCAGGAGCTGCCTCCCTTCTGTCCCTCTGACAGCACGGGTTGCGGCTCTATTTATCTTGCTGGATTTGAAAAGGGAGTGAAAAATCCATCTTTGGAGTAAACTCCTTAGTACAAGAGGCTTAAGGCATCAATGCATCCTGTTCAGGCTGGGACTGGGGTTGCCTTGTTTTCCTGGCAGGCTGGATAATCCCTGGCCTTTTGGGAAATGCTGAGGCTTTGTTGGGAAGAGAGGAGGAAAAACGTACTTAAAAAAAAAAAAAAAAAAGTCAGCCCAAGCATGGACTGAAGTGACCCCAGGGCACTTGCTGGGAGCTGGCTGATGGGAATGAGGGGTTTCAGCTGTCCTACCAGTATGCCTGGTTCTGGGCTGCTTTGTTGACAGGAACAAGGCGGATTTATTTCCACCTTTGCAGTGCTGGAAGATTTGCTGCCAGCATGGCTCTAACATGGTGGCTAGCCAAACAAGGGCTGAGAGCCCATCCCTGGCAGAGGGTGCTGCAGGGCATTGTGCAGGTGATGGGTGGGTAACCAGGGGTAGCAGAGCAAGGAGGTGGCTGCCAGGTGGGATGTAGATGCTCTGGCCACCCAAAAGGCAAAGTCACCTCTCCCTGCCCTGAGTGCCTGAGCTCATCCTTGTGCTCAAATCAGGCAACTTATCGCTGCTATCCTTAAGGTTACAGGGAGAGGTTATTATAAGAAGTACCTAAAGGCTGTCCTGTCCAAACGCCCTCAGAAGGGGAGGTAAGGATGACTGACACCTTCCCTGAGCTCTGCCTGACCAGCAGCGCCTGTGCCAGCCCTGCCTGGCTGCCCGCTGCCTGCAGCAGGGGCACAGGGGTTCCCTGCTCCCAAGGGACATGCTTTTCACCCTCTCCTTCCTCCTCCAGCTCCTCGAAGATAGAAGAGAGCCTCCTATCAAGGGTCCAGACATATTTACGCTCCTACATCTACACTCCTGAGGAAGGTAGGCTGTGGGCAGGCAAGGGCTGCGCTCTTGGCTGCAGCAGCATCTCAGCAAACAGGCTGCCTCCCTCTCCCCAGGGAAAGCAAATGCCTTTCTTGGCTCCTTCCCCAAAGCATCTGTGCCACGGCAGCTGCCGCCTGCCGCACGTGCGACGCCTTGGCTTTGCACAAACTGTTGTGGATTGGGGTGGGGAGATGGACCCCCCCACCATGGGGGCACCAGGTGGACTGAGGCAGCCAGGTTCAGGCTTGGGTTGTGCTAATATCACAGCCCGATGCTTGATAAGGCTATGACAAGGGAATAAAATCTACAGTAAGTGGATAAAATCCCTAACAGCCCAGGAATGGGGAGCTACTCCTGGCCCCCTCTGCCCATGGAAGCAGTGTGGGGAGAACTGTCCTGGGATGCGGCTCCCCATGCAGCAGGCACCCAGCTGGTGGGACTCAGTGCTGTGGGCACACGAGGTTTCACAGCCTTGCGGGAAAGGAGGATCAACAGGAAGGAAATCCATCCAGCTGAAGTACAGAGAAACGGCTCCCAGCCATATATCCTTGCAGGATTTCCCCGGGGAAATCCCAATGAATATTTGACTTATGCCCTGTTCCAGTGCTCTCCCCCCGGGATGTTTGCTTTGGCTGCTGGGTTGGGTGGATCTGCAGCTGCTCCCTGTGATCCCAGATCACAGCTCCTCTCCAATACAACCCTCCAATTCTGCCTTACAGGTTTCCGGATCCCGCTAAAGCTCGTCCTGTCCATAACCACAGCCGTGATTGCTGTCTACCAGGTGATGCTGATGGTTAAATGCCAAGCAAAGCCCCCTCTCTGCCTTCTTGGCTGTGTCCTCCTGAGGCAAAGGAGCCCAGAGGTCATTGCCACACCACAGTTTTGGCTACAGGGATGGTATTAACGTGCCTCACGGTATTACCATCCCTCGGCTGAGCCGCAGCAACCGGCCATGTGCTTCCAGAGCTCAGCCAGCCTTAAGTCTTTAAGCTAAGGCGATGGCTCAGCAGTGGGATGCCATGACCCAGGGCTCACGTGGCACTGCTCCCTCGCAGGTTGCCCTGCTGCTCCTGGTAGCTGTTGTCCCCACCATCCAGATTGTGCGGGCGGGAATGACGAAGGACATCGTCGTGTTGTTGGTCCAGTTTGGCTTAGTGCCCTCGGAGAACCCGGCTGTCCCAGGTGACATGGAGAAGGAGCTCAACACCGTCAAGTACTACCTGTGGTCACTGGAAGGTGGGTTCCCAGACAGGTCCTGCAATCACAGGTGATTTTTGGAGGATTTCAGGACTTAATTAGAGAGATTTCTAACCCAGAGGGTGGTCCAGGAAACTGGCTGGTGATGGGGCGGCTTCCAGGGGGACTTAAAACCCAGCTGCTGGAGCCAAGACATGAAAGGCAGCCGCGTGATCCTGGTGCCGTGCCAGGCATCTCCGAGCAGCCGCCTCGTGCCAAGATGGCGAGGCAGGGAGAGTCGGCAGCACTGCGCTGCAGATGCTGCCCTTCGGGTGAGGGCTTTGATATGTGCTGGAATCGAGCAGATGGCCCCCAGCCCCCTGGATAATTGAAAGCCCTGGATGGGGAGGTGCGGGGATGGCAGGAGTGCCCCCCTTCTCCTGCATGGCACTACCTTGGGGTACCACCAACCCTGGGGTGTGGTGTGGTGGCTTATGGCTTTTCCCAAGTCACCAAGCTTCTCTCATCCTCTTTGTTTTCCTGATATCTCCATCCCTCCTAACAGACCTCCTTCCCCACTCTTACTTTCTTTCCCCAGCTTTCCCCTGTTCTGAGATCATTTTCCTAGGTTCTCTCCGTCACACTGCCTGCTTATCATGGCTTGCTCAATGATTTTTCCAGTGCTGAGCTAGCTGAGCTGCTTGTATTTCCCCTGGCTACTTGCTTCTCTCCTTCCCTTTCACTGTTGGCATCTGTTCATGCCTACCTGGGAGATGGAGAACCCTGTATCGCAAAGGGGGATATGGAGGGAAACTGAGGCACGGTGCCCTGCTGGGGGGGGTGTCATCCATGCAACCCCATAACTCAGCCCCCCCGCAATGCTCCTGAGATACATTTTACAACAAAATCCCATTGCTGGGGCTGGCTGCAGCCCTGACCTGGCTATCTCCCCCTGCTCCTTCGCAGTCTGCTACATCTGCTCGCTGGTGCTGTGCTGCCTGCTGACCTGCGCCATGCTCCTGAGGACGCTGGTGATGCACAGGTACGGTGTCCTCACTCCTTTGGCCTTGACCTTGTCACTAAGCTGGGATGCAGCTGGTCTCTCTCCCCAGGAACAACCTGAAGGCACTCTACCAAGGGGCTGTGCTGGATGTTTTCTACAAAGCACATATCCTCCGCCCGTCCCGACAAGCCATCGTCTGCTGGATGAGCTTTGCCAGCTTCCAGACGGCTTTTGCCTGCCTGGGTAAAGGGTGCTGGGGAGCATGAGGGGGCGGATGGGTGGTGAACCCCCACCTTGCACAACCTACCCCAGGTTTAAGCATCTCTTCCCCCTTTCTTGCCCCGTTTTTGCAAAGGGATGGCTGTGAGGCTTTTGTTCCTCTTTCCCCAAACACAATCTGTCCTTCCACGGGAAGGGCCATGCTGAACACCAAATGGTCGGGAAGAAAATAAAAAAAGGCGGTGGGGAAATAATGACTAGTTTTGGCTCAAGCCCAAATATTTTGATTTGAGAAGCTGTCGCAGCATCTCGTGCAAAGGACTGTCTGTCTCCTCCAGTCCCTGTCTTCATATCCTGGGTGCTCCTTGCTGTGCATCTTCCCCAGCACAGCCCAGGTATCCCTGGCTGGGAGGGCTGGCGAGCCCATGAATGGGTGGAGGTTGTCAAAGGGTTAGAAATCTTCACTCCACCATGGTTTGGAGACATTTTAAGGCCTCTCTGGCCCATGGGAAGTGACTCTAGGCAGTGGCTTCAGTGATACATGGACAACACCCAACCATGTCAGCACCCTGAGGCTACACAGGAGAGTGCAGCTGAGGCTCCAGGGGGTTGATAGAAGGGGGGGTGAGGGGGTGGGGCACCAGCTCTGTTGGTGACCACCCATCAGGAAAGTGGACCTATTTCTGCAGGCAGATTGCAGAGATTAGTGTGGAGGTAGGAGCTGGGGAGCACCCAGGAGCCCCTTGTACCCCTTTGCCAGTGAGGAGCAGCTTTCCTTCGGCCACCCACTCGGTGTATCCCTGGCAGAGCTGGCTGCATCTCACCATGCTGCTGTGAATCTACCTCCTGCTTAAAAATCTTGATTTTCAAGTCATTAAAGCAAAGCAGTGGAGATGAAGCACGAGCTCAAGCACAAGAAACCACAACTGCTTCTGATCTTGGTGTGATTTATGATTAGAAATCAGAGCTCAGGCTGATTTTTATGATGAGGCATCATAGTTGCAGCCTCGAGTGATGGCTCTTCTCAGCGGGGATAATGTTGGGAGTGATAAGAAAGGCTGAACTTGTAATTAAATCCCGCGCAGAGCATTGTGTTTGGAGCAGGGGAGGCAGGTAAGGATCTTGCAAGCTCTTTATGGGATTAAAATGAAAGACATGCTCAGCAACGAGCATGGGTTTGGGGAATAAGTGCAAGAACAAGAACCACTTCTCCAGCCTTCCCCACCACAGTTTCTGTCCCTATATGTCCCTTCCAGGTCTCCTCATCCAGCAAGTGATTTTCTTCATCTGCTTGGTGGGGCTTACCTTCCTCTTCATCATCCCGCTCCAGTCTGGCACAAACACGCACCTCTTCAAAATCATTCAGAACATGTGGTGAGTGCACCCAGCCCTCGGGGGAGGGAAGACCCAAGTGGGTGCCATTTCCATGGCCATGGTGTGGTTTGGGGATACTCTGTCAGAGGGAGGCTCTACCTTGGGCTCTTTCAACTTTTCTGGAGGTTTCTGCTGCCTGGGATGGTGTCTCATGCTTGAGACCCTCCTGGTGTCCAACCTGCCTCTTCCCTCCCATCCAGGCCCTTCTGGTTGACCCTGGTTGTTGCCGTCATTGTGCAAAATTTGGCAGCTCACTACCAATTCCTGGAGCAGCATCCCCTCCGGAAGGAGCTCACCAACAGGTATGGGGATGTGGGGGGGTCTTCAGGTCAGAGCTGACCTTCCTGAGGTCCAGGACTGTGTTGGGTTTACATGTGCCCCTGCTGTTGTGGTGTTCTCTGTGCTGTGAGCTCAAGGGGGAAAGCCTGTGGGTTTGAGGGATTTAAGTGGCTCCGTGTTCCCAGAGAGGTTTCTTTAGGTGCTATAGAGGGCCATGGTCCCTTTACAGCCTTGCTTTTGGTGGGGTGAAGCTGGCGAAGTCTGTGCTCTGCTCCACCACCCGTATTTGCAAGCCTCAGAGGAAGCCCAGATTCCTCAGGATCAGCTGGACCAGCTCACACACTGCCAGCAGATGTGGTCCCTCACTCGCGCATGGTGTCACTGCTTAAGCTGTCTCCTTACATTGAAGACCAGGATGACAGACGGATCTAGGTGTCCTGCTCCACCCAGGCACGGCACTTCCACCACCTCCATCACTTGCCCAGCACAGTGGGGAGGCTGCTCTAGGCTTTTCTGGCCTCCATAGGAGCTGATGTTCTCCATCCCAAACCACCAGCCTCACGCTCTGGCTCATTTCTAAGTCTTCAAGGAGAAATGGAGCCTCTGCATGTGCTGGGTGCTGGGGGCCAGGCTCTGAAGTCCTGACTCTGCACCATGCTGTCTCCTCTGCAAGAGCCTGGGAGGGTGTTTGCTTCTCTCCATGGGATGGAGACACCTCAGATGGGGACTGTGTCTGCTGAGGAGTCAGGGAAGGGTGGGAGGCTTATTTTGGCAGGTTTCTCTGGAAGGGAAGGGCCCTGCTTCCCATCCCGTGGTGTTTGTGTTCCTTACTCCTCCTTCTCCACCCGCAGGCGAGCTCTCTACATAGTCACCTACCTGCTCTTCCCCATCAACATCCTGGTGGGTGTTTTGGCTGGGGTGTGGAGGATGGTCATTTCTGGCCTTTATAATGCCATCCACTTCTGCCAGCTGGACATCAGCCTGCTGAACCGTGGCGTGGAGACCTTCGACCCAGGTAGGGCATGGCGGGGTTCCCTCTGCAGCATCTCTGTGAACGTGAGAGCCCTTCTCCCACCACCGAGCTCCTGAGGGACAGCGCCTGGGGCTCCTCCATCACCTGGAGCTGCCAGGAATGATGGTGGCTTCAAACCACCTGCATTCAGAAATGGGCAGGTGAGACAACTGGAGCAAGTGGCTTCTGATGCCCTCTTTGTCCTGCTTTTCCATCCATGCCCAAGGGCAGGTGATGCCCTTCTGGGGTTCCCCTGGGCTTCACCAGTGGCCAGACCCTGTTCTCATGGGTAGCAGACCCTCCCTTCTCCTGCACTAAAAACAGCAGGGAGAGGACCTCAGCCCTTCCTCTGCTTTTCCTGCTGGGATTTTGGGAGTAGAACTAATCCCCAGCTCTGAAAGCAGAGCAGCTCTGACAGGGTGGAGATGGAGCCTGGCAAATGACCCTCCCCTTTGCTCCAGGGCAGGAGGGAGGGGGGAACCATGAAGTCTGGCCCCGCCATATGCATTTACCATGGGCTGTGTTCCCCCAGGCTACCACACTTACTGCCACTATCTGAAAATCGAGGTCAGCCAGTCCCACCCGGTGATGAAAGCTTTTTGCTTGCTGCTTCTCCAGCTGGCCAGGCCAGAGGGGCCACCGGGGCTCCGGGCAAGCAACGTGGAAGAAGGTGAGACCTTCTCACCACCGCTGGGGGGATACAAGGCCATTGCCATGGGGCAGCATCGGGGTCTCTTCTGCGGGTTTGCTGCTCCTCTAGAGATGCTGGTGGTGCCTTGGGGTAAAGGGACCACTGGGGGCTGTGGCTCTGGTGCCCTCCACTTTTATGCCACCTCTGCTTGGTATGTGATTGTCTCTCCCAGGTGCTTCTCCTGTTCCTCTGCCCCATGCAAGGGCAGGATGGGGCTCCTCTGCTTTTGTCCCAGGGTGTAGATGACATCTGGGCAGCCCCAGCGAGGGGGAGCTGGGGCTGAAATTTCCCCCCCTCCTACCTCCTTTCAGGCATCCAGCTGATGCAGCCCAAGAAGACTCCTCCAAGCAGAGCCAGGTTCAAGCAGAGCCGAGCCCGCTGGTGGCTGGCCTACACACTCCTCAACAACCCCTCGCTGACTGCTTGCCGGAAAACTGCCCTCTCCAACCCCACAGCCAATGGCACCCAGCTCAGCCCCCCCAAGCCCTGACCTCCAGAGAAGCCCCCCACCTCTCTCTGCCTCCCACGCACCCTCCCATCCCATCCCACCCCTGTCTCCCATTGACTCTCCTCCTGTGCTGTAAGGAGTTTCAGGCACCTCTCGCCCCTTTCCAGCCTCTGGTCTGTTTCCAGTGGTGACAGGGGCTGGTTTTGAGCTCTACATCCATTCTGAGCCACTACCAAGGTCCAGAGGTAAAGACAAACAGGTCACCTTTAAGCCTGACCTGGATGGAGGGGGGTTGATGAGCCAAGCTAAACCTTTCAGGCATCTCAGAAACTTCTTAGGAGCCACTCCTGCAATGAGCCCACCAGTTCTCAACTGTTGCCTTGCCGACATGTGGCAAGGCAGGCACAAGTCCCCAGCACCAGGGTAGTAAGGAAAGAGGGAGAAGGGTGTGTGTGTGCATGTGTGTGTGTGAAGGGATCTTCACCCAGACTGAGCATGAGGAACTACCTGCATCTCAGCGCGGTTTCCCTGTGGAGAAGGTCCCCACTGCCAACCCCATCCCCAGCTTCTCCCTTGCAGGTCTGGTCCTGGCTCCCTTTGGACATTGTACCTAACCCTGGGACTTTTTTCCTCCAATTTTGTGAAGGCTAAAATCCCCATCTGCTCCTGCTCTAGGCTGTGAAGTTGCAGAGCCATTTGCTTTCTGTCCCCTGTAACATCCCCACTGATGCCTCTTGCTCTGCCTGCCCCACCCCCCTTACCCCCCTCCTTGTGTTTAAAGCCAGCAGCTCCCCAGGGCTGGTGACCCTCCAAGTGAGCTGAGCTTGAATCTATAGAAAGCAGTTTTATACCTCACTTGGACATGCTGAGTCGGGGAAGGTTAATAAATCACATACCTCATTCCTATGCTTGGGGTGTGCTTGGTCTCTTGGCCATTCCCGCATAAACCAGACCTGGCAGGAGGGACATGAGGACCATTGTAGCCATGTCTCCGGGTGGTGGTTGGGACTGACCTTGTCAGAAGAGGCTTTTGTGGTAGATCTGCTTGACCTGGGGGTGATGGGACCAAATCTGTCATCTTCCTCACCACCTTTGGGAAAATTTAGTGCAAAGCCCATCAGTTTGCTTTCCCATGAAAATGTTTGCCCCCTAAACCACAGCTCCCATGAAGGAGGGGGACTGCAACAGGACATTTGGTGGCTAAATCATGAAAGGCATGCATCCAAGGTGTTGCTGGATCACCTTTTCCCACCATGTGTCCCTTGAAAGTCCTGCCTTTGTTGGCTGGAAGGGTGCCTGGTGTCAGTTATCCACTGCAGGCAGCAAGCAGGGCTCTTGGCAAGTTGTTCTGGCGGCTCCTCACTCTCCATCTCAATACCATCCCAAACACGTCAGCCTTGCTAAAGCAGCTGCCTTTGAGACTGTGCAGCCCACCTTGCACAGAGCAGGGCTGCTGGACCATCCCTTCTGCTCAGTGGGGTTTGAGCCCCTCACTCCAGGGATCTCCTTGGAGGTGAGCAGACCTGCTCTCTGCAGGCTTTCAAGGACCCTGTGCCCCCTCGCTGGGGTGAGCAAAGCTGAACCCTGCGCTTTGGGGTTTGCCTGGAGTGTCCTGGCATCTCCCCACAACACTGAGGCTCCCTGAGTGGGAGCTGTCCCTTTCCCCAGGAGCCTGACCCCCTCCTGTTCTATCCCAGGGAAGGGGGGGGCGGTGTGTGTCCCTGCCTCCACCTGCTGCCTGCCGGTGCTGCCCCAACAGCCACCCGGTGTGCTTGGATGCTCAAAACCCTGTCACATCCACTGCCCACTAATAGAATACGATTAAAACAACACCGGTTTGGTTTGGATTTGATTTGATAGTATTTGATTACTGTCTGGCACATAGTAAGATGTCACCAAACTGGTGACAGCAGTGGCACCAGAGGCAGGTCTGGGTTGTTTTCTTTTCAAGACAGCAGGAGCCCAAGGTGCAGTTCCTGCTGCTTTCCAGCTCTGGGCTTTGTGGTGTGTGTGCTTGGGTTTGTGCGTCTGAGCGCAGGAGAGATGCGGTGCTGGTGGGTGCTGGGTGTCCTGCATATACCCAGGGATGCCTGAAAGCAAGGGCTGTGCCTTTCCCTCGCAGACCATCCCAGCCCAACTCCAGCTTCCGAGACACACTGGGGCTTTGAGTGCAGCCCTGGTAATCCCTAAAATCTTTGGCAGCTCTGGGCCATGGGTGGAGCTGGATTTCAGCATCTGTTTACACAGCCCTGCCCAAGGCGTCCTGGAGATGTCTTGGCAGGCAGTGGGCTGGGGCCGAGGTGAGAGATGACAGCCCTGGGAGGAAGGCAGGAGGTGGCTTCATTAATTTTCTTGCTTTCTTTCCCTTCTTTGACATAAGCAGGGTGTCCTGGGGGGGTGAACTGAGCTGCTCTTCACGCGTCTTCTCTTAAACCCCCAACGTCGGGTATGGCCATGGGATAGCTCTGCCCCTGCGTAGCCGCAGTCCCCTCCACCCACCCCCTGAGCTGACGGTGAGGTGGTGCAGGGAGCTGATCCGGCTGAACACAGCCCTTAATGAAAAACTGCCCATGTGGGGAATGGAAATTCAGGTCTGGGTCGTGCTGGGGCTTTGCAAATGGGAGAGACAGAGAGGAGCTGATAGGGGTTGTGGCATCCTGGACATGCACTGGCCAGTGGCCATGGTGGGTCAGGATGGTGAAACCAAGTGTGATATTACCTGCAGCATCCAGCCCTGAAGTCATGTGGCAGGGTGCCCTGTTTGTTATGAATGAGTGATGCTTAATATTGCTAATAATTTGTCATAAAAGCAATGAGTGAGCTGGTGAATGTGGAGGAATTCGCCTTTCTGGTGACAAAACAGCCACACACCAGGGAAGCTGGGGGGAGCGGTAGTTCTGCAATGTGGGCAGAGACTTTCAGGCATGGCTTAGGGCTGCTGAGAGTCTAAATCTTATTTTTTTTATCCTTATCCCAAGCTCCACACCCTTTTACAGGAATAAGCTCCTGTACCCCCCCTACTCCAAGTCAGGCAGGGAGGGAGGACCCCGGCTGGGATAAAATTGATGTTAGAAGTTGTATCCTATGAAATGAAACCAAAACTCTCATTGGGGCCGTGATGTTTTTCATCCTTTCTGCCTGTAATGGGAAAAATATGCGCCTGCTTGTTAGCATCAAAGGCTGTTCGTACAAGGAGCCGCTGGCTGTTTCTAGGCTGTTTCTGCCTTGGGACCCCCACAGAGACCTCGGCGCCGTAGCCTGACTGTGTTGGAGTATGGCAGCAACTCGGCTGCCCCTTTCCTTGCCCTGTGAGCTGGCTGGACACTGAACTGTGGGGCTGGAGAGCTTGTGTGGAGACTTGAGGCTCCAGGGTAGCTGCTTTTCAGCTGATTTTGGCGTCACTGCCTTCCGCAGGCAGCGATGGGGAGGGATTTTTGGGTATCCTGTAAGTGCATCCTCCCTCCAAGGCCATCATGGAGGGATGCTACAGCACAGGGAGGGCTTTGGGGGAGCTGGAGAGGAAAATGGGGTGCCCCCTGAGCAAAGAGGGTTGGTGATGAGTTGTGGTATCCCAGATGATGTTGGGCCTGCGGGATTTGGGGATGAACAGAAGCAGCACACACCAGCTTGTTTAAAAAAAAAAAAAAAGGTATTTATTGCTGTCTGTACAGTTTGGTTATAAGGCGAGGGTGGCTGTAGGGGTCTGCCCAGCTCCCGCAGGTGAGTGCTGGCAGAAGGCATGAGAGCTGGAACACCCGTGCCTCGGTCGGGGGGAGATGGAGATGCTCAGCCCCCCACCATAAGGCAACGGGTTCCCCAGCACCCCAGGGCAGCCGGGTATGGTATATATGTCCCGCGTGGGAATACTAAAGCACTTAAGGAGTGTGTTTGTGGCTTATAGGTCAGTTCAGCTTCTCTCTCTGCTGTCTGGGTTTTCCCAATCTTTCTTCCTCCTGCTCCATCATGCAGCCCCTGCTCGGTTTCCCATCAGAGAGGAGCGCTGGGAAATTATTTTGGTCTTTGAGCTCAATCCCCCCGCTCAGGGGTCAGAGCTGGAGCAGGGCAGCTCAGTGGGTCCAGCCCAGGTGAGCATTTTGTACCGCAGGCTTCAGCGGTGAAACAGAAGGAGGAGGGGTGAGGCGAGTGGGAATCAGCTGCATCACGTCTGGGAGAGGTACCGAGGGTGGCAGGGCCTGATCCTGTGACATGCAGGGAGGGTGCAGGCACCCTGTATGCTCCCAGCACCCAGCCAGGAGGAGCCTTTTGTGCTTCTGCAGGGATGAAGCCTGTGAGAAAACTTCTCCTGCTCTATAACATGGCCTGATCCAAGCCCATGGCCCCATCCAATGTGTCCTACTGTACTCATCTTGCTTATAAAGCACCACCGTATCTCTGTCCCTCAAAGCCATGCGCCCTGGGACCCCAGGACTCCATGCCCAGGCTGTTCTCCCTCTCTCAGGCTGGTCCTTCTGCTCCTGGTGCTTCACCTGAGGTGGGTGGTAGGAAGGATGCACCTGGCCAACCAAGGGCCTGGGTGCTGGTCACGGTAGGGATGCCATCTTTGGTGCTGATGGACTGATGGGATCCTCTGTGAGAGATCCCCTCCCTGGTCACGGCTGGCTGCTGCGGGTGGAGAAGGGCTTGTGGTGGGCTCTGGGCGTGGCTGATGATCGCCCTGTTGAGGGCAGACTTTAACCCTGCAGCTGTGCTTTGGTCTCAGGAGGGAGATGTCAGGAAGCGGCAGATTTGGATGCCTGGCAAGTGGCAGCATGGCATGGATCTGCTCTACATCACCCGAGCTCGTTTGAAGCTCTCAACTAATGGAGCCCAGCCTGGCCCCCATTTAAGGAGGGGCTGAACTACCAGCCCTGGGCCTGAGTCTTGGCCCCCTTTGACTGCTGACCGCCCACAGTTTCCAGAAGCTCAGCAAAGGCATGGCACTACGTGAAGATAAATGCTACAGAAAGAGGGGGAATCCCCGAGGCACCGTTTCCTTCTCCCCCCTCTAACAGCAGAGCACGATGCTCAAAGCCAGCAGGAGGGTCCCCAGATGGACCTGGGGCGCTGCTCCTCCAGCCCTGCTCTTCGACTCCCTTGGCATGTGGTAAACAATCACCAGCTTTTCTCCGGCACCAGAGGGATCCATTTCATCCCCCTTGTAGCAGCTCCGACCCCCAAGGTGGCTGGCTTGGGGGTCATCTCGGAGCAGGTCTTCAGCTGGATTCTCCGAGCCAGCCAAGGCTACGTTGACAGAGACATCCCGCGTGCCCACATCGTTGACAGCAAGGCAGGTGTAGGTGCCTTCATCCTCCTTGCTGAAGTTGGGGATGGCCATGGTGCCATTCTTGAAGACCAAGAAGTGCTCTTGGCTCTGCTTGACATTTCCATCCCGTGCCACGTTGGGTCCGTTGATCTCAACGCGGCGGCTGGAGGTCTGGATCTTCCACCTGATCTCTGGTGGAGGGCTGCCCGCCACACTGCAGTGCAGGGTCAGGGTGAGGCCATCATACATGACGGTGTTGTCCAGGTTGGAGAGGTAGGTGAGCTGCACGGAGGGGGCAACACAGTGGTGGTCGGGGATGTCTGTGACCGCCCTGCCCTTCAGTCTGCCAGGAGCCACACATAAGGTAGAGCCCCCCTTGGTGATGGAGACGGAAGTGTTCTCGGTCCACTTCTTCAGCCAGAAGACCTTGCAGGAGCAGTTGAAGGGGTTGTTGAAGAGCTGAAGCTGGGACAGGGAGGGAAGGTTGTCAAAGGTGCCCTCAGCCAAGGTGGTCAACTCATTGTCGTTGAGCCAGAGGGAGCGCAGGTCCTTCAAGGAGTGGAAAGCATCCCGGGGCAGCCCAGACAGGCGGTTGTTGTTCATCTTCAGGATCTGCAGAGCACTGAGGTTACGGAGGTCCTGCCAGGGGAAATCTGCAATCTTGTTGTGGCTCAGGTCCAGGTTCTTCAGGTGCACTAGCAGGGCGAAAGCCCCTGGTTCCACCACCCCGATCTGGTTGTAGCCCAACCACAGTGACTGCACTTCAGGAACCTCAGCAAAGGAGCCCTGCCCCAACCAGCTGATCCTGTTGGCTGACAAGGTGAGGATGGTCACGTTGGAGGACAACCCCTCTGGTACCTCCTGGAGATCCTTGTAGGCGCACTCAGCCAACAACCGCCCATTCTTCTTGGTGGAGCAGGAGCAGGTGCTGGGACAGGCCAGGCAAGGACCCAGAAATGCAGCCAGCCCCAGGCAGCAGAGCAGGGGCCTCATCCTTCCTCCTGGGAACAGAGATGGGGGGAATGAACGGGAACGGGTCTAGCAGAGATGGGGATCTGCACCTTCTTGCCAAATACTAAGAGGAAGCGGCAGCAGAGCAAAGCACCCATGTGATTATCTCCAGCACTTCAGCTGGAAAAGGCTGTTTGAAATACTCCTTAATCTGAAGAAGGCATTTCCTCTCCAAGAGCAGAGCCTTCGATTACCTAGCGAGCGGGGACCTTCCCCCTAGACCCTTTCCTTCCCCCACTAGAAAATGCCTCTTTTCGATCTTTGATGTGATCCCACACCTCTCCCGCCCCCACGGTCCTGGTTCCCCAAGTTTTTGGATGAAAAGTGGGAGCTGGGGGTTCAGACTTCACACTGCTGCGGCTGAAATGAGGAGAAACAGAGCAACCACAACTCTTTCACAACCAGCCTTGCGCTAAACGATCAAGTTGCCGAGATTTTTCAGCACGCTTTCAGACCTCAAACCAACCCCCCATCTCCATATTTTTCCATGTCATGGAAAAAACCGTTTAAGTGTTTTTTCTCAGCAAGCCAGTGTGGGGTCCCTGGCTGCTGGAAGTCTTCAGAGCGAAATATTTCTGAGCTAACTCCTTACTCCCCTTCTGCCTGCCTTGCAAAGGGGACTGTGCACGCTTGGTTCCTGGCGGCTGGAAGCTGTGTCCCACCAGGGAAGAGGTTAACTGCGGCTCTGCGAGGAGCTGGCAGCGAGACCCCTTTGTCTTTGCCTTGTGGGCAAGTTTTGCTGCTCCTTCCAGTCCCCAACCCCATCATTTCGAGCAGGAGGGGGGAGACATTTTATTGGCAAAGGAGAGGCTGAGCAAGGCCTGCACAACAACTCTGTGTGTGTGTGTATGTGCAAAAGGGGACACAAAGGGTCCTGTCCTGCAGGGATCGACCACCCCGGGACTGGGGGTCAAGGGATGGGGAAGGAGCCCCGAGGGCTGTGGGGGTGATGAAGGGGTGAGAGCCCCGCAGTACGGGGCGGGGGAGCTGGGGTTGGTGGGAGGGGGGGTGTGTCTCCTTGGCTGATGCATTTAAAACCCCTGTTTGTGTCATTTTGGGGTGCCCCGTATCTGTCCCAGCCCAAGCTGCCAAGCGAGGTGTCGGTCCTGGCTCCCAGGGGCAGACCCCCAACCCCCCGGGTGAGGCGCTGCGGGATGCCCGGGAAGCAGAGCTGGGGGGTCCCGCGCCGCTCGAGCTCCCGAAGCACCCCTCCACCCCAGCTCCCTGCCACCCCACCCCATCCCACCCCCCGCCGGCATCCCCCCGGGGCCGTTACCTCTCCCCGCCGCCTCTCGCTGCCCCACGGCCCGGGCGGGCGGAGCAGCCGGGGGCGGGTGAGCGGGGCCGGCACGCCGCATACCAGAGCCGTGAATAACCGGTCAGCCCGCCCCCCCGGCCCCCAGCTCCCCCTAGACCCCCCGCTCCCCCCGGCCCCAGCGCTCCCCCCGGCCCCCAGCTCCCCCTAGACCCCCCGCTCCCCCCGGCCCCAGCGCTCCCCCCGGGCCCCAGCTCCCCCCCGGCCCCCCGCTCTCCTCGGTCCCCCGCGCCCGCCCCCGGCCCCTCCTGCCCCTTCACCGGCGGCGTCGGGGGCTGGAGCCCGCTTGCCCTCGCTCCTCCGGAGTGGGGGAAAACGGTTCGGCCGCTTCCCTCGGTCCTCGTCGGGCTTCTCCTCCCCTCCCCGTCCCCCGGGCCCTTTTGTTTTCCATGGCACCGACCCACTCCCGCTGTCGGAAAACGGCTGCCGGGGCCCTTCCTCCGCCCGCCCGCCTCCCCCGGGGGCCGCTGCCCGAGCCCCGCCGCGGCCGGCCCCCCTCCGCCCCCGCAGCGGGGGAAGAACCGACCCACCGCCCCCCCGCCCCGGCCCACCCCTCCAGGGGACGTGGCGGGGGGGGGGGGACGGACAGGGCGGAGGGTGAGTGGCTTCTGCAGGACGTGGGGAGGCTGCTGGGCGGTGAGTTGCCTCTGAGAGGGGGTGAAAGGCTGGGGGGCCTGGGGGCGGCAGGGTGCCCCCGCTGCAGGGCTGTGTGGGGCTGGGGCAGGGTGGGAAGGAGGGTGGGTGGGTGCCCAGGGGCTGCATTAGGGTGGCAGGAGGAAGGAGGATGAGCCCTCGAGGTACAGGGAGGTCACCCAGAGCCAGCTCTGCCCTGCAATAAACTGCTGATAAAAGCTTTTAAAAGTACATCAGGGAACGTTCATCCTTCAGGCACCGTCCTCTGGCCCGCCAGGACCACCTAGGAAGAGGTGGGCATCCAGGACCACTCAGGAAGAGGTGGACATCCAGGGCCGCAATGGTGAGTGGGTCCTTGCTCCCTGCCCTCCCATGCTCATCCACTGTCCAAACTGGGGCTTCCCCCCATCCCTCTGCAGAGGGGCAAGGACCTCCAAACCAGAGGGCCAAGGACCTCCAACCCAGAGCAAGCCAGACCCTCCTTGGAAAAGGCCCTGAACTTGCCAAGGTGGGGCAGGGTGGGGGCTGGAGCTCCCCTGGAGAGGTTCACCTCCCTGTATCCCAACCCAGCTCCTTGTCTTCACACTTGTCATGCCGCATTGGCTGAGGCCAGGCTGGGAACAGGCCTGGGGTTAAAAATAGTGCCACGCAAGGGAGAAAGGGATTATTTTGAATCTTGAGTGTTCATCGGGCGGCTTCACAGCATGGCAGCTGTGGGAGGTGCTGGCATGCCTGGTGGACTGTGGATTTTCTCCGTGGGGGTCAGGATGTGCTTTGCAAGGCACTTCTGGGAGCTGCTACTGCCCCTCTTGGGTGTGATGCTGTCACGGACAGGGCCAGCACGGGAGCTGCTTCCTGACCCCCGTGGGTTGCTGTCGGCAGTGCCCATCACCCTGGAGCAGGGCAGGGTGATGTCTGGCTGGAGGGGGATAGTCCAGCAGTCCCCCGTTCTGTGAAGCACGTCTTGACCATCAAAGGGGCTGCTCTGTCCATGTCTACAGGGACCCCAGACTCCATCTGTGACCCCCCGAGGCACAACTCCTGCAGTGGGTGCAGGCTGTGGTGCTGCCGGTGACCATACCGTGGGGGACACAGTGATGATCTTTTCCCTTATTTTTTTCATTTGGGATAAGAGATAATTTGGGGGTGGAAGGGATGAAGCTGCTTTATTCTGAGGCTGTCCTGGGTAAAGGGTGCCAGACGCCTTCCCACAGTTTAAGTGACACTCTAAGTGTGTGACAGCCCGGGCTGCGTGGGTGTGAGCTTGTCACCATCACGAGTGGCAAGTCCCACACAACCCCGGGCTGGCAGCAGGCTCTGCAGAAGGGTTAATGCCTCAAGAGGGGCTGAGCCTTCGTGCTGGGATGCATTAACCCTTTCCAGGAGAAACCCTTTCCAGCCCCCCCTGGACATGGAGGGGGTGGGAGGGTACAAAGCTCCATCCCTGACCCCTTCTTGTGCCTTTGGGCACCGGGTGCTAATTAGCACCCTCCCGAAAAGGACCAAATCTTGGCGTAATCCAGTGTCAGTAGGTAGCTCATCACAGCGAGATTCCCTATAGATATGTTAGGCGGGGAAATCTATTACTCTCTAATTAAACAGAGGCAGAGATGATTGTTCTTTTTCTATTCCTTATATGTTTCTAAGCGTGAAACTCAATTATAAGTGTATCCACAGAGGGGGATTTGTCTACAAGGGGAAGTCTCTGCTTGGCACGGGGTTTTAAAAGCTAGAGCAAACACCTGGGCTGCTGTGGAGCAGCTGCAGATTCCCAGGATTTGGGGGATTTGGGTGGGCACCCCCTGCCCACTGCCTCTTTGCTTGCCAGCCTGCTTTGTCTGTCTCCCCCACGCTCCCTGCTATAGGAGAAAGATGCAGAGGCCAGACTTAAAATAGAAAGACTTCCTCTGGAGGATGGAGAAGCGAGTGCTTGCTTAAGGGGAGGATCTACTGGGATGCAGAGGCTGCGTTTGGGAAGGGCGAGGGGCATCAGTGGGGCCTCAGGGGCCACCCATGGGTGTTGGTGAGTGGGTGACTGTCCCCACATGACAGTGGGACGACACCTCTCATGCAGGGACACTAGGAAGGCATGTGGCTTTGAAGCTACAGATAAGAAAAGCAATCAAATGCAGCCTTAAATCTTCACTGTGTAAATGTGAGCTTAAATCATCAGCTGGGTGAGATACGAGTGCTCCCGGCCGGGCTGGGAGGGGGTGAAAATCCACCGGGCACCTTCTTAGCACCCCTGGTCTTGGGGCTGGGAGTGCTTGGGGACCAGGGTGACACTAACCCTACCCAGGCAGCCCCATCCTGCCCCCGACACAGCTCTGCGGGATGGCACAGAGCCAGCCAGGAATGTACATATGTACATACATACAGGGTGTGTATAGGAGACAAGCGTTGGGCGTATGCATGCATGGAGAAAGAACGTGTGTATACACGGGTAGTGTGGGTATTTAGCATGTATCTGTATAGATATTGAGCATATATATTGTGTGCACATAGGTGCACAGAGCTTATATAAATTGTATGTATTCTTACTGTATATGTATGTATATAGTGTATGAGTACTGCTATGTGTGTAGAGTGTGTGTATGTGCCAGGGGAAAAACACTGTGTGTATTTTTCAATATATTTGGTTTACAGAGAATGTGTCTACAGAGTACATAACATATTTGGTTTATTGTATTTTCATACATATGCTGAATTTATAAAAAATTATATCATGGGTATAGACCTGAGTACATATGAAATATGTGTGCATAGTAAAGTGCATATAACAATTATTTGTGTGTATACGTAGAGTGTGCGTATATATAAAAGGAGTGTATACAGCATAGACGTGTATATATAGTGTGCATGTGTAGCTACATATATAGTATGTGTGTGAATTACATATAATATGGATATACAGAAATACAGAAATATAACATATATACAGTACGGGGTGCATGGTGTATGGGTAGGGGAAAAAAAGTATATTTATAGACTCTGTGTGCATGCTTTGCTGGTAGCTGCGGCAATGTGTCTCTGCACCCCAGTCTCCTCGGGGTCCCCTCGGCTGTGCCAGGCTGTACCGGGCAGAGCCCGGGGGCACCGGGGGGGGCACCGAGTACAACCTCCCCCTCGCCCCCATCAAGCACAGACCCGGCTCCACTTTCAATCCCTTTTATTGACTCTTTCACAGACAGAAGCTCGCAGAAAGGCGCCCGCGGCTCTCGCCGGCCCCGGGGCTCCCGGGAACCGGAGGCGGCGGGCGGCGGCGGCGGCGACCCCTCGCCTCTCGGGGCCGGACCCCCGGCTGCCCGCCCGCCAGCAGCGCGGGCGCGTCTACGGCACAGACACTTGGCTACAAGGCTACTCTACCCAACACACATAGAGGCCCCGCCGGGCCGGGGGGGAGTCGGGGTGGGACCGCGGGGGTCGGGCCGCCCCCGCCACCCCGGGGAGCGGGCGGGGGGCGCGGAGCTGTCCAACCCCGCCGGGTGCTGAACGGCGCACCGGGGAGGGCACCGGGGAGCGCACAGGGGAGAGCACCGGGCAGCCCGGCGGCCCCCGGGCAGCGGGGAGGGTGGCGCACCGGGCAGCCCCGGCACCCACCGGGGAACGGAGAGCACCGCCGAGGAGCGGCAGGGACCGGGGGGCCGCGGTACCCACCGGGAAAATAGGGATGCACCGGAGCGCGATAGGCACCCCCCGGGGAGCGGCGGGGCGCGGACCGAGGCGCGGCAGAGACCCACCGGGACGCGGCGCGGAGCGAGAGGTTCCGCACCGGGCTGCGGCGAGCTTCGCACCGGGGCTCGGCGGGGCCAGATCGGGGAGCGGAGGGGACTCACCGGGGACCGAGGGAGCGGCGGGACCGGACCGAGTAGCCGCAGGGACCCACCGGGGACTCAATTGTTTCCAGGAAAAAAAAAGAGGTTTTGGAATATCGGGCTTTTTTCTTTTAGCCATTTTTTCTCTTTTTTTCGTTTTTTTCCTTTAAGGAGAAAGAAAATAGGGGGTGAGCGGAGGGCCGAGGCGGGCGGGGGACCGGGAGTCGTTGTGGTGCTGTCGCCGAGCAGGTTGCAGGCACCGCCGGTACCCAAGACGGAAACGAAATCTGGGAGATATATCCCGCCCGCCCCAAGCATCCTCGGGGCGAAGTCCTTTCCCCGGGGACCTGCCACCTGAGGGAGGAGGAAGAGGAGGAGGAGGAAGGTCAGGCGGGCAGTCGCTGAGGATGTTGCGGTCTTTCCTCTAAGGAAAAGCAGCGGCGGTGCCCCGGGAGGCGGGGGTGGGGGGGGTGGGGGGTGGCGGGGGGAGGTGGGGAGCGGGGAGGGGGGCAGAGGGGTGCGGGGAGGCTCAGCGCGGGCGCTGCCGGTAGTTGCCGTTGATCTCCTGGGAGATGGTGACAGCCTCGGCGCCCAGCGGCAGCTTGTCGCTGTACTCGGAGCGGACTTCAAACTCCTCGCCGTTGACTTTGGATTGCGACTCCACCATGGAGCTGGCCGCCACGCTCTCCTCTTGCTCCAGCTCTGGAGCCCCTTCGGTTTCTCTCCTCCTCCTCCACCTGCCTCCTTCCTCCTCCTCCTCCTCCTCTTCCTCTTCTTCCTCCACATCCGCTTCCCCCACCTCGCTGGGATTGTAGTTCTTCTCGGACTCCAGGTAGGAGGCACGGGGGTCGAAGTCAGCGGCCATGTGCTTTTCCATCTGGTCGGGGTTCTGGGCTTTCATGATGAGCTTGTAGGTCTTACCCTGGTACTTGGAGAGGAGGTGGCACCACGTGGCCCCCATCAGGGGTAAGGTGGCCAGCACCAGCAAGAAGATGCTTACGACCACAATGATGATGAGCGAGGGAATCTCTTTTTTGGTGGTGAAGACCACTTGGACCTGGCAGTCCTCCCCCAGGTAGGTGAGACACACAGAGTAGTTGGTGCCGGGGCTCAAGCCCTGGAACCAGTACGAGTTCACCCCTTCCTCGATCTTGGACCACTGGACCAAGGCGTGGCCCTGGCTGCTCTCCTGGCACAGGTAGAGCATCCTGAGGTGGACCTTCTCAGGCTGCATGTAGGTGGGCGTGAGCTGCACTCGGGCGTCGCGCTCTGACACATCTAAAGCAATCACCCCCAGGTCAAATGTGTGCTGCTTGAAGTCACCGCTCTGGTTAAAGGCGTGGTTGGAAATGTACTTGCTGGTTTGTGTGGAGCCACACTTCTTCTCAAAGGGTGGAAGCTGGAAAGGGACTTGTCCATTTCCTGTGGACTCTGTCCCTGCTGCTGAGGATGAATGGCTCTGCCGGGTGGGACCGAGGGGTTTGCTCCTCTCATCTGGCATGAGCACACTGTTCTTTGCTCCCTTGGCCCCAGGCTTCTTGTCACCTGGCTGTGCTTTGCCCCCCAGTGCATCCCTCCCAGGCTGCATTGGGTATTTCTGGGTGCCTGCCACAGCCACGTTGACCGAAGTCTGATTGCTCCCCATTTCATTGGTGGCCAGGCAGGTGTAGGTGCCTTCTTCCCGCTTGCTCAGGTGGGGAATCATCAATGTGCCGTTCTTGAAGACCAAGAAGCGCTCAGGGTCCTGTTTGGGGAGGTCCTTCCCAGCGCTCTCCTTCAGGTTCCCATTGAGCTCCAGGGTTTGGCTGGAGGTGCGGATCTTCCAGCTCACTTCAGGTGGCGGGGTGCCCATCACGGCACAGTGCAGTGTCAGGGTGAAGCCATCAAAGAGCTCTGTGGTGTCCAGGTTGGGGTAATAGGTCAGCTGCACAGTAGGCGAGGTGCACTGCACGTCTGGGATCTTCCCCACCGGCACTCCTCGGAGCTGCTCTGGGAGGGCACAAGTGATGGAGTCCTTCTCAGGGATGGAGATGAGTGTGCTGTCCATCCACTTCTTCAACCACTGGAGCTTGCAGGAGCACTCGAAGGGGTTGTTGTAGATCTGCAGGTGGGAAAGGGAACTAAGCGAGTCGAAGATACCCTCTGCAAGGGTGGTGAACTTGTTGTTGTTGATGCGTAGGGACCGGAGGTCCTTCAGGGTGTGGAAGGCCCCCTGAGGCACCAGAGCCATGTGGTTATTGTTCATCTTGAGCAGCTGGAGAGCACTGAGGTTGTAGAGGTCCTGCCAGGGGAAATCCACAATCTGGTTGTGGCTGATGTCGAGGTTTTTCAGCTGCACCAGGATGGCAAAGGTACCAGGCTCGATGGAACGGATCTCATTGTGTGCCAGCCAGAGGGAGGTGACCTGGGTCACCTCCACAAAGGAACGCTGCTGCAGCGAGGTGATCTTGTTGGCCGAGAGGCTGAGGGTGGTCACGTTGGAGGGCAGCCCCGTGGGCACCACCTGGAGATCCTTGTAGGCGCAGTCGGCGAACTGGTGTGCGTACTTGTCCACGCAAGCGCAGGGCTCGGGGCACGCCCGGGCCAGGCCGAGCAGGGCCACCAGCCACAGGGACAGCAGCGGGGCCATCTCCCCCTGCCAAGGGACAGAGGGGGCTCTCAGGGCTCCCGCCCCCCGGCCCCGCCCCACTCGCGGTCCCCTCCCGGCCCGGCGGGGCCGCGCCCCATTGTCTGTGCCCAGTTCCCCCCGGCTGCCGCCCCCTCGACCCTCGCTCCTTCTCGCTCCCTCTTTCCCCTTCCCCTCCTCTCCCCCGTTTTCCTCCCTTTCCCCTCCGGCTCTTCCCACCCTTCTCACTCTTTTTTTCTTGTCTTGGTTGCGCTCCCCCCTCCAAATAAAAAAATTAAATCTCGTTTTCTTCCTTCTTTGCTTTAATTTTACCTTTTTCTATTCTTTCTTTCGCTTTTTTTTCTTTCTTTCTCCTTCCAGCCTTTTCCCTCTTCCTCTCCGCACTTTTATCCCTCCCTCGCCCGTCTCTCCCCAGTTCTCTCCTTCCCTATTTTCCTCTCTCCCCTGACCCCCCACCGCCCCCCCTCCCCCCTCCACATCGGGGGTGACCCCGCACCTTACCCGCTCCTAAGTGGCGTTAAGCAGCACGCAGCGCTTCTCCTCGCCGTTACCGGTCCTCCTCATCCTCCTCCCGACCCCCGTCCCTGTGGCACGGAGGAGCCTCCGCCAGCCCGGACCCAGGGGTGAGGGGCGCGGCGCGGAGGTGGGGGACCCCGCCCGGACCCCCGCACCCCTCCGGGCTGAGCTGCGAGCCGGAGCGGGACCGTGCGGGCACTGGGCTGCCGAGGCGAGAGCGAAGGGAGGAATTAGCATTTCTGCCAGCCTCCCCCTCCGCACGCTGCCCCCTCCCTCCTCACCACCCCTTTCCCATCCCACCACCCACCCACCGCCGCCGCTCGCCAGCCTGCGGCGGGGATAGAGCCGGCTGCTGCCCGGGGCGGGCGCGGCACCCCCCCACGCCCCCACAAATAAATAAATAAAAAAAAAAATTTATAACCCATAATAAACGCCCTCCCCGCAGAGCAACGAGTACAACTCACACGCACTTGGCAGAAACCATAATCCAGCCCCCCCGCTGTCCGCCTTCCCTCCAGGCCGCCTCCCCCGGTCCCCCCCACCCGGACGGGCTGGGATGCCGTCGGGGCAGCCACGGGACACGGCTACCCCCGTGTCCCGGGACACGGCGGGGCCGCAGCCCTTTGGGAAGCGCTTGTGGACGGGGAAACGGGGCTCGGGACCCAGCCCAGCCCTCCCGATAGCCCCTCCCCGGTGCTGCCGCCCCCCCTGCCCGGGAGATGCGGTATTTCTGCGGGCGATGCGCGGCGTGTGCCGCCCCCCAGCCCGTCCCGTCGCGGGTGGGTCCCTCCTGCAGGGCGCTGACTGAATGCAAAAGGCTTTTAAGCATTCGAGTGGAGGGTGAAGGAGATGCGGGGCGGTGGGGGGGAGGTGGGGACGGGGGGGGAGGGGCTCGGAGGGAGCACGGGGTCTCGTGGGGGTCCCCGAGACAGGACCATTCTCCCTCATCTTCCTCCTGAAGATTTCAGCCGCTTGGAAAGGCGCGGTAACTCCTCTCCGCAGTTTTTCCTCGACGTGGGTGTCTATTCTCCCGCCACACCCCCGGCCCTGCCCCTCGCCCCCCCCCCCCCCCCCCGAAAAACCCAAGAAATCATTGATTTTGTGAGGATCGATTCCTGCCGCCCGCCCCCCTCACCGCCCCCCGCATCCCTCCATCTCCGCCCCACTGGCGGCTGCGCCCGGGAGCGCTGCCGAGGGGGCCCGGGGCGGGCTCCGCACGGACTCGGGTGGGTCAGCCCGCTCCTCCCGGTGTCCCCGACCCGGCTCTGTCGCGACAGCCGGCGGCCCCGCCTAGAGCTGCGGCCCGGCCCTGCGGCTATTTTCCCTCCGTGGGGCCAGGGCACGTCCCGGGGGGTTCCGGGGGTGTGGAGCCCCGGGGGTCTCTGGGGGGTCTCGCCGCCTCCCTGCTTGCTAGCAGGCAGAGTAAAAGCCCGGTCACTTCTCCTTCGGGGCGGGGGAGCTCGGCTCCGCATCCCCGCCCCGAGGCCACGGGGATGGGCGTGCTCTTCCCAAGGACGAGGAGCGGGAGGGGTGGAGCGGACGGGGGCGGGTGATGGCTGGAGGGGCAGAGAGAGGAAGCTGCTTGACAGCAAAATGACAGGTTTGATCCTTGATGCCGGCTCCAGGCGCCTCCACCCTCCCAGGACCACGTCCAAAGCCCCGCAGCCTGACACCTGGTGCCCGGAGACCACCTCAGCCAAAGTGGTTGGCATCAGACGTGCCTCAGTTTCCCTTCAACCCTGCAATCTGGTTGGTGGGTGGCTGACACCCCCGGGTTGGGCGAGGTGTTTGGGTGATGTGTGGCCACCAAAAATGCCTTGTTTCTATGCAAGCGAACCAACACTGTCAAGAGTCTTGCACTGTGACCACCTACTTTGCGGCTCTCCCCATGCTTCCTGGCACGGATTTGGCCCAGCCCAATTGACATCCCCCGAAACCCCCTGGGCATGGTTCAGGGAACTGTCCCAAGCAGATGGACAAGGGCACCTCACTTTGGGGAGCTACAGGGGTCTGCAGAGGGGTCAAGCAAGAGGGAGGCATCACTTCAAACCCAGCGTAGACCTCCACAGGGCGGTGCTTCCACATCTCCCTTCCTGCTGCAGTGGAGTTTGAACCACCATCATGCTCCCAGCATCTTCGGGGCTGAGCCATGACTCACTCCCTTCCCATCCCTGCGGCTGGCTGGTCACCCAAGTATGCCCTCACCCTTACTCTGATGCTCTTCCAAGCGCTAGCAGTTTGTAGCTTGGGGAATTACAGCACCAGACTTCGGGAGCTGTGTTTATAGGCATTTTTTTCCCCCTGTTTTGCTTGTTCTCTGAACACTCAGAGGATGTCAGCCTCTCGCGAGCCCCACAGCAGGGAATCCTGTGGTTGATGGGGCAGCACACTGGGCCTCAGCATCTCCAAGCAGGCCAGATATGTACCCACGCTGCTCACCCCTCTCTGCTGTGTGTCAGGTTCTTGCATGTCCCAGGCTCTCCGTGCTGCCGTGGGGCCACAGGACCATGGGTCAGCCCTTGCTGGTGTTGACTCATGGCTGGGACGTGGGGTGCAGAGCTCAGGTGGGAGGCACAGGGAGTGCAAACTTGCTTTGAGGAGCATAGAAGTAGGTTAAAATGCCACAAGGATGTGGCCAACATGGATAGGACGCTTGTTTTCTGGCTTGGCTGCTCTCCACTGCGCTACTCTGAGCTCTTCCCAAGATGCCTTCATTTATCATGCAAAAAGGAAGAAACTCAAGTGTCCTAGATATGGTGGTGGCATTTCAGGAGCATTGGAGGCAGCATGTTGTGCTAGAAATGGGTCAGGGGCTGAGGCACGTGTAACAGGATGGATGACACATCCCTTCTCGTGCTCCTGAGGGCCAGTCCCTAACCTAGACACTTGGGAGGGCATTGTAGCACGGAGCGGCATGGCATGGGTTACAGCATCCATCCACCTCCCCATTCATGCCTCCCCAGTGGACATGACATATGGGGATCATGCCACCATTTGTGCCTCAGTTTCCCACAGGATGAGCACAGGGAGTAATAACAGTTCTCTGTGGTGACCCTTCAATCCCTCAGATGAGAGCTCCAGGACAGTATGGTGAAGGATGGAGGCATGGATGGAAGGAGAGATGGATGGATAGATGGGTGGGTGGATGGATGGATGGAAAAATGCGTGGATAGATGCATGGATTGGTGGACAGTTGGATGGATGGATGGATGGATGGATGGATAGGTGGGTAGATAGATGGGTGGGCAGGTGAGTGGATGGATGTATAAGTTGGTGGGTGGGTGGATGGGTGGAAGAGCAGGGTCTGGAGCTGTCAGCCTCTCCTTCTCACACCACACCTGCCTCAGCCCCAGGCATCCTAAGTTTCAGCGTGCTCCTAAACATAAGACAAGCAGAAGCTGGGCTGGGGGCCAGGTCTGTAGCTGGCATTGACCGCTGCAGCTCTGGGGACATGTCTCCCGCTGGTGTAAATGAGGGAAGGCTTCCAGCTGGAGGAATCACTGGAACACCACTGTGGTCAATGAGGACTTGCTGATTGACACCATTAATCTCCAGTTGGTGTCTGAGGGAGGAGCCCTCCTCACCATGCTGGTTAGGGGCATCGCCTATTTAAGGAGAAGGCTGATCTCCTGGTTTGGGTTTTGGTGGTATCTTTATCTTCTAGCCCCAAGCCACCTCTACTAAGATCAGGTTCCAGCATGAGCCACCACCCTCAGAGCATCCTGGCTGCAGGACCTGACTGGCCAGAGATGATGTGGCTTCTCCTTCCATCCAGACAAGTCTTCCCTCACCTTTGCCTCGCCACTTCTCAAAATATACGAGTCCTGACCACCCCATCCTTGCTTTTGATGGTCCACAGGATGCAAACCTGTCTGGATGCTAGCAGTCTGATGTTTTTATTAGAAATGTAATCCAGGTAACCTTTGTCAGGCTCATTGGGGTGAATCCTTCTCTGTCTTGGACTTCTACCCACCCTGGCCAGCCAACCTGAGTGATCTCGCAGGGGATAATCAAATGCAGAGGAACCAGCCCTTTGGCTCTAATTAGTTTTGCATGATTGTTGAGGGAAGAAATCCATTTTCATAAACAGAAAGGATTTATGCTGCTCCTTCTTGCCTTTTTTTCCCTCCCCTGCTGAGTCCCAAAGCACTTTGCTCAGGGCTAGAAGGGAGTCATTTTATGAATGGTTTAGATTGAGCAATGCATTATTAATAACAGCCAATCAAGCAAGCAGCGTATTATATATCATTTCAGGAGATTCGCTTAATTCAGTGAAGTTATTTATTGCCCATAAAAAACCAGAGAGACTGATTCTTCCTTGTACCTCTGGCTTGGAGGGGGATTTTCATGGGTGTCTCTGGGTGGAAGGGAGGCCCAAGCAGGGCTGTAGCAGCCTGTGAGTGTGTAGAAGCTACCTGTTGGAGGTGGAAGGTGGTGGGACCTTTAGGAAGCCCTCACTCCACAGGGAAACCCCCACTGCAGCCCTTTCCTGTGGGGCTGGGGCTTGCTGGGTGCTGCTCTGCTCACCCTGCAGTGACAGCCCTGCTCTTGCTGGATGGATGAGCTTTACGGCAGCTCAGGGCACAGCAGCAGCTAATCTGGCTCCTGCAGCCCATTGACTTCGCTATTGTTTTACAAGACTTTGATGAGGCGGGTGACAGCAGACAGATGGGGTCTGCTCTCCTCCGGCTGTGCCCCTTGTAGAGGCTGCTCCCTGAACACAACCCTTGATCAGACACCAGAGAATCCCTAGGGTGAAGTGGCATTGTCTGGATCTGGTGACAAGCCCTGCGTGCCACCATGCAGTCGTAAGGGCTCCTTTGGGGTTGCTCCCTCTAAACTGCTGGGTCTGGCCTGATTCTCCCCTGGCCCGGGGAGGGCAACAGGCAGGGCAGGCAAGGGGAGGGCAGCAGGCAGGGGGAGGGCAGCCTCTCGCCCACCCCTGCCTCACTGGCCAAGCTCCAGCTCCAACAGCTCACAGCTGTGTCCAGGCACTGCTTGATCCGGGGGCAGGTGGCGGGGGCTCCCAGAAGGGGGGGGTCACGCTTCCTCCCTGTCTCCCCGCAGTTTCCAAGCCTGGCAGCTCCCACCGCCCAGTCTGGGAGACCCTCACCGCGTCCCTTTCCTGCCCGGCTTCACCCACGTCGAGCCACCCAGAGGACCTGTCCATCCCCGCCCCGTGTCCAATACAGCACCCCAGGCGCCCCGGTGATGGTCGCAGTGCCTCCCAGGTACCCGAGGGACCGCCGGTGGCTGCAGGGGTGCGTGTGCGGGCACAAGCAGCGGGGACCAGCCCTTGCACGCCCGGCGAGCGCGGCTGTGCAAAGAGGACACCTGGCGGTGTGTGTCCCTCACTGCCGTGTCACACAGCCCCGGCTGGGGCCACCGGGGGCCACCTCTGCCTCTCGCCGGGGGCCAAATCCAGGCTGCGGGGGTTTGGGGAGGGGGGGCAAGGTACCTGCTGCTGCCCGGGCAGGGCGAACAGCGCTCCGAGCATCTCTCCTCCCACCTGACCGGGGAAAAAAAGGAGGGGTAGGGATGCCCCGATGAATTATGTTGGCCTGCGCTGTGTAATTTATTTTATAAAGATATTAATTTGGGTGATTTCTTCCCCCTAGAACTGACCCAGGGTCCTGAACCTTTTAAGCCCTGTGCTGGCAGCAGAGAGGGTCTGCGAGTCCTGTTTGGCACCACCACGAGCATCCCTGCATCCCTGGTGCATTTGGCCTGAGACCTGGCCAGCTCAGCTCACCCCACAGTTGCGCTCACGCCTCTTCCAGCTCCCAGAGGATGAGGTTGCGCTGGGCCAGGATCTTGGCCGCCCTCCTGGTGAGCAGCTTCTCCCGCACCAGGGGCTGCAGGGTGGTGTAGCTCTGCAGGTTGCAGTGGGTGAACATCATCCCCACATCAGCGCAGGCAGGGAGCTCCAGGGCTCCCCAAAGCTCCTGCAAGGCCTTGGCTGTGGCCAGCGTGCTGTCCTTGTTGAGATGCTGCTGCAGGTGCCTTCTCATCAGGTTTTTCAGGTCATAGGAAGATGCCTTGGGCAGCTTTTCTTTGATCAAGGACAACATATCCACGTAACCACCCACTATGTGGCAGAATTCCACTTTCATGCCCGTGGCATCCAGGGCTTTAAAGAGAGCGGGCATCTCCAGTGCCCAGAAGTTATAGATGACGAGGATGGGCCTGGGGAGTGGGGAGAGGTACCAGAGGAGGTGTTGAATCCCCTCCTCCATGGTGACGCCCTGGGAAAGCAGCGTCAGCACCGACTCTGGCGTCTGAATCAGTGCCTTGAAGGTGTGCTCTCCATTTGCTGCTGCCACCTCCGTGATGTGGTGGGCTGCAGAGGGGAAAGGATCAAGCTGGAGTAAGTATCTGGGGGTGCCCCGCTCTGCCCTGCCCCCAGCCCCAGGAAAGGCAATGCTCACTTTTCTGGTCAAGCTTCAAGCTGAAGAACACTAAGGTGTTCAGCTCCGACCTGTCGTCCCAGGGGCTGGTGGGGCCAGTGTTGTGTTGGGGTGAGGTGCTGCTCCCAGACCATGTGGGACTGGAGGACTTCTTGATGTCCTTGAGCTTTCTGGAAGCCTGCAAGAGATTGGACAAGGGGGCCAAGTCCCCTCTGCTTGCTTGGACTTGGCTGGGAAGGCATGTGGAGCACCCTTGGGTGCACCATTGGCAATGGGTAAGGTCCTGGTTATGCACAATGTCATGAAACTCAGTGTCTGATGTCCTGGCACTGCCAGGATGGGTTGGGTGTGTGCTGTACCTCAGGACTGTGCTAGCCAAGGGGAGCCCTGTTGAGAGCCCAAAACCAGGGTCTGGACTAAGTGGGCAAGAGCAGAGCCCTGAATGAAGCTCATCCTAAGCAGGCGGGGGCCAGAGGGACACAACACGCAGGTCCTGGGACTTGTCCCTTTCTGCACATCTCATGTGGATGCAGCTCATGCAGGGACATAAACGTGGCTGAGCAACCTCACCATGTGAGATACTGCTAGATCTGAAGATCTGGTTGGTGTCTAGAGGAAAAGAGGACTAAATCAGGCCAGGAGGAGGTTCGGTGCCTCTCCAGGCTCAGCAGATCCAGTGCCTACAGTGGTGCTTCCCAAGGGTGAGTAAAAGCAGCCACACCAACCATCCCCTGCCTAGCCTCAGCAGGGGTGGGCATCCACAGCAAATAACTCCCTACGGGAAGAGCAGGACAGCAAAGTATTCAAGAGGCTCCCAAGCTGGGTTTCCTCCCTCCTTCACCCAGGGACACCCTGCAGTGATGGGGTGTCCACCTCCCTCTGCACCAGCACTTTGCATCTTCCCCTGCAGTCCAGAAGTGGCGGAAACATGGCTGGACCGATGTCTGCAGGCACTAAGCGCTCCTCAGCTCACGGGACATGGGGTTGCTTAAATGCCTATGGGCTTCCTCTGTCTGGGAAGGGACAGGAGAAGGATGGTACCAGTGGCGGAGTGGTGGCAGCGCCCTGTGTCCCCCTCTCCTGGTTGTGCCCAGAATGACCCATCTGGCCCGAAGGGAGTTAGATGAACCAAACTCAGCAACAAAATGTGATCACAGATGCTCTTGTTACCCAAACCAGCAACAAGCAAATTGAATTTCTATGCAAAAAGGTTTTATTGAAGGGTTAAGCAGAGGGAAAAGGTGTGGGATTTGAGGGGAAGAAATTAATCCGTGCAGAGACACACGCTTGTAGCACCGTGGTGGCCGTGGGCAATGGAACCGGGCAGAGCCAGATGCTGGCGATGCTCTTGTGGCTTCAGCTCAGTGTGCAGAGTGTGACAGTCCCCAGGTGACCCCACAAAGGTTCCTCCCCAGCACCAAAATCTCCTTTTAAATGTCTGAGCCTCTAGACAGGTGCTCAGCCCTTGCCCTCCACACCCTGAAGGCTGCAGCTTCCCTGGGCTGCATCCTGCCGCCTCATCCCACTTTTTTCTCACTCTGCTGATATTCCTTCACTGCCCACTGCCCCTTTTCCAGGCTTTAAGCCATTTTTTCCCAGTTCTCAAGGTTGCGCTTTCCTAGTGCCCAGCACCAGACTATCGATGAGATGTTTATACCCCTGGGACATCTAATTTTCCAGCCTACACCTTTGCTACACCCTTAAATCCACATCATACCAGGGGACACCCGATCCACACAGGGATTTCTCACAGCAAGCCGCTAACATCCCCAAAAGCTCCAGCCCTGGGATTTTTTGGCAGTAAGAGGGAGTGGGAACAGGGTTTCAGCCCCACAACTCTTTTTTTCCACCCCCCCTCTGTTACAGATTAATCAGAAAAGCAAAGAAAAACAGAAAAGGAAAAACTGAATAAGTCAGCAGCAGGTTGGGATTTAATCTGGGAACAGCTTTATTGAAGAGTAAGAAGAGCTTCTGCACTAGTTCATACAAAAAAAGGGGGCTGCTAACCCCTCATTAAGCCAGTGCTGGAAAACCAACTCCACCCAGCTCCCAAATCAGATGTGCTTGCCTCCCTTTCCAAAGAGATCCCCTGCCCTTGCTGGTGATGGAGGATCTCAGCAGGGGTTCCATGCCCTTGGTTCATCTAACCACCTCAGCCAGGGCCATTTGGTTGCAACACACCAGTTTGCAGCATCAGTGCCGTGAAATGTCATCGTAGGGAGCTTGGAAATGTCACTTGGGGGGTGCTCAGATGGTCCCTACCTGCCCTGGTGCCTCCCGGGAGCTTCTCAACCTGTGTAGGCACAGGATTGATGAGCTCCGCGAGCACAGATGCTCATTCAACTTGCAAACTTGATTTTTATATGAAAATTGATATTTTTTTTAAGCTGAGAACAGCCTTCCCAGTGAGATGGAAAGGAAGAGGCCATAAGGACCTACTCAAAAGGGTTGTCTTGGGTGATCAACTGGTGTGGAATCCCACCTCAGAGCAAATCAGATTTGGGTTTGCTGCCTGTGAGAGGGGACCCTGGCTGCTCCAGAACACCAGGTGATACCAGCAAAAGTCTTAGTCCAGGAGAACTAGATTTGGGATGGCCCAGATGCCCACCCACCTGGTAGCAACTGAAGGGGAAGAGAAAGCCATAAGCAAGTCTCTGGCTGATGCTGGGAAGGCAGAAGGCTCAGGTCTGAGCACAGCTGGAGAAAAGGGAAGGCATCCCAGAGACGATGGGGTGCAGCTGCCTCTTCTGCCTGCAGTGTGGCTCAGCAAGGAGGAAGGTCTGGCATTACACTCACCACCGTATCTTCCTCGCTGTCCTCTGAGCTGCAGATGATAATGCTGGTGTCTTCTGTGGAAGGAACAGGAGGGTGTTGAAGCTTCAAGACCGTGATTTTGGATCATGCCGGTCTTCCCATGGGAAGACTGATCTCATCTCCTGATTTTTGCAGCAGAGGACAAATGCTTCTACCAGGACCATGAACTACGCAGCCCTTGGTTACATCCCAAGGTGGGCGCAACCTCTCAACTGCTGTTTCACCCCATGGGCCCTGTACTAGCCCTTCCAGAAGATGCATTTCATCCTCCCTCCTGTTTGCAGAGCTGAGCTCAGGACATCTCATTGAGGGATGCTGCAGCAGGCTGGAGTGGGGCTGGGTGAACTCAGGGAAGAAAATGTGTTTTGTGAAAAATGGTAGTGTTTTCTGCTCCAGAATCCAGAGCTCCTGGAGCAGGTGGCAGGGGAGTCTCTCTGCACACTTACCCTGCTGCAGTTTTTTGGCTTGTTTTTTGGCTACCTTGGAGGAAGGGCATGGAGCTAGATGGAGCATCCACACCCACGCCTGAGCATTGCTCTCATTTTTACCCCCTGGCACCCAGCTCCCACCCTCTGCTTCTTCGACCCAGGGGAAGTTGGCCAAGGCTCTGAGTGCATGGGGGTGCCCAGAGGTTGGGAGAGATAGGGCATCCCATAAGTGTGGGGGGAAATGGGGTAATGAGGAGGGCCACGTCCCTGGTCCTCACCTGCATCATCAGCATGCCTGCTGGTGGCAGGGATGCTGCCACGGTTTTGGCTCGATGTAGAGGTGCTGGGCCCACTTCTGTCATCCCACTGGTGTGAACTGGGATCACTGGGGTCTGGCATGTTGTTGCACTCCAGCTTCAATAGCTTGGGTGAGATTGGGCTGCCCGTTCCCACACAATGTGACCTCCGCTTGGGCCATGTGGTGACAGGGGGAGCCTGGAGAGAAGAGAGTGCAGGGGATGTAAGGTGCTGGGGTGGCAACTCCTAGTCCCCAATGGCTCCTGCCTGGCTGGGGCAGTTCTTACCGGGTTTGTAAGTGTCTCCTCAAGGTTGATGGTGAAGGTGGGTAAGACAGTCTGGTTCTGAGGCTGCACCAGCTCCTCTTCCTGCAGACAGAGTGCGGACCAGCGTTAGGGTGAATGTTGAGACCACCGACCTCTCTGCAGGGCTGGGGTGTCCCCCAGCAGCAGGCAGAGCCAGTGGAGGGGGGCAGAAACATGCTCAGCAGGGGGGAAACTGAGATACATCCTAGCCCTGTGGCTTGGCTCAGTGTTTGTGCTTAAGCTGAGGGTGTTTGGCAGTGCTACAGCCAGGGGAGGCTACAATTTTCCCTGCTGAAATTGAGGGATGGAGCAGCAGGCTCAGAGAAGCGGGATGGGGTAGAAGCACACTTGCGTGGTGGAAAATGATGTCTACAAAGCATGTTCTCTGCCCAGGCAGAAACATCCCTGCAGGCATGTTGTTGATGAAGAAATGGGAGTGATGGGTTGGGGAGGGGAAGGCAGACCCTTGAGAAAGGTTTGCAAAGGTCAGAGGAGGGGGGGATCCACATTTCAGCTGATGCAGGAGCCCTCCCTGCATGGCAGTGCACCAGGACAAAAGATGGATATCTCACCAGGTTGTTCTCCTGGGCCACCTCAACCACAGGGACAGATGGAGAGATAGTGCCTGCAATGGAGAGAACAGGGTTGCAATTCTGAATCAGAGGCTCCAGAGCTCCCACCCAGTCCCAGCAGACGCTGAGCTGGGAAAAACCTGCTCAGCAGGTGCATCAAGGAAGGGGCAGCTCTGGTCTCCTTTCCCTTTCCCAGTCCTTTGGGGTGGGATGACCCAAGGAGTTTAAGATCTCTGGGACCCAGAAGTCAGCATCACCAGAGCCTGTCAGAATTGTGGGAGACCAAAAAGGAACTCTGGCCATATAAGCAAAGGAGCAAATGCTCGCCCCAGTGGAAATAAGCACTTTACAAGAGTGAGTCTTGGCTCACCTTGCTGGAGGGAGATGGCTCTAAACCCTGCACGACCCAGAGCTGGGCGATGGCTTTCTGAGCTGGTCCAACTCCTGACTGCCTGTGGGATGGGTGGATCCATCCCCCTGGCAAGTCCTCACCTGGGTGCCCTGTGACACGCTCCACCAGCGCCTGCAGCCTGGCTTTGCACTCGCTCAAGTCCCTGGGCTGTGCTCGGTCCCCAGCCGCTGGCAGCTGCAGTCGCTGCAGCTCCTCCAGCGAGCCCTTGATGAAGGGCTGCATGTCCATCACCTCCTGCTCCGTGGCATAGAGCCTCATCTTCTCCACCAGCTGCTCGCCTGCCTCCATCCGCTGCAGCACCCCCTCCACGCGCTGCAGCTCCCTCATCAGCTCCCGCCGGCCCTGCTCCTGCCGCGCCTCCACCAGCCCCAGCAGCTCCTCTTCCTCCCGTCGGATCAGCCGCACCAGCTGCTCCACGCGCTGCTGGATCAGCTCCCGCATCTCCCGCTCTGCCTCCTCCAGCCGGGCGGCCTCATCCTGCAGCGCCACGTAGGTGGCCTCAAAGCCACTTCTCTTCTGCCTCAGCTCCTGGCTGATGGTGCCCAGCTCCTCCTGCCTGCGCTGGGTCTCACTGCGGATGTCGCAGAAGGAGGCATGCTGGCTGTCCAGCAGCGCGCAGATGCAGCACAGCGCCTTCTCACACGTCTTGCAGTAGATGCTGGAAGGAAATGGGAGCATCCTTCAAAGCTGGTACATGAGCAGAGGGAGAAAAGCATTTCCACTGTGCTGGGCATGATTCTCCCTCCCCAGGTGACAGCAGAGGAGTTTAACATGAGAGGAAACTGAGGCATGGGACAGGAAAGGGCTTTGCCTCATGTCACCAGCTGCGGGTGTGGGTATGAAGCTGGGTGTTCAACCTACCTTTGCTCCCTTCCCTCCTCCTGGGGACCTGCCAGCCCCTATCATACTCTGCTCCTGGCCAGGATCTCACTGGGATTGCAATGGTCGCTCTCCAAAGGCAGGTGATAAAACCCCCTTGTCTCTGCCTTCCTGGCAGAGTTGGTCCTGGAGCAGCAGCCCCAGAGCCCTTGGTGCAGGATGGGATCCAGGGACAAGGCACCACTCTCACCTGGAGATGTAGCCCTGGTCAGCGTGACTGGGATTGGAGCACAAGAGGTTGCAGGACTTTCTGGTGTCTTCCAGGAACTGATGGGCTGACTCAGCACAAAGCTCCTCCACCCTCCTGGCCTTGTGGCTCCTCTTCTTGAAGAACCACTGGTGGTCATCAAAGCACTTGGTGCAGAGGAACTCCTCACACTCACAGCACCACACCACCGCTGCTTCCCCCCGGCACCGGCTGCAACTCGGGCCACTGCTGTTACTCATCTTCTTGTAGATGCTGAGCCTGGCCTGCAGGTTGGTGAAGAGCAGGTTGTCCATGTCGGGGATGCCGCTGGCCTGCGGGATGGCCGTGCAGCACTTGGGGCACTGCCCGATGGGCTTGTTCTCACTCAGGCAACCGAGGCAAAAGGTGTGGAGGCAGGTGAGGAGCTTGAGGTTGGGCGATTCCTGCTGGCAGCCCTCGCAGAGGATGAACTGGAAGTCGTCCTCCACCTTGGAAGGGTGGGCTGGAGGGGAGCACGGGGGTGTACCCGGCTGCGGTTCAATCTCCGTGGGGGCAGTGGCACCGTCTCCATCTAGGTGGGATGTGGGAGAAAGACCCCATTGGAGCACATGAAAAAGAGGAGGATGGCAAGCTCAGTTTCCTCCGTGGGGGCCATGTAGGCCACCCCTGGGCAGTCCGCTTCACCCACGAGTCCAAAGGGAAGCGATAAGTGAGCCACAGGGTGGGTGACTGGCTCCTCACCCTCCCTCCTGCTGAGGGCAGATGGGTGGCAGCACCCCGGCAAGGAAAAGCATTCTCTTCCGGGGATTCTCTGCTGGCTGCAAAGGGTTGTGCTCCCTCCTGCCCTCAGTGTGGGACCCTTGGAGGCTCACGTCCCCCCTCCCAAAACTCTTTCCCTTTGGGGGATTTTGGATTTCAGAGCTGGAGGATGAGAGGGCGATGACACAAAGCTGCAAAGCGACGTTTCCTTCACTTTGCTGTCAGTTCCCTCCCCTGCCCCGAGAGCAGGGGAGGGCAAAGGGGGGGGCCTGGCGACGGTCCCCCCGGGCTCCTGCAAAACCTCCCGGGCAGCACCAGGATGCTGGCACCAGCCACCAGTCCCCAGAGGTGCCCCCTCCCCATCCCTCGCCCCCTCAGACCTCCCCCAGCCCAGCAGCACGGGCAGGAGGTCCCCGAATAAAGCAGGGGACCCTCCGCCTTACTCCTCCCCACACCCATGCGATGGGTTTGCACCCTAAAAAGTAACACCCCCCACCCAAACAGGCAATCCCCGCGGCTCCCTTTCGGGGGAGGCAGGGCCAGACTTTGCCCCCCTCCCCGTCCCGCCTCTCCCTCCCGAAAGGCGGCGACCCCCGTTACCTGCCGGAGGTCCGGGGCTGGGCGGCCGGGGGGCGGCGGGGCTGTCGGGC
This sequence comes from Falco cherrug, assembly GCF_023634085.1. Lineage (NCBI taxonomy): Eukaryota > Metazoa > Chordata > Aves > Falconiformes > Falconidae > Falco > Falco cherrug. Next base: position 1,979,372 of record NC_073703.1, on the reverse strand, counting down.
ATGCGAGCGGCGTGGCCGCGCGGCACTCCACGCAGCTTTCGTTTCTCCAGCCTGACAAAGGGAGGAAGAGGAGGAGCTGGCGGGAAGAGGTGGGGAAGGCAGGGGGGTTCCCACTCCCTTCCCTGCCTTCCCTCTGCCCTGGGGCAGGGGAGGAAACTTCGCCGGGAGGGGGCACGCAGGCACCGGGGGGCGCTTGGCTTGGCACCGGGGATGCAGGCACCGGCGGCGGGGATGCTGGTACTGGGGGGATGCTGGTACAGGGGGGATACAGGTACCAGGGGGATGCAGGTACCGGGGAGATGCAGGTACCAGGGGGATGCTGGTACAGGGGGGATGCTGGTGCCAGGGTAGGGGGGGAAAGGTGGCAAAGCTCTGCTTCAGCTGCTAGATAGGACCCCCGAGCTGTGCTAGGGTGCATGTCTGGGTGCTGGCTCGGCTGCAAGGGCAGCTGCTGTGTCTGGGGCAGGGTCTCAGGCCCTCGCTTCAGCCAAGGGGGCTTTAAAACTGCCCTCTTGCCAACCCCCATCCCCTACAGTGCTGCTCTGGGCTGCTCTTTGCGCTCCACTACCCTTTGCATGCCAGTGAGAGGGAGTGGGAGGGTTTTGGCACGGTAAGAAGGCCATGCTGGAGCAGGAATTGCTGGGAAAAATACCTCTCCTGCTGCCCTGTGGGGCTGGGTACCCTCTGGAGCCCCCCAAGGTGAATGTGCAATGGAGGATGCCATGCCTGGCAGAGCAGTTCCTGGGCAAGGCCTCTCTAGGAAAACTCACCCAGCCGTGGGCCGTGAACCATGAGCCGTTTTGTTTCGTCCCTGTGCCGTCAGCAGCCACATGACAAGCGGACCAGGAAGCACAAGTGGCTGCATCCTTCCCCGCCAGCATCCTCGCTGCGTCTCCGGTCCCCACGGCCACAGGGCTGGTGGTGGGGACACCCCAGGGGTATCTCCCAGCTCCAGGGGGCTGCGAAGCAGAGGGCAGCTACGGGGCTGCAGCTTTTGTCTCCCAGCTCAGAGGGTTGCTGGGAGGATATGAAGACCCCAGCCCCCCAGCCTGGGTGAGACCCCCGCAAGGAACCCCCCCGAAGGATTGGATTTCTTCTAGCAAGCATCCTTTGTGATCCAGTGGCACATCAGGACAGGGAGGTTTGTGGGCAGCTGGGCAGGGACGTTGGATCAGGGCAGGGACAGGCAGAAGCCGTGCTGGGCACAGAGGTGGCTGAAATGGCAGCGGGAAGGTGGCCTTAGAGGGCTCTGAACACCGGGAGCAGGACCCCATGCAAGGCACCAGCACCATGTTCAGTCGGTCAGGATACCAGGCCCTTCCCTTGGGAGACTTTGACCGCTTCCAGCAGTCCAGCATCGGGCTCTATGGTGCCCAAAAGGGCTTCTTCTCCTTCGGATCCAAGGAAGACTCTCTGGGACCGGCCAGGAATACCACAGGTGAGTCCCAGCCTTAGAGGGGAGTTGCTGCCTTCCTCCCTTTTGCCACTGTTGCTGTAGGTGCCGTGCTGGCTGGGTGCCCCCCATGCTGTTGTCTTCCCTGGGATACAGGGTACATGGGGGGAGAGGCTTGGATGGGGGTTCACGGGCAGGGCAGGGGGTTTTGGAGCAGGTACATCCCTCTTTCATCCCCTTGCAGACACCTCCCAGGGCTGGCTGTCCTGGATCTGCCATGGGATTATCACATCCTTGGTCTTCTTGCTGATGGTTGTCACCTTCCCCATCTCAGGATGGTTTGCCTTGAAGGTAAGGGAAGAAAGCAGGTGAGAAGGGGGATGACAGCCCATCCTCCATGGCAGGGACTGTTCCCAGCTCCCCTTGCTGGCATAGCTCCTGGCACTACAGGATCCAGGGTTTTGCTTCTGCCCTGGTCTGAACTTCCCGTTCCAGATCGTGCCCACCTACGAGCGAATGATCATCTTCCGCCTGGGCCGCATCCGGGCGCCACAGGGACCCGGCGTGGTCCTGCTGCTGCCCTTCATCGATCACTGGCAGCGAGTGGATCTGAGGACGAGGGCCTTCAATGTGCCCCCCTGCAAGGTGAGCTGGCTTGGGCCTCAGGGCAGGATGGAGAGGCATCCCTGAAATACCCAGAGCAGGTGGATTTTGGGATGGTTTGACCCTTGGTGCTGTGCAGGGACCCAACTTTCAGTTCCTCCGTCATCACGGCGAGGTGAGGGGAGTTGTAACTGGTGCTGGGAAGCCAGAGTCCTCACCTGCCTGAGCTGAAAAGCTCCTCTGGACTTTGCACACCTTGCTCAATGGGTGTTCCTGGCTGGAGACCTCTCAAAAACATCAATCCCTATCCTTCCCAGATGTCATTCAATAACAGCCCTGTGCTAGAAACTGTCCTCACCATTCAGTCTAGTTTAATCTAATTATTTGGGTTGGTTTTGTTCCTAATAACCCTCTTAATAAAGAGATCTAGGGCTGGTTGCCAGCTGGGAAAGAAGTGAATGCTTTTGCTCCCAGGCTCTAAGCAGAAGGGTTGGGCCATGGGGTAGAGAGAGGAAGAGATCGTGACTCCCCTCTGCCTCAGCTGACCTCCAAGGATGGGGCAGTCATCTCCATGGGTGCCGACGTCCAATTCCGGGTGTGGGACCCCGTGTTGTCTGTCATGATGGTGAAGGACCTCATCGCAGCCACCCGGATGATGGCACAGAACGCCATGACCAAGACCTTGGTAAAGAAGAGCCTCCGTGAGATCCAGGTGGAGAAGCTGAGGATCGGGGAGCAGTTGCTGGTGAGGACTGCCCCAGCCCTGTGCAGAACCCCCTTAGGTCCCTCGAACCCTTGGGGTCTTGGTGTGGAAGTAACAGTAAGGGAAAGATGGAGCTGCTGAAAGTCCATCTGACCATGGACCTGGCTAGGGAAGGGAGCTGGGAAAATGTGGTGGTTAGCGAGGAGCAGATACCTTCAGCCTGTGGATCTCTGGAGCTTATCTCTAAGGACTTTGGCCACACAGAAAAGCCCATGTGTTGTTAGCACATTTGACCTCCATATCTCCACCAGGAAAATGACTGGGGGGGGGCTGCAAACTGGAAAAGGCTTTTGGGGAGAAAAGCAGGACAGGTCAGTGGCAGAGAGGGGATAAGTAATACCCACGGTCGATGCGGGCCAGGCCAAGATCTTGTGGGTTGAATGCCTACAAAAGATGATGTAAAAAGAGGCTGGAGGGATATACTGGTATGTCCAGCATGGTTTGGAGGCCAGCCATGCTGCCCGGTGGAGCACCACACCAGGCCATGTTGCTCAGGGGGGAGAAAGGAAGGAGGCCAGCCTGGGAGAGAGCCATGGAAAGGGGAACAAGACAGACCTGTCCTCCCTGTCCCGACCTCCTCCAGGCTGGGAGAGCAAGTAGAGGAGCAGGGTTGAATGTGAGCGTGGAGGAGGTGGACTGCTGAGCCTGGTCCAACACTCCACATCTAAAGCTGGTGGGTAGCAGAAGTGTAAGCTCTGGGATGCCCACGGTTGGGGGTGCTATGGTGGGTGGTCACCATAGCCATACCCAACTCTGCCTGGGCTGCTAACGCCTCTCCCTTTCTTCTCGGCTCTGCAGCTGGAGATTAACAACATGACCAAGTCCTGGGGCCTAGAGGTGGACCGGGTGGAGCTGAGCATGGAGGCTGTGCTGCAGCCACCCCGGGAGAACCTGGTGGGCCCTCTGGCCACCATGCCACCCGTGCCTGGGCTGGAGGGGCTGGATGGCACCATTCAGCAGCTGGCTGCCCATCTCTTCAGCAGCACCCTGGCTCTGGCAGGCAGTGGGACCAATGCTCCAGAGGCAGGTAACAAATCCAGGGCCACTGCTGGGCGATGTCCATCACGCCTGATGACCTTTTTGTGCACTGGCTGTTTGACAGAGGAGTCAAAGTCTGGGAGATATCACAGTCCTATGAGCACAGCACAAATAGTCTGGCAGGGGGGAGGAGAGAGGACCGCTTTGGGCACAGATCCATACAGCACATGGCACAACACAACCTTTCTAACAAGACACCAGTGGTGGGATGGGGGAGGGTGGGACCCGATCTGCAGGAGCCTGGGCTCAAGACCAGCTCAGATCTCAGCATTTCCATCAGTCAAACCCAAGCCTGAGCTTGCTGAGAGAGTCACACCTGAGGAGAACACGGATCTTTTCCCAGAAACCCTGAACAGTTTGTGCTCTGCTATTTCTTTCAGGGTTAATCTTCCAACCCCCAGTAGCAGGGGGAGAGTAACCCATGGCAGGCAGAGGAGCAGGTGTAGGAACTGGCAAAATCAGTTGTCCTCTTCTGGCTTAGCTGGAAACTTGCTGGATGAGTGGGTTTTTTTGCTCTGGAGACCTTTTCTGGTGGGTCCATGCAGACCAGCAAAGCTCACCACCCGAAGGTGTCTCCTCAACCCACTTCTGTCCCGTTGTGCCCTGCAGATAGTGTGGAGACAGTGAATGAGGTGGAGCCTCCCACCGCTCCCCTCCTCACGACCCCGAGCAGTGCCTGGAGGAAGCCCAGTGCAGATGAGCTGTTCTCAGCAGTGGAGCCTGTCCTCTCTGAGGCCCTGGTCAACCAGGTGGGAGCATCCTACCAGGTCAACATCATCCTGCCCAGCGGCGCCCAGAGCACCTACTTCATAGACCTCTCCTCAGGTCACCACTCTTTGGGGTTGTTGTGTTGGAGGTGGGAGGGTGTTTTGTGCATGTGTCCCCTTTGCATGCTGTGAACCCCACCGGGCTTGGTGGTAGCTGGTCCCAATCCAAGCCCATCTGGCAGCTCCATGAAAGGCACCCCCCAGAGTCCATCAGCTGAGCACTGAACTTTGGTGTCCATGGCCTTGAGTCTGTGCTCCCTGGAAGTCCGAAGTATAACTTGGTTTGGGTTAAACCCATGAATTTTCCTTCAGAGAGTGTTGATAGAAAATTGGCAGCCAGGTCTGCTCATGGCTGGCCAAGTGGGATGGCTCAGCGACCTTAGGGTTTGTTGGCTCTCACATGCCACCAGCCCAAGGGGGTAGTGATGGAGGGACATGCATGGGCAGTGCCTTGGGCCACTGCTATGCTGGAAGATGTTCCCCCATCCCCCTCATGGTTGCTGATGGTTTTCTTGGTGGCCATGGCAAAAGTACAGGGCTTGGAGGTGGACCACTGTAACAGGGCATTGGCAGAGCAATACAAAGGAAATTTATCTCCTTAAGGAGTAAGGACCCCTGTCCCCACAATCCCCCTGCCAGGCCCTTACTGTCATCTGGCCCAACTCAATCCTTATGAAATGGTGGGGGGAAGTGCTGACAGGCAAGGCTGGGTCGTGAAGCACCCTGTTTCTCCCTCTCCCACCCATTGTGTCCTATAGGCAGCGGGTGGGCTGGCCGCAGCATGCCTGAGGGCAGCCCCGACGTCATTCTGGAGGTGGCAGAGAAAGACCTGCAGGACCTCTTCTTAGGTGACCTGCGCCCCTTGAGTGCCTACATGAGCGGGAGGCTGCAGGTGAAAGGTGACCTGCATCTGGCCCTGAAGCTGGAGGAGCTCGTCAAGGCGATGAAGCAGCGTAGATAGAGCATGCGTGTGGTTGTGTGTCTGTGTGCATGTGTCTTTGTAGGTGTGCGAAGGCGGGGGTACACATAGAGGTGTTGTGCAGTGGGGGCCTTGCCCTGCTGGACCTCCTGCTGCCCTCCCTGTGGAGGCTGCAGGAACTGGGTGAAGACCTGAGCAGGGAAACTGAGGCTGAGCTCCGTTGCCTGTCCTTGTCCTTGGCTTTACCTCCCCTGCCCATCCTTCTCTTATGATGTTACGGGATGGGAACCAGTTGGTACCCCAGCATGTGCCAGTTTGCTCTCAGGCCCCATGGCCAGTGTGCCACCAGGGCACGGGGCGATGTCCTGATGCCCTGACAACAGGCTGCATGGCCAGGCATCTCAGACTGGAAGGGACATGAGCTGAGCAGAATGGATAGAGAAGAGCATGGGGACACTGTGTCCAAGGACGGTAGTCATGGGCTGGGGTGGGCAGCCAAAGCGGGGCACGAGGGCTGGCTGGACCAGGCTGGGATGCCACCAGCGGGCTGGAGTTGGGGTCCAGCATGGCACTGATAATGGGATACTGGCACTTATAGGGAAGGAGCAGAGATGGCATTTTGGGGAACGACCTGTCTGGAGGTACCTGAGCCTTCCCGACACATTGGTTTGTAATAAGTGATTGCGCTTATTTGTGCTTCAAAGTGCTTTTGCATGCGTGCTGTGAGGTCTGTCCACGGGGGTGTGTGGACTGTATATAGCCATATATAGATATTTATTTATTTTGTAAGCTTCCTTTCTATCAACTTTTGATGGACAATAAACCTGGTCTGCAGCCTTGGGCAAGATGAGCTGATGACTTATGCAGGCAGCCGGGGCTGCACCCCTCGGTGCCTCAGTTTCTCCAAGGGACCCTAGGGTGCTGTGTAAAGAGGCCATGTGCTGGTCAGGGCATGGGAGCTGCTGCCAGTCAAGGAGGCTGTGTGGTGGGACTCCATCTCACCATACGGTCGTGACGAACACATGAAGTCCTGCGGTGGCGAGGAAGCGTTGCCAGGATGCGGCATGGCTTCTCCAGGGATGCTCAGCTCCCCAACAGCACCCAGCACCCCAAGGGTTAAAAGGTCTTGGAGCTCCAAGCAGCTTTACCAGCCCCCAGGATGTTTTGCTGGGACAAGCCCACTGGTCTTGCTGGCCTAGCAAGGGGCAAGGGGGAGGCAGGGGCAAGGAGAACTGAAATGTCTCCAGAATTGAAGTGTTTGGAATTGAAATATTTCACGGGTGAAATCAGGCCAAGCCTGGGGCTGGGTGCCACCAGCCTAGGCTAAGCTTTAGAGATCCTACAGGGATGAAAAGCCCCGAGGAGAGGTGGCAGTAGTGCCCCACCGTGCCCTCTCCCTTTGGGGATGCCGGGCTAGGGGAACCCCAAGTGCTCCTGGTGGTTCCCGTTCATGGTGGTCCCCATGGTGCAGGGGGTACCGATGCCCTGCAGGAAGGAGGGAAGGAGGGCCAGATACAGCCCCCCCAGGACAAAGAGGGATGTGGAGAGCGTCTCCAAGGCGGGGGATGGTCCCTGAAGCCCCCCCTCCCAGAAGGGTGCAGACGGATAGGGTGGTCGCAGCAGCAGAGACCCCTTGCACAGCCCCCCCGGAGCCGGGCAGGGCACTGCGCCCTGCAATACATGTCCTGGGAGATGCTCTTCCTTGGGGAAATGCCTTTGGTGTTTTTTTTTGGGGGGGAGGGGGCTGTTCTTGGGGTCTCCTCCCAGTTTCCTCGCTGCTGGATGGCCGGGAGGAGCTGGGGGTGTAACCGGGGCTGGGAGCGGGCTCTGCGCAGCGCGCCCCCCCCCCCCCCCCCCCGAAGGAGGAGTCAACGGCAGCACCGAAGAAACCGAAAGTGCCGGCGGCAGCGCGGGCAGGGGGGCTCGAGGGGGGTCCGTGGGGCCCTGCCCTGCCCGCCCCGCCATGGCCGGCAGCGGCTCCCGGGTGAGCGCTGGGGGGTGCGGGCGGTGGGCTCCGGCCCTGGGAGGGGGGGTCCGGGCCACCAGGAAGTCCCCGGTCCCAAGGCGTGGCCCTTTTTTTTTTGGGGGGGGGGGGGCGCGATGGGATTAAGAGTTTTGGGGTGTTCCCCACCTCCTCGGGTTGGTGGGTGGCAGGGAGAGGAGAGATGGTCCCCAATGCAGCCACCCCACCCCAAGCCCTGCAAAAGCACAGATACAGGAGGGAGGAAGGCTGGAGGCCAGAGGGATGGGCTGAGCGAGGGGGGGGGCGGCGCATGGCTGGGTCATGGCCCCCACCCTGCCAGGCTGTCATCCTGGGGTCTTTAGAAGCTTCCTCCGTGCCCCATCCTCTGCGCTGCCCCCTGCAGCCCTCCCTAGCCCCATAGCCAGGGGACCGTCTGTTCCCTCTTTGCTAGAAAGGGATACGCTCAGCAGGGCCCCATCTGTCCTACCTGACCACCGTCCCACCTGACCACGCTGCACGGGCCATAGCTGCCCTGCTTACGGGGCCTGAGTATCACTGGTGGGAACTGGTTGCTCCAAGTAGGGTTTGCAGGTCACCTCCCCCTCCAAGATGTCATTTCAGAAGCTCTTAAAAACACACCCCAGCACTCATTCCTCTTCCTCTGTTCCTCCCTCCACAAGCTCCTAGAGGATGACTTCCAGTTCATCTTCTGCGAGGGCTGCCAGCAGGAATCGCCCAGCCTCAAGCTCCTCACCTGCCTCCACACCTTTTGCCTCAGTTGCCTGAGCAAAAACAAGCCTGTCAGGCAGTGCCCCAAGTGCTGCATGGCCATCCCGCAGGCCAGCGTCATGGACAACCTGCTCTTCACCAACCTGCAGGCCAGGCTCAAGGTCTACAAGAAGATCATGGATGGAGCTGACTTCTTCTGCAACAACTGCAAGAGAGCCGGTGAGTTCTGGTGCTCCGAGTGCCAGGAGTTTCTCTGCACCCAGTGCTTTGAGGCCCACCAGCACTACCTGAAGAGGGAAAGCCATGAAGCCAAGAGGGTGATTGACATCAGGGCAGGGTCTGCTAAGGACTTCCTCAAGGCTGCCAGGAAGACTGGTAACTTGTCCTGCTCCAACCCGACCCACAAGAACCAGACTGTAAGGTAGGTCTAAGGAGGTCTGTCTCCAATGCGTGTGGTTTCTTGTCACAAATATCTTTGTCCTCGTTCATGATGGTACTGAACAGCATGTTCTCCACTGCCCTGATTGGCACCATGTCATGCAGAAGATGGGTGGGAAGTAGTGACTGGTGGGCTCTAGGGCATGGAGGGAGGGTTTGGATGAAGCCAGGTTTGAGGTGATGACAGGAGAGGGTAGAATGAGGGAGAGGAGTGCATGGAGTTCTCCTTGCTGGGGTAAGGAGGGTGAGGTTGATGGAGCTTAGCAAGAAGAAGACCTTGCTGTGATAGGCAGCAGAGTGTTTTGCTGATGGTACTAGACCATCTTGGAGAGGATTTGGGGAATAACATGGGTGCAATGCAGGACAAGATTTAACTGGGTAAGTCCAAGAAAGAGGGGAAGAGGCAACATCATCCATGGAGGCCAGCACTGCTGCTAGCCACGATGGCCCAGATGCAACCCCTCCCTGGTTGTCCCTGATGTTCCTGGCCCACCACTTGCCAGGGCTACCAAGACTTACATGAGAGATGATGTTCTCCACTCCCCACTTGTTATATTCTTGCCTTAGGCATCTTATGGAGATAAGGTACTCTTTGGTCTTATGTTTTTATACATAACCCCAAGAGGCGCTCATAGAAGGGCAGAGAGCTCATTTCTTCACTGCCCGTGTGGTACATGGAGAAGTGTCTACCATAACATTTGCACAGTCACGACAGTGACTTTCACCAGCCCAGCAGATGAGCAGAAACCCCATGGAGACAGTGAACCAATGTGTTTTTTTGCAGTTGGGAGAGTATAAAACCAAATGCCCGTCCCAAACTTGGTGGTGACTTAAATTCAATGAATGAACTAATTTGCAATTTGATAAATGAATGAATTGCAAAGTGCATGGTCTAAATTACCGCTTTACTTGTGCTTGGCCTTACAGCATCTACTGCAAGAAGTGCTGCAAGCCTATGTGCTGCATCTGCGCGCTGCTGGACAGCCAGCATGCCTCCTTCTGCGACATCCGCAGTGAGACCCAGCGCAGGCAGGAGGAGCTGGGCACCATCAGCCAGGAGCTGAGGCAGAAGAGAAGTGGCTTTGAGGCCACCTACGTGGCGCTGCAGGATGAGGCCGCCTGGCTGGAGGAGGCAGAGCGGGAGATGCGGGAGCTGATCCAGCAGCGCGTGGAGCAGCTGGTGCGGCTGATCCGACGGGAGGAAGAGGAGCTGCTGGGGCTGGTGGAGGCGCGGCAGGAGCAGGGCCGGCGGGAGCTGATGAGGGAGCTGCAGCGCGTGGAGGGGGTGCTGCAGCGGATGGAGGCAGGCGAGCAGCTGGTGGAGAAGATGAGGCTCTATGCCACGGAGCAGGAGGTGATGGACATGCAGCCCTTCATCAAGGGCTCGCTGGAGGAGCTGCAGCGACTGCAGCTGCCAGCGGCTGGGGACCGAGCACAGCCCAGGAACCTCGCTGAGTGCAGAGCCAGGCTGCAGGCGCTGGTGGAGCGTGTCACGGGGCACCCAGGTGAGGAGGCACTTTGCCAGGTGGGCTGGGGAAGGGGGGACTGAAAAGAGAGTTGAAGGTTATATCCCTGGTTAGACCATGTTCTCCACGAGGTTGAGGTCTCCTTCCACATGGTGACTTGATGGACCTGTGCCTCCAGCATTTGCTCATGTGGTGAGCACACTCCAACCTCCCCCAAGGATGGCTGGGTGTTGCTGTGTCCATCATTCCCAAAGCAATGCTTGTCTCATGCCCTTGTGGGGTACAGCGGTCCCCCAAATGCAGTGGTGCTGGGAGGGAACATGGTGAATCACTTGGGATGGAGCCATGCCATGGGTTGAAAGACAAAGGAGGTGAGTGGCACCTGGAGATGGGGTGCGTGGATCAGGGGCTTGCTGAGGCTGGTGTTCACAAGGAGGAAGCAGGTGGAAGGGTTGGATCAACCACACATCCTCTCTGAGAAATGTTTGTGTGGGTGACATGTGCCGGTCCCTCAGGGGTCATAACCATCCTCCAGGCCTTAGTGTCCTGCCACTCACTGACCACTTCTGCTCCTCACATCTCTAGCCAGTTTGTCTTTGCTCAGCGCCTTTGTCCACAACCGCCTGGGGCAATTCCCCTTTCTGGTTGTTGATTACCGCCTTGGGACTTGGGACGGCTACCCAACCAGGAAGGTGAGACGTTCCCCCAGAGCACTTCCCCCAGAGCACTCCCCGACAGCGATGGCAAGAGGTCCATGACCACTGCTAGGTTTGCCCAGGTCTTCTCCCAGCTCTTCAGCAGAAGCACTGTGGTGGAGATGGTGGTGGTTTGGCAATGGTGAAGGCCTTGGCATCTGTGCTGCGTGCAGGGACAGGTTTGGTCAGAAGGTGGTAGTGTCCTTCCAGAAAATAGGGGAGGGGGGGAAGAAATGGGAGGAAGAGGCTTTATGGGGTCTTCTGCTCCGTCCCCCTGCTGCTGTGTTCAGATCTGGGCTATGACCAGTGTTCTCCTTGGCCCTATGTGGCCATCCACCACTGAGCTCCCCAGGGCAAGCTCATGGGCTATGGATGATCCATAGAAGAGCCCAAGGGGTAGGGGTGATGCCCTGGATGGAGCTTGGGGTTTCCTGGAGAGGAGCTGCCTCCCACCCCACACCTTCCATCTCCATCACATGGTAAGTATTGTCCCTCCATCTCCCCTCTCCACCGCACCAAGGCTGGGAGGACCCTCTGAGCCCTGATTCTTCCCTTCTGTTTCCTTCAGCCCCCCTCCCCACAACAGGTACCTCTGCTCCCCAGCATGACTCCCCATCTGAGGATGAGATCACCCTGATCCATGACCTTGAGCCTCCCAGGGAGCAGTGCCAACCACATGGAGGTCTCCCCATGGGGCTGCCTGCCCACCGCCAGCCCTGTGTCCCTGCGTCAGACCCATCTGGTGGCAGAGGAGACATGTGTCCAGGCCAGAAAGGGGATATGCCCCTCACCCAACCCACTCCTCCAGCCCTTCTGATGCAGAGGGATGAAGAAGCAGAGGAAGACTCGGGATCAGCCCACGGCAACACTGTGTCTCTTCTCAGGAGCATTCAGGACTCTCTGGCCTCCCTGCAGGAAGGTTTTGGTGGCTGGGCCAGGTCCAACATGCAGCAGGTGGACAAGTTCCTGAAGATCAGCGATCGCCTCCTGCAATCTCAGCACAAGGCAAACAAGCACCTGGTGTCCATGACCCAGGAGGTCCAAGCCATGTCCCACTCCCTGGCCACCATTGCCTCTGCTGTGGGACCCTTGCTGCAGCCCACGGCCAGCACATGGGACCCCCCTACCACAGATGACTGGCCATCGCTGCCCTCCAACATGATGGAGTTATTCCCTCCCAGCACTCTGCAGAAGCATGAACTGCTGGTCCCAGCAGCTGCCACGGCCCCTTCCCCCAGCAGACCCCCTTCTGCTTCCCCCCCTGCCAGCCCAACACACTCAAAGACCCCCAGCCCAGCCTCCAAGGGAGAATGCCCCAAATCAAGGCACCCCACCAGGGGCAAGCGTGGTGGGAAGCCCAGCACCAGACTTCAGAAGCAGAGGAAGAAGTGAGGGTCTGCAAACCAGAACATTTGCCTGGACTGCAGCCACTTGGAAACCCCTTTAAAGGTCCCAGTGGAGGACTTGCAGGGTGATTCAGCTGGGTCAGCCTGCCCCAGTCCACTCCTTCTGGGGACCATGGAGGAGACAACCTGCTGCTGCATCATCCCAGGAAGGGATGGACTACCCACCATGAGGACCATTTTGCCCCAGGTCTAATAATTCTAATAATTTGTAAGAATAATGATTATGTATAATACCTAATAGCTTTAATATTATCACTGATAATGATTATTCTATTAATTATTTTACTGCCAGTCATTTCAGCACCACTCCTGCCCAGGAAGCTGGTGGCTGTTCAGGAAACTGGTTCCTGTTCAGGAAACGGTTAAACAGCCACGTGTGCACAAGCGTTTTCCACCCTTTTGCTGAAATCCCAGGAAGCACAAGGAAACACAAGGAAACAGGGGTGACCATGTCAGTGTGGATGCCACCATGCAGAGTCTGGTCCTGCAGGACCAGGGATGTGGTTCAGGCCAACCCATGGGGATCTCCTCCACGAACCTCCCTTTTCCTTTTATCCTGATTCGAATTTAAGTTTCCGCTTCTTCCTCAAAAAAAAATCAGCTTTTGCTTGGTAGTGAAGAGTCCCCTGCACCCTGGAAATGCCCCGTTGCCCTTGATGTGAGCAGCTCCATGAGAACCATCAGCACCTTTGAGGAGCTGGGGACAAGGACAAGTTTGAGCACATGAAGAGTAGGTTCCTTGGGAAAGTGTCACCTCCACACCATCCCCCAGCTGCAGAAGGGCCCCATGATCTAGAGGTGGGACATATGGTCTGGAGGTGGGACACATCTCTGGATCTTACAGAGCTGGCTGGTACCTTAAACAGGAGGAAAAAAAGCAGTTGGCTGCACATCAAACTCATCACCTCTCCCAGAGGGAGACCTCCCAAGGGACCCAGTCCAGCACCTCGTTAGCTCATTAGAGCCCACCAGGATGGGTTCCCCAGGGAACTGAGTGCTCTCAGCTGTTGCCAACTGCCTTTATGGGAAGTGTGCCGCTCACCTGGGTTAGGAGCAGCTGTGGGAGATGTGGGCTATAAAAGGTCCCTGGGCAGCAGTTGCTCCTTGTGCTGGACCCTGGTAGGCAGGATGAAGTCTGGAAGCAGCCTGGGGTTTGCTCTTTTCTGCTGGGTTTTTGGGGAGGTGGTTTCTTACAACCCCTGGGGCTTCTTTAGAGGGGAGGCAGAGCTATGGCGGTATGGAGGGGATCTTTCCTTGGGACAGCCCCGTGCTTTCTCCCAGCCCTGGGCATGGGTGGATGTGTCCCAGCTCCAGGCTGTGGCCCCGCTGCACCCCGTGGCTGTGCAGTGCCAGGAGGCGCAGGTGGTGGTCACGGTGCACAGGGACCTCTTTGGTACGGGGCGGCTGGTCAGGGCTGTGGAGCTGACCCTGGGCTCGGCTGGCTGCCTGCCTGTGGCCCCGAGTGCTGCTGAGGGCACCGTGACCTTCGTGGCTGGACTGCACGAGTGTGGCAGCACCCTTAAGGTAAGGCCTGGGGGGGGGGGGGGGGGCAGCATTCCTGGGGGGGGGGGCTGCCTCTTGGCTTGCACCTTGGTGCCTTGGGGTGCTGACTGGCAGGGTGTCGCGGTGTAGTTGGGCTCAGGGAAAGGCTCCTAAGCCTTCCCTGGAGGCTGAACATCTCAGTCTGCTTTTCAGGGGCAGCAGGAGCTTTGCTGGGGGTTGTGTGAGGCGGGAAGGGTAGGCAAGAGGCAGAGAAATTTTTTCCTGATGAATACAAAAGTATCTAAATCTTCCAGGACTACTTAAGCTGGTGCTGCCACCTCCAGGGTGGAGCCCAGAGGAGCTGATGCTGGGAGCCGCTGCACCAAGCCAGCAGTGGATGCTCACCTCGGGAGGCACCCGAGTGCTCCTACTGCTGCTGGGGTGTAGTGTGAAGCTGCCTGTCACAGAGAACTGAAATTTGAAGTGATCTCTCCCCTAGGACAGGCTTGGGCTCAGGAGGGTGAGCAAGTGACCCCCCCACCGCCATACTCCAGCCAGCAGATATCTTCATTAAATCCCCCTGAGCAGAAGTCATCCTCTGTCCTGGAGGGCAGACCTTCTTGTCTGTTGTTCTGGGGTACAGGAACTAGAAGAAAAAAAAAAAATTAGCTTGAACACCTCTGTGCGCAGCTCGGCTGAGCAGAGGCAGTCCTGGGAAAGGCTGGAGCAGCTTCCTAGTCCTGAGCATCCCTGCAGCAGGCTGAGCACCGCTCCCCTGTCTCCACTACAGATGCTGATGGCCAGAAGAAATATCTCAGCACTCTGTGTCCAGGCTTAAATGTGCTGCTCTGTGTGTGGCTGAAAGAACAGGGCTCTTAATGACCGGGTAATGTGTCTTGTCTTTCCCCAGGTGACCCCTGATGCTCTAGTGTACAGCACGAGCTTAAATTACAATCCAGTTTCTGCTGGCAACCCTGTCATCATCCGCACCAGCCCTGCCATGGTTCCAATTGAGTGCCATTACCCAAGGTGAGCTGATGTGCAGGGATACGGAGCAAACCCCCCTCCTGCCCCAGAATTTAACTATGGGCATCTCTCCCCAGGAGGGACAATGTGAGCAGCTATGGTGTGAAGCCCACCTGGGCACCCTTCCACTCCACCCTCTCTTCTGAGGAGAAGCTGTCCTTCTCCCTGCACCTCATGAATGGTAGGTTGTGGGTCAGGGTTGTCCCTGGTGCAGGGCACCCTGGGCTGGCCGTGCTTCCACTAGATGCACAGGTGGTGCTGGTGTTGCCCCAGGGCTTCTGGAGCAGCTGGGATTTGGTACAGTTCTGGGGAGTGCCCTTGGACCTGTTGGGCTTCCCTGGGTGGAAGCAGTGAAGGACAAGCTGGCTTCCCATTCATGAGTACCTGCTGACCTCTCTCCTTCCAGATGACTGGAGTGCTGAGAGAGTCTCCACCATATTTCGGTTGGGAGAGGTCCTCCACTTCCAAGCTGGTGTCAACACTGAGAACCATGCACCTCTGAGGCTCTTTGTGGACAATTGTGTGGCTACCCTGACCCCGGACAGGAGCTCCTCTCCCCAGTATGCTTTCATTGACTTCAGTGGGTAAGAGCTGGCTGTGCCCTTGCTTAGGGGTGCCTTTCTGCATGTTATTGATATCTGACAGTGAGATCCTGCTGGCCTTCGCTTTCGTCTAGGTGCCTGGTGGATGGGCAACTGGATGATGTGACCTCAACTTTTATATCCCCAAGACCCAGGCAAGATGTGCTTCAGTTTGCAGTAGATGCATTCAAGTTTGCAGGAGACTCCCGCAATCTGGTAAATCCTTTCTAAAGCAAGTGGATTCTCTTGTCTTAAATGGAGTTATAGCCTCGCTCTGTTAAGGTTAAGAAAGTTCATGTGGTTTTTTTGTCTAGAGTTACATTCCCAAGGCAACTGCCTCCTAGCAACGTAGGAATGAGGTCACGCTGTATTACTGGTTCTGTGTCATGGCCCTCTGAGCCAAGGATCTTCCTTGGAGACCAGTACTGACACTGGCCAGGACAAGCCCTCCTGATCACCTTCAATAGCTGAATGTTAAGGGGTTTGAAGGAAATGGAGGGGCTTGAGTTGCCCTGGGGAGCTGGTAGTCCCATTGGAGACCACCTTCACGGTGCACAGGAAAGCCATGAAGGTGAAGGACAGCCTAACCCTCTGTTCTGCCGGGCCTCCCCAGATCTACATCACCTGCCACATGAAGGTCTCCCTGGCTGACCAAGCTCCAGACCCTCTGAACAAGGCTTGCTCCTTCAACAAAGCCAGCAGCCTGTGAGTGTTTGAACAGCAGCTTGCCTGGGGGTGAGGGGCTTGGGCTTTGCATTTGGTGTGTCACCTTCTAGGAAGGTGGGGCTGGCCATCTGGGTGGGCGGCTTTTGGCCTCTTCTAGGACATCTCAAAGCACGTGAGGGGTTCCTGCCATAGGGTGGGCTGCTCACCAGGCTGTCTTCTAGCTGGACTCCTGTGGAAGGCACCAGGGATGTCTGCTCCTGCTGTGAGCTGAGGAGCTGTGGCTCAGCCAGGCACTCCAGGAGGCTCTATGCTCCCTCACAATGGCAAGGAGGACGCGTCCGGAGAGAGCTGCCCTCCCAGCTCGGTATGTCTGTGCCCTTTGGGCTCTGTCACCATCACGGATGGAGCTTTGTGCAACCTGGTCTAGCAGAAGGTGTCCTGGCCCATGGCAGGGAGGTTGGAACTAGATGATCTTTAAAGGTCTCTGCCAACCCAAACCATTCTGTGATCATGGTCACTTGCTCAGAGCTGGGTGCCTGGAGCTGCCTTACTACCTGTTGGCTCCTCAGTGCTAGTCCAGGACTTGGGAGAGCTAGGTGTTCAAATAAGCTTGAGTGTTCAAAGGTCCTCCCTTTCAGATTCTGTGATGAAAGAAGCAGATGTTGTGGTTGGACCTCTCTTCATCCACAGCTGGCAGGACCACCCAGTTAGGAGGAAGCCTTCCCCAGGTAGGGTGAACCCAGGGAAGGTGGATGGCTTGTGTGGCAGGTCCTGGCTCTGGCCCATAACCACCCCTTTACTTCTCCTTCCTACATGCAGGTCACTTGTGGATGGTGTTGGGGCTGGCTGCGGTTGCTGGGTTGGCCATCCTGATCATCGGTGTCCTGGGAGCTCTGGCTGTCTGCTGGAAAGCCAGCAACCCTGTCTAAGTCACTGGCTTCAACTTTTCTAGTCTGTCCAAGAAGAGAATAAATGGGAGGACTGTGAGGCTTGGTGGGGAGACAAGTCTTCCTAGAGGTAGACAAATACTAATCTTCATGCTAACTTGTACCTGTGCCTCTTTGCCTCCCTAAACCCAGTTTAGATACCTCATTATGCTGAAGCCCTGTCCTCAGCAGAGCTTTGTACAGTCTTGCACCCCCATGAACTCCTCCCTGAGCACCCAGCTGGGAAGTGATGGGGGAAAAATAGCCACCCAGATGCTCTGTTTTCTTGTCTGTAGAAGCTTGGAGTTGTGTTTAGCCCCAAAACCTTTTACCTTTCTGTGGAGCTACTCGGGTCTGCTCCATGCTGGTAACTCCTTACTCAATAAGCTAAGAGTTTAATAAAACTTTGATCATTCTCCTCCTGCCTAAAGCTGTTTCTGGGAGAGAAATCAGGCTTTGCTGGGTGAGGAAGGGAGCATGACTTGAGGGCTGGTGGGTTGGACTCTTTCTGGGACAGGCAGGAATTCCAGCGCCTGCCCCAAGGACTGTTTACACATAGTTATGTGTAACAGGCCTTGGCTGAAATGTATAAACAGTCCTTGGGGCAGGCACTGGAATTTCTACTCTTGCTGCCCCCTCTTCAGACAGGGACTTTCTGATATGTCGGAGTCACACTTGCACTTTTTCCCCCCCCTCCCAGTGCTGTGAAAATTTGGGCTCTTCTGCTTAGCAGTGTAGCTGTAATGGGGCACAAACATCTTGCCAAAGCAGAGTCCTGCTGCTCACAGTAGCTGGGAGAGGTTCCCGCTTTAGGCAGTGGTGGGAACTGGGTGAACTGAACATCTTGGGATGCAGTGTTTGTTTTCAGAGCTAATTCAGGTGGCTGGGTTCATGGAAAACAGACATGTGAGGCGCTGGGGCTTGCTTGCCGCGTGGCTGTCTCTTGAGCTGGTTTTGCAGGGAGCAGGAGGACTTTAGCAACCTCTTTGCCTGCTCCAGGGGAGCTGGGGCAGTGCTCTTGGCTGTGGGGGGCAGGAAAGTGGTGTCTCATCTTTGGGTGTCATCCAGCACCCTGAAGACCCTCAGCCAGGTGTCCTTTGATAGATGTTGCCTTGCACAGAGGTTCCTTTGGTACAAGGTGCCAAGCTGGACTTGGGAGTTCAGGTCACCTAAACTACTGTCTCAGCCCTTCCTTTGCTGTCAGTTTGGCTGCTCACAGCTCTAAATGCAAATTTTGAGGCCCTCCCTCATAACTAAAAATTAGTTTTGGCTTGGGTCAGGGAGCTGCACACTGAGTTTAGGCTGCAGTGGTCAGTGCAGCTTTTCTCATCCATATAACCTGTTTGTTGCTGGGAATGTTTTGCAGCAAGGTGGGATGTAGGAGCTTCTAAGGGGAATAGCTGGGAGAAGTCTTCACTATCCCCTGGGAGCTGTGAGCTACATGGTTTTGGGGCAGAAGGGAGAGGAAGGGCCATGGAAATGTGCATGGAAGGGGTCTCAGAAGGTCTCCAGTGCAACACTAGATGTGTCAGCCTGGTGCTGGCCTGGCTGAGGATGGCAATGGCTGTGGGGGAAGATTCCCCCAATCCTAGGGCTGCACAACCCTTCGGAGAAGTATTTCCTCGCTCAGCCTGAACCTCCCAGACTGGGAGTTGTGTTGATGTGTTAAATCTTTGCATAACTGATTTCTTCTTGATCAGCATCTTTTCTAGATGCCCAGTACCCTGACCATCCCTTGGCACATGTGTTCTGAGCTGGCACTGTCTCTCCGATGAAAACCCTTCTCCATGCCACTCAGCACAGCTGGCCTGCAGCTATTCAGCCAAAATACTTCTGCTGCCTCCAGGAAGGGAGACATCGGCCAAATCTGGTCTGTAAGGGAGCTGGGGGATGGGGAAACACTGGATTTCCCAAGCAGCCATCCTGCTCTGGCAGCTCCTGCCCTTTCCTGGGCAGCATCCCTGGCTCCAATGAGGCTTAACAGCAGCACTGACTGCGCCATCTGATGAGAGGTTTTTTACTTGAAAGCACATCTCATTTTTCCTTAAAACTTCTTGTTATAAGTCCCCCCCATTGTATGAAAGAGAAAGAGACACAAGGGGTTTGTGCTTGTCCGGTGCCCTGGGACTTTCTGATCTCTGCCTCCTCCAAAAAAAAAACTCACGCTTTTTCCCAACTGTGCTGGTCCATAGCCAATGTGCTGTGCTTAGAATAAAGATGGACAGCTGGTCCTGGCAAGGGCTAAGCTGGGAGCAGAAATCCCCTTTTTCATAGAGAAACACCTCTGCCCTGAGTCGGTGTGTGACCCGTGAGAGGGATTTACTCTCCTGCTGGGATCAAGCCCTGGTACCCAGAGACCCACAACCTAACCCCAGAGCTGGCTCCTGAGCTCCGGCGCTATGGGGTGAGACCAGGCATCGCCTGTGGTCCTTGCAGCCAAGGACCCAGCCAAGCAGTGATGTTCTTTCCCCCAGGAGGGGGTCAGCTGCTTATTTACTGATTCAGCATCGTGGGCTGGTGTTATCTTCCCTGACGCATGCACTGGGCTCGGTATGCTGGAATCCCTGGCATTTCCACACAAGTGCCAGCCTCAAGGTATTTTAAACATGGAGGAGAAGTCCTGGACTTGCTGACAGCAGCAGGGATGGGGAATTGGCTCCTGGGGGAAAAGGCAGAAGGTTTTTTGCTGGCCCATAAAGCTTTACATGGGTGGTTTTTGGGGTTGTTGTCAGGCACAAGCTAGTCCCAGCTCCAAACCTGGTGTGATTTCTGCTAGGAGCAGGCTGGCCAACACCTGCCCCAAAACTTTCTGTTTCTTTTCATTTTCCCAGAAATGGCACAGCTTCTCCAGCTTGAACATCCAAACCAGAGGCTTTCTACTGTCCCTAGAGCTTGCCAGGGGTATCTCAAAAAATAGAGAGGGATTTGGGGTATAAAATGGAGCGCCCCATGTATGGAGTCTATGGGATGCTTGCAGAGCCCTGGTAGGGGAAAAGTGTTCAAAAGAAGGGACAGAAACTCCAATACCGAGGCTTGAAAACATGTCTGGTTTATTTTTAAGCAGCTTTCCCTGTTCTCCAGCTGTGACAAGCCAGGCAATGCCCAGCCCTGCTTGTGGGGGGTGGGATACAAACCGGGGTGCTGCGGCACGGGTGGAGCGAGTGCTTTGCCTTCAGCTTCTTATACCCTGAGCCTGTTTCCTTGAATGCAACAAAACAAACACAACGGAAAGAGCTGGAGAAGGGCAGGAGAGACAAAAAAGAGAGGTTGTAGTGCTGCAGCTAATGCCCTCGCTGCCGAGGCTGAAGCAGGGCTGGTTTGGCCCAGGCTGAGAACACCCACACTCGTGTCAGGGGTGAGGGTTCTCCATCAGCTGCTGCTGCCTGAAAGTCCCCATCCCGGCCCTGCTGAGGAGCAGGGGGATGTGTAAAGTCCCCATTCAGGCTGGAGCTGTGAGTGCGTGGGCTCCCCAGCTGCCCCAGCACATCAGCATCTGAGCGGAAAACCAAAGTCCCAGGGGAAACAATGGCGCCGGGCAGGGATGGTCCCCATGGAGGGGATGGGAAGCACCCGGATTGGGATCATGGATCCTGTGCTCCCTGCTGCTGTCACCTCCCCAGCAGCCTTGAAAAGCCCCTTATCACCTTATAACCTAAACAAGTCTCTTTGCACCAGTCTCCCCGTCTCCGGCTTCTGCTGAGTTTTATAAACAACCTTCCCCGAAGAGGCTGACAAGGATGTTTTCTTTTGCCTTGGGCAGCCCAGGAACAGGGGGTCCCCACACCCCGGGAATGACGGGGTTGTGCCTCCCCTCTCCCTGCACCTATGAGGGCTGGCCTTTGGGTGCCATTGGTCCCCAAATGGGAGACCAGGGGCGGACGGCTCCTGCTCCAAAGTGGATATAAAGGCTGGAGGAGCAGCTGCAGCTCTCTGTGCTGGGATTTGCTGGAAGAAGGCAGGATGGGACCCGAAAGCGGCTTGATCCTCGCTCTTCTCTGCTGGGTGGTGGGTGAGGTGGCTGCCTACCCACCCTGGGATTTCTCCTGGGGTGACCCAGCGAGCCGGGGGGTGCGGGCAGGCCCCCACACCTGGTCCTGGATGGAGGACCCCCAATCTCGAGCCATCTCCAGCCAGCAGCCGGTGATGGTGCAGTGCCAGGAGGCTCAGCTGGTGGTGACGGTGCACAGGGACCTCTTTGGCACCGGCCGCCTGGTCAATGCAGCTGACCTGACGCTGGGGCCAGCAGCGTGCAAGCATTCCTCACTGAACCCGGTCCACAACACTGTCATCTTCACCGCCGGCCTCCACGAGTGTGGCAGCATCGTGCAGGTAAGTCCTTCTCCCTGCGGTGCTTCCCGCCGGTATTCCCCCTGGGAGCATCTCCAGGGGGACGGTGCACCGGCCATCCAGTGTGATGCTGGGGGGAGCCCTGTGTGCCAGGCACAGAGCCCCATCAGGGACCAGCCTGGGGGAAGGACAAGTGGCTATTTTCCCCATACTGGAGTATTTTTGCCCCACGGCTGCTTTGCCCTTTCAGCTGGAGACATGCTGACGGTGCAAAGCCCCCACGTCAGGCCCATTTCACTCACATTTTGGCCCATTAGGAAGTTTAACTTGCTGAGAATGAGGCCGGCCTCCTTCATCCCTTTTCCACCGGCTTTTCCCCCCTTTCTTTGGATTTCCCCGGCATTTCCCACTTAGGAAAGGGTGGCTATGTGGCTTGGTTGTGGTGGGAGGTGGGGTGGCCTCTCTGACAGCTTCTCACTGCTTCCCTGCCCAGATCACGCCAGATTCCCTCATCTACCGCACACTCCTCAACTATGACCCCAGCCCTGCCAGCAACCCTGTCATCATCCGCAGCAATCCCGCTGTCATCCCCATCGAGTGCCACTACCCCAGGTGAGGCCTCCCCATCCTCAGTACCCCCCCAGTCCCTGGGGACCAGCACAGGGCTGTATCCTGATGCACAAGGTCCTTGCCCAGGAGGGAGAACGTCAGCAGCAATGCCATCCGGCCCACCTGGGCTCCCTTCAGCTCCACGCTGTCAGCAGAGGAGAGGCTGGTGTTCTCCCTGCGCCTCATGAACGGTAGGTGGGAAGCCATACCGACCTGCAGACAGAGATTTTCCACCCTTTTCCCAGTGTGGGGAACTCAGGGACCCAGCACCCCACTGGGTACACCAACCTACCCCATGCCAAACACCAGCACTCCTGCTTTTGGGCTAAGCTCTGGTCCCATGGACACTTGGGGACAGTCAGAGCCACCCCCACCTTGTCACCGCGGCACTGCCTTGCAGAGGACTGGAGCGCTGAGAGACCCTTCACCGGTTTCCAGCTGGGTGATGTCCTCAACATCCAAGCAGAGGTGGGCACCGAGAGCCACGTGCCGCTGCGGCTGTTTGTGGACAGCTGCGTGGCCGCCCTGAGCCCCGGCACAGATTCCTCACCCCACTACACCATCATCGACTTCAACGGGTGAGCCCCGGGGACCCGCCTGCAGCAGTGCTGGTGGGGGGCTCACTGGGATGCTGACCCTCCCTTCCCACCTCAGGTGCCTGGTTGATGGGAGGTCAGATGACACCAGCTCTACCTTCATCACCCCGCGGCCTCGGGAGGACATGCTGCGCTTCAGGATCGACGTGTTTAGGTTTGCAGGAGACACCAGGAACCTGGTAAGGCTGCGTGTCTGTCCCCCTGCCAGCCCCAAACCAAGCTGGTGTTCCCCACCAGTGGGTCCCCACCTCTTTCCGTTGCCCTCCCCACAGATCTACATCACCTGCCACCTGAAGGTGACCCCAGTGGACCAAACCCCAGACCCCCTGAACAAGGCTTGTTCCTTCAACAAAGCCAGAAACACGTGAGTAGCTGCTGCACCCTGCACCGGGATGTGGCACACCTGGGTAGGTCCCCACCAGCACCCTGCAACCCAGCACAGCACGGGTGTCACGGTCACCCCCATGATGGGGGTCATGGACCCAGATTTAGGGGGGGCATGAATGCTCCATGGGTGCCATCAGAGCTCTGGTGATGATGCTCCCACTCTGCTACAGCTGGGCACCCGTGGAAGGCACTCGGGACATCTGCAGCTGCTGTGAGATGGGCAACTGCGAGTCCCCTGTGCTCTCCCGGAGGCTCAACCCCCTGGACCAATGGCCCAGCCGCCGCTTCCGCCGCCATGATGCCAACGGTAAAGTCCCCATGGGGATGGAGGGGACACCCTGGGGTTGTGGGACATGCCCACCTCATCACTCCTTCCTCCCTAGGGAAAAAGGCTGAAGCAGACGTGGTCATCGGCCCTGTGCTCCTCTCGAGGGATGCAGGCGCCGTGGGAGAGTGGCAGAAGGAAGGTCAGGGTGAGTCCCGGCGGGCTGTGGCCCCATGTCACAGCCCTGGTGACAAGCGCTAACAGCCTCCTTGGTTTTGCAGGTGGGGTGAAAGCGGTGCCCAGTGTGGGGACAGGGCTGATCTGCATGGTGGCCGGTGTGGGGCTGGCCGGCGTGGTGCTGGCCGTGGGCATGGGGCGCAGGAGGTGCGCCCGCGCCTTGGCCTGAGCGCAGGGCGAGAGCGGAATAAAGCCTGGGAAGGACAAAGCCTGTCGGTGCTGCTCCTCTGCAATGGTACCCTGGGGGCGGGATGGGGCTGGGTGCCCTGCTGGAGAGGGAGCATCCATCCCTGGCACGTGGCTGTGGGGGTGCCAGAGCCTCCCAGCTCCCGGGGAGGTCCCTCACATCCTCACCTGGGTTTCGGACCTCTTTGGGGCTCAGCTTTGGGAGCTGCCCCACTCATGGGTGACACCGGGAACAGTCCCCTTGCCCTAGAGGAATCCCAGCTGGGTCCTCTGACCTCTGGCCACTGCTCCTGGGGGGGGAGGCTGAGCCTGGGGTGGGGGGCTCGGGCTCGGCCAGGGAAGGACCCCAGCTCCCTCGGGAGGGCCCTCCTGGAAGGGGACAAGTGACAGCCCCGGCACTGGCACCCCCCCCTTGGGGGCCACACACCCGAGGTAGGGGCATGAGGTAGGGGCACTCCGCTCCGGTGAGGGGCCACCTGCCGGGCCCCTGCACAAGCTGGGGGGGGTCGGGGCTGCCTGTGGGGATCCGAGCCCGCCCGGTGCCGCCTGCGGGGCAGGGGAGCTGGAGACGGTTGGCCGTTCCCAGCCCCCAGATGCCGGCTGGGGGGGCGAGAGCCGGGGGGCAGCGGGTGTCGAGCAGGGCCATGGGACCCTCCGGCAGCCCCGGTGCCGCCTCTGTCCCCAGACGGCCGCGGGGCCGAAGCGTCCATGGCGCAGCCGGGGCTGGGGGGAGGCAGCCGGGGCTGAACCCGAGCTGGGGCAGCCGCGGGGGGAGACGGGGCGGCCGTCGGTCGGGGCTGAATGAGCCGGAGGGTCCGTTAGGGCGTCGGGGGGGGCGCCCGGGTGCCCCTCAGCCGGAGCGTCCCTTACCTCGGGCGTGCGGCCCCCGGCGCCGAGCTGCTGCCGGGCCGGGGCGTCCCTCGGCGGGGCGGGGGCCGGGGCTGCCCCGCTGCGTCCCGGGGCTGCGCGCCTGGCAGCTGCCCCCGGGCCGGGGGGCTCTTCCCGAGGAGCACCCGCGGAGCCCACAGCCGCCCCGAGACCCCCCGCAGCCCCCCCGGGCCCCCGGGCGGAGCCTGGCGGCGGGCGGGACCCGCTGGGGACAGGAGGTGGCCGGGGTCGGGGTGGGGGTGGTGTCGAGGAGAAAGGGGGAGCAGGGGTTGGGGCGCAGGGGCTGATACAGGTCTGTGGCTCCCGAAGCACAGGGGATGTCACCAAGGGGGTGGCCGTGTCCCATGCTCCTTCCCAGGCAGGGCAGGCGGAGGAGCCCTTGGGGTGTTTTGGGGAGCGCAGCCTTCCCTGCCCTCCCCACGTGTTGTGCCCTTTGCTCTCCAGCGTTAAAGGACAACGTGGAAAAGTCAATGGCTTTCCCTTAGGTCACCCCTCGGGAGGGACCCATATCCCATTCCTGGACTGGGGCCATCCTGGGACATCCCTCCTTTGTGGGCCGTCGTGTGGCACCACGGCCTCAGTTAAACACCGAACCCTCAAAAGCAATGTGTTTTAATGATTTCTGGTTTTAAAGCTTGTGAAAATAATAATAATAATATTAATAACAATAATAATAAACCAAGACTTCCAGTCATCTCAAGGACTCCCTCCCTATTCTTAAAAGCCAAACAGACGGAGCGAGCCCCTGTTACAGTGACGGGATTTCCAGCACCTTTGGTCCCAAAGTAATCAGAGCATCCCGGCATGGCAGCCGCCTCGAGAAGAGGGGTTGAGCATCCCTGCCAGGGCAGCACCTCCAACTCCAGGCTGTCGTCTTCCCCTCCTGGGGAGGCGGCATTGCCAGAGACACCCCCCCAAAAATGCCAAAGGGGTTAAAGACTACAGAGCTCTCTATTGCTAATATGCGATTTACATCATTTATACTGCCGTTTATGGGCCCGCCCCTGCCTTTATTCCAGCTAAACCTCAGCATCAGTTTCCCTTAGGAAATGGAAAAAACCCCAAAGGTTAAAGAAAAGTTAAGTATAAAATTATATTTTGCAGAGTCATTCTCGCTTCCCCTCCTTTTAATGTGAAGAAATGTTTTTTGATTTGGGGGCAGGGGGGTCTCGAGGAGCTGCTGATGGGCTCTGGGGTATCCAGTGGGAAAGAGGAGCCAGCTCAGGCACTTTCAAGAGGGGGTCAGAGGCTGGAGCAGGTGACGTCCCTCCGGCCCTGCTCCCATCAAGATCTGAAAGAAGACAAAAAAAAAATATCCCAGGAGTTGGGGAATGCGCTTAGGAAGACATTTAAAAACGTTTCAAAAGCAGAGGGGAGGTTCTTTTGAAACTCAGCTTTGTTCTTCCCCAGAATAACAAGGAAATTCAATATAAACACCCCAAAAGGGAGCAAGACACGACCCCCACCTCCACCGCTGCCAAATCCAGCTTTTTTTTCTAATACTCACAGAGAAAACCCAGATGCAAGGGAGGAAAAACAGAATTAAACCACTTGGGTCCAACCCCCATCTCTGGGTTTTTTTGAAGCTGAGGGAAGAACAGAGGAGAGATGGACAGAGGACAGACCGACATCTCCTTACTGTGAAATCTTGCAGTTTGTCGTGGCGACATAGCGTCCGGTGTAATGGATGTTGCACCTCACCACGTTGTTGGTGAAGTCCGACTCCAGGACAATGTATTTGGGGTTCACTTGAACCTAAAAATGGGGGAAAGGGGAGGAAAAACACCCCCAAAAATGAGTAACAGGGGAGACGAGCAGCCCCTAAACCCATGCTAAAGGGATGGCACCAAAGAAGGTGCATGGTCCCGAACTTCATGGTTGAGAAGATCCCAAGCCAACCCCAAACCAGTAATGTTCTCCCCTAAAAAATCTCCCCCAACAATCCCGGCCACCTTTAAGACGTAATTCCCTGGCTGCACATCCGTAATATCGATCCACTGGCAATCGATGTCGGCGTTGTAGGTGTCGTAGCAGCCTGGGCTCAAGCCCTGCAGGTAGAAAAAGGGGGTTGAGGGGGTTCTGGGAGGGGTGAACCCTGAGAAGCCCTTGGAACGTCCCCCCCCCAAACACACCTGCGTGTGGGCTGTGCAGGCGTAACGCTTCAGGTTGCCAAAATCGCAGGTGGTGTCCTCCAGGCAGAAGCTGGCTTTGTGGCCCTCGGCCACCTTCCTCCCTGTGGTGGCATCCAGCAGGTCATAGTGGCTGAACTCATCCATGCTGTGGTAGTGCCTGGGGATGGGGATGGTGAGGGGGTGACACACAGTCAGGGTGGCCCCCCTCATGGTGCCGGTCCCTCCCCAGATGTGATTCTGGTGGCTCCCCATCAACTCCAGATCCACACCAGCTTGCCAGCTCCCTCCTTGGGGACATTAATGGCAGGAGCTTGGTGGCTTTAGCAACAAAGAGGCAAAGCAAGGTCACCCCCCACCCCCCACCCCAAGATCTCCAAGCAAAGCCACAAAAATGGGGAAATGCCATTTAAAACAGTTTTTTAAATGCCATTTAAAAAGCCTTAAAACTGCAGTGCAAAGGAGGGCTGGCGGAGGGGAGGTGGGGACACTCACTGGTGGCAGCTGTGCCACTCCCAGCTGTGCCGGGGCCGGCTGGGCAGAAAGTCGGCTGTGCCCTGGTTCTTCACCCGCTGGGGAAACCGCAGGAGCACCCGCACATCGTAGTCGGTGGCTTCAGCGGTGTAGGCAGTGCTGGGGACGTCAGGAAAGGTCAATGCCCATGGCCCCCCTGCCCTTGGTCCCAGCCCCGGGGACAGGAGCCCCCCCAGGCGCAGGGCATAGCCTCAGTGCTGGCACCCTGAGGAGGAGAATCCCCAGCAAGTGCCTCTGTAGGGAGGGTTTCCTCCACGGAAAAGGAAATTACGAAAAAAGAACGAGAGAAGAGAAGGTCCCCTGCCTGCAGCACCTGCCAGGCACCTTCCTCTGGGCTTTGCTTTGCTCTGTGCTTTGCTTCAGGCTTGGCTTTGCCCTTTCCTTTGCCCTTCCCTCTTTCCTTCTCCTCTCCTTCATCCTTCTCCTTTCCCTTTCTGCTTCCCTTTCTCCTTTCCTCTTCTTTCTCCTTTGTTTCTCTCCTTCATCCTTCTCCTTTCCCTTCCTGCTTCCCTTTCCTTTTCTCCTCCCTCCCCTTCCCTTTCCTCTTTCCTGTTCCCTATCCTTCCCTTTCTCCTTTCCTTGTCTCCTCCATTCTTTTCCTTTGTCCTCCTTCTTCTCCATACCTCTTCCCTTTCCCTTCCCTCTTCCCTATCCTTCCCTTCTCCTCTACCCTTTTCATCCTTCTCCTCCCCTTTCCCCTTCCCCTCCCTATCCTTCCCTTCCCTTTCATTCTGTCCTCATCCTTCTCCTTCATCCTTTTCCTCCTTACCCTTCCCTCCTCCCTTTCCCCCTTCCTTCCCCTCTCCTCCATCCTTCTTCATCCTCCTCCATCCTTCTCTCCCACCAGCACATCCCTTATTGCCCGCTGGTCCCCCCACCTGCCCACTCCCCATCTCCCCCTTGCCCCAGGACCTCGCTCTCTCTCCCGTGTCCCCATGTACACTCTTGCCCCAGGACCCCCCTCTCTCCCCTGTGCCCCCATGTACCCCCTTGGCCCAGGACCCCTCTCTCTCCCCACATATCCCCTCGCCCCAGGACCTCCCTCTCTCCCCTGTGTCCCCATGTACCCCTCGCCCCAGGACCCCCCTCACTGCCCTGTGTCCTCATGTCCCCCTCGCCCCAGGACGCAGCCCACACCCCGTGGCTGCTCCTACCTGGCCAGGCACTTCTCCTCAGCTGCGCAGCGCAGCGAGTACAGGTGAGCTCGCTGCACATAGGTGGATGCTTGCACATAGTTGGGGTCCGGCACCAAGTCGGGGAGACCTGCCAGGAGGATGGGGACAGCCCTGAAGACAAGGACAAGGCTTGGGGACACAGCAGTCCCTGCTTCGAAGCAGCAAGCCCCGACCTAGTGGGGAAATTTTGCTTCGGTCACCACCACGTTTTTTTAATTTTAAGCTGCAGACGGAAAATCCTCCCTTCCCCTCCCCTTCCCCTCCAGTTCCTGCTGGCAAATCCCAATCCTCCATTTTCCTACACCGGGATTGCTCAACCCGTCCTCCTGCAAGCAACTATACCCAGCCCCAGCTGCTCGTCGTGCTCGGCTGCCCTGTGAGGGGTTATTGGGGTCCCTTGGAGTCCCCCAGCTCCCACCACTGCAGCAGCCAGAGACAGGGGGTGACATAACCCCCAAAAAAGCAGCGGTGTGTGTCCCTATTTCCTGCCCTGTTCCCTGTTTTCCACCACAAAACAGGGGTGAAAGTGGGGGCTCTGCTAACCCCGGGGCCTCTATGCCATTATCCCTCCCCTCCTCGAATTCCCGATGTTGCCCTGCGCTTGGGGCCAAGCCGAAGCGGGCTGTGGACAGACAGCGGCAGGGATGGGCGGGGGCTGCCTCACTTTCCAAAAGAATTACGGAGCCCAGCTGGAGCTGGCACTCCCCCCCAGCAACACCCTTTCACTCCTCCCCCTCCCAAAGGCTCCTCTGGGACCACCAGCTGAGAAAGCATCCTTACATCTGCACCTCAAGAAGGACTGGGGTGGGGGGGAATGCTCCCCAGGCACTCTGTGCCTCAGTTTCCCTTCTCCTAGCCCTCTGCAAAGTCAAGCCCTGCTCCTCAACCTCTGCTTAGCACCTCTCCTTCCTGTGAGCTCACCTGCCTGTCCACATCCCTATGCTCAGCCCCATCTCCCTCCCGGTCTGTCCCCAGCCCCATCCTCATCCTCATCCTCAACACCAAACCCCTTCCTGTCCTCATCTTCATCCCCATCCTCATCCTCGTCCCCATCCTCGTCCTTGTCTTCATATCCATCCCCGTCCTCATTCTCAACCCCATCCTCATTCTCAACCCCATCCTCATCCTCATCCCCATCTTCATTCCCATTCCAGTCTCCATCCTCACCCCCATCCCCACTCTCACTGCCATCTTCACCCCCATCTCCATCCCTGTCACCATCATCATCCCCATCCTCACCCTTCATCCCCCTTCCCATCCCCACACCCCTCCCCATCCCTCATCCTCACCTCTATCCCCTTTCAAGGGACCAGGGGTCTCCAGCCACACCAGTTCCACCCTTTGCACCCAGTTTCCAGCACATTTCCTTTTTTTCCCCCCTTTTTCCCTTTTTTCCCCCCTTTTTTTTTTCCACAGGCAAAAAGAACAATGCCTTCTTGTTCCTTGGCCTGCCTTCCCTCGAGGGATCACGTCACTCCTTTGGAGCTCATTTCCTGCCCCGCTTGCTTGGTCATCGCTGCTGATGTAATACCCAGGGGGGGCCATGCACGCCAGGGGGGAAATTGGGAGAGCTTGGAAAGACTTTTTCCCCCCACTTAAAAAAAATTAATAATGAAAAAAGCAGTGCAGAAAGACCCCTGGGCCCTGTCCCGCTTGCGAGAGGAACATTTGTCATCATTTATAAAACAGCTTTTCCTCCCTGCTGTTGTTTATAATAAATTCTTGTACGCTCCAGAGAGAAACCCGACTCCTTTACCAACAGGGAGTTTTATTTTCCCCCCACGACGGAGCTTGCCCTGGATGGCCCCGTTGTTATTGTAGGGTCTCACGCCTGATTTTCAGCTCAGACATGGCAGCAAAGGGTCAAACCGCAAGCGCCGGCATCGCTGGGGTTAATGAGATGGCAGGATCGGCCCCACCATCCTGCAAATGTCCCCTTATCTCAGCAGGGCACCAAACTGTCCCCATCTGGGGCTGGCCAAGTCCTGATCCGTTTTTGCTGAGCCAGCACTTCTCCACCTCCAGCAAGTCAGGGGGCCTGGCAGCCCCCCCCTATCGCCTCTGAAAAGGGACAACCACAGCAAGAAAATGTTTGTTTTTCCTCCCCCACCCCTTGGCCTGCCCCGGGGAGCTGCCAGAGAAGATTTCCTTCTTATTCACCGTGAAAATTAGAATAATAAAAAAAAGCAGGCCTGCTCCCCACCGAGCTGTTTGTGCAGGTGTGCTGGGCTTAGCCGAAAAATCCCAGCCCCAGCAGTTTTCAAAGAGGGCAGCTGCTTTGCCTCCCTGTGCACAGTCGTGCTGGGTCCCAGCCCTGGAGATGCAGGGACCACTGAAGGGGGTGGCTGTGAGCAGTGGGGACGGGGACATGGGGACACCCCCGAGCGACCAAGATGCAACCCTTTGTGTCCCCATCCCATCCCCACAGCATCCCTCCTCCAGCACCTCCAGATTCAGTCCTTCACCCCCACATCACACTCCAGCCCTGCAGCATCCCTTTTCCAGCACCTCTTGGCACTCCTCTTCATCCCCCCATCCCACCCCCACTGAATCTTCTCAAGATCCCCTGTTGGTTGTTAAATGCCTGAAGATGGCAACAAAATCAACCTAAACCCATTCCCAATCCCACAAAAGGAAGACTTTCCCAACAAGATTGTCATCTCCTGGCCCAGGTGCCCCATTCTCAGATGTCACCACAGCCACCACAACTCAGCCTTAGTGGGTACCAAAATCCCCCATGGGATTTCCAAAACCTGCTCCCATTCAACAACAAACCCCAGACAATCTGTTTCCATGAGGGCAAAGCAAAAAAAGTCTGCTGGAGATGGAGAAAAGCAGAGGGGAGGGGTCGGAGGAGGGGTCAGGGTGAGGAAGGCCCTGGGGATGCCTCCTGGGGGTCAGCTGAGAGTGGGGACCCCCAGTGAGAACTGGCACCTTGGTCAAACCCCACAAGGAGGGGCAAGGTATCTGCCCCCATGGCTTAAAAGGACACGTGGGCTTGGCTTTCACCAGCCAAGACCTCCTTTGCATGAGATGATTCAGCCCCTGAGCAAGCCTTGGGTGGCACTTGAGTCCTCTGCAGAGGCTGTGAGCAGGAGACACGAAGACTTTTGGTGTGTCCTCCCCATCTCCTTGCCAAAGCTTGGTCTTCCCCTTCCCTTGACCAAGCCACATGAGATGCTCCTCCCGCACCTCCCCCATGGCCTGGCCACTTAAAGATTTAGGGCTGGAAGCTCTCATATCTCAAGATGTCTTCATTGGCTGGTTTGGGTGGAGGGAGGCAGATGACCCACGATGCTCACACAAGCCCCAGTAAACCCCCACACAAGCCCCAATAAACCCCCTCATAAAAACCAGTGGGATCTAATCGCTTAATTAACCCTCCAGGTGCCCCAGCGAGGGGCCAGGAATGCCGCACATTCCTGGCAGAGCCCGGTGGGATTAGGAGGCTCTTAAAGAGCTTAGGTGCATAATTAACATCTGATTCAGCTTTATAAAGTGTTTTGACTAATTAAGAAACCTGCCCAAAGGGTGGCCCTGCAGGTGACAGGCTTGGAGGTATTTTTGGTGACCCCCAGGGAGGTGACAGCTTTCCCCAAACAAACTTTGGTTGGAGAGAGCAGCAGGTGACCCGGAGGAGAGGCCAGGCAGCAGGGTGGCTGCAGAGAGCCACCTCCCTGGGCTGGTGGGATGATCTTTATTCCCTTATTTAGATTCATTAAGGAAAAATGTAAAGGAGGAGGCTGGGGGCTCCTTCACCGGGAGGTAGGTGTCCCAGTGGTGGGCTCATTGGCTAACAAGGGTTGTCCACCCACCTGTGGGCAGCCCGATCCCCCTGGCAGAGCCACAGCCCCATCACCTCCTGGCCCAGCTTCCAGGTATCCTTGAAGGACACAGCCTTTGCCAACAGGAATAAGATAAGCTTGGCAGGCATCTTCCCATTTCCCTCTGTCGCCTCGTGTCATCTGCAGGGCAGCTGTCCCCAGACATCCCTCCCCAGAGACACGGGACTGCCAGCATCCCTCACCCCTGCATCCCTCACCCGGCAGAAGCGGCTGCTCCTGGCAAGGTAGGCAGAGATCTGGAGGAAGACCTTCTCTGCACAAATTCTGTTCCCAAGCTCTTTCCCACACATTTTCGGCAGGGCTGGCCGGACCTCAGGCTGACCTAGCCCGGCTGCTCTCGCTGTGTTTACTCACTTGCACGCAATGGGGCAGGGCTGGGATAAACACTTCCCCCAGTACAAACCCTCTGGGATGGGTTTTTCTCAGAAACTAGGGATGGGGCTGGATGGGTTATGGGGTCAGACAGGTCAGAGGCTCCAGCTGACATGGGTTTCCCAAGGGACAGGCAGGGAACAGATCCCCCAGGCTGCTGCTCCTCACGCCCTCCAGCCTTGCTTCCAATTTCACCACGGAGCAAAAACACTCTTGGCAAGCCTCAGAGAAAAGCCACAGGATTTCATCAGGATCGGGGTCAGTAGGACGTGAAATGACAGCGTCCCTGCAGCAACCTTGGTCCCCTGCTGTGGCCAGCACAGGGAGGTGATGGGGTGACTGGCCCCCAGTGAGGCAGCACAGATCCAGCTATGAACTGAGCGTGCCCTGGCACAGGGCATGTGGCCAGGATGGCCCAGGACATGGCACTGTCCCACCCCAGGAGCACGGTGTGTCCCCAGTCCACGGCACACAGCCACCCCATGGATGCAGGATGACCAGGGACATGGCATACGTCCACCCCAGGAGCTGGCATGACCCCAACCCACGGCACACAGCCACCCCACGCAGGCGGGCTGGCTGGGGACACAGCACAGACCCACTCCACAAAAATTCAGGGTGACCTGGGACATGGCACAGCCCCAGCCCAGACCCCACTGGGACTTGCTCCTTCACACACCTTCCCTTTCCTCCCTGTTTTTCACCTCCTCAAACATCATTCCCAAAATATGTAGCATCTCTAACAGCCCCTTGGTGGCCCCTCTGCCACATTTGTCCCCATAGCACTGCGGCAGGCAGCATCCTTGGAGTGCAACTGGCCCCAGACACGTGCAGAGGGCTGTGCCCTTGGGGACGCCGTCTCCCCCAGGTGATGGAGCACCCAGGGCACCATCCCACCCCGGGGAGCTGCCACCCACCCCGGGGTCCCCCCCAGACTCACCCCGTCCGCCGTGGCTGGGCCTGTAGACGCTGCCCACGCTGACCCGGGCTTGGCTATCTGGGACGGCCTGCGGTATTTCGGGGCTCCTGGCAGGCAGGTAGGACTCGGGGTGCGGAACCCCGTAAGGCTCCAGCGCCCGAAAAGGCGGCTGTGGCTGCGGCTCATAGGGGGGATACTGGCCCCCGTACCCAGTCCCGGGTGCCTGCAGGTTGTCGGCGGGCGCGATGCCCTGCCCGGTGGGATGCTGGCTGGCATACGAGTCCGAGCCGCCCTGCTCCGGCGGGCCCCCCGCGTCGTGGTACAAGCTGTGGGAGTACCGGCGGTCCAGCCCATCGGCCGGCTGCGGGGCGGCGGGCACGTAGGGGCGCTCGGCCGCCGGGTAGTAGCCCTGGGCTCTGTAGGGGCTCTGCTCCTCCCCGTAGTCCTCGTAGCGTGCCCGGGGCTGGAAGGGGTACACCACGCTGGCACCCGCTGCCGCCGCCGCCACGGCCGCCCCGCCGGTGCCGGTGCTGCGGTAGTAGGTGTACGCCTCGTCGTACGCCCGGGGCGCCTCGTAGGGCTCGTACTGGGGGGCGAAGGGGAGCTGGGGGTACGCGGGCTGCCCGGCGGAGGCGTAGGCGAAGGAGGAGGCGGAGGAGGCGGAGGAAGGCTGCCGCAGGCGGCCGGCAGGCCGGGCCCGTTGCGAGGGGGTGCTGTCGCCCACCGGCCCCTCCCGCCAGTTTTCGGGCACCTGCCCGAAGCCGAAGGGGTGCCGCGTCTGCCCCCGCACCGTCTCGGAGCCCGGCCGCGGCGGGACGGCCGGTGCCTGCCGCCGCACGCTGCCCGTGCCGCCGGTCACCGCTCCCGCCAGCAGCAGCCGGTTCCCTCCGGGTCTCTCCTGCCCCGGCGGCACGTACTCGGCGCCGGTGTTGAGCAGGCTGTACACCCGGCCGTTGTTCTCCCACTGGATCAGCTGCCGCCAGGGCTGCCCGCCCGCCTGCTGCTGCCCGCCCGCCAGCAGGCACAGCCCGCAGCCCAGCGCTGCCCACAGCCCCCACGCTGCCCGCCGCGCCATGCCGTCAGCGCCGGCCCCGGCCCCGCCGCGGCTCCCCCAGCGCCCGCCGCCCAGCCCCGGCGGAGCGGCTGCCGGGGCGGGCGGAGCGGTTCCCGGGGCGGGCGGAGGGGCTCCCGGGCCGGGCGGAGCGGCTGCCGGGCCGGGCGGAGCGGCTGCCGGGCCGGGCGGAGCGGCTCCCGGGCCGGGCGGAGCGGCTGCCGGGCCGGGCGGAGCGGTTCCCGGGCCGGGCGGAGCGGCTGCCGGGCCGGGCGGAGCGGCCGCGCTCCCCGGCGGCGGCGGCGGGAGGGGAGCGGAGCGCGGGGGGCAGCGGCGGCCCGGGTCCTAGGCACCGCCTCCGGCACGGAGCTGCCCTCCTGGAGCGGGGCGGGGGGGCTGCGGGGGGCTCCTGCGCGCGAGATGCTGCCACTCGGCGTCAAACGCTGCGCTTTCGGGGGCTTTACGCCTTTTTTTTAACCCTGGAGTGATTCACGCCTTCAGCTTTGGGGCGAACGCTGCGGGGTTTGGCCCCAGTACCGCCTGCCGCACGCATCCTGCCCGCCGGGCGCCGGGAGGACGGGCTGCGGGGCGCTGGCTGCCCGCCCAGTGCAGCCGCTGGCGTAAAAACCCGAAATGTTGGGGGTTACACTTTTTTTCACCCTGGCACTCTGCACACCTTCGACGTTTGGGTTGAATTCTGCAGGTTTTGGTGTTGTACAATGGCCTCAGAACAGTGTTTGGGCTCGTGGAAAGCATCGGGGGGGGGGGGGGGGGGGCAATGCCATGTGACCCTGCCCCGCTTCCCTGCTCAGAAGGACCCTGTTCTTCCCCAAAGGGACCCAAATTCACACCAGTGACTGTCCCACCGGAGGCCTGATACCAGGGTGAGGGCCTGGACAAGCACCTTCAGTCCCTCACGAAAGCTTTCGGCAGGTTTCAAAGGGGAAACTGTGCCAAAAAAATGGAGCTTCCCCCCAGAATTTGTCTGTTGATGACAATTTGGGGGTTTTTCCCTTGCTTTTGTATCCCAAACGAAGACGAATCCTGCACAAAAGGTTTTAAGCCCCAGGGAGGAATTAAAACCAAAGACTGATTGGTAACTCAGGGCTGGAAATATTAAACAGAAAGGCTGGGTGGGGGCGAGGAACACATCTGGGGGGCCCCAACCCTGCTGCTGGCTGGAGCCAGCCCATGTGAACCCCGAACCCATCACCATGCTGGGGCCATCGCCCTGGCTCGCTCCTCCACATCACCGCATGAAGAGCCTGAGCAAACTGAGCCCCAGGGCCTCGTCCTCCACAGGGACGCCCAACACCCCCCGCCCCAGCCTTTTTACAGCCCCGCGACCCCAGCCTGGCATCCACAGGGGGATATTTCAAGGCAGAGATGAAGCTGGGAAAAAGCATCCCAGCATCCTTCCCTCCATCTGCCACCCTGGGGAAACTGAGGCAGCACCCCGAAAGCTGGAGTGGGCAGCCCAGTCCCTGCCACCCCCCTGTCCCCAGAGCTGCCCTTGTGCTGCCTGGCACTTTCCTGTTGCTTTAAGTCCTGGCTGTAGGGCCGTGTGTTTTCCACGTGTAGATTTTTCCTTTTCTCCTTTCCCCCCCCTCCTGCTGCGTTTGTTCCCAGCCCCAAAGCTGGGGATGAAGCCAGGATGAGGCCAGGGGCCAAGGCCAGCCTGACCACAGGGGATCCTTGCACCAGGCTTTTCCAGAGGGCCTGAATCCCCTGCGTGGGACCCCCCAGTTCCCTGCATCCCCCAATATTTCTTTGCTTTTCCTTGCTCCCCCTGCTCGCGCCCGCGCTCCTCCCTTCTCCCCGCAGGGACTGGAAATACCAGAGTTGATGTAATAGGCAGTGCGGCTGGCCAGGAAGGAAAGCCTGGCCTAACCTCCTCCTCCACAGCCCCACGGCTGCCTGGCCTGAGTGGGGACAGGGACATGAGGGGGCTGGCCGCCTGTCACTCCCCTCTGCATCGCTCCAGCCCACCAGGCAGCCGGGATCTGGGGGAGCGATAGGACTTCGTGGGACATAGGGACACACACGCAGCAGGCACAGGGTTACCCCCACACCGGTGTGAGGCAGGAGGGGACTGGAGGGATGATGGGGGGGTCCCTATAGGTTTGGTTCATGAGTGGGGGTCCTGCATGGCTCCGCACCCCATCCCACTCGCCAGGCCATGAGATGCCACCTGGATGTGGTGTCCGAGGGGACAGGCTACCAGCCCCATAACCCTTAACGGGGAGGGTTGGGGACATGCAGGGTCCCACCCTGCAGCCCCACGCAGGTTCAGCATCCCCAGAGAGGATGCAAGAAGGGGGTGGCCAGAGGGCATCTGCCTCAAAGCAGGACCCTGAGCCACCAAGGTGTGACAGGAGGGGCTATGTCCTGCTGTACCGGGGGTCCCACCCCCACTAGATGGTGCCAGCAGCCCACGCTTGCGGTGCCACCGCACCTGGGGTGACAGCAGCGAGGAACAGCCAGCCCTGCAGTGGCTGCTCCCACCCTAGTCCCACAGAAACCCCTTCCCGAGGTGGGGTGGGAGAAGGGGGCAAAGGTGCTGGACTCCCGGAACCATTTTCTCCCCCTTTCTTTTTATAAGGATCCCGCAGGAGTGTATGTGGGTGCCGGCATCCAGCACCAGAGCTGGCAGCATCGTGGGGTGGCTCCCAAAAAGAGAACGAGGCAAAGCCACGGTGCTGGGGAAACTGAGGCAGCGCTGGCCTGGGGCAAGCCCCCAGCACAGCTTCAGTGCCTGCATCCCTCCCCACCGGGCTCAAACCCCCAATTTCAAGTTAATCCTTCAACCTGTTCATTCTGCTTTCCCTTTGCAGAAATAATTACCAATAAGGTGAATTCGTTTAATTCCCAAGTGACTAAAAAGTCATTTAGCAACTTAATTACTTGAAGACTAGTTTTGTCTTACTATTATTTTTAGGCCATTTGGGATAACCAGTCACGTGAGTAATTGGGTGTCACAATGTATTAACAGGGACAAATGGTCACCATGGGGCATGGTGGCACAGAGGCTCCTAGATGGCTCTATCCATGTCAAACTCACCCAAAAGCTCACTCCCAGAATTTTCCTGCCTCCTTTTTAATACGCATTTTCTAGGACTGACTTGATTTTTCAAGACAGCCAGGTGAGGGAAAGCACGGGGGAGAAGAAGGGGGATTTACCTGAACTTGAATCTCCACTTTCTTGTGCCAAACCAGGTTGTTTCGAGGAACAGCAGACTTCTCCCACAATCAATTTCTAACAACTTATAGCAAAAATCCCTCTTTTCCCCGGTTCTCACCATACCAAGGACCACCAAGCCCCAGGAGCAAGGTCAGCATCCCCCATCTCTTCAACCCCTGTGCTACATGGCTGAGTGGATGGGACCAAGGCCTCCCAGCTAAGCTGGTGACAGGACAAGGACAGCCACGTCTCCCTGCTAGAGCTGGTCTCTTGCTGTTAATATTTCCTCAAAATCAGCCAAACTGAGAGGTGCTACACCCTCACTGGACAAGGAAACCTGCTTGTGCTGCTGCTGCAGAGGAATCACCTCTTTTCCCTGTGACCTTATGGCTTTGCTCTCCCCAGGCAAAAAAAAAAAGGGGGGGAGGGAATTAAAAAATAATCAAAATTAAAAGGAAATAGTCAAAATGTTTGTTCTCTGTGCCCCTTTGGTCACTGAGAAAGCCGGGAGGGGAGGCAGCCGTGAGACCTTGCATGCTATGAGTGTGCCAGGTCTCAGCCATCCTTCAGGATGGACCGCAGGGGAGCTGGGATGTCTCCTGCTCCATTCCTTCATCCCTGTGCCTGTGGTGGTGGCCCTGCTGTTACCTCCTTCCTGCCCTGGGCTGTTGGGAAGGTAAACTGAGGCACAAGGGACTTCCCCCTGGCCAGCACAGGGTACACTCACACTGGGACCTGAGCAAATCCCACCTGGCATTTTGGCATCCATCGGCAGACAAAGGAGCTGGCAGTCAAGGAAACCTGGTGTGCATCCTCCTCCACGTAAGTCACCCAAACTCTCCAGCCAGAGCCAGAGCTTTCAGCAGGGGAACGTGTTTGAAACTTCATTTATCCACTGACCTAAATGGAAGACACTTTATTACTTTTATTTCTGCATCTCTGTTGAAACACTCACCAGCTGGGTGTAAACAAGCCCTTAACGTCTCCTCTGCCAGCTGCCGACAGCCATGGCGGTCAGCTGCCACAACCAATGCCTTCAAAATCCCCTGTTCAACCATCCGCTTCTTAATTTTAAGCATGGGGTAATTTCCAAGCCAGGGAAAGGTGGATTTGTCATCTTAGCCACAGCCATTGAAACTGCCAAACCCTGCTGCCCCACAAAAATCCCCCCAAGCCTTTGTTCCTGGTTTCCCAGGGTGTGGAGAGCATGAAGCGATGCTGTATATCTTCCAGCAGTTAGTGGCAGAGGGATTTTTTGGATCGTCTTGTCCTTAAAAGCCTTTTTCCTCTGTGAATTTGTCTGGCGATGATATTCCGTGGGAAGGAGCTCCAAAGCTGAACGAGGGTTGTGCAAGCTCTTTCATTCCTAGAGCTGGTCTTGAGGCAAGAAGGCATTAAAAGAGGGGAGGAAAAAATCTGATTTGGGGCAATAAAATTAAAAATCAAGCCTGGAGTGAGGTGGCTTCTCTCCTTTTTTCTCCCCAACCTGGACACCACCACAAATAACACAAAATTCGAGAACAATTCCATGGACAAACCTATGGAATGGAGCAGGGAGGTCCCAGCCCTGCCACCACCTTCCCTGGGCTCGGCCAGCTCCTTCCCCACCCCACGGCTGACCCAGGGATGGCTGGGGAGGGTCTGCAAGGGGTGGTGGTCCTTCCCCAAACATGTGCTCCCCTAACTTGCTTTATGGCTTCCCAGTACTTTTGAACCCTTGCAGTGCTCCTCACTTTCCAAGCTGACATTCCTTTGTCATGTTTAGCAATTAAAGGCTATTTTCTACACACACACACACCCCCACACACACACCCCACACCCCTGCCCCGTGTTCTTAATTAGCTTGCTTCTGATTGCATCCCTGTTTGTGTGCTGGCCTCATCAGAGATGCCAGCAAAGTTCTTCAATAACGTCACCCCTGGGCTTTTATAGCCAAGCACAGCTTGGGATGTGAATCCAGGGGGGTTTCTTTTCCAAAAGGATGAGAAACCCCCTGTCCCCAGGAGATGCTGTCCCTCAGCATCCAGCCTGCAGGGGCATCTACAGGCAGAAGGAGCTGGCAGGATCTGTGGCTTCACCCAGATTCCTGGCTCCCAGCCCTACCCGCGCTGAGCATCCGCATCCAGAGTGGCAGGGTTTTGGCCAGCTAGTGGAGGAGGAGAAATACAGCTTCTGCAACTTGTTTTGGTAGCTCAGATTGGCCTTTAGTGTAGGACCAGCCACAAGGGACATTAAAGGTGACCAAGAGAAGCATTCTTTTAATCCGCATGGCTGCCTGCTCCCAGCACACTTGCAGGAGTGCCTGTTTTGCTGGAGGTTTTCTCAGCTCTTGTAAATTGAATAAAGTTGCCATCACCCTAATCTCAGCAGTTCTGCATGAGGAACTTTCCCTCCCTTATCTCCCCCAAACTCCTGCCTCGGGTTTCCAGCCCATTTGGATTGCCTTAATGCTTTACAACACAACCTGGCTCTTAGCTAAGCTGGGGAAATCCGTCACATTCCTCGAGGTGAAACTAAAGTCCATGAAGCTTTCCACCATCACAAACCTTCCCAAAGGGCATCTCCTCCGATCTCCTGAGCCTGGCCACCACCACAGTCCCCAAGTGCAAGCCAGCCCTTGCTGGGGGATAACGCTTACCCCCAGACAGGGAGGATGGAGTGGACATCTCCAGGGGCATCACCCTCAGCAGCTCGGGGCTCCTTTTCCAGCCTTCCCGTGCTCCCACAGTTGCAGCCGGGTTGGATTTGTGGGCAGTGAAGATCTTCACCCAGGAGCCCAGGGAGAGATGTGCTCTGCACAGGGTGGGCAGAGGCTCCGAAGTATCCATTAGCTGCTGGGGAAAAAAAAAAAAAAGGCGTTAAAGTTTTCTTTGGGAAGTAGGGAGGGGTTTTCTCTGGTGTATTCCCACTGGGAGGCATGGAAGCAGCCATGGGTGCACGGTTGGGTCTGACCGGGCTGCCTGCACCCGGCCGCGCAGGGGAGGCACCCCAGTCACAGCCAGCTAGCAAAGTCCTGCAGGAGGCTTGGTACCTTCATAGCATTGCTCTTTTGATTTCCACAAGGTAAAACCAAACGTTTCCCCCACCCCCATTCCCCTCCACCAAGGCACCGGAATCATTAATCACAACCAGCATTGCAGCACCCAGGGACTGAACACCCCCAGCCAGCCCTCCCCGGCCCTGTTACCCCCAGCAGCCAAATAACACCTGAAAATAACACAAACCCACTATTCCCATGGGTAAATTATATTTTTTAAATTATTGTTAAATGTTAATGCAAGCATCGAGGGTTTCCCTGACCAGAAGAGGTGACCCCAGGTGGCTCAGCTGTCCCAGCATCAGCAGATGGCAGCCTCGGCAGCCTAAAAACCACCCACCCTTGTCTCGCATCCCTGCAGCATCGGCTGGGGGGTCTCAGTATCCCCCCTGGGGGTCTTACCCCCTCCAAGGGGTCCCAGTACCGCCCCCCCCGCCGCGGTCCCAGCCTGGCACACATGCAGGGTACCCTGCAGGCTTCACTCATGGATGGCAGGAGATGGAATTAATTAGGAAGGCAGAGTGGATAATAACATGTTTTTTAAAGCATGTTGTTTGCAGCAGACTTCTCTGGAGTGGGTTATTTATAGGATGTGTCTATAACCTAAATAAAGCAGCTGCATTTTGCCACGCTGCTCCGGGGGATGATGCTGGCTGGGTCCCGAGGGGGTGCAGACCCTCCCACTGATGCTCCCCAGGCACCCCCAGCCCCTCCGTGGGTGCAGTAGCACGTTTCAAAGCAAGTCACCAGCTTGAGGACCCTGAGCATCTCCCTCTCAGCAGTAACACTGGTGAAATGAGCCGGTTTAACCAGCAGACCCTCATTAGGGTACTGTGGCCCCCTATGCCTCATCCCCCCCCCTTGGGACCCTGAGGAGGAGGATGCAATGCTCACTGCAGGCTGGACCAGCTGCTTCACTGTGGCTTCATCCCAGCCCTGGGCTGCTGCAAACAGGGAGCAGGAGCCAGAGCCATATCCTGAGCAGGGCAGAGACAGGGCAAAGCTGTCCCACAGCCCCAGTGGTCCCAGCCACAGCCCAGATGGGAACCGGGGCAGTCTCAGATACCTCAGCCCCAGCTCACCCCAAGGGACCCTCACATCATCTGGCAGGGATGCTACAGCCACATCCTCACACCAGGAGCAATGAACCTCCTGCCACAACCCTCTCTGGGGTGGTGGTGCCACCTCCTTCTTCTCCTTCCTCCTTCTCCTCACCCTTTATTCCTTCTGGCTGCCCTCAGGTTTTAATATGTCCCCCAGGTTTAACCCATCGCTGCCCTCCTGCCTGCATCTGCTCTGGCTCCCCTGGGCAGGCTGGGACAGCGGTGGCAGCTGCCACCAGCAGATGATTGTCCCTAAACCTTGCCAGAAGGGCACATGCTTGCAATGGTGTCCCCCAAAACTCTCATTTAATTCACCAGACACAGTCAATAGTGGGGTTGTGACCATGCTCCCCTGTGCCTCAGTTTCCCCCCTTGCCTGGGAGAGGCTCCAAGCCACCAGTGGGAAGCTTGAGCTGATGGCAGGGAGGATAAATAAACCCCAACATGTCCCTTGTCTTTCCTACAGCTGCTTTAAAAGGAGAAACACCACCCACAGCTGTGACAAATGTCTTTGTCTGGCTCACAAGTGGAATAGCTAACACCCAAAGAGCGGTGGCTGCTTATGTTCTGGAGTGGTAGGTGTATAAATATATAGTGAATAAAATGAATAGTTTTGTTTGTTCTGCTCTTATCTAATTTAATAGCTTCTGGGTGAGCAATTACTCTCTGTAACAAGAGCAAATAAGCAGCATTAGCGTAATTGGTTGAATATTACCTTGCTTTATGCTATATAATGCAACATTAGGACCTTAGCACTTACACTTAAAAGAAGGTTTTCTGCTCCAGTCAAGGCTGGAGAGATGCTCAGTGTGAGTTAGCCCTGTTTTCACCCCCAAACTAGCTCCTTTTTGCCATTTCTGGCTAGGAAGAACTGCT
The DNA here is from genome assembly GCF_023634085.1 of Falco cherrug. NCBI lineage: Eukaryota > Metazoa > Chordata > Aves > Falconiformes > Falconidae > Falco > Falco cherrug. Next base: position 1,936,834 of record NC_073703.1, on the reverse strand, counting down.
TGCTTTCCTTGCTATCTGCTGCAGAAGGTCTGCAGCATGAAATCTCTCCTGGAGGAAGGGATGAGAGATCTTGGTACGGGTCTGGATGCATCTCACCATGATGCTCATCCTCTCCCTCCACCAAAACATGACTGAAGCTGGCCTGGGCAGCCTGAAAACCTCAGCCCTGCTTGTGGCTGGGTTTAAAAGAGAAGGAAAAAAAAAATATCTGTCAGAAAAGCAAGAGAAATCAGCCCATCATCCTGGGCTGGACCAACTATGTACACAGGTTTAAATGGTCATTAATGCATCTCTTCTCGCTTGAAATCATATCTGGGTTAATGTCCTCGCCCGCATGCTCCATGATGGACATCTCCATTAGGAGCAATTGAGAAAGTGACAAGAACTGTCTGGGGAAAAAAAGAGAAATTGGCTTTTGAGTTGGGGAGAGGTGGAAATTTCATATAAATCTGCTTATTTGCTTTGTTGCTGATGAGTAAATGGAAGCAGCAGCTCTGGATCCAGGTGTGTGCCTAGAAGGAACTGGGACATGGTAGCTAAAAAACCCAAATCAGAACAGTTTTGGGATTTTGCTGGAGTGAGAACAAGCACCGTATATTCTCCAACAACCCCAAATGCTTCTCCCCACACCCCTCAGGAGCTGCCACATCTCTGCCCCATGGAGGAGGTGTTCATCCCTGGGAAGCAGAAGTAAAGCCCAATTCTTCCAGGTGCCCCTGTTCCCCTTTGAAAAAGTCCCAGCAGCTCCCAGTCTTTCCAGTTGCTTCACTGGTCTTGGAAGAAGGAACTGGAAAGCTGAAGGGCTCTTGTTCTGGCTGCGCCTCAGTTTCCCTCCCTGTGGGAAAGAAAGAGGGAGGAAAAGTGGACATGTAGACACCTTGAGTTTACCCAGAAGGACAGGGATGTAGCATCCATCCTGTCCCTTTGTCCACACACCACCTCTGGGTGTGGAGCACCCTCAGCCACTCTCATCTCATCTTATCCCATCATCTCTGCTCATTTCACCTCAGCATCCCATCCCATCCCATCCCACCCCACCCCAGGGACCCACTTCCCTGCGCAGGGATGGGCTGAGCCTGGCTGTATGCCTGGTGTCACCCCTGGAGAGAAGGAACCAAGACAATCTCTGTGCCCCCCAGCCAGCCTTGCCCCTCATCAAGGAGGCAGCAGCCAGCTGGGGGAAATAAAACAGAGGATGAGGAGGAGCTGGGAAGGCTGGTTTAACCCCATCAATGTCCATCTGCAGGAAGGGTGGCTTGTCCCCGGGTCCTACGGCAAGAGAGAGATCGCTTGTAAGCAGATATATTGGTCTGCTAAGGGCAGTGTGGAGTGAACTGGTGCAAACTGGTCCCCAGCAGCATTTGACACAGCCCTGAAGATGCAGAGCTCAAGTGTGAGCAGTTAGTTGCTGGAGCGAGGTGTTGGATATCTCTCAGGTGCAAAGAAACATGAAGCTGTGGCTCCTGTTACCTGCGCTGGGAGCAGGTGGGGTGGCTCAAAGAAAGCCATCACCCCCCACCTCTCCAAAAAAAACCCTGCACCTCACAAAAAGGCCTTTTGCAGGCAAAACACTTGTCCCCTTTAAACGTTTAGCAGGGTTACCTCCCAGCTGGTACAAGGCTGATTATCAATACACTTTCATTTATCCTGCAAAAGCCGCCTCATGCCGTGAAGCCACACGTCCGCCCGTGCCACGGCATCTAAACCTGGCCCAGAATAGCATCAAGCCCAAATCGGCTCACACTAATTGACTAACCTTGTTAATCTTACCGAGAAAAAAAAACACAAACCAGCCTAGTAGGTTGGAGAATTCCTGCTGCAAGCCCAAAGCCAGCTTCATTTCGATAAAAGCAATTTATACTCTGCTAAATACCCAGAAGCATCCAATGAGGTGGGCAGAAAGAGGTTTGAAACAGCCAGAACGGTGAGGTGGGGTTTGCTGGGTGGGATGCTGTGGGCACAGCCAGGTTGATGCAGCTCCATCATGGACTAGATGGATGCAGAAATCACTTCATTCAAGATAAGAAATGCAAGATTTGCAGAGAGAGGGGTGGGGGTAGCTGAAGAATGGATACAACAGGGGAAAACACATAATCCAGAGCAAGAAAGTGAGGTTTCAGGTATGGAGCAAGTGCTTCAGCAGCAAACTTCTGGCAAGGAGATGGGTCATGAGCACCCCACACCTGGGATAATGCTTCTACAAACAGAGAGCTTCCCCTTCGGTGCTGTGTTTGTCTGGATGCTGAGGTTCCACAATGGTGCCAAATCACCCCAAAACGTGGCCAGCACCTCATTACCCACGTGGCAGAGCCCACCATCTCTTGGGGCTTTCCCAGAGCAACCTGTCTGCCCCGTCTCATGCTGGAGCAAAGCACCATCATGACCTTCTCCACCTACAAACCCCATCCATCCCACCCTGCTCCTTCCCCTCCATCCCACCCCAGCTGTGGGTGCTTCCCCCGCCACGGCATGTGGGCTCCTCACCGCTGCCACCCCAGAGAAATCAAGGCAGCTGTTTTCTCCATCGCTGCACGAACACAGTCAATCACTTGCAGCACATGAACATTAAAATGCCTCTCAGCGCTGGAGAAAAACCTGCTGCCAAGATGTTTTTGATCTCCCCCAACAAGTTCCCAGCTCCAGCTGAGGTTTTGCTCCTTTCCAAGCACAACGATGCCTCCTCTTGCATCTGCCCATGCCAGGAGGCTGCACAGGGTGGGACAGCAAGCACAGGCACAGGGAGAACCCAAACCAACTCAGTGCCACCCTGGAGAGTCTCAGGTCAGGGCTTGGGCCATTGAGATGGATCAGCATCCTTCTCGGGAATCAGATGAGAAAGGACCAGCAGCCTCCATCCCTCCTGCCCAGCACAGAGGGAATTTGCTTCCGCAGCAGAAAAAAAGCCACCAAACACCAGCTCCACCTCTACAGAGCAGGTCCCACTACCATCTCCAGTGGGTTCCACCTTCCCACCCTCGTGGTGAAACCAGAGGCAGCACTGCCCAGGGAAAAGCAACCTCTTGAGCCCAGTACAGGAGCTGAAGCATGGTCCAGGGAAGGGCAATTCCCCAGGGACTCATTTGCCCAAGCCTCAGCCTGGGGTGACATCCCCCATGATGGAACTGCTGCTGCTGTTCCCTCCCTCCTCACCAGCATCCTGGCGGGGGGTGGGGGGGGGGGAAGAAAAACAACCCCAAAACCAAATCCTGCTGCATGCAATGTGGTTTGAAAAGGGAAGGAAAGAGGAGGAGGAGAAAGTGAAGCAGTGAGTCTTGGGAAGCATAATCTTGTTAAAAATCTCAGCAGGGATGCAGTGTAATTAATCCTAACAAATTCATCGCAGAATGATCCCTCGGTCAGTTTGGCATAAATTGGGAGCTGGCTCCTATGGCGTCATCACGAGGAGGTAGCAGGTACCTCTGGGTACTTTACAGCAAGTGAAGCAGGATGAATCCTTCCCTTTCTGCTGCTGCTGGGGCTGCTCTCACTGCCGAAGAGGTGGCTGCTTGCTCAGAAGGGTTTTTGCCAGGTTATCAGGTGGCAACAGGGACAGGGACCCTGCGGGCTCCCGGGTACCCAAATCCCCCCAAACAGAAATGGGGAGTGGGATGGGGATGCTCAAGCGGGCACAGCCAGTCCTTCTCCTCTGCAATTACATTTAGGAAAACAAGGCTAGGATGTTCCCAGATTTTAGCGGCAGAGTGAAATGAATTGAGTAAATAAATACATGTTGATTTGCTCTGGATTTCTGCAGGAATAGCCTTTTGTCCCTCATTTTGCAGAGGCACCATCACAAACTAAGCCAGCACTGACACGACTGCACTGCTCGACCTCCCCACCTCCTCTCACCCTCAGCAGAAGCAATGGATACCCTCTGTCAGACAAGTTTTGCCCTAATAAATGCCCCATCCATCTAAAATAAGAAGCATTAAAAATCTCTCCTGTTTCAGCTGGAAAACAATGTTTGGCTTAAAATATACAGGGATAAATGTGCTTTGATGTCTCATGAAGACAGAGAGGGACGTCTGTGCTTCATCATCATGTGCTGTCTTGTAAGATGTCCCAGGCCAATGAAATAATAAAGAAACACCCTCAACTTGCTGGAGCCAGGGAACCACTGCTTTTAGCATTCCGTTCAGCCCTGGACTGGGATGTTGGGTTTTGGGTATCACCGGCACCCCAACGCCCTTGTACTACCCTTCCCAGCGTGGGAGGGCTTTCCTCCCCAGAGGCTTTCCCAGCTTTCTTCTCCTCCTCCCCACCTCGCCTTATCTCCTAAACGAAGTATGTCAGGCAGCATTAGCTCATCCTTCCCCTGATCCCTGCCCAGGGAGCATCCCCTGCAAAACAAATAGCTCCGTGTCAGCAGAAGTGTCTGGAGTGATAAAAGCCATTCAGCGGCGGCAGGCAGCTCCGTATGACCAACCACTGGACACTCCCAAACTTATTAGGACCTTGAGTATATCGGCAGGTTTTCTGCCTCACCCCTCCAGCCTGGCTGAGGATGAATGAATTCCTCACTAGCTGAAGTCTCTTGCTTCTTCTTTAACCCTCATGGAGATTTACATTTCTTCGGGCTTTCATCTTTCTGGGGAGATGACAAAGTCCGATGCTTCCTTGTTCCACAGCAAGGTGCACGGTGGCTGCTTGCCTCAGTTTCCCCCTCTGTAAAAAAAAAAAAAATAAATTGGTAATTTTTAGCAGTTTTGAATCTGTTTATCTGTTGCCGACATCCTTGGTGCTGGCATGACATGCTTGACTGCAAGAAGACAGAAAAAGCAGGAGGGTCCTGGGAGATGCTGCCCAGCGTCGTGTAGGGTGAGGTACCTGGATGGCTTCAAGCCAGGGGGCTGACACGTGGGCAGCACACGGAGCTCCCCTCTGAGACAAGCATCTCCCTCTGAGGCATCAGGCACGGTTCAGCACATCACCATGCTCTGTTTCAGGAGCAATTTTCCTCCCTGTGCTTGTTTAGTTTGTTGTGAACTTGTCTGGTGATGGGGAAGGTAAGCCCATCCAGCTCTTTGCAATGTGAAGCAGAAGGGCTTCCCTCCCACCACCACATTTTTCCCTCCCCCCTCCCTTTTTTTTTTCCCTTTTTTCTCCCTTCTTTTCCTTCCCCCTCCCCCCACCCCCGGCCCTTCCTTGCCCCCCCCCCCCCCCACACACCCCCTTTTCCCTCTCCTGCCACTCACTGTCAGGATGTTGTTCCTGCTCCTGTTCTCCCATGGGACCTGCTCCCATACCACCAAGGCCACAAGCATGTAGGAATTTTATTTTGGTAGGGCTTCCCCAACAGGACAGCCTGGGGGGGCAGGTGGGAGAGGGGCACGGAGGGAGTTAACATCAGGGGAAGCCTGCAGGCAAAATCTCCAAACCCAGATAACCAGACCCTCAAATATGATGGGTTAAACTCCCTGATAAGCTACAGAATAAAGCAACAAACCAAATTCCTTGATGTTCCTTCTGAAAAGACCCCAAATTTATCCCCTGCATTATGGTTGAGGGTCTTACAGACCTGGGACAGACCACAATGGTCGGAGGGACACACATAACACCCATGCACACAGGTAGGTTTGGGCGCCCCATGTTTTGGTTTTGGTGTTTGCCTCCCCCTGCCAAAGAAAAAACAAAAAACCAAAAAAAGCAATTTATGGTTCAGGGACCTCCTGAGTCATGGGTGCCTCTGAAGAGGTGATCCCCAAGCAGCCAGAGGATAATGAGAACAAACACATGCCACATGGGCTTCACCAAGACAGAAAGAGTCTGTGCAAATATTAATTTGAGATAATCAAAGCTACCAGGAAGTGGGGCCAAAGGATGAGCTGCAAGGAGAAAGACCTCTCTCCTTCCCATGGACCAGGAGCTGCTGATACGTGGGGCTGGCTGGATTGATGCAGGGTGCTTGGGGTGCCTGGACAGATGGATGCAGGATGCTTGGGGTGCCTGGACAAATGGATGCAGGATGCTTGGAGTGTCTGGACAGATGGATGCAGGATGCTCAGGGTACCTGGGCAGACAGATGCAGGATGCTCAAGTTGCCTGGGCAGATGCAGGACAGGTAGGGATGACCAAGGATGGGATCTTAACACACACTCACCTCCCACAGCCTCCAGATATTGTCAAAGGAGTTGAACATTTGCTGGAAGGAGAAGCAAAAGCAGGGGACCAATGAGTGAATAACTTGAAGGCCTTTTCCTTCTGAAGATGAGAAAAGCAAACCCTAGGGCAGAAACAACGCTGTATTTTAAGGGCAAACAGGAGCAGCTGAGAGCCATGGAGATGGGAGGTAAAAGCCAATGTGGCCAGCGAAAATCAGGCTGTTAAACCTGGAGGAGAAGGAACATTTTCCACCCAAGCAGCATAAGGACTGGCCCATGGCAGGACAGCTCGGGAGAGGTCTACAGCTGCAGCTTCGTCTCCTTCTTCATGCAGCTCACAGGGTAAAGGAGATAAATTCAGAGGAGTGAGTGTAAAGGGCTAAGGGCTTCCAGAGTCTTGCCATGGAGCCATCTCAGGAGAGCCAAGACACATAACCCCTGCTCGGTGGCCTTGACCCATGCCCTCAGCATATTTAGCAGGTTTAGGTGACACCAATTGCTGTGCAAATATTTAAATCCTTTGCTGGCCCCCTCCCTAAATGCTGCTGCTGGATAAGAACATATGGGGGTGTTTCCCGCTGGATCTGTGGAGGTGCTGACAGGTTTGGGACTCACCCAGGGGTTTTGCAAAGGTGGGATCCGTAAATCCAACCAAAGTCTTCAGCATGATGAAGCTCTTCCCCATACCTATGTTCATCACACACCTGTGCTTCTGGTGGACAGGGAAAGCAGGAACCCAGGGCAGGGAAAGCTCCTGTGGCCCAGCTTGTCCATAGCCATAAAGGCCCCATAAGAGAGGATTCAGCCCCTTTTTACCAAAATTCCATCCCCTACAGGAATCAGCACTGCCTGGGCAAGGTGGATGAAGGCCACCCCAAAGTGATGCTCACGGAGAGGTGGCCGGGAGGAGGGACCTGGCCTGGGGGGGTGGGGGGGTGGCAGCAAAGGTGAGCTGAAGGCTGTAGGTGGCTGTTTCATCCACAGTGGGAGGACATCAGGCCAGGAGCAGTGATGGACTTTCACCACCTGGTCTGTTTGATCCAAGGAAAAAGCACCCAGAAACTTATTGTTTCCTGGAGGAAGAACTGGAAGAGCCAATAGAGCCCATGATCCCTCTTGACCAGGAGATGGAAGAGCAGGAACATCTCACTAAAGCCTTGCTGGTACACTGCCAATGGAGGGGCCATCCAGACACGCTTGATATACCAGGGGGCAGAGATGAGATTGTCACCACTGGATACCAACGGGAAAGGTACTCCCCGAAAAAGCCCCTTGGGGCCACGTGGGACATGCTGCCCCCCTGCCTGCTCTCCGTCCTCTGCATTGCACACACAGCTCAGCAAAAAGGTCTTCTCCAGCTGCTGCTTCTCCACCACACTTCGGCCTCATCTCATGTATAGTCTCTGCAGGTCCAAGCCCGGAGGGAGAGACATCCACCCACGCTGGACATTTGGAGTGGGGTGTTCATACCAGGCTGTTCACACCATCACATCCTGCACACATAAATACCTTGGGGAAAAAACTTCATGGGCAAAACAAGCCTGAGAGAGGGCAAAGCTAATTTCCTTACCTGGAGGACTCAAGGGGGCTCCAAGACAGCTTTCCTACCCTGATTTTGACCACAGTTTTCCTCCTGATCCAGGAGTCCCACCATTCCTGCTGCCCCAAGTTTTGCCTGCACTCTTGCCTACATCCACAAGAAGTTTGAGCTCTGAGCAATGTGTGTAACCTCCAGCAGCTCTCTAAGCAGTCCACACAGAAGGTTGGAGAGTGATTCCTTCTTCACCCAGCCATGGGAAAGAAAGGGAGCAGAAAGATGTATCTGGCTGAAGGTGTGACAATTTTTCTAAGATCTTCTCCAGCTGGATGCAGCACCTTTCATTTCTAAAGCAACTTTGTCACAGCAAGGCACTTGGAAGAAAAAAACCCAAACCTTACCTTCTTGCTTTGGCTGGGTTGATTTATGCAGGTTACATTGATTTGTAACATAAATTTTGCAAGATCATTTAATATTCCTTTTGTTGTACAACTTGGAGAAGCCTAAATGGGAATCTGAATATAATAACACGTTCCACTGAAGTAAGATCCTTTCATCCACCAAAAAAAAATGGACCCAGAGGTTCTTCCTTGGCTCCCAGCTTTGCTCTAATGACATCTCTATATCCTGTCTTTCTATATATAATTCCCTTTCTCTGGGTCACTCGACCCATTGCTGCAAAGCTGATGGCTCCAGGTGATGCAGTAGCAGGTGCCAGATCCAGCAGTCAAATGCTGCAGCTCACAGTGAGAAAAATGGTAGAAAAATTCCATGAACTGGAGAGGCTGTGGGGATTTTGAGGTGTTCAGAAACATAATGACGTGATGGGGCTGGGGCAGCCAGGGGGTAGCACAGGTGGTTGCCATCCCTCCCTCTGTCACCACCATGGGGCAAAGACACTCAGCCTGTTATTTCAGCTGGGTAAAAATCCAGCATAGATAGCCACAGTCCTGCTGCAGCTGATGAAGAGGAGGGAGGGTTTCATCGCAGCCTCCCCCCCAAGCCCCAGCACACAATTTCAAAATCATCTTAAGGTGATGCAAGATCTTCGCATGGTCTTTGGTGGCATTGACCCCATCCCTCCCGCAAGGACTAGTTGCCAGCCAGATTAGGGATCTGATCAGGCTTGCAGCTAGCTCTGTGCACATCTGCAGGGTTAGTTACCCTGCAGGGAGCTGGACACTGACATTCAAGTCACCGTAACCTCACTGGGGACCCCACGTTCCCCTCCCCACTGCCATCAGAACTTACCAATGAAGCTGTGGACATAGGAGAAACCCCTGTGCTGTGTCTCCAGAAGCAGTTGGATCTTGTCGTACATCTTGTACAGCCTCTCCTAATCCTGCCTGCTAGGAGGGGCATGGCTGAAAAACTACCCCAGGGTTTGGATCAGAATGGGATTTTTTATTATTTTACCCCAGTTTGGATCCAGAGGGCTGTGCAGGATCGGGGAACGGGCTGGCAGACAGACGTATCTCCACGTACTGTCAACCACAAGCATCTCATGAACTTCCCAGTGAGACATTTCCACACCTGTGGCTGCGTGAAGGATGCCAGAACCTGGGGATGACAACCTGGCACCTCAGGCACCCCATCCATGCCCCCAGGAGTGGCTTTGTGGCCATTGTCTGCTTTTGTGGCCAAACAGACCCTTGTGAAGGTGGCAATGTCCCAAACCATGCTACTTGGGCAAGCAGTTTCAGGGTTTCCTGCTAAAGCAGTCCCAGTTTACAAGCTCATTTAAACCTAAACAGCTCAGCAGAAGATCCCAGATTTAGTCATTCCCAGATGCACTGGGGCTCCCTGGTGTCAGGAGAAGGGAGAGGGCTCAGGGGATGCTGCAGGGGCACGGATGGCAGCTACACCCCCTTGTACGGGGGGGATGCCTGGCACTTTTGCAAGATCAACCACATGTCATGACCCCTCTTGGACCACACAACTCCATTTCCAAGGAGGCAGAGGCATCCTCTCCCTCACCTCCCCATCCCTGGGTCCCAGAGCTGTAGGTCTGTACACCAGCTGGACAGATTCTGAGAAGTCACTCGGCCAAAAAGCACTGTCCCCAGCCTCCACGCCACCACCAAGCCAGCCCTGAACACCCCAGCTGCTTCCCAGACTCTGCTTTTAATCCCAGACAGGAAAATTTCTCACTACCAGCCCAGCAAGAGGGAAGCAGATTGTTTTTGCAGCTTTCTGCAAGTGTGACAAGGTGTCTGGGTTCATCTCGGAGCTCTTCCCGACTGCTTTCAGAGGAATGAAAAGCTGTTTTTAGAGGCTTAAGAAAAGGAGGGAATTAAAAAAAAAGGTGTTTCACTGTAAGAATCAATTCTCCCTCACTGGGCAAAGCTGACTAATTTGTAAACTGTGAGAAAAGAATAAAAAGAAGCCAGCGAGCAGGAAACGCCAGATGAGGATAAGTGCAGAGCATCTCTAGGCAAAGGGATGCCGGTTCCTCAAGGACTTATCCTCCTAGAAAAACAGGGAGGAAAAAGTAAACTTTCTGTGGTGGTTTCCCCTTCAGATGGCACCTAGGTGGGCCTCCCAGTGAGGTTGGGGACCCCCTGGAGCCACCCTCTCTGCTGTGCAGCTTGCTTACCCTGTTGATGGGTACCTTCTTGGCTCTCTACAAGCAAGAGGAGAGTAGTGCCAGCCAGGGAAGGGTAGCAAAGGCTCCCCTGGCTCAACACCATCCTAAAGGTCATAAACTACATCAGCAACCTGCTTGGCTCCAGCACAGCTCCTATTGATCATGTACCCCAACTCCCTTGGTGGGAAAATGCAGCCCCAAGCCTACATCACTGCATTTAATTCCAGTCCAAGCCCACTTTTAGAGGATAAAAGGCAAGTGCAGTGTGGGTTAGCATCACTAATTAGAAACAACCAGAGAGGAGGAATTAAGGAGATGAAAACCAGGGGTGGAAATGGTATTGGAATCTGAAATTTCTGCATCCAGCAGAAGAAACACTTAATGACACGACTCCTGGGGTCCAAAGGCAGGTCCTGAAGGAGGGGCTGTGCAGACCGCAAGGCATGGGAACACCACCGATGCTGCTGCCCAGCTCTCTGAAGGGAAGGGGAGCAGGGAAATTCGCTTTTTCTTAAACCCAGCACCAAACCAAAGGGAAGCAAGAGTGAATTTGTGCTCCTTGTGCTTCTGCTCCCTCCTTACAAAAGAGTGGGCTTCAGCAGAAGTGTGGCCATCCTGGGAACAGACAGGCCATGTCACCATCACCAGCACCCACGTAGCAGTTCTGCCACCTTGGGGCTATGGGACTGGAGAAATGGTGCAGAAAACCTGGGCTGGCTCTGGGTGAGCCAGGTCAAGGTGTATTCCCAAACCAGGAGACCTAAACTGGAACATGCCCCAGGTCCTGAGTGATGCCAGCTCAGCCAGTGCTTATTGAGGCACAAGTCCGAGACGACCGACCTTTCAGATCCTGTCTCCGAAACATCTTTATGGCTCCTTTCAATCACCCTGTGTACATACAGTTGGACTTTCACCTCCCAAAGAAATCCCCTGGGCTGGAAACAGCATCTGGAGAGAGTTATGAAGAGGTACGGTGTAGGCTTGCCCGGTTTTTACTCCTCTCCAAGTGGAGTAACAGACAGGGACCAGGAGAGCTGCCCAGACCTGGGGAGCCCCATGTACCAGCAGGGAGAAAAAGGAGAGTCTGAGCTGAGGGATGTTGGTTTGGGAGGAGGCACTCTGCAGCGATGCTGATGCATCACCCACTTATAAGAGGAGAAGAGGGGAGGGGATCACAAGCCTGCAGGGCAGAGATGTGCTGATGGATGCTGTGAGGTCACAGGGACAGGAGTTTGCTGAGATACGAGGTCACGCGGCATTTTCAGCCAGCAACTCCTCTCCAATCCGAATCCGAGCCCCTCAGCAAAGAGCTAAAGGTGCCCAAGTCATTTAGCATCTCTTGGGTTTGCTGATGACCCATTTACAATGGCTTTGGTAGATCTCAGTCTACATCCCATGTATAATGTGATTACAAGGCTGTATAATTGCTGCATAATTGTCCTTCTTCCTGAGGCTGGTGCACCCTGGGGTTCCAGCTTCTCAATCTTAATTAAAAAGAATAAATCTTAATCAATCTCAATCGTAATTTCAGAGCCGGGAGGGGTGGGGGGGGGTAGGGGGAGCATCCCCCAGCATACAACCAACCTTTGGGATGAAAGGGGAACATGAACCCATGTGCAGAAATCAACCTGACAAAGGTCTCAGAGGTGCCATGCCCCATCATTAGGGGTCTAATTGAGGACTCTCTTCAACAGTGCTTTAACTCCTCAGTGGCTGCTCATTTGGCAGAGCAAAGCCTCAGGAAGATCCACCTCCCAGCTACAGAGCATTTCCAAGCAGCCAGGTATCCTCTTCCCTGCATTTTACAGGGAAGGAAAGCAGGGCATAAGCAGAGCTGCCTGCCATCCTCCGACTACTGGGAGGCAGGATGGAGCAGATCAGCCTCTTCATGTCCTTGAATCAAAGGGAGTGATGCCACATCTCATTTTTCTCAACAGAAGTTTGCAACAGGAGCTTGAGACTTCCAGTTCCCCTTTCACCCATCTACTGACAGCCCTTTTGGTTGCAGAAATGCACTGACCTGTGGGGCCAGGTCCTGCCTGCCAAGCAAGAAGCCACGTTAGTGATGGGGCAGAGCTAATAAAGGCTTGCCAGGATGTGGCTGCCAAGGTGCTGGGACCCAGGGAACCCGGGGATGAGGAGAAAGGGCTTTCCAAGAGAAGGGTTTTCCAGGGCAGGAATCTGGAAAGAACTGCTGAAGGGGAAGGTAGGAGTGAAGGCAGAACTTAAGGGCAGTGTGATGGGGAGGAAGCCACCCCAAAGGCTTTGCAGACGCCTGCTGAACATGAGCTGCCCCATGCAGAGAGCCTGCTCCTGGAAACAAAGCCTGTGCCTTGGCCTCATACCTGCTGAAGCGGTGGGTCAGACATCCCGATGATGGCTGGGGTAGTTGAACAAAAAAACAGGGAGAAAACAAACAGGAACTAGGGTAAGAGAAGCAAAAAGGAAAAGGAAAACAACTAGAAAGGCAGATAGACATAGTTAGGGTCTGTCTCCTCCAGTGCAGACCCTGGGTACGTGGCGGGAGCCTGCAATGCCTGGCTGGCTCAGCTGCAGACAGCTGTAAATCAACCTGTCAGCCCCCGTTATTGCAAGCGAACCACCAGTCACCTGAGAAACACAGCTGCTAACAGCCAGGAGGGCATGAGAGAGATGCTCGGGCAAGTACCGCTCAGGGGAAGGTGTGCCCGCAGCCCCCACCGTGCTCCTGCATCCTCCTATCCAGGGCCAGGAAAGCGGCACCATTAGCCCTGATGCTTTGAGAGGAAAGCCACCCAGAGAGCAGGGTTTGCACTTGGAGGGCTGTCATGGTGTTAGATGATGCAGCACACAAAAGAAGAGAGGTCTAGATATGCAGAAATGTTCTCTCAGAACTGTCTCATCGAGGAGTAACTGGGCCAGCTCTCATCTCCTGTATTAACTACTTTGCCTTCGCTTCTGTCTGAGACCAGCAAGGATCTGCCCCACTTGGTGTCCAGGGAAACCTCAGTAAGCTGCAAAAGGGCTAAGACAGAGTGAAATGAGAGGAAAAGAAAAAAAGAGAGATCCCAAGAAGCTTTGGAAAGAGCTGATAGAGGAGGAGAACTCAGCTAATTACATCCTCAAAAACCTCGCTGCTTCCAAATGAATTTTTAATGAAAAAAATAATTCTCTTTTACAGTTATTTAACATAGAAAGGAAAATCTCTGGAGATTGCCACACCATCCCCCAATATCTACTGCATCTGGGCATCTCAAGACTACATGGACTGGTGAACTAGAGCCGTTTCCAGACAGATCCTGACCTTGGGAGGCAGGACCAGATATTAATCCAGTCTCACACAGACTGAGAAAATGCTCTTTAAAGTAGAGGCAGGGAGATGGGAACTCACCGGGGTTGGGTGGCGATGACAGCCCTGGAAGGAGACTTCCTACAGAGGCCCCACTTGGAGGCTGAAGTAGAGTTTTCTATTTAGCACAGAATGCACCTCAGTTCCCCAGGGCTCTGAAAGCAGCGATAAAGTCCTGCCTAGGACAGGACTGCAGGAAGGTAGATGATGCCACAAACCGAGAGCAGCCAGTACCCCAAAACACCTCCTCCATTCCTCAGGGGAACCCCCAGGATGGACTTCATCTCCACACCCATGTCACGCACTGGCATGGCATGGAGAGGGGCATTAAGCATCACAGTACATGGCTTCTACCTCCCTGCAGCCTGCCCTCACGGTCTGACCTCCCCCTCTGAACCAGTGCTTTATTCCGAGGACAGGGTACCACAGCTGGGGTCTCAGCATTGCAGTTCAGCTCCTTCCCAAGCCCTGAGCGAGGTCTGCCTGGAGCCAGACGAGGAGATAATCCCTCATGAGCCATAAGCCATGAAAAACTTTGCTCCCCTTTGGAGATAAAGCGAAAACTGAGTATAGATACAGTGAGCAAACCCCACTGTGATTGGTTCAAAAAGGTGGAAAGAAATTCTAAAACTCCAGCTTCAAGAGGGAATCATTCCACACCATTTCAAAACATCTGGACCCATCATCACCGGGTCCTGGCTGAGATGCTGCTCCTCTGTGTTAATGCAATGGACCTGAATGAGGGGTTGTGCAAATAAATCCTGTCTTTGTTTTAAAACTTCTTTCAGCTGATGTCTTCTGCTTCTCACCTTGTGAAGAAGAGCAATCATTCCCTGCCGCTCAGGTTTTTATAGACCTCTGTCACCAACCCCATCCGTCATCCCTTCCCTGTGCCAATGAGAGTTGGCTTATTTAAGCTTTCCTCACACATAAGCAGTTCCACCCTGCTGGTCTCCCTCACACCCCTCACAACTGCTGCCTAAGGGGCTCCGACTCCCCCACAGCAGCTAGGAGCCATGAGACACACCTGAGAGGGGTGCAGGCACTGTGGTACACCTGGGTGGAACCTCTAAAAATAAAAATGTGATTCTTTCCACCTTAACCATCTCACATCCACTTAAGACCACTTTCAAGCAGCATTCAGACCCATGATCTGGAAGCCTGATGTCCTAAATTGCGTGTCTGCAGTCACTGAGCAACTCCTAACTACTCTGCCTGGTGAGTTCAGCTCAGCCGTTGTGCCCTCTGGTCTTCTGGTTCCCAGCAGCCATAAAATTTTAAGGGGAAAAAAAACATTAATAAGAATTTATAAGGGATTTCCAAGAAGCTCTTGTCTCCTTCTTGAGTGGGTCAAAGGTGGACCCTCAGAAACGAGCAGGGAAAGGAGGGGAGCTGTTCTTTGACCGAGCCAAGATCTCACTAAGCAAGATAGTCTTGAAAGACACTGAAGGCAGGGGAACTTTGTGAGGCAGAACAGGGCAGTGGGATGGAGGAGCCCCTTTGGGCAGCAAAGCCACCATCAGGCAAACAGCTGTTTAGCTTCTCTGACAGCATCTTCCAATGACCCATTCATCTTTTATGGATGGAGGGCTGCAAACTCTCCCTCTCTGTCCCCAGTTTTGTTCTTAAAAACTGTTCTATCAAAGAGATCTATGAAAGGCTCCGCTCCCAGCTGACAAGCTATCTATTTAAAGTTTATATGCCCGGGAACATTCACAAAGACTTATTAATGGGAAACTGCTGAAGGGAGCAAGCCCACATGCAGCCACTACACAAATATGTCTCCATTATCATTTAATGCTCCCCAGACTGGCGAAGCAGCACGTTCTCACTTCTCATCCCATCCTCTCCCTGCTTCAGTAATTGGGACTCATTCACCACCAGCAAGAGCAGGTAGCTCCGAGGGTCTGACAGAGTGGGACCAGATGGCACATGGAGGTCCACCTCACTGAGAGGGTGAAGCTGGACACAACCTGCCCCAGTGTCCCAGCTGCAATGACAAGAAGGAGCCTCCTCTAGGAGGTGCCTGCAGTGGATGGCTGCCATTGAGGACTGCATCTCCATCATGGACCACGTTGCTTCAGTCTGTGTGGAAGGAGAGTGGCGGCCATGGGAATGACAAAGTCACATCTCCTGGGGATCAAAGCAGCAGGCAAGTTTAAGATGAGACAAGATGAAACCATCTCCAACACATGCTGACAACTTAGAGTATTATAACCCTTTCTGCCGAGATCCCAGAAGACATATGGGGGGTCTGGGTGGAGAAGGAGGTTTGGGGTAGAAAGGGCTGGGGGCTTGCAGAGCCAGGGGCTCCCCGCTGCCCCAGGAGGCTGCTGCAGGGCGTCCTGCACCTCAAGGTCAAGGCCCACGGGGAAAGTCCAGGCACCTTGCTGCCATTGTGTGGCATGGGGAAGAAGAAAGCAGCAGAAAGGTTGAGTTGTGGCCCGTGCCTCCTCTCAGGGCTGCTTGCTGAGCTAATCACAAAGAAATGCCCTTGCTCTGGCAGCTCCACAAACCTAGAGAGGGTCCTTTCACCCCTTCTGAGCACTTGCTGCCTGGGGAAGACCACCTTCTCCAACACTGGCTTCATTCAAGCTAGGAAAAGAAAGAAATGAAATAAAAGTGTCCTTCCCAACCAACCCATATCAGCTAAGAAATGTGATTGCATTCATGTATGCGTGCCCTGGGTGGTGTTTTCCTCCAGGCATGCTGAGAAGCAGAGCATGACCTTGGCTTCTTGAAATCAAAGATTTATCAGCAAACGCCTGCAAAGCTCATCAAACCAGGCAAGGAGTGGAGCAGAGATGAATGGACAATAAGGGCATCACTCTTTCCTCTTCCCAACGCACATGTAAATAAATACAGGGTTTCCAGCCAGGCGATGACATATCAAATGTGGCCGATCCAAGGTAATTGCTTGTGCTTTTTCTGGCTTAAGATTTCCAGCCTTGGGGTTTTCCACCTGGAAGAAATGCCCCGCTCTTTTGATAAATACCTCTGGCCATGCAGCTGGTGTTTAGTTTGACAAGAAGACAAACCAATAAAGGTCTTGAAATGAGGAGCTAAAAAATGGATACTAAGCATGAGAAGAATTCCTTTGTGGTGAAGGACGGAAAATCCTGGGGCTGTGAAGCCCAGGTTGCTGAGACTGATGGAGATAGAACAACGTATGTTGGAGAGGGTCAGTAGGGAGCTGCCGGTCCCCCTATCTCTGACCACGACCTTATGCTGAGCTCCCTCCACAGACCAACATCACCAAGAACATTTCACCCTGACATCTCCATCACTCCTGCTTGCTGCAGGCTCTTCATTCCTGCATCACCCATGACCATTTCCAAGATGGTCCAAATGCCCCCGTGCCTATCTCCAAGCACCTGGTAGATGTTCTGAAGCAATGAGGCAGCAGAGACCGGAATTTCTGCTCTTATCCTTATTCAGACTTGCACCGCTGCTCTGAGCATTTCCATCTCAGAGGATGGAGCCACACACCTCTCCTGGCAGCAAGAGAGATGCTTTTGTAGGCAGACGAAAGCTCTGCTATAGGCAGGCAGTGCCTGAGGTGGTGCTTAAACCCATCTCTAAGCCTGTGAAGAGGCTATATAAATGGACAGCAATGCCAAACCTCCTTCTTCCCCCGCAGCCAGGTGGTAAAGGCCATCACAGCTAGAAAAAGGCATTCCCCAATGCCCACAAATCCAACTAATGCAGCAGCCTCACATATTGATCACCTGATGTGGCCAAATTAAGCAGCTGCTGGGAATTCCCACCTAAATTTACAGATGCTGCTTTGCGGCACATGGATTTTTGTGAGGACACAAAGGATGTCATTTTTGTTATCATTCCATTTGTTCATGATATTACTTCTTTTTAGAGGTCCAATAAATTTTTAAAAAAGCACTTTTATTGAGCCATTTCCTAATGAACAACGCTGCCAACTGGCTTCTTGAAAGAAGTCAAGGTAATATTGACACTTTATGTCAATGTAGTAAAAAGCAAAATAATGTTGTTAACTCCTCAAAGCTCACAGGTCCTAACCTGCGTGGAAATGCCTTGAGACACAAAGAATAGATCTACCATAAATATATTATCATGAGGCACTTAATACTGCATACCAGCACCTTCTATGGAGCCCAGGCTTGGATTTCGGTGGGAATTAGCCTTATATATAAGCTCAGCCCAGCATTTACTGCAAGGTTCCCCATCTATTGGGAAAGGTTTCTGCTGTCTCAGGCTCTGTGGACAGGTTGGGTGTTGTGTTGGGGCATCTCAGCCTGGAGGTCACTACAGGGAGAAGGGATCAGTGCTGGTTCTCACCTAAAGGCAACCTGAAGAAGCAAGCAGGCCTGGAGAAGGAGGGCCAGATTTCATGAGGACCAAAGGAAGAGATGCAAAATGGGGTCAGGCATAGCAAGCGCGGATCAAAAACCAGCAGGAGAGAGTGGAAAAGGAGAGTCAGAGAGGCAGACAGCCTTCCAATTTCGTTGCTTCACCTTGCAGCATCGCCGACAGACAGCCCATCTGGCTCAGCCCCCGGCGACGGGGCTGGGAGAAGATGCTCCAGTCCAGAAAAGCAGTCAGGGACTGGGAATAGACAAGAACAACTGTCCTCAGTTCGGCTTACGAGCTCAAAAATAGCCACCCACTGCAATTAAATCATTGGCAGGTTATTCACCAACATTGCAAGCCCAGCACAGACTCCTCGTTTGGAGGTTTCAGTCATTGGAAATAAGGTTTGTTCGGGGTGAGCTGGAAAATTACAGGGGGCAAGGAGACAAATCACACTGAGATCACCTATCCTGTTGTTTGCTCGGAGTGAATTACACTGGTTTAAATTCAGACATGAGGTTATACCCAGGACATATTTCCTAGATAAATAAGCCACTAGCCTTTTCTACTTGTAACCAGGCAACATGCAGACATGTGGGTGTAGGACGCCAATGAATGTTTATATTGGGTATTATAACCTTTATTTACTGTTGGACCGTCTCTATTCTCTCATTCTGAAGAAGAAAGGAAGGTTTATTGCCAAGCTGAGTGGATATGGACTCCTGCCTTATAGTCAAGCCCTACATGGGGAAAAAAAAAAAAAAAAAAAAAAAAGGTATTAGACCTCCATCCTTCCCCAAGCATCAGAACAAGGGTCCTGCCACAGCTCCTGGCATGGGGAGCAGCTCTTTAAACATTTAACATGCTAAAAATCAGCAGCGAGTGAGATGGAAAAATAAAAAAAAACCACCCCGAGCAGCTTAATTTTCAGCCTTTAGAGACATAGAGTCATTAAGCTTTCATGTCCACCCTTCACCGCCTCCCTGCCTGGCCCCGATCTGCTTTAGCAAACACACGGTCCCAAGGACCGGGGCCTGCTTTAAGGTGAGGGACGGAAGGTAGGGCACCAGCACCTGGACACGGGATACTGAAACACAGCATCCTCAGGGAAAGGTGGTTTCTAGGGTTAGTCTGTCCAGGATGACTTTCTTTCTGTGCCCAGAGATCTCCCTTCCACCAACCCTGCAAGACTGCCAGGGATACAGGGGACATCCCTGGTGGTATTAGAAAGGTAACCAGTATGGGCATATATATATATATATATATATATACACATATAAAATATATAAATGTATAAACAAAAATATAGTAAAAATTTATTAAATATATATATAACACATATCCTTTTCTATTTTAGTGAAGTTTTCTCAAAAGGATCTCATGGGAATGATTAATAATAAACTTCTTATGAAGCTAGACACTGCAATAATACAAAACATATCAAGGAAAAAAAATAATCTCCAGAATGGTTCAAATTAAGGTCCTGTACTTTTTTCCTCCCCCATGCCTTGTGTTATGCGGAAGCTGTCCCAAATTCCCCATTTCACCCAGGTTTCTGACACAGGACAGCAAATTCAGGCTTTCCCTTCTGTGGAGTAAACCCACATGAGATGAGCAGATATGTTTTCTGTAGGTTTACACCAACCAGCAGTGTGACCGGGTCACCCACGTGAAACAGGAACCCCCAAAGCCATGCTGCTGGCTGTCCTCTCTGCTCCACACCCCATCGATGCACGGCAGCCTTGGGCTTCTGTGCACTCGTACAACAAACCCAAGGTCATTTAAGCCCTTAACAAGGTGGGGGTCTCCTGTCCCCAGCACCCATGGGCATCCTGGCCCATGACAGAGAGCCTGAGAGGTGCAGAATGGTGCCCAAAGGGGAATGCATGCTGGATGCGGACTTTCAACATGCTGAGGTCCACCTCCACACACACCCCCCCACCCCACCCCCCAACCCCCCCACCCCCCCCCGACACTGTCCCTCCCTTTTACTCCATCTTAGTTAAAAAGCGTCTTTGGGGATTTTTCTCCACTCCAGGAAAAAAACCCCGAACAATTCCCATATGAGCAATTCCAAGCAAAACAAGGCCAAACTATCCAGCAAAATTTATTTCCAGATGAAGTGATGGCTTTATGGTAAACAAGGTGCCTCCAGCCCCTGGCGCAACCTGATCTCCAGGTCCCACCACGAGAAGGATGCTCCCCCCATCACTGCAGGGGTAACCCCCAGACACTATAGCAGGTACCAGCACCCCCACCTCTGCACAGCATCACTGCAAAACCCAGGTCTTGGCCATGCTGGGACCCACAAGGAGATACTCCTGTGCACAAGTATTCACCGTGGTCGGAAAGTGACACCCCCACTGCTCCTCCTGACCCAGCTGAGCCACCAAGCAGGTGTTAACCACCAGTCTCAAGCTGCTGACAGCCCACTATGGCATCCATGCAATAAATCCATAGATATAGTTGTATACTGAAGCATTAGTGAAGTCCTCAAGCTGCCCAGCTGGTGGGGACAATGCGCACCAGCTCACCCATGGTTCTTCCCTTTCCACAGCAGCACAGCTGCTCCGTGCCCTGGTGACACCACACTGGGATGACCACAGCATCAGGCTCCACACTTGGAAACGGCTGTCACATGTGTGCTGCCCCCATCTCATACCTGATTTTTTTGTGCAGCGTAGCAAGCCTGTAAACACGGGAATCCCTCCTGAAGCAGCAAACAGACAGGAGATGGAGATGCTGATGGCACCAGCAACAAATCCAGGGGAGGTTTCAGCATCTCCCAGTCAGATGGGTACTGCCATAGGATGCCCTCTTAGGGTGATGCCCTTCAAACAGATGATCCTCATGAACACCAATCAAGCATCTTTACATGCTGATGGGGAAGACCTGCCAGCCCAGCTACCCAGGGGGAGCATTTGGAGGATGGATAGGAACAAACCCATACTCAGAGGATCTCCTGGAGCCCTGCAGTCTCTGCAGGCAGGCTGGGGACAGCTAGGGTGGAGATCATGTACCCAATGCATTTATAGCAGCTTTAAGGGGTTTAATTTTGTACCACCTTGACTCAAAATTTTGGTTCATTTCTTCGCCTGCTGTTTATCCACTTTAAATATGTTTGGTCTGCTTCTGCAGAGACCTTTCTGGGACACTTTCCAACCTTCTGTCTCTGTTTATCTTGCACCCTTGATAGAGAAAGGGAAAAGAAACCACAACCCAACCTCCAGGCAGGCAATCTGGTCTCTTCACTGCACACCGCTTCTTCCTTCCCTTTCTTGCTGACCTGCTCTTGTCTTTATTCCCCCTCCCCTCCCCTTTGTCCCTTAATCTGCTCTAATAGAAACTAGTCTTTGGGAGACTGAGGGAAGAGATGGATTCATTTTGCTGCAGCCCTGAAAGACAATCTACCTGTCTTTAGTCCACTTAGATGTACTGCTTGACCTCTGCGGCATCCTCTGCCCAATTAATATTAGGCTAAAAATTGCTGTGTGTGCGTATTTGGAAAAAAATAAGTAGCATTTTTTTGTAGGAAGGATTTGCTTTCAGCCAGGGATGCAAATTAGGGTGGTGATGCAGGGAGAGAAACTGCTTTATGCTCGGACCAATTGTTTTTTCCCCCTGTTGTTTCTGACAGTCCAGAGATCAAACTTCTTCCAGTTCTTCCAAATTCCATGATTTTTTTTGGATGTCAAAATGGGTTTGCTGCAAGAAGTTGATGTCTCCCTTCAAAGCGTTCAAGAACAAGTGAAAAAAAAAAATCCCTTTTTTTCGAAAAGGAAATGTCAAAATAATGGACATTGATGAGCACAAGACACTCTGCTCCTGGGTGTTTCCATCCCAAGGGTGCAGCTCACCAGCAAGCTGCAAAGCTCGAGGGTGCCCAAGGACCCCAAAAACACTGGGTAGGGAGCAGGGCAGCAGACCCCAGCCCACAGTGGTGGGTCACAGGCTGTTTGCCTTCCTTCAGAGGCTGTTTTCCATCTGATAGCTCTGCAGAGAGATGCAAAAAACAGAGCAGAGTCTTGCCAAAGTCTGTCTGGGAAGGGATGGAGCCATGTGCCAGGCGGCGAGGGGGGGACCGTCTCACCAAGGGGACATCCCATTTTGGGGATAGGGACTATAAGTAATCCCCAAAACAAGAGGAACTAACTTATTTATGCTTGAATTTAATACTTCAAAAGCAATCGCCCTGCAAATTCACAGGGTGGGCAGCCCCGTGCAGAGGAAGAGCTCTGGGGGCTGCAGCAATGCCCTGAGGGGTCACAGGGGCATCTCTTACCACCGGCAGCTGCCTGCGCCTCTGCCCAGGGAATTGCCCAGAGCTGGGGACTTGCAGAGCTGTTCCCACTCCTGCCTATCCCGCTTCTTCCCTGGGCACAGAGCTAAACCAGAGCCTCTTGGGCTGGCATGGCAGAGGGGAGCAGGAGAGGGGAAATAGCAACACAAAGAAGACAGGGGGATAAATAGCATCAAAGGAGCACAAATAACATCGCCCAGGCCACCAGGTACAGGGGACAGGGAGGGTTTCCACCTTGGCGTGTCCCTCAGGGACATCAGAGGCACAGGGTGACACAGGGAGGTGGGGCAGCTCCATCCCTCAGGGATTATTCAGAGGCAACTCACAACATCACCCCAGGATGAAGCAGCAGCTCATGGTGAAACCTCCATTGACCAAGGGAGCTCCCAGCAACCTGTCCCGACAGGGGGTAAACACCTCCTCTACTTGCATGACCCCCTGCTGCCTAAACACCTCCCTCTCTCCACTCCTTGTTATCTAATTTATTGAAGTAATTAAGCTGAGCCTGAAGGAACTGCTGCTTTGGTACTGGGAGGGACCCTGGGTGATAAAACAGGCTCAGAGACAAGAAGCTTATGAAGTACAATGCTCAAAGCTAAGTTGCCTTCTGTAGGGTTCAGAGTGAACAACTTATGCCATCACAAAAAAAAAAAAAAAAATCTCCAGGAAAAGGGGTGCCATATCCCAAAATGAAGATGTCTCTTAGCTTAGCACTGCTGGAATGCATTTTAGGTCCTGTAGGAAATTCCAAAAGGGAATTTAATTTTGATAAATAACAACATTCCACTGGGATAACATCTGAACAGTGTAATGCAACATATAATATGAAGCTCACATATAAGTGAAACCAGTAGAAAAGTCCTTATGAAATTGAAGTGATAACATCTCAATGAAACATTCTGCCTATCAAAGTGAAATGAGATTGAAAAGATCCATTACAACACTTGCAATAATGGGATTGGGGTTTTTTTTAGTATTCATATGCTTCTAGGAATTTTTCCAGTTCAATAAAACTGCATGTTCTGCAAGAAAACTCCTGTAGCAGCAACACTGCAGAGTTCCCCTTGGGGAGATTCCCTGAATATCCTAGAGGCTTAGGGATTATTTTCATTCCTCCAGGGAGTACTGGCACAGCCAGCCTGGCACAGCCCTGGCACTGGTGAGGGATTCATCAGCTCATCCCAGGGCCACAGCCTCCTTCCCCACCCCAGGGCTCCCCAGCTGGGCCAGGCATGCTGGGCTTCACTGCCCTGGAGAAAGAAAAGTGAGAGGGGGAATATATATCCCAAGAGCCCTCCCAGAAACAGGGAGGAAAGTGGGATTTTTGAGAAGAGGCAAGAGATTTTCTGGGTGCAGACATGGGCAGGAGAGATGCTGGGCTGTGCTGAGCCCATGCCTATAGCTCCCTTTTGTCCATCTGTCCATCGTCATGGCCTCATCAGGTCTGTTATGGCAGTGGGAAGCCCTCCCTAGGGACAAACACAGAGAAAAGAAATACATCCATCCAAATGCATCTGGCCAGTGGACATGTGGCACCAGCTCACCAAGATGCCCCCCAGCTGGTGATGCTCCTCTGCCTGCCAAGTGGTCCCCACTGCTTGAGCACACCGTAATTTATCCAAGCTCCAAGGGCATGGAAAGAAGGGGGGAACAAAAAGAGTGAGAAATCCCTGATGTATTTATTAAAGATCATTTTGGTCATAGCAGAAAATTGCTGGCAGCTCCAGCCCCATCATCTCAGCAGCTGCCATGTGGCCTCCAACCCTTCCCTGCTGGAAGCCAGCCTGGAAATGAGCTGGCCTCAGTACCAGAGTCCTACCCAAAGGATGGGAGATTTGTTCCTTGAAATCAAACCCAGTGAATATCCTGCCTGACTTTACATGGGGAAATTGATGCACACAGGGTGTCCCAGACAGGGAGCAGAGTCCTTCGGGGCCAGCCTGAGCTTGCACAGCTATCCTCAAGGGCATCAGGGTCCTCTGGCAGGGCGAGGACATGCTGGAGGAACAAGAGAAAAAACAGCATGCCTAGTGCAATTGTACCAGCCTGGAAACATGGAGGAAGCATCATCTGGTGCATGGTCCCTGCAAACGAGCACAGCAACAAGAGCCAAGGTGGGAGAGGATCGCCTCTTCCATCCTCACCATCTGTCCAGCCCGACCTTCCGCTGCACCCCACCAGAGAAGAAACCAGCAGCCAGAGCTCAAGTGATGCCCAAATGCTTCCCAATGCTTCAAGGCATCACACTCATCAAAGACAAATGACCTGGATGGCTGCAAAATTGTTATGCAAATGGTCAAGCCAGAGCTGCCAGCCTCCCATTGGCGCCCGGGCAGAGGGAAGGGTTGGGGTACATCTGCCTGGGCTAAGCCCCTGGTCTCCATGGTGGCATGGTGGCTCCCCATGGGAGCCTTGTAGCTGGCTCGGCGCTAACCAGCGTGGGCAGCATCACCGTCCTGCTTCATCCCCAGCACCTGTCAACATCATCAGCAGCACTGGCAATGCGGCAAGATGCCACAACCCAGCTGGAGCTGTGTCCCCTGCCCCTCAGCCACCAAACTCCCCCTCTGCTCCCTGGCTCCATCAGCCAAGGGTGGCCCTGGGGAAGGGGCACCTTGTAGACCCAACCTGTGCTCTGCCATCCTGCTCCTGCCCTGGAGCCCCAGCCAGGGGACATGCTGGCCGGTGTGCAGCAGGACAGATGCCCTGAGCCTGTAGCACCGGCACTGTCAAGGTAAGTCTCACGCAGATGGTGCAGTGAACCATCTCCCAGCAGGAAACCTTCGTCTTTCATCAGACCAGCTCCCAGGGATGACTTTCAAAGGAAAAGCGAGCCTACACCACAGAATTCAAGATCCCTCTTTCACAGTAGGAGACACGACAGTCTCCCTCCCTCTCCCTGCCTTCCTCCTTCACCTCCACCTCGCTAAAACAAAATTTAAAAGTCACGGCGTGCCAGCCTGCTATCCCAAGGGGGAGGTGAGGAGCAATTTCCTCTCCTTCGCACACTTCAAAGGTGCTCGTGATCTGAGAGCGTCTCCCTCTGGTTCCCTTCCCCTGCAGCTTGTTTCCTTGTCTGGCAGGCTCTGTACTCCCAGCTCCTCTTGCTCTCTCCCTCACCCACGTAGCTGGAAGAGAGCTGCACACGAATGGCAGCTCCGTTCAGCTTTCAGAGGCGCCAGGTTAGCAACCCTTAAGGACTTTCCTTTAATTTTTCTCCATTTTTTCTCTTTTTTTGAGCTTCTTCCCCTCCTGTTAACTCATTTCAGCTCCAACAGGCTGGACGTGTGCCTAGCTAATGCCTGGAGAAGACGAATCCCTGCTGGGTACCACATAAATGGTGGATCCTTTATGATTTGTCATAGGAGCATATGGATTCAGGCTTCAGTCTCCACCTGTTTCTGCAAGGAGACCACATCCCGTTCCCCAAGGACCGGATGAGGCCCAAGGTCAGGCAGGGACGTCATTGCACGCCGACCCCAAGAAGATGCACTGAAGCTGGAGGTGAAGCAGAACATCTCCCTAGGGCCCTATCCCCCAACATCACAGGAGAACCAGTTCAGATCTACCTCACAGAGGGGATCTAACAAAGAGACAAACTTGGATGTCCCACACCCAGAAGGCAGTTTGGAGTGAGGTGCACCTTGGGGGCAAGTTTGGGCTGAGGACAAGTGATTGCTCCTCAGACTGCTCTCATGCCCTGGAGCCCAACCAGCAGGAAACTTTACTTATATGTTTGTGGTCATTTTTGAGTCCAAATTGGATGAAATGGAAACGGTGAAAAAACAGTGGTCCACCGTCTGACAAAACTGCTTCTCCTATTTCTTCTGGCAGGGGGATAACGGGTGCAGGCGCAGCCCAGGGAGGGGGACCGCCTCAAAGAACCCCAGCATGGGCAGCCCATGACTTTCTAAAGAGTGCCCTCCTTGCTGGCACAGGTTTCTGGCAGAGGGATGAAATATTTGACAAAAGGTGCATTCCAGCATCAACAGGGCTATTAATCAGCTTGCAGAGAAACTAAATCCTTTCCTGGTGGCAGGAGGGAGGTATGTGTCCTACCACCCTGGGGAAGACTGATGGGAGAGGAAACCACCCAAAACTAGTGGGATCAGAACAAGTTTGGTTCCCCAGCTCATCCTGGAATTTCCTTCTATGTCAGGACCGAACAACTTGTCCTGCCGCTGTCTTTCATCCCTCCAGACTGTGTTAACCAATGGACTAGGTTAAATCTCGTGCATTAACTGAAAAAGGTAGGAATCAAAAAGCCAAATAAATCATAGATGCAGATTGATTTATATGGTCTAAATAAAGCCTTTAAAATGGAGACATTATCCACTGGAAACTCTTAATGAAAAGTTAGCAATGTTCTCAGAAGCAGAAATATTCTCAGCATGAAGGCAGGACATCTATTAAAGCCAGTAAAATTAGATGAATGGCGCTCAAAGCTAGTGATTTTTAATACACCAGTTGGACACTGTGAATTTAAGGTAATGCCATTTGGAATTAGTTCTGCTCCCAAGGTATTTCAAAGAGTAATTTAGCAGATATTTGAGGGATTAGGAGGTGCTGAAGTTACAGCAGATGATATTTTAATTTGGACTGTGGAACCTCAACGAACGTCATGAAAGACAGAGGTGACTTCTGCAGACAAGTGAGAGGAAGAAAGTCATATCTGCATGTTTAAGAAGTTCAGATGCCATGGGTATAATTGGCCTCAGGTGAATCGTGTTAGCTGTGGTGTTCTCCAGAATAAACGCCAAGTGACTGATGAAATGACCTTCAAAACTATTTGAACACCAAGGCCAAGATGCTGTAAGTCAGCAGTCAGCAAGCTGGGCACTGAAGACTTCTGGAAAGGTGCCCTTCATGTGCTGCCCAAATAGCCTTTGGAGATTCAGCTACTGGAAACTCTCTGCCAAGGCTGCTTCAGCCTCTCTTCCCGAGATCTCCTCAACCCTGATGGGCACATTGAGCCATGACGTGATTTCTAAATCCAAACATGTTTCTTAGAGGCATTAAGATTAAAAAATGAGTCATAAATTTAAAAGGTCAGTGGGAAGAAGCTGGAGAAACCACTTGCAATAAGACATGTGCCCATGCTGGTGTCCCCATAGAGTGTCCTTAAAGCAACCTCCAAAACATAAATGAGCTGAACGGCATTGGAGGGCTCTCAGCTGCTATGGAAATACTCCATGCCATTATATGTGAGGTTCCCATTAAAAGAAAAGCTTTAATAAGTCTAAACTTTAACATTTCCAATAACCATTCACCCTCCACGGAGCCACTGAGCCATGTCACCTACCTGAGAGCCCAGGGCTGAAGACAGCCATGGCCACCTCCAACCCACCTGGCTGGAGGGCTGTAGAGAGCATCAGCAGGGACAGGGGACAAGCCCCACAGGAAGACTGAAATGTCCCCACTGAGCAGTGACACTAACAGCTGCTGTTTTTCTTTTGCTGCTTACCAAAAAAAGAAAGAAAAAGGAGAAAAAAAAGTATTTGCCCTGTTTATAATATTGCTCTGGATCAACATATTAATTATTGATACAACTAGAGATGAAAACAGTCTCCAGACACCTCCCATTGCATCAAACTCATGTGAGAGGTTTCTATACATCAAAATCTTAGGAAGGAAACGGCTTAAGAGCAACTCTTCGGGTGGAGAAAGCAAAGGGAGCAGGCAGACCACCCTGCCAGGAGAGCAGTCCCAATGCCCAAACCAACTTCAGGAGCAACAGAGCAAGGAGCTGCTCCTCTGAGACTGACCGCGGGACACGACTTTGAGGGAGGGGTGAAACGACCCTCTCCATGGGCACATGCAAATTAATATGGGGGGTTGAAGGTGACGATATAGATACAGGCTCCCGATGGCTGCAGTAAATCGGCTCTGCAGCAGGTGTCCCAGAACCAGGCAGGGTGCTGCTCCGAGAGAGGCTGGCTATGAATTAATAATTCACGCTCAAATGCTGAGCCACACGCCTTGATGCGAGTTTGCAGCCTCCCTCCCTGAGCCAGGTGGGACGGACAACCTGGTGCCACCCTGGCCACCACACCTCCTCCTTGGAGAGGTGCCTGGGCTGGGAAAAGAAGGAAAACCTCCCATGGCAAATAGGAAAAAAACCCCAACAACTCATTTTTAAGCCAGGGGGGCACTGCGGTAGGGGGATCTAGTGTTTCCTCCCAGAGTCACTCAGACAAGGAGGGGAAGCAAGGAACACCGATCCTGACAGAAACTCCAGGGAAGGAGCAGGGAGACATTGCTCCATGGCACAATTACCCACACTGGACTGCAGCCAGGACGCAGCCCAATACCAGCACCGGGTCCAGCTGTGCAGCTTCATTACAGCTGGAGCACAGCCGTGGCATTTCGCTCATCCCTTCCTTTGAGGGCAATGAAAGGCCAATTTGAGCAGTGGGGTGAGAAAGTGCCAGAGCAATTCTCATGCTCGAGAGCAGCCGTGCCATAGTAGTTGGACGGGAAGGGCCCACACCACAGGAGCTCTCTGCTCACCATCGTGTGACTGGGGCTGCTGCTCCCTCCTGCCTGCACATCCCCCGGTGCAGCAGACCCCAAGCATCAGTGGTGATGAGGCTCATCCCAGACCAGCTTTGTGGTGGTGGTGGGAAGGGGGGCCACATCACCCCAGGATGGCTGTGCAGGGGGCACAGGGATACCTTATCTGTCTGTTAAGCTTAAGAGCATGCCACCAGCAAAGCAGACAAGAAATGTTTTGTTTTCCACAGTACAGTTGGAGAACTGAGCACGCATGGGTGTCGCAGCTCATGCCGCAAGGAACGAGGCAGGCAGAAGATGTGCTGTTTTGTCTTGTCCATTCAGAGGCAGCAGCCCACGTGCTGCTCTGATACCCAGCCACCCTCTCCCCAGGGACAAGATGCCTCAGTTTCCTTTCATCACTGGTGATGGGGAGGCAGGCAGAGCACACTGCAGTCAGGTGCTGCCCTCGTTCCACTGACTCCCAGTGGGGCTGGATTGGATCCTGTTATCCCACCTCTTGTGAGATCTTTACCCAATCCTTGGTGCCTCCAGATCTAGATACTGCAGCCCCATGAGTCCAAACCTTCCTTTGTCACCTGGAAACAAACCAGCTCGCATTTAGTAAATGCAGCCAAAAAAATTGTGAAAATAGGTAGACAACTCCAAGGCATCCAATCGGTTTTGGTAGTTACCTCCCAGGGTCTGAGAGGCATTTTTCAGTGCTTGGGGTGGCCAGGCTTTCTCGTTTGCCTCCAGCTGCAGAACTCTGGACAAAAACTGTCCAAACTTTTCTGATGGATGTTGGCGAAGTGCTTGTAACCATTGAAGTGATGAAGGGCTTCTTATGGTCATTCAAGAGGCTCCCTGAATCTGGGGTGGCATGCTCACTCCAGAGAGGGGTTGTCTTTGCAACTGCATGGGGCTGGCCAGGAGGTCTCACCACTTTCTCGGAGAGGAGGTGGCATCTGCCCATGGCTGTAAGACCGGTGGGTCCATCAGCTGTGAAGGGATCTGACACCACCGAACCACCAAGGACCAAGGGAGGAAACCAGAAGCAGAGGGGGAAGGTTAAGTAAGATTAAGTAAGGGAAGAAAGGCAAAGGTGTCTTCCCCATGGTGTGAAGCTTTTCAGTTGAGATTTTCATTAGAAAGGGCTCCTGCACCCTGAGGACCTCCAAGCAGAGGGCCCATGTGGGGAGGATCTCCATGAGATTGAGAAGAGGCTTCCTCCTGCAAAGAGCTCTCCCGCATACAAGCAAAGAGCTTTGCAGGGAGGAGCTGTATGGGGGCAGGGGAAGCAACTGGGGAAGGACATGCCACAAGGGGAGATGTCCTCCTGTGAGGGTCCCCCTCGGTGCAAGCAAGGCTGCAGGCACAGCCTTGCACATAGGAGCAACCAGCTTGGCTGGCTCCTCCCAGGTTGCAGCCTTGATCATGAGGACCTGGAGACCCTCCTTTTCTTTCCAACCAACTCTATGAAAGACATAATTACCTCCCCGCCCGCCCCCCACCCAAAACCCCCAAAAAACCAAACCACCAAACAACCAAACCAACCCCAAAGCTAAAAGACCTGAACTCACCCAGACATCCAGGTTTCCCCTGCAACCTCACCCAGTGGCCTTGGCCAAAGGGACACAGGCAGGTTTGGGTGACTGGTGCTTGGCTACGGGCTGTTTTTATCTAATGGTGCTGAGGATGACTGCAGGATACCTCCTGACAGAAGAAAGGTTTAATCAGCCTCATTCCACCAAAAAGCCCAGGTCCCATGCTAATTCACAGGGGACTCTCTACCTTCGGGGTTTGTACCATCACTGAATCTTTAATAGCTTGTCCTCACCCAACCTAACTTTTTTTTATCCCAGTCTGGAAGCTTCCTCTCCTGCTCATCAGCAAATCAAATTTCCTAATAGCAAAGTGAAATAACCTGAGAAGTAATGGAAAAAAGGTAAGGATTAAGTTTTCCCAGGGACCTTGATCTCTTTTATCATCTCATTGTCTTCAGAGGGGTGGTTTTCTTTCAATCTAATTATCTAGTGGATATTTGTTGCTGGCTCTCTTATGCACCCTGGCTTCCATCAAAACAAAAAACAAATTAAAAAAACCAACAAAAAAATAATCCCCTGTTATTGTTTTTTGATGAGAAATTCATGCCAATAACTTACCTACGGGAAATAATTTCAGTGACTTTACCTTGCTTTCCTGTGAGGTGTCCCACGGGAGCTCTGCAATGGAAGAAATGGCCATGAGGAAGAGACAGCTGTTGATAAGTAGAAAGGGATATGCATGCCCAACCGCTTCCTGACGGACCTGACCTGGGTGTTCAACAGCTGCAATCCACGTGAGGCTTTCCATGGCTGCTGGGCACTTTTGGGGAGGACTTCCAGTAAGCAGGGTCCAGACAAACTCCTTCTGCACTTGGCCATGAAATGGAGAGGGGACAACTGTAAAAAAGGGGAAGGATCGCTGAAGGCACGAGGAGGGTATCAGGGAAGAGTTGCCTGGGACCATGGAGGGAGCAACAGTGCAAGACGATGACGCTGCAGCAAGATGTGAAGGGGACAAGATTGGAGGTATCTGCCCTTGAGAAAGGAGATGGGGACCCCAACACAGGAGATGAGGGTATGCATGGCCAGAGACAAGGCAGGCCAAGAGATGGTCCTGCTGGAGAAGGTGGACCCAGGTGGAAAGCAATGGGAAGGGGCAGCCATGGTGTCCTGTCCTGTCCTGCCCAGGGATTTAGAGGCAGCAGCGTATAATTACGTGGCTGAGTTTCCCCCTCCAGGAAAAGCTCAACATCTCTCCTCAAGCCTGACAGTATCAGGGTGATGCAGGTAAACTAGGGACGTATTCGATTGTCTGTAGGAAACACTGAGTTTCTCTCTCAGGTGGTACCATGATTCAGGCAACCGGGGATTTCAGAAAAAAACACCAGGATCACAAAAATATAGGAGGAAGGGGAAACCTCCAGACACAAACACCCTGCAGAGCTTATCCCCCTTGAACCGAGCTCCTTTACTGTCCCAGTGCAGCATGTGTGAGAGCATCCATATCATGAGAACACCAAGGTACCTCCTGGTGGGTTAATTTGCACTCACCTCACGCTGATCAAGTGGAGGAGAAGAAGCCCTCTTTTGTTTTTCTGTCTCCCAAAGGCTCGAATAATTGCCATCAGTGCCAGCCATCTTCTACATGACCAACACAATACCAGCAACATACCCAAGAGGTGCTCCATCACTGAACTTATTAGAGGAGGAAGGGGCGTCTTCTCTTCTTGATGGCTACTTGTTGCTAATTTTAATACAATAACTAGACACTAGTGTGTTAAATCAAACATATTAGTGCCTTTTGACCATACCTGTGGCTTTTGGAGATGAGCCTCTTGCACTCAAGCCCTCTCTCCCTGGCATGAGGAGCAAAGCAGGCTTCTTGGAGAACTAAATTTAAGCAGCATCACCTGCAAAGGTGGAAAGAGTGTTGAGTGTCTGTGTCCAAAGAAGGCACCTGGTGCTTGGAACGGGTTGATTCACCCTCCCCAGAAGGAAGGAGCGCTGAGCTGGACTAGCAGAGGAGACAGTGTCCTGCTCCAGGCTGAACATGCTGGCATCAGGAATGTTAAACATCAGCAGGATGGGGGGGACAAGACCTCAGCACAAAACCAAGATACGCTGAGAATAAAATTAATCAAGGGCACCACAGGATGTGGTGTGAAAAAATTATTTAACTGCCTGTCCACCAATCCCTGCAGCCTGGTAATGCACAAACAGCCCTGAGCTGCTCATTTATAAATGAGCATTTGACCCGGTCAGCGCTGCTGAGAGGTGGTGGGAAGCCGTACCTGCCAGGAATGCCAAGCTGGCTCTGAGTTGTACTGGCAGAAGTGAAAGATGGAGAAGGGACATGGCTTGAAAGCAACCCAACTTGATGTTTGCAACTCCAATGATAGCCTGGAGAGAAGGGCTTATTCCTTCCCCAGGACCATGAAGGCCCAGTGACATCTCCCCAGGGCTTCACACACTTCCTTGTCACCAGTGTTCCTTCATCACAGTCCATTGCAGGGATGTGCTCCAGCTCCACATCACATCCCCAAATGCCTAACATGCATAATCAATCAAATCCCTTGCTACTGACACATTTTCTTAAAATATTCTGTTCAAGAAGAGTGGTGGCTGTGGTTAGGAAAAGCTGTAGCATGCAACAAGTAGAGTAAGAAACAGAAATAGTCCAAACCCCAAAATTTATTTGAAGATGGAAAGCACGGAAGCGATCTTATAATTAGATTGATGGTGGTTCATAAGGGCAAGAGAGATAATGCAGAAGGGAAAGGCATAGATTTATATTGAAAGATATTCCAGATAAACAGGAGACAGATAGATGAATAGACATAAGTGGATTAGATAAATAGACTGTAGGAAGGGGAAGGGAAAAAAAAAAAGAACGAATATATGGAGAGCTTTATTTCCCAAATAAATCCTGATTTCCCATTTCAGCCTTTGGTTTGCAGACATAAAACACACCTCCTTTGACAGATGGGTGAGAGAAATGATAAAAACTTCCTCACCTGTTCTCAGCCTGAGGCAATCAGGCTTCCAAGGCAACGTTCACTCCTGACCCGCAGGGAGCTCCGAGCACGCCCCTAACTCCAAAGCCCCCCCAAACCAGAGCAAACACTGCTGCTTCCCCCTGATAGGCATCCCATGAGGAGAGGTGCTGGAGCTCCAGGGTGTGCAGGGAAAGGGGTCTCTCCATCCTCCATTTGACCTGGACAAGGGGCCACCCGTACATGTGCTCTGTCCTGGAGACAGTACCATCCCTGCTGAACACCTGTAAGGCCACGGATGGTGGGCTTCCCATCTGCTGCTGCTTCATTCCTAGGCCAGGGGAAAAGGAATAAAGGAAGGTAATTTGCTTGTAAAAGGTGGAAACATTATAGGAAGATGAAAATCCTATTTGATGTCATGATTTAGCCTATTTTCTTGCTAGTACATTCTATCCATCACGTTCACTGCTCTCAGGAAGAAGAGATGGGGCTCAGCAGGCCTCTGAGATGCCTTCAACCTTTGCTGGCACCATTTCTGTGCTCACCAGGAGTGGAAGTCTCACTGGAGCCCCAGAGACTACTCAAGTTGTGGCTCAGTCTTGCACGAAGCTGAGGGTAAGAGCCCTCCCAGCCCGGCAAAGCTCGGGATGATGGGGAGAGCGAGGACATGTTGTGGCTGTCACAGACCTCTCACAGCGTGTGTGAGGGGCAACAGCCACAAAGGAGAAAACACCTTCCTGCTTAAAACAGGTGGAGAGAGACAAAACCCAGGAAGAGATGGATGGGTAGAGAGCAGGGTTTGGGGACCATGTGCCCAGTGGGTGCCATCACCCTGCCACAAGCCAGGTGTGCAGCATACAAGCATGCAGCTTTTGGCATCAGCTCAAGCAAAACCACCTCGAGTCATGTTGCATATGCTAGAGGGCTGGAGCACACACATGTATCTGGAGGGGAAAAAATTCCTTTTTTCCTAACACAAGCCTTGAGGGATAAAGCGAGCACAAGCTGCTTCAGGCGGGGCACAACCAGCTCAGGGACCATCACTGAGATCAAGGGGTCTGCAAAGGAAGAGTTATTGAGAGATACCAGGCAACAAAATCTATCAGGAGTGATGGATAGACAGTCTGGGGAGGGTTCAGACGTGTGCTGCAGGGTTTCTGATCTGCATGTGAGATGTGAGGTGCAATGGGGGAGGGTCCCTGAAAGCACTCACTACCTTGGGGGCTTTGCTGGCACTGCTGGCACAGGAGCGCAGCTTCTGAAAGAGACCCCAAGGCTTAACCATCACAGCAAAAAATTAAATCCTGCCTCCCCACTCAAAATCACCTGCGAGGGATTTAGTCTAAATATATCTCCTCCATCACAGCTTGTACTTCGAGCGGTGCATTAATATGAGCAGCGGGACGCTGGTGGAGGTGGGCGGGGGGAGACATGGGCTGGAGCATTGCGGGCAGCCACGGGCTGTCCCCAGAATCCCCACAGGACCCCCCCTCCAGGGGAGAGATGGAGTGCAGGGGACATCAGCGCAGGAGGCGGGGGGGAGAATGGGAGAGAGCAGGCGTGGGGGTTCTGGAGCACAGGAGGGGGTGTCAGTGTGGAGCTGGAGGTATATTTAGGCGCTTGGGGGTGGGAAGGGAGAGGGGTGTGCAGCGGGGGCGGCTGTGTGTGAGTCATGGCCCGTGACGGTATGTATGTGAGCTGGGGAGGGGAGGGGGGGTGGAAAGCTGGGGATGTCCCCTGGGTGGGTGATACCTGGGCAGGGGGGTGTGAGCATCCTAGGCAGATGCACCGGGCATCCCTCCAGGACAGGATTGTTCTGGTGAGCCAGAGCCACTATCACCCCGTGGTCCCTCTCTGCCAGGCCATGCAGGGAATGGGGCAGGGACTAGAGCATCTGTGATCCGTGCTTCTCACAGACAGTGATCCCCATTTATTCCCTCCCATGGAGCATCACCACACCACAACATAGGTGAGATGATGCACCCCAAAGTGGTCTTGGCTTGCCCTGCTGGCATCACATCTAGGACCTCCAGAGATGCAAGCTTGCCCCTGCAAAGCCTTGGGACCAATGAGGTGACTATCACTGCTGTCAGGGTACGGCAGCCAGGCTCTGATCCCATCACCCCATATCAAGTGCAAAATAACCTCCTGCATCCTTCAAAGGCTCATGGAGATGTCCACAGTGGTCTTTGGTGCTCACCTTCCATCTACCCAGCAGGAGCATCTGAGAGGTGCCCCCACCGAAGCAGAAGAGCATCAGCATCTGTCCACAGGGTCTGGCCAAAGACAGGCAACCACACATCGCCCCAGCCATCCAGGAGAGATGAGCTACCTGAGCACCTTACAAGCAGACTTTTGCTATTTTGCCCAGAATATTTTCCAGAGCAGCCCCAGAGACCTGTGCACCCTGGAGATTCGCATGTGGGCAATTGCCAGGTGTGCCTTCCTCCTAATGACCACCAAAGCTGTCCATGCAGCCTGCCAAAACCCAGAGTGGAAAAAAGACAGAAGGCAGCCAGGGGAATGTGCATCAACAATTAAGTTGTATGGAAATCCCCAGCTTTTGTACAGTTGCTGAGTTTCAATGAATCTTGACAGCTACTGCAGGATGGGACCAACCCATCCCCTGCATCTGTACGTCAAGTTTCTGACACAGCTTCAAAGAAACAAGAGGTTTGTGTTTTCTTTCCTTCCAAAGGGTGGCAGGACACAACCACTTCTTTGTCCAACTTTGCTGGAGTCAAAATTCACCTAGAGTGGGATTTCAGCAGATGCACCTGCATTTGCGTGGTGTTGGTGCTGCAGCATCTCATGGGGGTATCACTCCCAGCTTCAGCTGCCTGGGGCTCACACAGCACCACTCCCTCAGGCCTGATCGTGCATGGCCAGGAGGGTCAGCAGCACCTTTACACAAACTGATGGCCTCCTTGACTTCATGACATGTTGACAGAGCAATATTGAGAGACTCACCAAGCCAAACATTGGCAGCGAGGATCTCCACACCACCACCACCAAGCACACAGCTCCTCCAGCCTAGCATCAGATTTATATCCAAAGTGTGTTTTCTGAAGGATGCTCTAGCCCCCTTGCAAGGCAAACCCCTCTTGCCACTGGAGTCCTCCACTTCTAGCTCTGACCGTGATGGACATGCAACTAAGCTCCTACCTGGTTAATCCAGCATTGTTCCCACAGAGGAGGCTACAAAGAGCATCAGCTGGGGAGGGCTTTTCACTCCCCAAAATAACAAGTGGTAGAGATGGCTCCAGGGTTTCAATTCCTGCTCCAAGCAAAACCCATCCTTGGCAAGTGCCAGCCTGGAGCTCCCAGGGGCTGCTTGCAACCACCCAACAAGAGGACACCTGCTTCCAGCCCACTCCTACCCATGCCTGAGCCCTTTTTCAAGGTCCTGTGACACTCTAGGTTAAATGCCTAGGATACATCAGACACCATCAGTGGTGCTTGGAGGAGCTCAGAACCTTCCCCACAGCTCCAACACCCCTCGGCCAGCTGCATTGCTGCATCTAACACTGGCGGCTTCAAGCATCAGGCAGGGTAACAACACTCTTTGTATTGATCGAAGGGCAACTTAGAAATTTTTGAAGAGCTTCTGTCGATGGCGATAGAGATCAAGGGCTGCAAGCAACACTGATCCATTGCAGACAAAACTGAGTTTGTCAGTGTTTTGCAAATGCTGGCTTGATGTCGCTGCAGTTGCAATGATGCCAAGTGCTCCCTTGTCCCATATTCCCCATGGCCCTGCCACCCTGCCTGCCCACAGGAATTACTGCAGGGATACAGCTACAACTGCATCCTTTTGCCATGCATATTAGAAAGAGGAGGTCCTGGGCTGCAGATGGCGATGCAGGAGCAATATATTGGCTTGTTGTAGCTCATTTTGACCCCAGCCACACATACATAGGTATGAGAGATGCCTATATGCATGCTCACATGGGGGTTATTGCTTCCTTGGTTTTCTTCTGCAAGAAAATGAAAGCTCATGGAAAATTTGGAAAAACAGGAAAAAACCCTGATTTTTGGAAGCATTTTGGCATTGACAGGGCTTCATCTTCCAGCAGGATGCCTCCACCAAAACATCTTCAACCCACCCTTTTCTATATATAGCCCCATCACCTACATGTTTTCAAAGGCATCTCAGGTGCTGGCACAGTCCCACTACATGCACCGTGGGGAGGATACCTGGATGTGGCCCTGCTGGGAGCAGGGAGGTGCAGAGGGTGACGGGGGGCAGCAGCATCCCACAGCTCAACTCTCCTGCACTATAAATATTTATTTATATCCTTCCTGGGATAGAAATGCATATAAAATTATATATGACATGATATAATTTTATATAAAATTCATAGAAATTTATAACCCTCTGGAGATATAAGTATGTTCTGCAGTGGGGTGTGCTCAGGAGCTCGAACCAGCAGCACCAGGATCAGCAGGATTAAGCTGACACCCCCTTACTGACCTGTTTGGAGTTCAATCTGGTGGGGTGCAAATTTCTGGGACTATGTGCTCACATAAGACGTCAGCAGTGCTGGATGAGACCAGGAGATGGATACTCCCCTCCCTCAGCCCTCTTCTTGAGCAAACACCCTGTGAGCTCAGCCACTGCACAAATCCAGATACCCCCTCTGCCAGCACAGTCAGCTTTGGGTTTTTTGTTTAACAATTTCACAGACACTTCTGGGATGACCAAAACAGCTCTTTCCCTGTAAATACCCTGTCCCCTTCCCCTCCTTCCCCCTCTAACAACTCAAAATGCACAAAGTCAACTTGCATGCTGGGGCACCCTGGAGGATGCTCCAGGCAGGTCCATGCTCCAACAGCCAGCAAGCCAGGGCCACATCCTGCCGCCCCCCCTTACCCTCAGCCTAATTAAATTCAAGACAGTCTCTTACCAGAGATGGAGGAGGCTGGGGGTTGATCTGCTCCTGCTGAGCTGTTGCCTTTATGAAGATCCTCTGTGGTTTTTTGGGCTTGGCCACCGAAGAGCAGAGCTGAAGAAGATGCCTGCATGACCAGGGACTGGCTTGTGGCTTTTCCACAGTCCCCTTCCCAACCCTTTCTACCTGGAAAGCATCAGCTTAAAGCAATAAATGTGTCTTCAATTAAGGAAGGATGGAAAAAACGCTGAAAACTACCCAGACTGAATCAAGTGGTAATTTGGCTTTTGGTTGCCCATGGATGGGCCCACCACATTGGGCTCCCATGTGTCAGGCAGGAGAGACCCTAGAGCCACCTCCCCAAGAAATTTTAATTTAGTTACTTTTATCAATTTCTCTTAAAGGTCTAATTTTAACTCACTGTTGCTGAAGGAAGTCTTGCAGTATTAGAAAGGCCCCTGCTAATTTAAAACCAGCTCTGCTCACCTGCAC
Organism: Falco cherrug; assembly: GCF_023634085.1. Classification (NCBI taxonomy): domain Eukaryota; kingdom Metazoa; phylum Chordata; class Aves; order Falconiformes; family Falconidae; genus Falco; species Falco cherrug. The sequence continues at coordinate 1,898,239 of NC_073703.1, read as the reverse complement.
TGAACCATTCCCCTGCCCCACTGTAGGCTTTGGCACATCCCTACAACCCAGTGGCAATGCTGAGTGATCCCAAACAAGTGTCCCTTGGCAAAATAACACACTAAGCACGAGACCAAGGCTTGGATAAGTGGGACTAGGTCCTGCCCTATATCCTCACACAGCTCCACTGTGGAGGGGAGTACAGCAGTGGTGCCTCATGACGGCAGCGCATCCCCAGATTTATTTTCCCTTTTGTGTATGAAACACTTTTACTTAAAAAGAAAAATAAAGCAGAAGCCATCTTCAGAGCAATGCAAATCTTGCAGGAGCAAGGAGGAACTCAAAGCGAGTCTGAGGCTACCATGCCCCAGCACCTGCAAGAAAATATATTGCATAATCCCACTCCTAAATGGATTAAATCCCTTCTTAAAACCAGATGGCCCCAGCTGTCCTCAAAATCCCTCCAGAAACTCTCCTGACAGCCAAAAACCTTCTGCTAATTTTTTAAGCGCCTACATCCTAATTGGCTATACTACTCATTGCAGTGACTGTGCATTTCGTTTCATCTGCAGAAACAACAAATACACACACCATTCAATTCCCTCCAACTTAAAAGCTGCTTTATAGCCCATAGAGGAAAAGATTACCACTTACACTGCAAACATGCAACACAGAAGCCTCAAACGTTGTACTTTCAAATGCACTCACGCATTTTAAAATCCCCTTTTTTCGCTGTTTTAAATCAGAGCTAAAGTTTGCTTGTGTATATTGACTACATTTTGGTATAATCAAAAACACAGAGTTTGAGATTGCACTTACTTCCATAGTGGCTTCACTTAAATCAGCAAAGTAGGGCTGGAAATGCCACATGCTCAGCAAGGAATTCAGCTTCAGGTGGCAGGGGACCGATGGCTGGAAGGATGCCCGATGGCAGCACATCAATGAGCATCCTCTTCCTTTTTGCACCTGCCTTTCTATTTCTACACCTATCAGGGAAGAGCATAATTATTAGCAATTAAAAGAATTAACAGGGTAATCAGAGCAGGGCAACTGCTGGATCCTGAGCACCCTCACTGAAGACCCTGGAGCTGCAGCTATATGCAGAGAGTGGGGCCCTTCCTTAAACGTTTGGCGCTTGCACCCTGTTTCCATGATAATGAAGGGGAAGCAAGCAAGAATCAAACGAAGTTCAAGATTTTTGTGGTTTCTGACTTTTTATCCACATTAAAACATTTGGTCTAGACTCACAGGACATAGAAAGGGACCCCAAACCCATCCTGAGCCATGGGGTGTGGATGGGTACTCCAATCATATCCCAAATCCCAAAGCCACAGGACATGGATGGGAGCCCCAAACTCATCCCAAGCCCAGAACGACAGGGCATGAATGGGGACCCCAAACCCATACTAGATCCCAGAGCCACGGGGCATGGATGGGGACCCCAAACCCATCCCAAGCCCCAGAGCCACAGGGCACACCCAGGAGCAATTTCAGCTGTTGGGGTGATCCCTTTTCTGACCCGAACCTCTTTTTCTCTTTGCCAGCCAGGACAGCCAGCACGGTACTTTTCCTCCTCCTCCTCCTCCCCTCTGCTGTTTCAGCTGCCTGCTGATTTCCATTTTAAGCGACAATCATATCCCCATCAGAGCTGCCTTTCCTGGGAAGCAGGCTGAGGCAGGGAATATTCACTCCTGGCAAATTGCCCAGCATGAGATGGGTGAGGACTGGCATGCATGGGCAGACGGCCCATGCCCAGCAGCCCGGTGGCTGGCTCCAACATGGGCTTCCCCTCCACCGCTCCGGGTCCCTCCAGGCTGGTTGTACCATGTGCAATACATCAAAGGCTCTGGCAGCTCGCGGGCAGGGCAGGCAGCAGCAGCATCCTCAACAAGCCCAGCCAGCCAGTGATGAATGAAGCATTTTAGGATCTGCGGTAACCCTATAACCTGCCTCACTGCCTTGCCAGCTCTCTCCCCACCCCAGGCAAGTGGCTCCATGAAGCCAGGAGGAGACACCAGCCCACCATGCAGCCAGGCTCATCCTGTTTTCAATAAGGCGCTTGTTATTCTTGCTATGCACCCTAAGGAGTGGCTCTGCTCCCACCGCAGGAGCCAGGCGTCCCCTAAGCAGCACAGCCATGGGAGCCCAGCTGGGACCAGCAGGGTCACAGAGCAGCCCCCAGGACACCTCCGCTCCTCACAGCCAGGCCACCTTATTGACCGTGCTGTTCCTCCACAATTTCTTTTTCCTTTAATTAAATCAGTGATTTTCAACAAGGAAAGAAAAGCAACCAAGTGTTTCCTCCTGAGAAGTTTTCCCCACCCCACAAACCTCTAGTAGCTGCAGTTGCTCTCCTCCAGCCCCAGGACCTGCCCCAGCCCTCCAAACCATCACCACTATTAAAACACAGGAGCTCCTCTCTGAGCCCTCTCCATCCTCTGTCACATTACCCCATCACCCACCCATCAAGCTGCACTTCATGTTTGCCTCAAAGGCAAAGGAAATTCAGTTTATTTGATACTTAAACTCTTGAGGTTCAATTTTGCAACAGCTGGAGACAAAGATATATCCCTCGCCAAAACCAGGTACAAGCCCTTGTAGCAGCACTGGCCAGCAGCAAGGGATTTTTCTGAATGGGAAGGAAATAAAAACAAGCTTATGTTACTTCTGCAAAGGCAGGGAGGGCAGGGGGAATACCTTTTCCTGCTGCTGGCATGCTGCTTTGATCTTTACTTTGTAGTTACCATAGTGACAAATAAAAAAGGCATAGGTGGAATAAATTGCTGAAAGTTGGTGATGTTCTATATCTGTTTCTCCAGCGCACATGAGTGCAGCCTGCAAACATCACCCAGCTGCTGCGGCATACGCTCAGCTTTGGTGTGTGGCTCACAGGGAGTATTGACACTCTGCCTTAGGTTGAGTGGCATTTAGGCACATCTCAGGCATAGAAAGTTCCATCACTGGTGTTTCATGGGCTGGAGGAAAGAGGGTTTGTCTTGTCTGCGAAACTAAGTGGTAACATTGCAACTTGGTGGACCATCATCATCCTCGTCTGTGACTAGAAAGGACTTGGGTGCTGAGGATGGGGGAGCAATAGAAGGGGTATAAAACAGCAGAGGAGGAGAGCAGGGAGGGAGCCTGCAGCTGATGGTCAATTCAAGAAAATCATCATCCAATAAAACCTTTTTCCAGCTGCTCTGAGGTCTGTAGTAATACACTACCAGGCTAAAAAAAAACCTAAATACAAATGTACAAAGCCATTTTTACCAGATAGTTATGTCCCAGATTGCTTTGCTTTCCCCTGGATTGTTCACCCTGAGGATCAAGCTTTAGGATAGAAAGTTGCTGCCAGCTTCCCAAAAGCCAGAGATTTCCATTTCTCCTAGAAACCACCCAAAACCCACAGGATTTAACAGTCTGGACAACCTTTATCCCGGCCACTTTCAACATTTAACTGGGGCGACCTAACCTGGGGGTACCTGTTTCCCCCCCCCGCCCAGCCAACATCCACCACTGCCTTAATACTTCTTTTTATACTAAAAAAGAAGCAAAACGCTATTAGTATCAATTCCCTCCTGTGGAGAGGTTCATTGCAGATTTGGATGGATCAAAGAATTCCCAGCAAGAAACTGGGACGTGCTCCCATGCTGGGATGGCCCCTCAGACTGGCCAGTCCCTGTCCTGTGAAGCAAGGGGATGGATGGCTGCAAGAAGCAATGAGATGCTGTCACAGGCTCCGATGATCCTGCTTTCCTCATGTACCAGCAGTTGAAAATCACTAACTCATGTTCTCATTGATGGAGCAGCCCAAGTGCTTGCAGGGTGCTGAGCCCCAGTGGCTGCATAAAGGCGCAGAGCAAACAGTGATGATACTGGCCCCCCATCGCACATACATGGAATAAAATGTAATAGAAAACCGAGGAGCAAGGCCAGTATTAGCACAGTGGAGGAACTTTGAGGGCTGAAAAAAAGCTGGGGCAAAAAGAGTTACCACCTGGAGGGACAAGGCAAAGGCAGTGTGAGTTATTGCACCCATCCAGCAGTCAGGGAGGTGGGGGAAAACCCCAACTACCTCTTTCCAAAGTCCCACAGAAAAACTGTAGGAAATCCCAGCCACTCCTGAGCACCCTTCAAACCCAAAAACCCATGAGGACCGAGCCATGTCTGAGACATGCAACCAGCCTCAGGCTTCGCCAACCCCTGCCTTGCTTCGATGCTGTTGATACACAGCTCTTAAGTCAATCCGTGCACAACTAATATGCTACATCTGCTGTGTATTTTGCTCAGCATTTGTTTGCTTTAGTTCTGTTGAATCTCTTCCCGCGCTCCCTGGTAAGCTCTAATGATGTGTGGCGGCTGCTGTTGTTGCACCATTACGCCACGATAATCTTTGGACAATTATTTGCTGGATTCACCCCTTTGCTGGATGAAACGGTGCTTTCACCAGCTGTCAGTTATACATTTCTCCAAGCCGAAGCCAGACCGCAGGGAACTGTCCTGGCAGTAAATTAAGAGTTGCCAATGCCAGGAACATCCTAGAGAAGCATCTCCAGCTTCAGATGCTCATTAGTGATTAGGCGTGCATTGGGTGAGGTTGGGTTCCGACACAGCAGGTGATGCCTATGAGTGATGGAAGCATCTGCACCCAAAGTGAAGGTAGGGATGGGTGCTGGGTGCTTGCACACTTGGCTCCTAAAGACACAATTTCTTCTTCAAATATCATTCCAGTTTTTATTTTCCCTTAACTCCTAGGAAAAGCAAGGCTTTTCTAAGCCAGACTCACACAAGAAAAGGCAGCAAGAGGCCACAGGCTGATTCCTCACTACGGTGTCTCCGACAAAGGTCACCATTCCCTGGCCCCCCTAGTCCATGCACTGCCCTGCCATGCTTGTGGAGCTCCCCAGGTGGAGCAGACAGGCCATAAATCCAAAACAAATTGTCACAGCAGAGGGGAAAACCCATGGAGCTGGTGGGTTGGAGGGTCTGGCCTCTGGGTCAAACTTGTAGGGGGGGAAATGATCCAGCAAAGCTCCAAGGGGAGCCTTGCAGGAGAGGGAGGGATGTTTCTGTACTGGGGAGGGCTGGGGAGATGGCTCAGGCCCTTGTGTTTAAAGCTTTTCATCTCAAAGATACAAAAAAAGGGATTTTTTTTTTCATGGCTTTTATTTTAAAACAAACCCTCAGAAGCTAATTTGGCTTGGGGGATCCTCCTAGAACATCTTGGAGGTAACTCGATTGCACATCAAAACACCTGGTACTTTACAGGGAGCTTTCATCTTCCCTCACCGCCTCTGCTGTTCCTGTAATTAGAGACAAAGGTCCTTTGTCTCCAGCTAAACCTCCCTTTTCCCTCTCTCTTCCAGAAGATACGAACTCCGACTGGGTTTGATTTTTGATGACCAGCCTTTTTTTTTTTTTTTAACAAGCTTACTCCTGTGTGCCCCATTAGCCTGGTTTCAAGCCATTATGGTTGGGGTTTTTTTGCAGCATCCTCTTCCCTGCATCATTAATGTTGTTACACATCAGGTCCTAAATACACTCCCTCAACCCATCCACAGGCGTGCTCAAGGCTCGGTGGCTTTCTAACTAACTGCTCTGGTTTAAGTGATGCCCTCCTAGGCCAGCAGCAAGCAGACATCCTTAGGAGCTCAGCATTTTTTTCACCCCTCCTCTTTTAAATAGGGTTTTCCCTTTCACTCCTCATCTCCAGGTCAGGAAGGAGAGAGGAGGCACTTCTCATGCAGCCCTGGAGCTATTTTGCCCTAGGACATGTATTAATGGATTACAGAGATAAGCAGCTGCTTACATCTGTTCTCCCATTAACTTCCCATCAATGATGCATGAACCCATCTCCACAGGCTCAACCTGTCCTCAAAAACCCAAATTAAGATTGGGATTAACAGCCCCCCCTGGACAGATATTACACCGTTTGCTTTCATTACTTGTGACTAAATGCATCACTCCACTAACCATCTCCAAAAGGGGATGGTAGGGCTGTGCTGAGCACGGGTCATGATGCTCTCAAACCCCAGCAGCAAGCACAGCCGGGAAAAAGAAACCAAGCCAGGATGTCATGCAGAAATATCTGATGGGATAATAAAATGGGAGTCCTGAAGGAGAAACCCAAGCTTGCTTTCAACAGCAGGCACTGGCCTTCAGATGGCCCAGTAGTTTGGGGAGCTTGCCCAGAGCCCCGTGACTCTGTAGTGATGGATGAGGGATGTATGTGGTACCCAAGCTCAGTACTCAGTGTTTTCCTTGAATACCCAATTATAGTGCTCATGGGATTTCCAGGGAGATGCTACTACCTCTGTTTTGTTCTCCATGGCTGGCAGCAAGCACTCCTGCCAGTGGTACCTCCCTTCCCATTTACACTCATTATATTGAGAAAGGAAATCAAATAACACAGGGTCTGGATGTGCTACAGCCAGTATCAGGACCTGGGTAACACACCGGGTACCCGCACACAAGGTCTGCTCTCTCAACGAAGGCTGAGCTGGAGCATCACCTTTATGAGCCTGAAAATAGGATGCTGCTTCGAACAATGCTGCCATGAGTCCAACCCCAAGGGTGCCAGGAGCTCCTTTCCCCTTCCTTAGCTATGGCCACAATGCAGATCAAAATCCTGAAGAACCCAAAAGCTCAGGAGCTGCCGGGGTATCCTTTGCATGCCCCACAAGCCCAAGCCTTATTTGTTCGTTAGGAAAGGATAATAGAAGAAATAGCTGGGAGAAAAACAAGCAGGGAGCAGCAGAAAACATCCAATATATTAAAACAATCAAGAAACCACCACAATTAAATCCACTATTACTCTCTGAGGGGCTCGTAACCCGCGTCCTCTTGCAATACACCAAACCACCCCAAAACCTGCACTGAGAGATTCCTACAGTTCTTGTGACCAGGGGAAAAGGGAAACAAGGTAAATACATTCACCCCTGGTCCAGTACAGTACAGGAGCTACACACAAGCCAGATGCTTTCTGGGTGTAAATACCACTGCTTCTGTACAACCGGCATTTGCTCCTGTCCTGTCTCCAGCAGGATAAGCCAAAGCCAGTAAAAACCAGGGAACAAAAGACCTTTTGGTTGTTGGCCTGGCTGCCTTTCTAGGAAAGGAGAAAATACAGCAGTGAGTTTCTGGAGCAGCAAGAGTTAAAAGGTTCTCCTCATCTGTCAGCACCATCCAGTCTCCTATGAAGTTCAGGAAGAAAAAGAAAGGGGGAAAAAAAACCAAACCCTGACATCAAATTAAAATGGCAGCCGTCCTTTTCTCCCATTACTTTAAACCATGAGCTCACACAGCATCCTGCTTTCAGGGAGAATCAAAGTGATTTTATTCCCCCGCAAAACAGATGCTCGAGAGTCCGGCATATGGCAGGAGGACATGGCCACAGCAGCATCCTTTGGGCAAGGCACCCTCACACAACATATCAAACAAGCATCACCATCAGCTGTCTCCATCCACAGTTAAATCAAACCCAATTATGACAGGTGCAATTTTATATCACCGTTTGGCTTTTATTGCCATCGTAAACGGTCCAGCTGGCACCAGGCTGGCGGTAGTTCATAGCGAGAGATGTGCTGAGACAAATAAAAGGAGGAGAGGGGGGTTTTCTTTCATGCTGTTCCTGAAATCCGTCCCTGCATGGCTCAGACCAACCCTGGGGCCAAGGCTGGCTGCTTCCCTGCTGGCTTGTCTTTCAGCACATGGGGACAGCCTTCTCCTGCACCTTGCAGATCTCCTTCTGAAAGGGTGACCAGCCTTCCTGGACCCCTTTGCCCTTCAGGGCTGCCTCCCAAGAGACTCTGTCAGCCTGGCTCCTCAAGCGGCCAAAGCCTGCCCTCCAGAAGCCCACGGTGGCAGTTCTGCTGATCCCACTCCTTACTTCTCCAAGAATCAAAAACTCTTATCATTTTGTAATCGCCATGCCCGAGACAGCCTCTAACTATCACATCACCCACAAGTCCTTCTCTGTTCACGAACAACAGGTCCAGTGGGGATCCAGGAGGTCCAGGATCAGCTAAAAACCCACCTGTCCCACCAGTCTTGAGGGGCACACCTTCTCCTGGGGGAGCATCACCAGGGATGGGAACAGCAGAGTTTTAAGAGCAAATAGCAAGGGCAGCTCCATAAACCAACTCCATGATCTCCCCACGGTGGGGAGGGACCCGGAGCACCCCAGCAGGAGATGTAGGGGACTTCGACCCTGTTTTAAATTAACTTGAGAGGTTTTAAGTTAACTCCAAGGGCTGGGAAAGGCCAGCTCACCCTCTCCCCAGCTATTTAGAGCCAGTTCAAGGAAAAAAAATAAAAAGCAAACGTAGCAGGAATCGCCCTGTTTACCCAAGCGATCACACAGCTCCAAGTAAACCCCGGAGGAGGATGAAGTGTCTTGGCCGCTGCAGTAGAGCATCACAGCAGCTGGTGTGTGGAAAGGAGGAAGAGATTTACTATCCCTGGTGCGTGTGTTTCTCCTTCCCCACCTCCTCTTTTTTGTAATAATAATTGTAAAACGGGGAAAAAAAGAAATCTCCTGCACCTCCCCATGATGCTGCCTTATTAAAAAAAGTGACAATTAGTCATTTGAAGAAGCAACAAAGAGAGCCGTCGTCGGAGAGGCGCGATCTGAATTTCAATGTGCTATGGGAGGGATGGGGAGCTGAGGCTCTGGGAGGAGAGCTGCCAGTCTCCCTGTAAAACCCACAGCCACCCCTTTCCACCCCGGCTCATAGCTTGGGGGCTCAAATAGAGCTCACAGCAAGCACCCTGCTTCATCTCCCCCCAAATCCACCCTGACTTGCTCTCCTGGCTCAACTCTCTGCCAGATTTAAGCACAGGCGCTTTGCACAGGACACTGCGCAAGGGAGGGGATTAGCTCCCCTGCAAAGATGCTTTGCTACTAGACACCATGAGCAGAAGGACTGGGGGACCCAAAAGTCTCACCCCGAGGCAGCTGGACCCCAACAAGCCTGACCCAGCAGCCCTGAGCAGCTTTCTGGGTCTCACGTCCAGGGATGCAAGCTGGGGTGGGAAGGGTGGGAGCGTGGACAGATGGGTGCAGGCTGGGGTGGGAAGGATGCAGGGGTCCTCTTTCCCACACCTCTCCGTCTTTCCCCGTTCAATCCCTCCAGAGGGTTTTAATGGAAAATTAAGTTGAAGGGAGCTGGAGATTTAATATAAAAGCTGCATCTCACCTTGTATCTGATGAACGCATTCATGGTCTCACTGATTTCGTGCATCCCATGAACCCCTGGCTCTAATTTGCCAGGAAAAGCCCCAGAACATGACCCAGGATCACCCTGAAGACTCAGGATCAAACCGATGAAAACAGAAACCAAACACATTTCTGACCCCAACCAAACGCACCCAAGGGGGTTGTAAGGGGTTACATCCCCCCACAGCCAATGCCCCTGGCACAGGTAAGCCCCCAGACCCCATCTGCCCCAGGGAGGGTCCCAGCTGCTAGTCCTTCTTTTATAGCACATTTCATGTTTTACCCAGGACACGGCTCTGAATTCAGAGGCGGAGAGCCGCCAGACGGAGAGAATATTAATGCAGCCCCGCAGTCCAACAAATGAACAATATCTTTATTAGCATCTTCCTTTTATTATAGGTTATAGCGATACTTTTTTCCCTTCACTGCCTTTCTCTTCCTTCTTTTATTCGCACAAACTGTGACATTTATGGGACCAGACAGGCAGGATGTCTTTGCCCAGTACCCCCCAGGGAACATAAGGCCATCCTGGGGGCAATGGTCCCCCTTCAAGGAGGGCAGAATACAGGTGTGGTGAAGGAATTGCAATGTCTGAGAAGGGGCTGGAGCATTTCCCCCATCATCAGCAAAAAGGGGGGAAAAACAACCTCCCAAAGCTTTCACTTCCTGACGAAAACACTGAGCCGGGGGCTCACCACCCCGACGAGCCAGACATCGCAGATGGAGGAACAACAGGCAGAGCTAGACATGCTCCCCAGCGCCAAATATAGGAGACCCATCTTCTACCTCCTTGGAGTCAGCCCATTTACACTGCAAATAAAAACTCCCTGATTATCAAGCTGGAGCATCCCTTTGCCCGTGCATTCCTGACACCACGTCCCCTTGGGGACCTCCCATGTCCTCCAGCATCTTCAGCTGCCACAGTGAAAGCTCCCTCCCACCCATCCCCACAGGCTGCTCTTGGTACCCTGCATCCTGGGGGAGACAGAGATGCTCGGTGACGTGCTTAAAAGCAAGCTGACCTCTTTAGCCATGCATGGATGCTGCTGAACAGCCGGCGGGCCAGGGAAACATCTGTGGTTCCCCCTCCTAGGGGATGCAAACAGCCTCCGGGTGAGGCTGGGGGGCTCGGCAGGATCAGGCCCAGCACAGCTGCTGGAGGTTCAGGCAGGAGGGTCATGCTCAAGAAAAGGGTGCCTATATAATAATAAATATATCGACTATGTGGCCACGCTAGCAGAGCTGTGGGCTTCCTAAAACCTTCCCAACCTGCTGCTGAGATCCCCAACGAGCAACACAACTTGATTTGCAGAGGAGCAACCCCGCGGTTTAATCTCAGTCCATCCTCATGGAGTGAAAATGGATTTTTTTTTTTATTATTCTTTTTTTCTCCCATCCTGTAGGTGAGACTTTGCATTTAGAGGAAAGAGCAGATTGTAGCTTTTAATTAAAAACTCTAAGCCTTTTCCTGCTTTGAGTTGCACTAGAAGCAATCTCTACACCACGTTCAGCAGAGAGGAAACAGCACTGACTGCTGCTCTGCTTTAAAAAAAAATAATTAAAAAATAAAATAGCACAAGCCACAGAACAGGGAGTTCTTCCAACAATCTGTTTTCTGTACCCTGGAAAATAATAGCAACCCATATGGAAAGCCCACACAGCTATTTTCCAGGTGCTTTGTGCGACGTGAAATCCACGGAATAAATTACCTGTGTAACGGGGGGGGCGACGACACTGGGGCTGTGTTTATTTGCTGCATCTCATTCCCTTCAGATGCAAACATGCGGCATGGTGCAGGATTTCCTCCTCCATGGGAAATGTCACCCTAAATATCAGCAGCATGGGGCATCATCACAGCAGAGCCCTGTTTCCAGCCCAGCTGGGAGTAGTCAAGGAGGAGGAAAAAGAAAAAGGCTGAGAAATATGTTCCAGGTATATCTGATCACAGAACTGTCAAATGTAATGTTTTTCTCCATGTTGCTTATTTGAAGTGTTTATGGGGTGCCTGGATCCTGCAGCTGAGCTGGCATTGCTGGGTACCTTTATGGGGCTGGGGCGAGGGAGAAAACCTAGCACTAAAAGGGACACTGAGGCACTGTGACAGCAACAGATTTGCTTCAGGACGATGCTTAAGTCACATACATGAAGGAGACCAGAGCAGCCAAATAAGTGATGAAAATATTCCAGTTGTGGAGATGCCAGCAAGATTTTTGGCTGGTCCATGAACACGAACCTGAAGCCCCTTGCAGGCACGTTCTCACATCCAAAAAAGCCCCTCAGCACTCCCCTGCACAGCCAACCAGCCCTGCTATTCCATGAGGAGATGAAGGACGTGGGGACATGCTCCCAACGAGGATGCTCTCCTTGGCTGGACATTTCCCAAACACCTTGGAAAGCTATTTTCACTCAGAAAGCACCAAAAGGCATACGGTAATTCTGTTCTTCTGTCTCAGCTCTTAAACCATTGGGGTTTTTTTATTATTTTATTTCTTTCCTGGCCAAAACAACATAAGTTTGGGTACATGCTGAGGCTGTCTGAATCTCCCCTTCAAGGACATGCAGGACCTGCAGCAGGTCCTGGCATGGGGTCACCACCTTCTTACAGCATTGTGCACACCCTAAAAATCCTCTGCATCTCCCTTTGAGCCCCCTAAACTGCCTCTGAAAGGTGCAATCCCTTCTTCCTCCTGCTTTTAACCCAGAGCAAGCAGATCTCCATGGCTGGAGCCTCCAGGACAGGCTCTGCTCCAGGTCCTGGAATGATTTCATCTCCTGGACATCAGACATGTACGGCAAGGACAGAGCCAGGCTCCCACATCCCAAAAATTTATTAGGGTTACCCCCACAGAGACTGCTCCGGTGGGATGCAAAATATATGTAATTAAACGGGAAATCAAAGGCTTTTCAACCCAATGGGAAGAAAAATAAGCCTTGCTTTCTGCAGAGCAGGTGCCAGCATCTTCTCAGGTGAAGATAAATGAGATGGTTTGATTTCTTCCCTTTCCTTGAAAGCAAAGCACCCAAGAGACATCTCAGCAAAGACCTGCACAAACTGAACACAGAGTCTTGAGCTCCCACTCCTCCTCCTGAACTGCATCGACATGTTTTTCCCACCTCCCCACCCTTAAGCCGCTTACTTACAGAAAGATGTAAGCAAATCCAGACAGAAAATGAAAATGCTGTAAAAAAAAAAGTAAGACTAATTAAAGCTACAATCATTCCACGCTGCAAAATCATTTCAGGTTTTCCTAGCCGATAAATCAGAGGGGGATGGTGCCTGGGATGCTCGTCCACCTGGTTGAGCTCTTAGAGCCATTTACCAAGCATTGCAAAGAGATTATGTGATTAGGAGGGAATAATTAGGAAGCTGGACCATAAACTTTTATAATTTATGAGCTCTTTTCCTCCCTTCATGTCTGCTTCTACCTCAAAGGCATCGCCCAGTGCTACCTTTGATCCCATCTCCTCAAGCCCTGGATTTTTCTTTTAAACTCTCTACCCCTGGCCTGATAATCCATCCTTGCACCGTGTCAGCTCCGTTCTCACCCTCTGCTGTTCTTTCAAGCCTTCCTAAACTGCAGGCAGAAGAGCGGAGCAGGTGGTTTTGTCCCTCCTTCCCCTCCTCATAGGATATCACAGTCCCTGCCAGGGCTAAAATGGGGGGGGGGGGGCATGCGCAGCTCCAGCATGTCCCTCGGGCCATGCTTTTGGGGAGCCCTATCTCATTGTAAGGTCTACAGGGAATTAACAAATCCTCCAAAACCTGGCCAGCAAGGAGGGTGTTCTGCCTCAAAATGGGGGCAACTATGGGTACCCCAGTTTGTTGCAGCAGGATGCTTATGGGTAGGATGCCAAGCTCAGCCCAAGCCAGCCTGGTCCCTCACCCCCATGCTGCCTGCGAGCGGGTCCTGCCCCATCGTGTCCACCCTCCCTAGATCCTTCCTGCCACAGAGGCACAGCACCCAGCACCATGAGGAGCATCCCTGCAGAGCTGGCACAGGGCAGCATCACCCTGCTCTGTGCCCACCCTGACTATCTCAGCCCAGCAGGCACCTGCTTAAGCAGGGACCCCACTCCCACAGATCCAAATTTGGGGTCCAGTTCCCATGTCCCAGTCAGGAAAGCCATGCCCCAGAAGTACTAATAAGCCCCCGTGCCTGGCAGCAGCCACGTGTGGGGGATGTTCATCCCCAGCCTGCTCCCCAGGGAGATGTTAGTAACACTAAAGGGCTCTCTAAGGTCTTCAGACCCCCCCAGACAGTAAGAAAAGCAGGTTACAAGGTCAGCCCACACCCAGATGGAAGAGCAGGGCGTTCCAATGCATCAGGGTTTCCCCCCACCCCAGAGGAAGGGATGCACAGCAGCATCAGGACAAGCCACAGAGGGGGACATCCCATTCCAGGGTAGGGCTACTATCGGGGATGCCCAGCAGCCTACAACCCACCACCACCCCCAACCCAACATGTCCCGGCACCCCACAACAGCCAGCACCAGCCCTGCCCCCCACCACCTACACCACACTCACCACATGATGTCCTGGCTTTAGGGGATTGGTGATGGCACATGGGGGGTGGGGGGTGGTCCCTGCAAGGACACACACTCCTGAGGTCACCATAGCACTACAGTTCCTCCAAAAATACAGCTGCCCCCAACTTCCCCAGCCCTCTAATTAAGCCTCAGCAGCACCCACAGGTGCCAACAGTTGTGGTCCTGCCTCAAGCCCACCCCAGATGCCCTACCAACAGCAGCAATTAGAAAACCCCAATTAGAAAACTCGATTTCAGGGTATTAAGCACACCAACAGGGATGTGGTGGCAGTGGGAAGAGCCTGGGTCTGCATCCAGAGAGGCAAAGCTGAGGGATGCTGAAAGCCCTTGCACGAGCCAAGGACCAGACCAGAGGATGGACAAAGACTAAGTTTTCTTTCTACTAAAGTGACTTTTTCTGTTCTTGATGAATTGAAAATGTGTGAGTGCTGGTTTTTTAAACACAGGCAAGAGCCTGTACCAGCCCTGAATCCATGTGGAAAAGGCTCAGGTGCATCATTTTGGGCACCACCCCTCCCCGAAATGTCTTCCTTTGGAGCCATCCTGCTGTGAATAAGCAGCACCCAAGAGCCATTTCTCCCTGAGATACCAGCTTCTCTCCTAAATTTGATTAAAATCAGGCAGTTGAATAACCTCCCAGATGGGAGGATGGGACAGACAGATGGATGTATGCAGAGCACCCTATTTCTTCCAGAAGTCCCCCAAAAAAGCCACTAAGCAGCCCCTGCTCCCATCACCTCACTGGGGACAGACCAGCACGTATCTTCAGGGTTAATATTATTCCCATTTTTGGGTGCTGGCTACCAAAAACACATTGTTTGAGCCTGGGGGGACCCTCCAAGCCCTCGCCATGAGCAGACCCTAGGGAAGACGCTCATCTCCAAGTTGCCTGTCAGCCTCAGCACCGAATTTACAGAATAAAACCTGCCCAGGGTGTGAAGAACTGAATAATACAAGCTGTTGGATGACAAAGCCTGGAGAGTAATATCCATATTATGGTTATTATTAACTCAGAGAACTTCCTATGTTTTGTCCTGCCTGTAATTTAAACAGATCCTTGGTTATATTTGGGTCCTTTCACAGGGGAAAAAGCCACGAGTTATACCCAAGGAACCACTAGAAGTGTCTGATGAGCAAAATTTCTCTTTCTAGACCAAAATCTAAATATGAAAAAAATGTATTTAAAATATTATATAGGTTTTTTGCAACCTCCTAGCACTGGCAAAGGCTTTGCCACCACCTTGCTGGGTGTCCTTGGCCTGGCAAAGCAGGCATGTCCCCATGTCCCCATGCAATGGGACATCTCACGTGGGGAGCGGACAGTTTCACCAGGGGTTCCCCTGAGACATTTCAGTTCTCATCTGATGGAATTTCTTTCCTTTTTTTCTGTCCTTTCAATGTCCCTGCTTATTTGCTCAGCTGTTGCTCCTGAGTTCTAATGGCTGGCAGCATTTGATGAATGCCACAGAGCTCCTTCCTCATTAAAATCCGAAGTTCTAAAGTTTAGTACCAAGGAAAGAAAAAAAAAAGAAAGAAAGAAAGAAAGAAAGAAAGAAAGAAAGAAAAAACCCACCTCACCGATTCCCCCAACTTCAAAGCGCTTTTGAAGATCAGTCGGGAGAGCACCAGTGGAGTTACAGCCTCTCCCATCAGCCTTCCCTCCTGGGAAGCAGTCAGTCCACAGAGCCGGTGGATGATGGAGCCGGATCGGGGGGTGCTCTGCAAGGGCCACAGGGTGCGGGTTGGGCTGGATAACATCACGCGACAGAGCCTGAAGTCCACACTTGGCATTTGCAAGGGCTTCGTGGCTGGCTGTGTTTAACTGTACCTATTTCACCTTCTCCAGTACCAAGGATGCTGCTTCTCATGGAGGGTGCTGCTGCAAGGAGCTGGTCCCCAGCACTTTGCTTTCCCTGAGCGGAAAAGCACTCTAAAATTCAGTATTCCATGCAAATACTGTGCAAAGACTGCAAGGAAAAGGGAAGTTTTCTTTCTGGATCACTGGAAATACCTCACTCACCAGGCCTGATGAGGAGTTGACGGCCGCTGGCTGCAACGGTGCAAATGCCTGAGTTGGGCAGCTGACCAGGCTGGCCCGGCGTTCCAAGCCAAGGGTCAACACCATTCCAAGTCAAGGGTCAACACCATGCGCTCTGGCGGTGCTGAGTTAGCAAAGCAGTGCTGAATTAGCAAAGTGGTGCTGAGTTAGCAAAGCCGGGCTCAGGGCAGAGGCCACAACTCGGCACAGGAGCCGGTGTGACAACAGCATGACTGTGGCCAGGGCTATTTATAGAAAAGCTGAACTTGGCTCTTCCCTGGGCAATTTTGCAGAGGGGAAATAACTTCTTGGCTTCGCTGCCGGGTTTTTCATGGGGAATATCAAACAGTGATGTGACAGCTGGGTCGGAAACGGGGCTGGTGGTTCTGTGCTGAAGCAAGCTGCTGCAGGGGACCACAAGTGAAATGAATTGTGTTGGGTCCATGCGATTCCCAGCACTGGATCGCCTGTCCCGCTAGACCCTGGGGCTTTCACACCCCTTTGGGGGAGTGGAGCCCTGGGGCTGGACCGTCCCCAGTGTCAGGGCTGGGTTGTTCCCACTGGGATGTCTGAGACAGCACAGACCAGGTGCCACCCGACCTCCGTGGTGACCGAGGTGCTCCTGGCCTCGTGCTTCAGTTTCCCCTTCTGCTGCAATGGTGCAAGCAATGGAGGGAGTCGTTGATACAGGAGCTCAGCTAAGCAGGAACCATACCAGGGGAATGATGCCTGCCTCTACACACACCAAAATAAACCTTAAAACACAAGAGGGGACCTAAATAAAATTAAATGGAGATGCTGCATGATGAAACCAGGTGAAATGCCCAGCTAGGGTCCTTGGGCAGACTGAGAGCCAAAGCTAATGGAGCCCTTGGGCTGGCTCCAAGGCTCTCTGAAGGGACTGGAGAAAAGCAAACAACTCCCCTCGAATCCCTACACAGCACTTTGCAGGATCAAACTACCCTCCGGAGCCAGGCCTGCCTCTCTGTAAAACACTCAGCTCTCTCAGCCCACCAAATTTAAAAGAAGAAAAGAAAATATGTTTCCCAGTAGGTGAAAATGAGTTTGCTTCTGGGAGGTAGGAATCACCTTTTCCTGGTAATTATGAACAAAGAGCATCATTTACTAAATGCCTGCAAGGTGGTTAATTAGCAGAGAAGTGAGTGTCTAGCAATTAAGAGGCATTTTTCCAACGATTCAGGGTGGCAGGGTCAGGAAACAAGAGAAGCAGAGTATCAGAGAGAGCACTTGGCTTCAGCATTCACAGCTGTGCAGGGACATGGAAAGCTCAGCCCCAGGGGCAGCCCTGGATCCACACTCCAAAAAAAATAAAAAGCAGAGTTATTGCATGATTTTGGGTTGGAGAAACCATCTCCATGCAGTCCTTATGCTGCGGGGCTGCCCTGTGCCTCAGTTTCCCCACCAGCACCGATAACAGGTATAGATGCTGGGGACATGATGTGTTGGTGCTGGTCCTGACTGAAGACCATCTGCTTTGAGATATCCCCTTCCCCTCCCTGTGAGCACCTCCAGCCTGACTAATCCCCCCCCACCGAGGCTCTTCCCTGGGGACACAGATGTCACATCCTCTCCTGTTTGTCCACAGCATCCCTGGGGCTGCCTCGGTAGTTCAACAGCAGATGGATTTCGGCAAAGCCCCAGCTCTCCACACCACTGGGGCCATCCCTATTTAACGGGTTATTTGCTTCCCCTTTCTGCTTCACCACATTTCAGCATCTGCAAATATGTCCAGCACTTATTTTATATCGTTTTTCAGCTCAGTGACAAATATAGCAAAGAGCAAGAAGAGCAACACTGACGATCTCTCCATTAACCGGCTTTTAAACCATTTAACACAGGCTGCACAGGGCTGGTGCAGTGCTGGATTTTTATCAGACTGGGATGCATGATTAAGTCAAATGCCTCACAGAAGTCAAAGTGCATTAAGTCAAGTTATCTTTATCAGCTGACCTGATGATCTAATAAAAAAAATAGTCTCGAGGTTGCTTGGCAAAAGCAGGCTCCAGCATTGCTGCAGGTTTGAGGTAGCAATAACCCTCCGTCCTCCCTGCTCTGGGATGGAGAAACATGTGCTATACCCTTGCCTTCATCCCATGATGTGTTCTTGTCATTCAGCAGCATCACTTTAGCACATGGAGAGGATTTAAATAACCCTCTGGGGAGAAAGGAGCCTTGGAAAGGGAACTCCTTCGGCCCCATGGACCAGGGATTGTTGAGCCAAGGAGGTCCAGGATGCTGGGAGAGGGCAGCATCCCTGGGGGAGCCCAGGAGGGGACCAGATCCCCTCTCCTCAAAGCCATACAGGCTGGGGACAAAAGGTGGGTGGCAGATGGGGACACCTTGGGTACAAGAGGAGGGCACAGTGCTGGCGGGAGCTGCTGGGGACGTTCTGCAAACACCATGGGTCAGGATGCTGTGCTGCCCATTTGGGATCTCCGAGGATGTGTAAGGGGTACCGGTGAGCACACGAGGGGGGCCGTGGCTGCAATTAGAGCTGACTGTGGGGGCACTACCTTCCCTCCAGCCTCCCCATCCTTGCTGGAGCAAATTGAGGCCAATTCTTATGGAGGATCCCACAGCACCTGCCCGTGAGTCACTGGTTGCCAGTCTGTGAGTCACCACATCCCCAGAGTCAGCAGCCACCCATTTCCAGGGATGCACAAGGATCCATTTCCAGGGTCACAAGGGTGACCATACCAGCCTTGCATCCCCCTCAGGAGCCTCCAGGTGTGGCTGCCCAAAGGGCCTCATCAGCTCTAAACCATTCTGACTGCCAGGACTCTCCTTCCCCAGGCTTCCCAAGCCCTGAGGATGGCCAGAGCAAGGAGAAGGGGAGGGATGAGAGAGAGGGCAGGCTATGGAGGAGAAAGCAGGTTTATCCTGTTGGATAAAGCTGGGAATGATGAATATTCAGACAGGAGATGGGGACACCTTCCCATCCCAGAAGGCTAAGGTTTCTGCTCTGCCCTAAGAAAACAACACCAAAATGTGTTGTTCTGGGTGGTTTGAAAGTATTAAAATTATGAATAAACCCAGGATGCACCAAAGAAAAGAGGAACAGCAAAACCCATGCACTCTCAGTCACGTTTCTCCAGCTTCATCTCATTCCTATGTCATCGCTGATACCCTCCCTGAAGTCCTCCAATCCCCAGGACAGAGCAAGGACCAAATCCCTAAATCCCTTTTTTGCATTTGTCATCTCAGTCCTGCCCAAGCACCCCCAGCTCCCTCCAAGCACATTTTTGCTGGTTTTGACTTTTTTTGTTTACTTTTTCATAAGCTCAGTGCAGAGTTTAAGCTCAGACTGTCAAGAGCAGGAATTAGGGGGGAAGGTAGGTACCCTAGCAGCCCTACCTCGGATGGCATTCTTATCTGATCATAATAATTTGAAACAGATAAAAGTTGATGCTTGGAGTGTGACAATGACCCTCTGAATGATTTTTTTTCCCCTTCCCTTTTTAAATATTCCACTTTAAGGAAACATGTGTGCATAATGAAATCAAAACAGCTCTGCCTGCCCATTGATGCTGCGATGTAGCTGTTCAGCTGCAACCGGACTTGCTCCGATGGGCCTCTCCAGGGCTGGGTACCACAGCAGCGGATTTGGGCATCTCTGTGTTGGGTGGTCTGGACTACTCTGGGTCCTGTTTTCTATCTGAGAAATGGGGACAGCATTAATTTTTCACTCTGTTATGGGGGAAAAATTGGTTAGCCTGCTGTTTCCAAAGTGCTTGCACGGCTGGGTGCCTCCACGTGCTAAAGGATGCTCAATCATCGTACGATGCAAGCAGTGCTTTGAAGACCATCAACATGCAGCCAGCATCAACCTCTGAACCAGCTTTTAGTTCTTTCTTCCTTCACCAGCCAGATTTTCTGTTCTCAAGAGCCCATCACGAACCAGAGAAGGTCTCACGCTGGTCCAGCATCAGCAGAGAAACCCGATTGCAACCACTGGCAGCAAACAAGCCGCTCCTTCAACCCCAGCAACCCTGGCTGAGATTCAGAGTCTATTTCCCCTTGCTTGGTCCTTGCAAGAGCATGGTGTGGGACTCTGCACAGACCTACCTCAGCAGACATAGCCTCCTAGGTGCTCCTATGGCTTGCGGTGGCTCTGATGCAGACGATGGATGGATAGTGGGAGCTTGAAGAGCAGAGTTTGAACATGCAGCATGGTGGGATGCACAGTTGTTCTTCATGTTGTTCAGCTGGGTGACAAAAGAGAGAAAGTACCAGTGAAGGTCTGTGTCTGCCCCTACATGGAGCAGGTAACAGCGTGGAGAGTTAATTCAGGGAACAAAGCAAAAACTTGAGAAAAAAAATATTTAGGTTAGTGCAAAACAGAAACTTTTGTAGAAAGCTTCAGCAAAATCAAAGAGAAAAAAAAATGGTTTGAGGACAAGCAGAGATATTTTCTTTGCCTTGGAACAACGTGTGCTTTTTGCCCCAGCATGGCATGTGTTGTTTCAGGCTTTTATATCCTCTATCTAGATCCATTTTTAAATTTAAAAAAACCCACCAAAATTTAAAAGGCAAAAGTCAAACCAGTTGTTTTGGTTTTTTTAATTAGCAGCGTGCCAGGATGCCTGAAACAAAGATATTTCATTAAAAAGAAAACAAAAAGGCAAAGTGAAAGATCTCAGAAGTTCCTCCTTCACTTCCCCAAGGGGGAAGGTGGACCCAGTGCTCCCCACACTCCTGAAACACCAGTGCCCACCTACCATACTCATGGAAAAGCTGCATGGATGGCCACATACAGGCTTTTCTGAGCATCCATCCCCGGGGTGGGACCTGGCTGGGGGGACCACTGCGAGGATGGGCACCCAAGCGGCTCCCAGATCCTGCTCCTTGGTCCATATGGTTCTTCTAAATTGTGCCACCTCCATCCAGGCTCAGGTTTGCAGGATCCTCATCCGAGCAACATCCAGGCCCCCTTGGGAAGGGCCCAGGACATCACCTCTGCTTGGTTTTGGGGTAAACCTGGAGGAAGCCCCTGCCCTGGAGCAGGGACTGACTCCTCCGCTGGAGGCCTGGCAGCTGGGAGGGACCTCACCCCTCACAGGGACGGCATCTGCATCTCACCAGCTCCCTTGTTTATCGGTGAGTTTATTGCGGGAAATCTAATCACCATTTTGGAGTTAATCCCTCTAACAAACCCTTGCAAATCCTTTCATCCAGAAGTTTATTAATATTAGCTCCTCTCGAGCAGAAGTGAATTAAGCGCCTTTACCTCCCGTTTGGCTTTTTGTTCCTTTTCTCCTCGCCTCTGTTAACGGGAGCAATTCAATTAAGGAACAAACGATTTCCCAATAAAAATCCCTCCTTGCCGCCTCCTTCCTCCTTTTGCTCAAAGACTAATAATGTTTAATTGGGGAAATGAGCTTGGCTGATGGTGCTGGTGGGGGTGAGGACAAGCCCCGGCAAGTGCAGCCCCCGCAGGCTCTGGGCATGGGGCAGAGGGGCTCAGCTCATCCCAGGGAAGGGGAAACACCTAAAACCCCATCATTTGCAAAAGAAAGATCTCCCAGCCCCAGAGAGGCTCTCACAGTGCCCAGCTGATGCCAGCCTGCTTGAACACGATGGTTCATGGAGAGGAAAACACTTGAAAGCCGAAGAAAATTGGGACTGAGGATGGCAAGCAATGCTCTCCAGCTGCCCAGCATCTCACTGGTGTTCAAAAAAGCCCTGAGATTTCCTCCACTTTGATGTAAAACCCCGTCCATCTCAGCAGGCACTGCTGCAGGTCCACTGGGATGCAGGTGTGAACCCAGCACCGGTTGAGCTCACTGCAGTGGGGGGCTCAAGACCCACGTCCAGCACTGAGCAAATGGGGAAAGGGGATAAAAGCAGCAACAAGGCTTGAAAAGGGGACAACAAGGTATGGGTGTAGTTTGCACCCTGTATGCAAAAGTACAAGCCCCATCCAAGGGGGGCTCCAAGGGGTTCCAAGCCCCCCTCCAAGGGGTCCAAGCCTGCCTTTGCTGACTCCATCTCCAAGCATCATGCCACTGCAGGCACGGTCCCTGCCGAGCAGCGCTGGAAGAGGAGGCTCAGCCTGCCCAGGGAGTCGTGCCGCCCGTCAGCTCAGCTCCATCGCAAAGGCCACGGCATTTCCCGGCTGTCAGAAAGGATTTGTTCAGCACTGCACACTCCCTCCTCCACCTCCTGCAGTAACAGAGTGGCTCGTCCCTCAGACCTTTGCATTTGAGAAGGTTTGGGAAGGCAGGTTGCATCTCTCTGTCCAGCCCAGGCTCCTTCCATGCATTCGGCTTGTACCCATCTGCATCAGTGGCAGGAGGACAGGATGGACCAGAGATGCTCAGCCACAAGCTGAGGTACCACCTGCAAGAAGACACTTGTAAGCAGGGACACGAAGCAGATCCATGGCACAGAAAATGCATCAGCCTGGGAGAGCTGGCTTGGGGGGAAACATTAAACACCAGCTCCACTGATATATACCCATCATCTCCCTAGACCTCCTGCTGAAGCTGAGGACAGCCAGACCCAGTGACCCCCCTCCCTTTTGGGCTGCCTCTGCCAGGCCCACTCCAACTGAGACCCAGGAGGCTGTACCACACCTTCGCCAGGACTGAAGCTTTTTAATGAACTGATGTGAGAAAAGTCATGGCATGGTCTGGGGTGACCTCTTGATGTGCTCCACTCACACATCACCCCAGGGCCTGCCTAGCAACCCAGCAATGGAGACCATCCCCACGCTTTCATCCACATTTTCCCTTGGTTTTCCTTCCAAATTATCCCCTTTCCCACCCTTCTGAGTCATTCATCACAATGCTTTCTTACCTTGCCCAGGGATGTGTTGAGCAGCATCCCCCTGCCC
Organism: Falco cherrug; assembly: GCF_023634085.1. NCBI lineage: Eukaryota > Metazoa > Chordata > Aves > Falconiformes > Falconidae > Falco > Falco cherrug. The sequence goes on along the minus strand of NC_073703.1, from coordinate 1,875,605 downwards.
TGACTGCCAGCAAGGGAGGATGAGGGACGGGCACCCAGCCTCACTGGTGGCCACGGTTCAGCAGCAGCAGCTGAAGTGATCCAGGAATCCCTTTGGGAAGAAACGTGCTACTGAAATGTCAGTGGCAGTTATCCTAATGGGGGAGATGGGTCTGTGGCCAGAGGAAGGTTCAGACCAGGATAGATACCTGTGGGGTTTTGACAAGGGCGTTTCAACCCAAGCAAAGATCTGGTCCCAGTCTCGGGGCTGGTGGCCCTGCACCCTTACCAGTGGACTTTGGGCTGGCAGAGATGGTACTGCCAGCAAGGAAAGGGCCATGGGATGCTCTGGCAAGGGTCGCGTCACCTGGACTGAGCCATCTTTAGGCAGGAAGACAAGCAGAGCTGCACAGCTCCACCTCCAGCTTAATCTTGTTGACCAGGGACCCTGCCTCTTCTTGGAGCTGCTGGAAAGCCTCCAAGACTGGGCTGCAGCAAGGACAGAGCTGCTTTAAGAAGATGATTTCCATGAAGCAAAGTGGATTGAGCATACTAGTGGTGAAAGAGGTTTCATTTCCCCTCCCTGCTTCTTTAGATTCCCCAGAAGTCACATTCACAGTGGTCACATCATCACCAGGATCTGCACCTGGGTCTCCCCCAGACCCACGTTCCTTCCAGACTATTAAGTTTGGACACCAGAGTTACCCACACAGAGAGGGTCCCATCCTTATTCCATCAGGGTTGTTGCATCCAGCCCAACCCTCCAGTAAATTGGGTCGGTCTCACCTTAGCATGGTCAAAGTGATGGAGTAGCAAGTGTGCTCATCCAGGAACGCCTGCACAAGGGTCATCATCTGAACAACAACAGAAGCTTGAGATTAATACGCCACCAAGCATACAATGGCATCCTTGGGGGGATGGGAAAAGGGACTATCCCACCTCCTGAGGCTGAAAACAGTAAAAAAAGCCCCAGGGATGAAGCTCTCTGCAGGGACATTTTTTTTCTCCCATGCAAGTAGAAGACACCAAGCTGCTCCACAGGGCAGGTAATACAGCTAACAGCCCCCCCTTGCCCCTCCTCGGGCTTTGCTGAAGGGATAGCTGCTCATTAGTGAGTGGCATTAAGAGGAATGAACCTAATTTGCAAGAGTGGAGCGAAGAGCCTCCACCTGTTCTCCTTTGCACCTGGAAGCAGCTTTGCAGGGGATTATTCAGCCACTGCACCATGCTGAGGGCAGTAAATGCTGGACACAAGTATGTCCCACCTAGGGTGAAACAGCTCCTCTGGGGCACACAGGCACTCGCAGACCCAGATCACAGGAGTTTCAGCAGAAAACAGACTTTTTTTTTTTTTAATAACACTCACAGAAAAGCACAGTTGAAAGTCTTTCCAAACCTTGATGTGCCTGCCTTTGATTTCTTCAAAACAAAATGAGGTTTCCACAAATAAATTAATTTCTTTTAAACAAAGAGTTTCTTGTCAGGTCCTCTGACACCTGCTGACCCAAAATGTAAACTCTAAAAAATGTTTTTTCCCCCAAAAAAGATTCAGTTCACATTGACCCAGATTTGGAGCTTATTATTAATTTTTACTCTGGACAGTGAATGGAAGCATCCAGCACTCTCCCATCACCAGAGGACACCCAGCTGATGGTATCAAGCATTATGAGAACAGGAATGTTATAAAACTTCCAGGTGGGATCAGTAATTCCCACCTCCAAAGAAGACCAAGAGGAGATGTGGAAGCTTGCAAGCAGCAAAACAAGTGTGCAGAGATGTTCTTCCTGGATTTGGACACTCATTTCTGGCTTTTAGCATGCCCTGGGCACAGGGATGCCAGAGGCTGAACACAGACAGTGCTTAAAAGCCCCTTGAAACCTCTTCTCACAAGCTGGCAAAGCCCATTTTGTCCTCCGGAACATCCTGCAGCAAGGAGTCCCACAAGTGAACATCCCATTGCAATGAAATGGTATGAAAAATCAGGTGATTTGGATTTTCTTTTAAATTAAATTAAAAGACAAACCAAGTTATATAGGACAAGCTCAACCTTGGACCTGCCAGGGAGCTTGGCAAGACCTGGCTTGCAGATGCAAATGGGGAAGGAGGAGAAAGCTGAGCCACCAGCGGTTCCTTGAAGCTCTAGATTTCACCTTTAATGTATTTCAGTGCATGATTCAAGCACATTATCTGCATGAAATGCTGCATTAGCATCAAAATGAGGGGAGTTCTGTTCAATATATTAAAGTGTCTCTGATGGGTTTGAAGGTAGCTTAGCGCAAGAGAGGCATTAAGGAAGTAAATGCCACATTTGTATTCAAAAGAGCTTTCTTTTTTTCATTTAAAGCCATTGATGTAAGAAGTGGTGCTTAAGATGGGCTTATAAAAGCAAGAGTGCATCTTTGCTATGAGACAAAAAGCTGTGTTTATGGCAAATGGTAAAGGAAAGCAAATAGCCCATTTAGAAAATATATTTCTTTGGAGTTTTGTCACATCAGCTGGAGGAGGGAGGGTTGGCAGGGACAGGGCCTTCAGGTGGCATCTCTGCCTAGAGCCGTTTTCTTCCCTGCTATCTCCTGTGATGGCTTTTTTTGGTTTGAGCTTGGATTTAGAAATGGCTTGTCCAGGCTGGCCACCGCCACCATCCTTTTTCCTGGAAGGAAAAAAAAAAAAAAAAAAAAGAGATTTATTGACCCAACTTCCTGGCAAACACCCAGTTTGCCTTTTTCTGCTAAATTTCAAACAAAACAAAAAATAGGGCCTATTTAGGCATTTTATTATTTTTTTTAGGATGGCTTTCTGCTTGAAAAAACAGTTTCAAACTTTTCATTTGAACATTAGAAATTGAAGTCCCGTCAATGCAAACAGCATATCAACTAGGACAATTTCAGTGGTGTTGTTCATCAAGAATTTTAACAAAATAATGTTAATTCTGCTTCAGAATATTCTTTATATCTTTATGCCACTGAACTAAAAAAAAGTCTATATTGCAACCAGCTCTGAGAAAAGCAGGTTTTGCTCCCCCACCCCTCAAATAAAAATAAAATAGATTAAAAATGTCAGACTCCACACCACAGTCCTGCTTAGACCACAAGGAATCTTTACTTGCTCTTAGTGCTAGATAAGGAGAATTTTAGCTAAAACCACCAGGATTTCTGCTAAGTTTGGGGGATCAAACTGGTTTAGTTTCATTATCTGAAGCAAACAGAAACTGTACTGAAAGCTCAGGGCAAGCGTTAACTGGCTTCATCCATCTTTGCCACCTCCAAGGGCAATTAATAATCCCTTGTCTTTCCAAATGGAGAAAGTGAGGGGTTAAATTAATTGCTTCTGACCACTTAATGAGTCAGGGAGAGACCCTGAGAAGCTTGTCTTGCCACTGCCTGCAAATCGGCCGGAGGAAAAATATACTTCTCTTGGCCGAGGAGCATCACCTATAGAAATATTTATGCCTTGGAGCTGGCACAGGCGCTATCACCCCCCAGACATGGGTCTGCTGGAGGTCGTCACCCTGTGAAATTCAACCACATGTGGCTTCCCTGGCCCTCGAGGTGAACTGAATAAATCAGAATATTTGTTCTGAGGGGAGCTGTGAGCAGCACGGCTGGGGAAAGCTGCTGGCACTGTGAGATTTTGGGGTTGTCCAGCCTAGAACACACCTGAGGCTGGATACCCACCAGGACCTCCAATGACCACGCTACCAAACCTGTCACCAATGTCATCCCTCCCTGGAGAGCCATGCCAAGAGGAAAACATACCGAAAAAAAAAGCTGGACATCTTGCAAGTCTTAATAAATTAACAGCCCCTTCCTGCCAACGGCACTAAATCACAGCCTGGAGGATGGTTGGTTTTAATCACTCAGCCTCCAGCATTCCTCCCTGCACCCATCCCTCCCATTCCTCCATCATCCTACAAAGCAAAACTAGGTGTCTGGGGGACATCTCAGCACTCCCCACCTTTCCATCCAGCTCCCCCAAACCACAAGCTGTCCCAGTGGATACCCAGCCCATGGAGCATCCCCCGAGCCCACCCATGAGGATGGGCTGTTAGCTGGAAAAGCATCACCCAGTCTGGGAGGCAGACCCTGCTCCCACTCAGGAATCTCCCACTCCCAACTTTCTTTCCCATCACAGCTCATTTTCTCCCTCCTCCCCACAGCAGATTGACATGTCGCAGAAGAAGGGACGGAAACAATGCAGAGAAAATTGATAAGCATGGCTTGAAACCCAGAGAAAGGGAACATTTGCCTGGGAGAAGCTGTGATTAGATCCGTGTGTGTGTGTGTGTGTGTCCTTTGCCAGCACTCCTAAAAATAGAGCTTGGCTGCACAGACTGTCACACGCATGCAGACATGCTCCCGCTGCAGCTATATTTACCAGTCTCAGAGACAGCCAGATTCCCATATATGAGCCGTACATCCCCCCCAGGACTGTCATGCAGGGTTCACGCAGCCAGGCAGAGACCACAGTGGTGGTAAGGGACGTCCCCGAGCATCCCTGGGAGTGTGGGGACACAAAGAGAAGTGAGGTGGAGAGCACAGGAGTGGAGAAATTAAATTTCTGGAAGGTCCTCAAGACCATCTAGAAAAGCAAAGATCTCAATTTGGAGTCACGCATGTGGGGCAAACACCAGAAGCCACCCAGATGGCCAGCATGCTGGTCTTACCCCTCTGCAGAACTCCCAAGGAAGCAGCCCCCAAGAGAGGCACCTATACCCCAACCCATCTTGCCATATCTGCCCAAAAGCCAGCACTCATGGCCCAAAAGCCAGTGCTCGTGGCCAAGCCCTCCAAGCCTGTTCTCTGGACAGCACAAATATCTACAGCCGTGGGCTGAGGAAGGTTCCGTGAGCTCCACCGCTTCTCCAGTTCATGCTGCCGCTGCTCGGTGCCATCAGGCACGGTGCTGCATCCCCGGGTCGGGGACTGAATAGGTTTGGAAAGAAGAAGGTCCCACAGCTGCTTACTGGAGAAAGAAAAACTGGAGCACGACCTACATCGCCTGCTGGAAACCAGCTTCTCCGCCCACCACCACGCTCATTAGCCTCGTGATAAAGCAGGGAGTGTTTAAAGGGACAAAAATGATGCATTTTAGTTATATTCATGAGTTCCGAAGAGGATATTTGAAGACCAAGGTATTATTAACTACATATGTCTTCACAGAGGTTGTGTGCAATTAACATTATTCAGAGATGTGCAATTAGCATTATCCAGAGATATGTATTTTGGGTGGGAAAATAATTGGGTTTCTTCCTGAACTTGTTTTGTGCTCAGTTTTCTCAGCTCCAAGCATTTTGGTTCAATTGGAAAAGTGCCAGCTGACCCAGCTTGCCCCTGGAAACAGCCACCAGCAGCAGAGGATGGTCCTGTGACTGTGGCTTTTGCTTAACTAGTGAATTTTGGACAAGCTCAAAGTGCCTGCAGATCCAGTGGGCACCTACGCTACAGATTGGCCCAATGCCACCTGCAGCATCATCCCCTGGTGACCAGCACCACATCCCCAGTAGCTTTGCTCCCCATCCTGCCCAGTGCAGAGCATCTGCCCCAGTCCTGTGCTGTCTCCGGGAAAATGAGTCTCATCTTCAGATCAAGGACCCGAGTCATGGTTTTGGTCATGACCCCCACCCTCTGGGGGTGATGCTTGGGTGGACCTGGGCTGCAGGTGGGTCCCCATGGGGGGAGCAGGAATGGCAGCTCCAAGGGTGGGTTCATATTCATGGCCTCTTACCAAAATAAAACGATCTTCCCACACACAGAGAGCAGCAGATGCCTTCTGGGACTCATCTCCAATTTTCAATTCAAATATCCTCTGTTTAATCAGATGGTTGTAATATCATCTCGTGAAATGTTGTTAGCAGAGGGTGAGAGGTGAGCTCCATCCTGTTGTTGAAATGCGGCCATGGAGGGGTGGCTCGTCCTGAGCACACAGGTGTGGGTGCCTGGGGCAGGTGTGGGTGCCTGTGGGCACAGGGAGAACGTCTCCCCACCAGCCTCACAGCACAGCACTGAAGGTGGCAGCAGAAGAGACTCTCCAACAGGGAAAGATCGACTAGGTTCACTGTGCTAACAGCCACTGGGTTTGATAGCGAGCTGCAGTACCCTAAATCATAACAATAAACACTAAAACAACAAAAAAAAAAATCAGCTTTGATTTAGCTTGGTGAAGATCTGAGCTGTATATAAAGAAGCATTGTGTAAATCAGGAATTTGAGGGTCATTTGGTGAGGACAGCTCCATAAATCTAGTCTTTTCCCCCCCTCTAGCTTTACATTTCAAAGCCTAGGCAAGGGCAAGGTCTAGACCTACCCAGATACTCCCAGCACAACTTCACCACTTGCAGGAGTTGTCCTTGACACGAGGGCTCCGGACAATCACTCACTCCCAACCAGGCTACAGACACCACCTGTCTCACCTCAGGTAGGTCCTTCCTCCATCACTGACAGTTTGGTCCCTCTGAACTGCCAGCTGGAGATGTTAGTGCCCTCAGGAGCTGACTGACCCCGGCAAGTGATGTTTCACAGAGCTTTTTTGGGTGCCTGCCTTAAAATTGCTTGAAGGGACCAGTCACTTGGACATAGCAGAGTACCTTGATATATAGCAGGTGGCTTGAGATGGGACTGCAGAGCACAGCCCAGGAGCACCCCCCGTCACAGCCACGCAAGGCTGTGGGAGAACTCATTCCCAAATCCTCCCCCCATCCTCCTGGGAGGCGGGTTAGCCTGACGACACAAGCAGAGAGAAACCGCAAGGTTAGACATGGGCTGATGGCCAAGCCAAGAGCAGACCCCAATGCCCTGACCCCACCACGAGCTCTGAGAGCAGCCAGGTGCCACTGCACATCCAGCCCTGCTTCTCAGCTCCAAGGGACCACCACACAGTCCTGGTTTTCATTTCAGAAAGAGCCCAGCCCTGCAAAAACACCTCATTTGTCACCAGCAGTGCTTGCTACAGGGCATCCCATGCCAGGTGGCTGCATACTGTGCTGGTCCCCAGTGACACTCCCTGCTCTCCCTCACTGCAGCCAAGGACCTTTACAAATAAATAATGTTCCACTCCAATCTGTTTGAACAAGCTGGCCTCCTCGATGCCACCGGGGAGGGTAGCAGATGAGAAAGAGTGGAGAAGCTGCATGAAAAACACCTGCCTATTGCCCAGAAATGCTTGTAAAAAGCAAACAGGCTGCCTGGGTGCTCTAAAAATATCAGAAATTAGGAAATCTTGACATTGCATATATTGGCGTTGCAACCAGCACCAGCTTCCAAAACTTCGCGGCAACCCCAAGAAAGACGCCAAAGAGCCCACAGCCTCCTGCTAAGGGCATGAAGGCTTTCCAAGGGCTGGTGGCTCAGGGTGAGGGGTTGCTCGCAGTGGCTGGTGGCCAGAGGCAAGCGCCAGGATGAGTTCAGCCCTGCTGCAGAAGGAACTGTTCACTCAAGGCAGCTCCAGGCTGGGCAGGCGCTCGCTCGGTTGAGCACAGATGGCTTTGCATCCATCCTCAGGGCTGATAAACCCCTTCATTTCCCCAGCAAGAGCATCACTTAAGTGTAAGCTACTAGCAAAGCCACAAGTGGGCTCTGGAGCTAATGCACAAATTATATTTTGAAAGCACTTCTCCCCAACACCAACTATGTAATACAGGGAAATTGCTGTAATAAAAAGCCATGCTCTCTAGATGCAAAAGGGGGCAAGAGGGGAAGGAGGGAGCAGGGGCCTCACTTGCAGGGCCAGCAGCAGGGCAGTCCTTTGGAATGGGATTACAAAGCATCCTTCACCTCCAAGTACCAGGTGATGCTCCCCCCCAGGCACATGGCCAGCACAGGGCTTTCCCAGCATGATTGCTGAGACATGGAGATACAAAACTCTCTGGACAGGAAGGAACCAAGTGTGAGGAACCCGCCCTATTAAAAAAACCCACAGGGTACAGGTCCTATTGCTATACCAAAAAACTCCAGGGTGGGCTCTGGGGCAGCACCCCCAGGGCACAGTTTTCTCTTTAGCCTCTTTCTGCTGTGGGCTTTCTAAATCTGAGGGTAAGCATCTGATGATGCAGGTCATGGCTCTATGGTCACAGGTTAAGCATGTGCGATCAGTGGCAAACTAGCACAAAGCTCAGGCTCACTGAGTCTGAGAGCAGAAACCTGCTGCTGGGCCCTTCATGGTGAACCCAGGCACTCCAGAGCAGGGTTGTCCCAATAAGTCATTTATAAATGAGCACTAGAAAAAGGATTACTCATGCAAGAAGAGTAATTTCCAAGAGCAGGGTGCACTGCTAGTAACACTCACTATCTTTTTTTCACAACAAGGTACAAAACCTGCTGGAAACGAGCTGTTCCAGCCAGGACCCTGAGATGAGAAGGTGCAGGGTGAGACACCTCAACCACTTGTTCTTGCCTGGCCATGATGCCTCACTGCTGACCGCCGCACCCAGCCACAGAAGATGTGAACCACTATGGCCCTCCTACACGTACAACCTAGTGTGGCACATCATCACCCCAGCAGAGCCAGCCCGGGGGAGCATCTGGAGAGAAAAGCAAGCTGGAGGACCCCTAATGCCCACACTCCCCCTAGGTTGACACCTACAAAGGTCACTTTTCACGCTGAGGGCAACTGAGGGGCTGCAAGGACCTGTCACCCATGCTGATAACACCCCCCTCCTCACCAACTGGTTACATGCTACGATTTGTCATCATTGGCACAAATCACCCCACAAGCCCAGCTTCTGAAAAACCACTAGTGCTCAGGAGGGGCTCGCCCTGCCACTCCCCCCAGGCAAAGCTGAAGTGCCATCAGTCTGACATGCAATTTGATATGATCAGGCTGATTCTTGTTCGGGTTCATTTCAGCCCAGAATTGGACACATCAGTGTACAAATTTTCAAGACAATCAGCCAGCCACAACCATCCACCTACCCAGAGCTGGCGAGAAGACACAGGAGCCCCAGAACCCCCCTATTTGCTTTATTTATTTTTTTTTTTTGTGCCTATGCACCATGCTCTGCTCCACGCACAGGAGCCACGGCTACAAAAGGCTAAAAGCAGCTCCCTGCCCTGACTGCTGCCACTTCCAGCAAAGCAATGTTTAAACTTGAGGAAGCAAAGAGGAGGATCAAACAGCATCATCAGTGTTAACCAGAAAGCCCCTGCTCCTCTCCACCCTGTTCTCAGCTCATGTTGCTGTGCAACCCCTCTGGTTTGGGGATTGCTCTGCAATCACAGCTGAGAGTCAGAGAGGTGCGGAGAGGATGCAGAAGGCGGTTGCAGCAGGCTCTCCAGCTCCCAGCACCTTCCCAGTAGCCCAATGGAGGAGTTCAAACCCCTTCTACTGCCCCCATAACACATGGGATCCCTCCAGCCCATCCTTGCAGCATTCAGAGATTGTGCTGGGATCCTTGCTCCCAAAAAGCCTGGAAAACACAATGTGGATGGACTTTCAGGATGCAGGACAGAAACCACCCAACATTTTGGCAAAGTCTCCAAAGGCTCAAGAGGTGGAGGAGAATAACTCAGCCAGGGCTTGGCAGAGCAGAGCTGCCCAGCTGCAAGAACAACCAAAGACCCATCTAAAGGCAAACCCATCCTCTGCTCCGCCCCATGGGGCGCAGAATCAGGTCAGCCCTTTCCCCTGTGGGTTAAGGCAAGGCCAGCAGGACACCCCAGATAAGTCCTGCAGGACTTGATGCATGGGGAAAACCTGATGAAGAAGGCCACCAGGGACCCCACGCACATACCAACCAGGTCCTGTGAAAACTATCAGAGAACTGGGTTCTCTACCTCAGATAAAAGCCCAGGGCACAAAAAGACTAAATTGTCATGGAAAAGGGAAATTCCAAAGCTGCCTGAAGGTCGTAGTGGTTCTTCCACCCAGCTCATGCTTCCAAACTCATTAGCCACCATCCAATTCTTCCCCGACAGCAGGATCTCTAATTTTGCACATCTTAAAATAATATTTTCCAAGCAGCACTCCTCGCTATGATTAAAACAATATCAGGCACTAAAAATATACAGCTCCTGGGGGAATCCTGCCTGCCCAAGACAACAAGTTATTTAAGACACATCAAGGAGGAGCTTTTTCCCTATTAAAGGCAAAGCGGGTCCATGGTCCACAAAGGGGAGATTGGGGGGCTGATGGGCAGTGAGGGAGGGACAACAAGGGGTGGAAGAGGTTGCTTCAAGCATGAGATACCTGTGATGGGAGAGCCAAGGCTGGGAAGGGTGTAGTGGACATCCACCAGTGATGAAGCCCAAGACCTGGAGATGACCCCAAGTATCATCTCAGTACTCTCCTATATGGCTCCTGTCTGCAGGTGCTCCCATCGCTTGTCAAATCGCCTTCCCAAATAGGTTACACTGCTAATAGCTCTTGCCAGCTAATGGATAAAATATCTATGTGTAAGCAGTTCGTTATTCAACCAGCCTCCATGTCCAGACACAATTCATCAAGGCAAATATTTGCCTTTTTATTCCATCAACTAGCAAATGAATTATCAGGCATACCTTCTCCCAGTCCTCAGCAGTGAGGAAGCATTTGAGAGCATCTCTCCATTGCCGCAGCTTTACATGTTTGCCAACCTGTCCACCCTCTGTACATTTGCTCCCCGTTTCCAAGACATATTTCCCATTTGGTTTTGTGCCAATATTGTCTTTTAACTTAACCTTTGCCCAGTCCCTTGGTCCTCTTCTTCTCCAGGGCATTTCCCAGTGCCTGTGGGCTGCACAACCTCCTTGGAGCAAACACTGTGTTTCTGGGCCAATGCAAACCACGAGCTGCAAAGCCCTGTGCCCTTCCCCAGCTAAATAATTAATAATCACTTCTCTGATCCTATGATTAGCATGGCTGGCAGCCAAGGTCACACCACAGAGTGCTTTCTGGTGGAGATCAGCCTCTGACGGATGCCCCATCACCTCCGACAGTCCAGACGACAGCAAGGACCTTCTCAGTAGGTGCTGGGGCAGGTCCCTGCAGAGCAGTCCCCACAGTGAGCTCTGGTTTTGAACTCAGCCTGCTTGCTGCTCCCTTTGATCTCCCCTTCATTAGTCTTTCTCCTTTGCTTTCGAGCGTAATTAATACTTCCCTGATCAAAAGCCCCAGTGCAAGGAGAGCTTTAACAACTCTTGTTTCACGGTGTGTTCCCATTAAAGGAGAGCTCGGGCAGAGGGGAGGAACAAGACCTCATTTGAAGCCTCAAAACTGCAGCCGTTTCCCCTCCCTCTGCCCCATCCCCAGGATCTTGCTGCCAGGACTATCAGCAGAGCCGGAGCACACCATGTCCCAGTTCTTCCCAGCACCCAGCCACCGGTTCTCCAGGTGACTCAGGACCTCTGTGATGGCTGCATGGGATCTGGCCAAATACCCACCCAACCCGTCAGCAGCTCCCAGAGGAGAGGACCAGGGAGACGTACAGATTTCCCCCCAGCACCCAGGTGCTCTCACCTCACTCCCAAGCTGGTGGAGGACCATGTCCTACATAACCTTCACCGGATTTCCACATCCAGCCCTGGCCTGCCCCAGTTCTTACCACTCAGCATCAAACTCCAGCCCAAGCTCTGAGTAACGCTGATCTGCCCCCAGCACCCTTATAACTCAATCAACAGCTTTGCTGCTGGGCCACTTGACCCACAATCAGATAATCCAAGAGCCACATGAAAAAAACCCCTTGGTTTAACCTCTTCCACTGCCATAAACCCCCAGCAGACATCCCATAACTCTTAACTGGCTCATGGGGCTGTGAAAAGCAGCCACAATTTTTGACATTGCAGGGGGGAACAGCGAACAGCACAGAGCAGGAGGTGGTTTCTGAGATAATTGAAAGTATTGAGCACTCACAAAGCCCAGCTTGGTCCCTCCATCCCAGCGCAGACTTTCTCTGGACCATTAGATGCTGTTTGCAAGGGCCACAACACATTGCATGTCTCTTCTGTCGGCCACATGCCTCTCACTGACCAAAACACCCACCCAGGATAAGCCAGCGCTGAGCTGCAGCCTGAGGCACCGGGAGGAAGGTGCTGCTCCAACCCCCATCCCTAACTGTGCACTGAGGGTCTCCAGAGCCCCAGCTCCTCCCCACGCAGGGTGAAACAAGGCAAGCTGGGGAAGGAGTTGCAGATCTTACATTTTCATCCATCAGGTCTCAATTTTACAGAGAGGAAAAGAAAACAAAACCACCATCCAACTCATGTTCAGCCCTGGCCAGGTACGTTTTCCCCAAGACACATGAATTTTGATAAAAGGGTGTCGCCTGCACACAGCATCCCCTGCCACAGACTCCTCCCCTCCTGCTTCCCCTGCAACTCAAAGACAAAAGGAACCAAAGACATTTTTTACATCAAACGTTGCATTTTGGCCTCGTCAGAGCTTTGCTAACCTGCTCATGTCCCAGCCTTTGCACCAGCCAGGACAGCAGTGCCTCATGCAGGGATCGGCTGCCACTGGAGCCAAGGTCACTGCACCCAAGTGACATTACCCAGCAGGCACATCCAAGGGGTTGGCTTTGCTCCCTGGCACTGTCAGCCTGGCCAGACCTTGCAAAGTCACATAAGGTGAGATTTTCCAAAGATTTTAACTCACACTGTAAAAAAGTCGGTTAAAAATTCCTCCTGTCTGTACATATCCCTGCAGGGAAATCCTGTTCTGGGGGAACAGACTGATTTTACTGGCATTTACTAGGGGGAAGGAAAGGAGCACTTCCCAAGGTAGGAACCACACCAGAAGATTATTTCCTTTGAAAAGGCATTTGGTTGGACTTTTTTTTATTTATTTTGCGTTGCAGCAGACACAATAATGCATATCTGTTCAAACGCAAAAGGAGAACACAACGCTCTGATCCTCTCAGACAACTCCAACTGCCCTTGCCACCCCCTGTATTCATGGTTCAACTTTACTCTCACTGAAAACATTGGCTTTTATTCCACCTGCAAACGAGAAGGAAACCGAGCAGCCAAACACCCGGTGATGCTGACCCCTGGCAGCCCTCAGGCATTTTGGGACTGAGCCTCTGCCCCCTAAGACATGGAATATTTTTTCCCCCTCCTTTTCATCCTTGCAGCAAGCAGGAGGAAGATACGCACTTCAGGGTAAAGAGCAGGGAAAAGACTGAAACTTCTCACATCAGGGAAACTACAAAAAAAGTGTTATTTCAAGATGTTTTCACAACCTCCCCCTTGCCTAAAGCTGCTGCCACAGACACAAATCACAGCCCCCTGCACGGGCAGGCCAGCAACTGGAAAACATGGCTTAGGAGCAAAGATTTTATTTGCCTTGCCTTCGCCTTGCGCTGTTAACAGAAGAGGGTGGGAATGGGGTGATGTGGCACCTGGGGGGTATCTCCTGGGGAGCTGCCTGCCCAGCTCCGGGAGCTCCCATGGCTGGAGAAGGGTCTCGGCGGGGCTGGTCCTTATATTTAGCACAGGGAAGGAGCAAATTAAAAGGAGATGCAGTATTCATGCTGAGGACTGGGGAACTCAAATGCAAAACAAACCCCAAAACATGGAAAGAATAGACCAGCAAGGCAGAGGGGCGCTGGGTGCATGCTGCAGCCCAGGACAGTCTGGTCCTGTTGCCACCACTGCTTGCCCAAACTGTCCCCTCCAGCAGAGCAAGGATCGAGCCCAGTGGCCACAAACACAACTGGGCAGCCAGAATCTCACCCAGCCCTCTTGCCAGCAGAGGATTACTGCAACAGAGGGGTTTTTGTCTGGCTGGTTGTTCTTGCATCCCTGAAGACACTACACCATAGTTCAGATAACAGCCCATACCAGGTTCCAGCTGCTTCGCTCCTGCCTAAGCTCAAGCTGCCAGCAGCAAATGCCTTCTACTACTTAAAAGCCATTTTAATACCACATAAGAGTAATTCAGAGTTACTCTCAACTTCTTTACCAGTGAGGAAAAGTACCTTCTCAAAGAAAGCCCAGGATAGCTGTCCCCATACAGGGCAGCCTGTTCAGCATCTGTCCCAGGCAAATTAGCGCCTGCAGCAGGCTGGAAAAATTCATCCAGCTCTGAACACCATCAGGAAGCATGACCCAAAAAAAACATAGAGACAGATTTAGTGTCTCTGGACAGGGAAAAACCTGTAAAATTTTTTTTTTTTTTTTAATGCACCCAGCAGCAGAAACTGGGGAATATTAAAACAAGTAGACTGAGCACGGGACATTAGGAAGAGTTTTTACAGGCTCATTTTATTACAGTTCCTCTTCTTACTGTCCAGTACATTTATTTCTTGCTGTTCCACTGTGCCTTTTGAAAACAGGGAAGGCATGACCTCAGGATAAATCTCCTACAAGGGATGCACAGAGATGGGGATACAGGCTCAGGGAATAACCATCAGAGTCAGGGCTGGACGCACTAAGTTATGGAGGTTGCGCAGGTTGTGGCTTCCCCCCACCCCCCCTTCTTCATTTTCTAGTGGTATGACATAACCCTCTCAAAGCTATTTTTAAGCCCTCATGACTTTTTTTCATCTCAGGACAGATGCTGATCCTGGTAGCTGGGGGTAATTCCTGCACAGTGGTATTATTCTGGGAGAGATGGCACAGCCTCAGCTGGTCACCTTTTATACATGCCGAAACAGTTTCTAAAAATACCTGAGTTTTTTGTAACAGAAACAAGGGAGCTGGAGAAGAGGTCAGGGGGAATATTCCAGTTTGGCTTTCCTGATGCATTTCCTCACCCCTGAGCTCACCAGAGGACATTGCTGGGTTCAAACAGCCCAATTTCTCCTTCCCAGAGCCCATCCCAGATGCTGTCATTTTGGGATGCATCACCGGAGCTGAGGGTTCTGACCACTTTTGGATAGCAGAGAAGACCAGGACTGCCCCTTTCTTGGGTGCCCTCTTCCCAGGGCACCTCTTTGAGCAGGGAGGAGCATCCTGCATCCAGAGCTACCACAGGGGCAAGAGATGGGCAAGGACAAGGTTCAGGAGGCATCTCACAGGCTTTGGCCCCAGGGTTGCCACAACAGCAGGAAGGGCAGCATGTCCTCTGAGGTCCTCCTCTGCCTCAGAGCTCCCATCTCTCCCCATCACTCTCCCACTTCTTTGCATGAAAGAAGTCTGAGGGATCACAGCCTCAAAAACCACACAGTGAGGGCTGAGGAGGTTTTGTGGGACATTTCCAACCTGTTGGATTTGCAAAGTAACTGTACATTTACATCCTGGGTACACCAGGGAGCGTGCAAATGTTGCTGGATCAGCCACGGTCCCAGCATCAGGGTCCAAATGGAGGCTGTGGCGCTCTGCCCCCACGGCCTCAGCATCCCTGGGGTGTCCCATTGGGCAGATGTGCCTCCAAAATAAAGTCAGCCCTCCTGCCTGGTCTCAGCACCTCCTCTCCCTTCTTACAGCTGGGAAGGGAGGGTTTAAGGTGGGGGTTTCAGGTGGGAGAGCAAGGAAAGAAAACCCTGGGGAGGTGGCAATCTGCAGCCAAAGCCAACCATAAGCACCCCCCAACCCACCACCCCCAGCCAGCACCCAAACCCTGTGGCAGGATGGCTGTCCCCTGTCATGCCCAGGTGCATCCCTCCAGGGGATGCAACGCTTTCAGGAGGGGATGTCATACCAAGGTGCAAGACCCACCCATAGCACCTGGGGCTTTACGGGGTGCTGTGCACACCAAACAACCGAAAACTGCCCAACCACAGCTCCAAAGCCTCAGCACATGTTGGGGGAGACGGGGGAGGGCACAGCCTGGAGCTTGCAGCACTGTCACAGGGCACCAGCCAGCAGCTACACACACAAGGGTTAATTTTGTCTGACTCTCAGTATGAGGAAAGCTGGTGCTTTCCCTTTGCTGTGCAGAAGTGGAACAGATAATGCTGCTACAGGGTGGGGAGTGCATCCTCCAGATGCACCAGCAGCACTGAGACCCCACGGCAGCCGCTCATCACCCCAGAGCTGAAGCTCAGCCACAGCCAAAACTCGAGGTGATCCAAGCACACACACTTGTGCAATTTTACACACCCACCCCACAAGCGGGAGCTCAGACGCTCCAGCAATACATCCCCACCTCACCCAAACACACAGCACCCTCCCTCGCTCCTGCCCACGCACCCGCAAAGCTGTTTAAACAAACCATCTTTTTTTTTTTTTTTTTGTCCCCTGATGAGCTTTAAGGGAAGCAATATATATATATTGCAGTTGCTTCGATACTTAAGCACTTGGCTCTTACCAGAGAGAGGGAGCAAGGCAGACAGCGAGGGGTAATCCCAGCCTTGCAGCAGATGTCTTTGAGTCAGAAAGGTTGAACCCGTGTAACTGAAGGGATGCCTTCTGAAGTTGCAGGCATGGCACATGCATCTCGCCATCATCTCTGAAGCAAAGAAGGTTTCGGGAAAATTTGTCTAATCCTTTCCAAGTTATGAAGATTTAAATACTTCGGATTTCCATCAAGTGTATTCCCGCTCACAAGAAGGAATGGATTCTCTCTAAGCACACTGAGAAGAGTGGAGTCAGGCACGCATGGGGTTCAGAGCACTTTTTCCATAGTGTCCTATCCCCATTCCATCCCTCACAGGACTTTTCAGGAAAAAAAAAAAAATAGTCAGTCACAGAATTATTTATGTCTATTTTCCCCAAAGCTCAGGAGCAGCCAGCTGTATTTTGTTCAGCCTGTCCCAAAAGGCTCCTAACAAAGAGGAGCCCAAAGCTGGAGTATGTGCCAGATGATTTTGAAAGCTACGAACAATGGCAGCAGGGAAGCAGCTGGGACGTCCCCAGGCAGACACAGCCCACTGGGGTGCCCCATGCCCTGCAGGGTCCCCATTTCTTCTTGGAAGGAGTCATGAAGAGGGAAGGAGAGGGAGAAGAAGCCACATGTTTTTCTGGTGAGCTCTTAGCATCATCTAGACCTGCTCATCCAGCTCTCTATCCCAGCCTCTCCTCCACAGGCAGTGCTGGAGTAAGAAAGGCTTTGAGACACAGCACAACTCTGGCAGGGGCTGTTAAACCCTCCCAGACTCACCAACAGAGGAATTAAATTCCTCCTTCGCACCATTCATGGAGAGCACGCATCCTCAAGCAGCTCACCTGGCCCCAGGAACACCAGCTTTTGCTTTTAAACCAACAAACCAGGGGCAGAAATTCTGGGTAACCACAGCCAAGCGAGCGTCGAGACCCAACAGCAGTTGGTAGGAAGGATCTACTGGTGGAAGAGCTGTAAACCCAGGACAAGAAGCAAAGCGAGTATATTTAAAGCCCATTTTTCTGGTTCCTTGCCAAGCTGAACTCAACACAACCCTGTCTGCACCTCTTCATGTTTTTTCCAATGGGCTGAGGTGACATTCTTTGCCACAGACCTTGCCTAGGAGCACCCCACCAGGGCAGAGGACACCCAAGTGAACAGTTCTTAGTGGAAGGAAGAAGAAAACCATCAACCAAAAGAGGAACTGCAAAAAAGCAGCAAAATAAAAATAATAAAGAAAAAAAAAAAAGCCCTTCAGTCAGCTCCTCAAGGTTTGAAGGAACACAGCCTTAATTTTATCAGCTGTGAAAACCTATTAGCATCTTACTAAAGTCCATTTAAAATATTAATCTGGAGGATATTTTATGCAAAACTGCCGCTGTGTCTGGAAAGCTGCTGCAAAACATTAACAGCCACACTGAAATTCCCCCCCCTGCGGCAGTCACCTCCTGGTGGGTTTAGTGCAAGTGGCAGCAGGGACAGCAGCATAACGTTAGCCAATGGAAGGGACAAGCAGTGCAAGCAGCACCTTGCCAGCTTTGGAGGGATAAATTCCAGAGCAAATTTTGGCCTCACCGATGCTGGTTTTCCAGCCTGGTTGCATCCATGGGTCCTCCCAGCATGGTGCAGGGTGATGTGCAAACCCTGCAGCATCAAAAGGTCACAGCCCAAATCCAAGAGGGATGCACAAGCCCCTTCCTCCTCCTCCTCACCAGCTTGCCGGAGATTTTAGGGGCAATTCTTGGCTTTTTCTTCCCCCTCAAAAGCACCACGGCTATTTATTCAACAAGCCCTAGCTCTGCCACGGCAGGGAATTAGAAGGCAAGAAGTTCTCTGCTGTGGCCTCTGATTAACAAAATATATTATTAGCATCCCAAAGTGAGCTTTGCCAGTGCCTATAAATACAAGCCAGCAGTGACTCAGCTAAGCTGTAGCTATTTCCCCCCTCCTCTAATTTCCCAGGTAGTTGCATCTTGGGGTGTGCATGTGTGAGCAGCCCTGGCTCCCAGGATGCTGCACAGGTTGTCATGGAAACCCAACGCTGCTGAAATCATCCCTACTCCAGGAGAATCCTGTGCTAAATGTCCCCCCAGCCTGGCCAGGGATGCCCCAAGCAGATATGGGACCAGGCTGTGGCATAAGTTGGCAGCACAGAAAGGAGGAAAATGGGGCTGGAGCTTTTTTGTTTAAACTGTTCCTGGTCTTTAAAGCCACCCATGCAGAGGGAAGATTCTCTGTTGTATAAGGCTGTGCTGGGCACCCTGCCCTTGTCCGGCACCCAGCTCACATGCTAAGTCACAGCCAGGGCATATCGTGCCTTTTTTTTTTTTTTTTTAATTACCAAGTTTACCTGGGCAAAAGCAATCAAGGGATATGACATGAAAAAGCATGTTATCACATGGATTTTCCACCGCCGGGCAGTTCTGTCTACCACTAACTAATCCTGCCATGAAACCCAGCAGATTTAATACATCTAGCCCCAAAAGCTATCAAGGAAAGTAACATTTGGGGTTTCTAACAGCCTTTCATAACATCACATTAGTGGACTCACCCAGCCCCAAGGTACAAAATCCTTCCTTGTTACTGAGCTTAAAGGATTTTCATTTGCAAATTCACCATGCTAAGCAGGGCCCTGGAGCAGAGACAGCCAAAGTTTTCCAGGAAAAAAAAAAATCAGCCCAAAACCCCCACAGAATGCTTGGCAACCCCCAAATTTCCATGCTTTTGTCCAAGTTTCAGAGTTGTTTGTGCCTGGAGGATGCCAGCGCCATTTCGCTGCAGCATTTAAACAAGCCGCTGCACAGAAAAGGAGATTTGCATTTGGAAACTCCCTGTGATTGTGCTTTTCCGTTCCTATTGCAAAAAAGATTTAGTTTGAAAGAAATTTTGATAGAAATTTCCGTTTTATCTAACCAGTGAATCACAACTGGAACACCACAGGATGGCTCAGACCCTCCTGGACCAGATGCCACAAGGACAGGAGCTGCTGGGTGGGACAGGAGCAGTAA
Organism: Falco cherrug; assembly: GCF_023634085.1. Classification (NCBI taxonomy): domain Eukaryota; kingdom Metazoa; phylum Chordata; class Aves; order Falconiformes; family Falconidae; genus Falco; species Falco cherrug. The sequence goes on along the minus strand of NC_073703.1, from coordinate 1,856,450 downwards.
CCAACTCCATTAATATTAACATTTCTAAGTAGGCAGCAGCAGCTTCTGATCAGTGAAGTAAGGAGGAGGTGGTGGCCAAAATGAGCAGCATTTTCCCCCATCCTAAGTCCTGCCCCAGAAGCAGCCACATCCCTGTGCCCGCAGCCAGTTCTGCAGCAGCCCATTCACCGCACTGCCGCCCTCTGGGGCCAGAGGTCCCCCTGATTAATTATTTATCATTGCACACCATAAATCATGAAGAATTTGAAATGGAAACCTTCCTATGCAACATAAGCAAGGTCACCTTTCCCCTGCCAGGGCTCAGCTCTCACATTTAACACCAAGGTACCAGCCTAGCAGGAAAAGATGCTGTAATTACATCCAGCCCTTGTGATGGTCACATATAGCAGCTGGAGGTGTGGTCTCCCCATCCCAGCACCACGATGATCCAAACAAACAAAGAACCAAATGGGATCTGGGCTGAAGTTATCAGGAAACATCAGGAAAGCCTTAAATCCAAGTTGTCTCAACAGGCATTGCTGTGGCTGGGCTCTGCCAGGACCGCTGGTCCCAAGGGATGTGCAGATGGCACTTGCAGACTTGGCCCTGCAAATCTAACTTTGCTTTTCCAGACCCCCTAAATCATTTGGGGTCTTCAAAGTCAACAAGGCAGCACATCCCAAATCCCACTGATTTTATCCTTCCCATTTACAGCCATCTCCCCAGCCTGGCCATGCCAGAGCATCTCTGAGCACTCGCCAGCACAACTTGGTCCCCACAGAACTACAGAAGACGGATGAGAGCCAGAGACTCGGATAAGGTCATGGACAAGGCTTTTAAAAATGTAAATGAAGCCCAAGGAGTCGGCCTAATCCTGCAGGCAGGCACTCTGCAACATGCAGAAATGAGATTAGCACAAGGTCCCCTTGGCATGGGTCAGGTCCATCTGCTTGGTATTCTCCTTGCAGAGGGTCTCCCCAAGGACAGGACCAAGCCCAGAGCTCCCAAGGACATCTCCTGTCCCAGCACTGTACTACCCGGGTGTAATTGTCCTGGCAGGTGTCAAATGGAGGGCGGGGAAAGATGCAGTTTTGGGCCAAATCAGCATTTCATTCACAGAACATCACTGCTGATGCTGCATCCCTCCAAGGGAAAGGAAAGTGCAAGAGAAGCTGGAAAACCCTCTTCCAAAGCTTTGGGGAAAGGCTTATTTTTCCTTTCAGCATTTATTTGGGTAGGTTTCTTTTGAAAAGCAGCTGGAAAAATCTGCTTTGCTGTCGAGCTCCAGCACTGGCCCACAGCCCTTGGCTGCTGCTGGGGCTGCTCCAAGCCCAGCCTTGCTGCATCCCTGGTACCTCCCAGCCCTCCCCACCGGGCAGCCCCAGAGGAGCCCAGAGCCTGCTGAGCCACACTTCTGACTGGCCTTTATGAAAGACTGCCACTTAAAATATGGCATACCAAACTCAAACGAGACAGCCATGTACAAGCTCAGGATGGCAGAAAAAGATGCTTTAACGCTTAATCTCAGCAGGTGCTTTCCAGGGGCTCAAGTCTGAGCCCAGGCTAAGGCCCAGAATAACTTTTATTCACCCCAGTCCTTGGTGCCACCTGCCTGCTGCCCACCAGCCTCTCGATAGCTCCTGTGCTCTCCTGGAGCACTTTCAGTCCAAACACAGAAACCAAAGGGAAACTGAGGCACAGAGCATTGATGCCACCTGCCAGCTCAGCAGGAGGCATCATCCAGTGGTTCTCAGCCCCATGCTCCCCAGCAGACACCTCTACCTCTCTAGCACAGCCAAAAATGTGCATTTTTAAGGCTTCCTATTTGGGGAAGCTGGCACCCCCAGCTCTGCAAGACCCCAAGCTCACTCCCCACACGAGCCCCAGCACAGATGGTGGGAGGTCTCCCTCCTGCTCATTTCCAGTGCTGTTTGCAGACAGGAGCTATCCCTGAGAAGGCTCGGCATCCCTCGCTGGGGTGATTAATAGCGGTTTTGCTAGTAAAACAAAAGGCCATTAAGAACGCTAATATTTGCTCTCCCTACTCCCTGCCTACTTCATTTCATACTTCAGTGCAAGCCCGGCGCACTTTCCCCGACAAGAAATTAATAAGGGCATGAAGCCACATTGATTTCCCCCGCTACGGGGGATCAGATACGTCTGCCTGAACCCAGAGACATCCAGATCCACTGGCTGTTAAAGCAACAATGCTCCTAGCTCCATCCATCCAAGTAACCAATAAATCCCAGAACAAGATGGAAACGATAGGGATGACCTGTCTCCACAACCAGGTTTTCTAATATTAAAAAGAAGAGCAATGTTTCTACAGGGCTTTTAGCTGACCTAGTGATGGAGAGGATCCCACATCCATCCCCATCCCAGCTTTGCAGCAACAGGGAACCCTTTAACATAGAAAAGCTTCATTAAAAGCACCTCCAAGCTGCCCAGAGCTCAGCCTCTACGGTTAGAAAATCAGGATAGAAACCCCAAGGGGCCAAATCCTGGGGAGAAGAGCCCTACTTTGGGGTTCATCACTGCTCACCAGTACCAGCCCCTCCACAGCTTACATGGGGACAATCCCCCCCTTGCCAAAACCCTCAGAACCAGAAGAAACCCCCTTACTCTAAAGCCCTGTAGATGGCTGCTGAGGCCGCTTAAATCCTTCTATGATGGTCCCACCCTCCCCAGGTGGGATGTAGCTGGGCTAAAAGCCCTGGGGAGGGAGGCTGGGTGCCTCAGGTTTATTTGGGCTGTGTTGGTGACTTCCTCTAGTGCTTTGTTCAAGAGCTGGATGGGTCAGTATAATGCAGGCCAACAGCCCCATGTGATAGGGTACATATTTTCCATCAGGATACACAAGTTCATTAAAATATAACCTTTTTCTCAAGGTAGGAGCAGTTTCCCATTTTGAAAGCATCTTTGGAAAGCAGTTGTGGGTTTTCCCATGTCCCATTCCCAACAAATTGGATGGTTTTGCAGATCACACCTACACTGTTGCTCCATTTTAATAGGCTTTTTTTCTTCCTACCCACTTAAGAGCTGCAAGTTGACCTAAAATTGCCTGTCTTCAACACATGGCCTGAGCACTCTGGCTGAGCAAAACCAGCACTGCTCAACACCAGCAACAGTTTCTGCTCCTTATCCTCACCATGGCCAGGCTGTGATTCGAAATATCAGGATGCTCTGCTCACTGGGATCAGTAGCCACTGGGAATTTGGACCCTCCATGACATGACTTTGAGCTGGAGCAAAGTGCTGAGGGTACCAACTGCAACACCAACGCCAGGCAGAGCAGGCAGCACTGGAGCTGCCAGGCTTTACTGGCAGGCAACAGACTGAAGCCCCCCCAAAAAGCCTGTTATGGTCCATCTCACCAAAAAATCCCTAATTATCACTGAGTGAGATGATTTTGATTTCACCCCAGCCCTTGCCCTGGGTGGCTGAGACCCCAGCAGGGAAGGGAGCCCCATTCTCCCCCAGACCATGAGCTGAGCATCAAGGACCACATTTTGGAGCACCTCAGATGAATTTCCAAGTCCCATGTTTCAAATGTCCCAAGGATAAAGTCCATCCAGGAGAAGGATGTTTCATCATGAGCATCCCGTGGGCTTTCCTCTGGAAGTCACCATTTGCTGCCACCAGGAACGTGGCAGGATGGGACTTGTGGGTCCGCAGGTCAGGGAAGGGTGATGGAGATGGGGAAGAAAACAGATCTTCAGACATTGCTCTAAACAGGCTTTCTCAGGGATTATTTTCTTTCTCCTTCTCAGTTACTTACTGTATTCTCTGCAGGTTTTCTCAGGGTGGCTGGGACCCGAGGCGCTCCCGGGCTCGGCGCTGCTAACATGTATTTCTGTATTCTCACATCTCTCCTCGCTAATCTTCAGGGAAAGAGGAATTGACAAACTGGTGAAAAACTGACTGACACTCCAATCAAAATACAAAAGAAACAGAAATAAATGGCTCTGAAAAGAATCGCTATTTAATTAGAAATTAGATCTGTGCCAGTGAGTCACGGCGGGGAAGCGATACATCAGCGGGCTCGGCAGCGAAGGGCACCTGCCAGCAGCATGACAATGGGGACCGGCTCCATCCCAGGGCCATGACGGGAGATTTCAGGGGGACGGAGGGGACTCCCCGCTGTGGGGGTCCCCTGCTAAGCCTTGCCAAGCCAAGAGCCACCCTGCAGGAACCAGCCTGGCACGACCCTGGAAAATAAAACGCCCGTGAGCCTGAAAGCTTTGCAGAGAAATCCCCTCCCGGCAGTTTTCCTGCTGGAATGGGAAAATCCCCAGTAAATCAGATCTAACGAAAAGCATAAATAAAGATTGCAGAATGAGGGAGGGAGTGATATTAGGGAGGTGGGAATAAAACCGCTCCTCTCTCCCCATCACACTTCAGCCGTGTCTCTCCTGCCTGGAAACCCCAACCCTCCATCAGTGGGGTACCAAAGCTAGGCAGCATTTGGGGATCCCCCCCAACTCCTCTGGGAGACCCTGAGGAAGGTGGGATGGGATAGGAGAGGATCTGGAAGGGAGGTGGGGAACACAGATCCGTCACATGGATGCTGAAAACGGGGTGTTCCATGACTCCCCAGACCTGGGCTGTGATGCGCAGGTGGGAAGCAGCATCCTTGGGGAAGCTCCTGTTGAAGACTGTCCTTCACCGAGTTCTTCATGGGGAAGAGTTCAGGCTTTGCAAAACAGCAGATAAAAACAGAAAATAGATTTTAAAAATACCAAACCACCCTGTTTCTAGTCTTCCTCCAGAAATGATGAACCCACCAGCCGCCAGGTTGCCCACCAGCAGCCAGAACATGGTGGCTTTCACAGCAGGACCCAGGCAGGACAGATGGACATCCCCCCCCACAGCCACTGTCTTGTGCCCATAGAGGGGGGGGCTCGGGGCCAGGGGTGCCCCTCAGCACAGGACCAGCTGAGGATGTCCATCCAGGGCGTTGGAACATAGGTAAGCTGGGGCGAAGGGTGAGGGGTGCTGCAGGCTTGGCTTCTCGTGTGTCTCGTAAAGGCTGAGCCTTTCTGTCCCCTTTTCAGGGTAAAGCTGACTGGCACCCCTTTATTTCACACCCTCAAGACACCATCCAGAGGGTTTCAGAAAGTCATAGGAAACATGGCTGGGGCCTCTCACCTCATGATGGAAGCTTTGGACGTTCCTGCAGGGCCATTTCTGCTGCTTAGCTTCACCGTCATGGACAAGACTTTCCAAAACAGGCTTTTGGCAGTGCCGACACCCAAGGTCGGGCTCTCCAGCGCTGGCAATGGGTATTTGCGAGCATTTGTTACCAACTGGCTCAGACCAAAACTCCCTGGGCTGCCGTTACCCACCACAGAGGTGGCGAGCAGATTCTTGTGGGAGAGGGGAAGAGCAGGTCATGGATGGGGCGTGTTTCCTCCTCAGCCCACGTCTTGTCTTGGCCACTCATTTGATCCCCCACTGTAGTTTATTCAGGTCCTCCTCTGGCCAAAATAATTCAAAATCTTTTATCACCTTTCCACGCCAGATCCACTGCGCGTGTTCGGAGACGAAACCGCATCACTGGTCCAAGGTGGATTTCCCAGGAGCAGCACCTCCATCTCAGTTTTACCACCTCCACTCTTTCCCCAAATTACTGTCCTAAGCTCCCTGATGATTTTCGGCTCTGCCTGCTTAATGGCAGAGGCAGAGCAGGAGCTGGCATTAACCTGCTATCAGAGGAAATCAGAGCCTGGGAGCAGAGGAGAGAGTGCCGTGGCTGTCGGGAACCCAGGTGGCCACGTTGTCACCAGCTGAGCTTCGGGTGCGAATTATTGCATGGAGCAGGTTCCTGCTGAAAACATCCCACCAGCCATACGGTTACCCTGGAAAATATCCTTGCAATAAAGCTGTGCACGGCGGGGTTGCTCGCCAGTGTCTGCCACACGCCCCGGCGCTCCTGCCATCCCCAGGATCCACCGCTGAACCCCAACCCGACTATTCCGCGAGAAGCAGAAGAGCCCCCAAAACATCACCTCATGACAAGCTGCTCACTTAAGGATGAGTCAGTTCAGGTCCATGCCAAGAAGTGTGTTCAGCACTTTTGAACACACCCGGTAGGAGGCAATAACTGACACGTATGCGCACACGCCGCACACGCCGCACATGCCACCTCATCTCCTGCAGACCTGGGATTGCCACCTATCGTCACGGTTCAACCCTGGGACAAGAATTCCTCCTTGTTCCCAGCGCTGACAGCCCCACGCTGCATCCCTGCTGCCGGCCCATTGCCTCCCCGTGTTGGGGGGCCCCCAGAGCAGCCCCCCACCACACACAAGCACGTACAGGCCGTGGCTACTGTTTTCCTACTGCCCAGGCAGGTCCTGCAGCAGGGCCCTTTGCTGAGGTGCTGCTGCTGCACCCCGGGTGCCGGTGCCTTGTGACAGATCCTGCAGGAACTGGCCCCAGATATGACCCCCAGGACCGGGAGGGGCTTCTGCGTTGGGAAGGGACCAGCCTTAATAAGGCTATTATTTTTTTGTGGGGGAGATTGGGGAAACTGAGGCAGAGACACCCCCCCAGGCAAGCCCCTCCCCCCCCGGCGCTGCCTCAGTTTCCCTCGGCGCTGCCCCCTCCCCGCTCCGCGCCGTGCAAAGGGGCTCCCGGCCCCTTTAAGCCCCCCCCGCCCGGCGGAGGCTCGGCCCCTTTCTCTGACACAGCAGCCGCCGGGGCGAGCCGAGCCGGGAGCCGCGGGGAGCGGGGAGGCTGCGGCCGGGGCCGGGGGCCGGCGCCCACCGCCGCTCCGCCCGCCCCATGGCTCTGCCCGGGGCGCCGGGCGCCCCCCGCCCCGCTCCGCCCGCCCGGCGCCCAGGGGGCGGCCGGCCCTGAGCCCGCACCGCTGCCGCCGGTCGGTCCCGGGGGCACGGGGGAGGCTGCGGGGGTGCGGGCAGCGGGGGCACCGGGGAGGAGGGAGGAGGGGGGAGGAGGAGGAGGAGGAGGGGGTGATGCGGGCACCGGGGAGGGAGGATGCGAGCAGCCGGGAGGGAGGGTGCGGGGAGCGGGGATGGAAGATGCGGGTACCGACATCCTCCATCCCCGGTGCCCCGGAGGATGCGGGTACCAGGGATGAAGGATGCGAGCAGCGGGGATGGAGGATGCGGGTACCGGGGATGGAAATGTAAGCATGCCAGGACCCCCCCTCCCTGTGCGCACCCCTGAGCTGAGGGGATGCGCCCCCCCAGCCACATTCCGCCTCCACCCGTGCTGTTTGCCCCCCCCTCGCGGAAAGATGGGGGGGGCATTTGGGGGCAAGGTGGGTTTTTCCCCCTCCTGGGCCAAGGCGGGGTTGGGGCTTGAGCCCGGGAGGAGGATGGCTGTGGGAAGGCCCCTGCGGGGGGAAGAGGCTGCCTGACCCCCCCTCAAAGCAGAGGAGTCCCCCCGGGACGTGTCCCCCATCCATGGCAAGCTGTCACCTCTGGTAACGTCTCACCCCTTCCAACAGCGACCGAAGGAAAGTGGCCCCCGGACTCCTCTTGTGCCACACAAAACCCTGAGGGAGGAGGAAGAGGAGGAGGAGGAGGGGGAGGAAGTAAGAAAAGAAGAAGGGAAAAAAAAGGACAAGGAAGAGCTTGGAGTGAAGCCAAGGGGGGTCTGGATCGTGACGGTAAGTTCCTGAGCCGCCACGGCTCCCTGGCTGTCACCTATCCACCCATCTGGCTCGGTGAGACCCCACTGTGCCCAGTCTCCAGGTCTCAAACTGGGGGGGGGGGGGGGGGGGAGAGAAAAGAGGGGGTGCCAGGAACAGTGCCAGGCTCCATCCTCCCCCCCCTCAACTGGGGGGGAGCACTGTGGGGGTACCTGGGGGCTTGTCTTCATGCTGGGGTTGAGATCAAGGCAAGGCAGGAGTGGGCAGAGCCCACCCCAGCTTTCTGGCTCCAGAAGGGATGGCACTGTCACATTGCCTGTCTGTCTGTCCTTGCAGGAGGGGACTCTGGGCTCCTCAGGACACCTGTGGCCAGCTGGGAGACACCCACCCCCACCACCCAACGCTGGAGCTGGTGACCCCAGAGTGAGGGCCCGACGTGGGGGGCAGCATCACACCCTGGGGACATCCAGCCCCGTGTACCCCTCCCCAGCACTGGGGAGCAGGCAAGGCGTGACCTGCTGGATTTTATCTTCCTGGGACATCCAAGGGACTCTTCCTCCTCCTCCTCCTCCTGCTGGCTTGACCAGGCAGCACTCGCCTCCTTCGCTCACCCCATGGCCACCCCACATCTCCCCACTGCCACTGGCTAAGCCCTCTTTGCAGCACTCCCAGCTCCGCATGCTGCATCCCAACCCTGCTCCCCGCTCCGAACCAGAGCCCCCCGACCTTGCAGGGAGGCAAGCGTGTGGCTGGGACTTTCTTGGAGGCAGGGGAACGTTAAGATGTTGAAAGCTCCCCAGCCGAGAGGGGCTGCGTGGACGCCAGGCCACCCGGCTAGAGGGGAGCAGGATGGACAGAGCTGTTGGGGCCGGGAACCGAGGCCGGTAGGGAAGGATGGACTCCCGGACCTGCCAGGACAGGCAGCCCAGTGACCACCCCAGCAGCAGCAGCAGCAATTGTAGCAGCAGCAAGAGTAATTGTGAAAGGGAAAGGATCCGGAGTCGGATGAAAATGGTGATCGGGCAACTGGAAGGCATCTTACAGGAGCTCAAGGAGGTGGCCAAGGAGCTTCGGGAGGTAGGAAAGCCCTGGGGGACCATCGCATCCCTGCGCGGGTCGTGGTAGCTGCTGGCCCCAGAGTGGGGTGCCCTGTCCCTGTCCCTCTGCCTGGTTCCTGCCTCCACGGCCAGGCTGGAGGAGCAGAGCCAGCTCAGCACCCGCAACCCATCAGCTCCAGGAGGGACTTGGGGTGGCAGAGCCCAGCTGATATGCAATAGGATTTTCAAAAAGAAAGGGGAGAAAAACATAGACATGGTTTGCAAAATTGCTCTTGACCTTGACACCAGGGTTTGCTTGGGGTCAGGGGGACCGGCCGAGGCATCGTCCCTGTGGGTGCTGGTGGTGGGAGAAGCACCATGGGATCACACACTGGGGCTGGGGGAACTGGTGCCATGGGCACCATGCCACAGTCAGCTCTGCTCTCCTTTGGTGGGCTTGGGACTGTTTTTCAGGCCCCTTTCAAACAAGAGGGGTGGATGGAAAGGGGATGGTGGGTTCCTCTGGCATTGCAGAGAGCACCGAAAATATGGCATCAGCCTTGGGTGTGATAAGGAGGGGGGTCCACATGGTGCAGAGGGGGCCAAAGCGACTGGCTGTCCCATAGCCTGGCTGTCAGGGTCCATTACTCCTGGAAAAAAAAAAAAAAAAAAAGTATATATTTATATACACACATATAAAGTGTGGTTGGAGTTTCGTTCCAGTGCAGAGGATGGCAGAGTTGGTTTGGTGGGGAATTTAATATCTCTGTGACTCAAGTGTTTGGGCCACACATCTCCAAGGTAGGGGGCAAGGGAACCTGGCTGGGGCTGGTAATTTAGGACATCTCTGCAGGTGGTGGGAGAAGTGATGGGTGGGAAGAGCATGGTTGCCTTGAGTGCAGTGCGGCAGCTCGCTTTTGCAATAGGGCAGGAGGGCATTTGCGTCCTTTCCGTGGCCTGAGCTGAGCATGGAGTTCTATCCAGAGCCACGTGAAACCTTGTCTGCCCCCAGGAAGGGCAGAATTCAGCGGAGGTTTTGCCACGGGGCCACCATGGAGCAGCTCCGCATGGGTCGGTGACATTTGCCTGCCGAGAGTGCTGATGCAGGGGGACCAACGTCATCCTCAGTGCAGACACGGCAGTGGTCAGGGAGGTGACATCTTCTAGCCTGAAGCATCCCTTGGGATGCTGTGTCCTCCTTTGGGATGGCTCTGCTCTATCTGGGAGATTTTAGGGGGGCCATCCCACCGGGAAAGCCAGCACCAGGCAGATGCCACGTCCTGCCACACTGCCCCACTGGGTTCCCGCAAGGGCGCAACCTGATGGTGGCATCCCTAGAGATTTTCCTTTCTCTCATGGCCTTGCCGGTCTTTCCTGCAGCAGAAAACAAACCTGGCCACCCAAAGCAAAAAGCCCCCCCCCGATTCCTGCAACGCCAATGGGGGAGCCCAAAACCCCTTTGAAAAATCTCTGCTGGATTAAATAGTCATAATGGTAATAATCAGGAGGCAGAGCTATTTTCCGTTTAGCCCAAGATCACTTCGTGCTCCTCCAGGAGCCTAAAGAGGGCTTTAAAATGAGGATGATGGCAATTGTCCCCCTTTATTGGGCCCATGGATTTAAGGCCAGGTGGGACCACTACGAGCATCCCTTCTGCCGAGGATGTGGAGGGATAAGGAGGACTGGGATGGGGTAAATCTCTGACCGTTTCACAGAGAAGGCTGGGTTGTTCTTTCCAGCAAGCTTCAGGTGGCTCTACAAGGTCCCTGTCCAGGTCCAGCTCTTGAGGCCAGAAGGACCTTGAGCATCCCTGCAGCATCCTTGGTAAGCTGCCCAAGTCAAGCTCTACCAGTGTGTCTCAGAGCAGAGAAGAGGAGCAAGTGGCCTGAGGGCACAGGGGAGGGGTAAAGGGCTCCTGGCATTCCCTGGGGACGGGTTTTGGGAAGCAGGTTCAAAAGAGGAGTAATAACTTTGGAAGGTGGAAGGGCTGAGCTGGGCACAGCAGGACCCTGTGCCTTGAGGAGCAGAGGGTGGCCAGAGGACACCCATCCTCTGCCCCTCACCCTAGGGAGACCCTGCTCTTGTGCCAGGGAGGGAGTCCATGCCCCATGAGACCCCCACCGTCAGCTGGGTCCTAAACTTCGACCCTTCTCAACAACTCCTACAACATACCCGTCTAACTTTGCAGCAATTAGTTGAATTTATACAAAACGGTGTAGAACTCAGTACAAGAGCAGGCTCCAGAGCTAAAATGCTGCTCCAACCGGGCTAAACTAGGCTCCAGAGACTCCAAAGAAAGAGAGGTCCAGTTTTCCCCAAACCAGGGACGTTGGGTGTTAGAGGCTTTGCAAATTCAACTCCTTGTCCTCTGGACCCCTCAGAGCAAGCTCGATGGGAGCACGTTATGCATAACTCTCTTTCAAACCCACCCGGAAAAGAATGTAGCAGACACCAGGCTGGCAAATCGTAAGCTTTAGGATATCGGTGAAAGAGAAGTAAAAAAAATAATCCCTTGTGGCAGTCTGCCTTGCACGTGGTGGTGCTTTTCCTTGGCTGGAAGTGCGGGCTGGGACATGGGGACAAGGCTGGCTCAGGCAGCCCTAGGCAGGGACTGACGGCCCCGAGCTTAGGTGGGATCATGGGTGGGGGTACGAGGTGGGGCTGCTTGGGGCCATTGATGCCCTTCAGTGCCACCAGGGCCCTGGCACTTGTGACGTTGGTGTATTCTCCAGTGGAGCCACCACGGGGGCTTTGGAAATGTCCATCCCTGCGGCCGTCTCCTCTGCTTGGGGCTTTGCCAGTGGGTTGCGGCATGAGGTTGGATGTGCTCAGGGAGGACAGTGGTGGGCCCGATCCTGCTGTGTCAAACACACCCATGGAGCTGGAAGACCTTCACAGGATAATGCTGGAGGGCACTGGGTGATGCTGGACCTGCTCCTTCCAGGTTCTGCTTGCAAGAGGAGCTGGGTACTGAGACTTTACAGGTCTGGAAGAAGGAGACAGGTTATAACCACCCTGACAAAAATAACCCCCAAAGCCATCAAAATCCCTGTGCAGGCACAAGGGCTTTCACCCAGGGATCATTCCTGCTCCAAAACCAGTCACCAGCTCCAAGCACAGCCGGCTCTAGCTCACATAAGGCTTTTCTCTCCATGTTGTCCCTGCTCCAGCAGAGATTTTGAGTCCCTGACTCAGCCGGGATTGCAGGATGCTCAGGGGGGTGGTTTCAGTGGGGGACCCCAGGGCATTCCAGCTCTGCTGGCCCATCCCTGGGGATGTGACATGGGAGCAGACCCTGGTTCAGGCTCCATCCCTGGCTCCCTGGAGCAGTTCCCACCTGAAGGCTGTCATTCCAGATGTCCGTTTGATTCAGGATGCTGTTTTACCAGTTTCTCTGCTCCCACTCTCCCTCCCTCCCTCTTTCCCTTTTGTGTATATAATTATTCCCCAGCACTCCAAGACAGGGCTGTATTATGTGAGGGGAAAATGATTATTAAAATCTTTGATTGAAATCACACACTGGAAGTAGAAATCAGGCAGGAGGTAGGCAGGGAAGGCGCTTCCGCCAAGCGCTTGCCACGCTGCCTGCCCTCCCACGCGCCTCCTGCCAACCCTGCCCTCTTCCCAGGGATAAGGATAATGCCACAGGGAAGAAAATACCCCAGGAGATCTTGGCCATCTCACTGCAAGGCTGAGCTCCTTCCCAACCTTGTGTGGGATTAGTGCTGGGGGTCAGAAACCATCCATGGGTTATATTCGGAGGTGGGAAACAAACACAAGTATCTGTGCAAGTGTCCCTATGTGCAAACCCTCCAAAATCCCACGGGAAGGGTCCTATCGCCCCTGCATTTCCTGACATGGGAGCAGTGGGGTCCCACCACCAAGGGAAGCAGCACCGAGGGGTCCCCTCCAAGCCTTAGGCAGGAATAAAATCCTCCCTGCAATCCTTTATGATTATAAATACCTTAATAATGTTGTAATCAATAGGTGATTAGCTGGGAACGCTTGGGAAAGTTCACGGCGAGAAGGCAGCTTATTATTCTAATAATAACATGTTTTAGAGATCTGTGCGATGATTTTGAACTATTTAGCAGCTGATGATCTAGCAAATGATCCCGAGATCCACGGCACGCTCATTTATAAGCATCAGCTCAGGGAAGAGAGGCCCCTGTAACCCAGCTTCACTTTGCAAGCTCTAATTAATCATTTATTCCTTATTAAATATTTACTCACCTTGCCTGTGCTGGGAAATGGTTTGGGAGATGCAGGAAGGTCCCTGCTCCCGGAGTGTTTGGCTGTGGGGTCGTGGGGTGGCTCTTTTCCCCCATGGAGGGAGGAACTGATGTTCAAGGAAATGGTGTCAAATGCCTTCGGGATGATTTGATGCTTTGGGAATAGGGTTGGGGATTTTTTGCATGGGCTACATGGTCCCGTTGCACATCCCCTCCATGCATGAGCTGGTAGCAAAGCACAGCGCAGGGCCAGGCGGGTCAGATCCAGCAGCTGCCTAACATGGGAAAATCCCTGGACCCCAACATGTGCTGCTGCAGGTGCGCAGCGGGGCGCTGGGGATCCAGCCAGCAGCTGAGGGAATGTCGGGTCTGGGGAGGATGCACGAAAATCCTCACTCTTCTCCCAACCCGGCTGGGGATGAGATGTTTGGCTCTGGGTGGAGAAAACAGTTGCATCTTGCAGGAGGGCAGCTGAGGGGACACACACTGGTTTCCCTCCAACATTGAGGCAAAGACAACCCTAGGCAGCGCAGTGCCCCATCCCCCCACTTTGATCTTCCCCCCCTCGCCCCCCCCTTCACCCAACAGTACCTGCCCCGAGCACCGATCCGCTTCGCCCATCTGCTTCAAAGGCCGCGCTGGGATGAAGGGGCTGTTAGATTGCACCACTTTGATCCCAGCATCTTCCAGCTCCTTCCCCAGCCTCGGGAATATGCATTACCAATTACTGGCCACGAAGCCTTTGATGTCCCCATCCTTCGCCTCTCCAGCATCTTCTCGAGCTTCCAGGAGGTTTCACTCCTCGATAGGAAACAGCATGGCCAAAATGTGGAATCTGGAGCCACCAATCCCAACCCGGAGCCAGGGATCTCGGTGCTTCATTTGCAGCCAATAACCAAAAATCTCATTAAAAAACAACGATGTTCCAGATGTTCAACATCTGCCTTAGCTGGGGAGGTAAACATCTAATTTGGGGCACCCAGGCTTTTATCTGAAAAGCTTCTGGCTGCCAGCAAACTCCACGGGTGTGGGTGACCATCTGCGGAGCAAGGGGAGCACCCAGCACTCCCAGCTGGGCTGAATGGTGGGAGCTGGTTTTTCAGGTGGGGGTGAACTGGTCAGTACCGTGGTTTAGCACATCCTTGCTCAGTGCCCACGTGGATGTGGGCCCATCCCACTGCATCACTTCAGTTCATCCACTGGCTGCTCAAAGCTCATCCCTTCAGGCAAGAGCTGAGAACCCTTGGCCACCCAGCACTTGCTTTCAGGGCACCTGGGCACAGCAGGATGAGGCCCCTCAGTGACACCCCACACGAGGTCAAGGGGAATTATTTTTGCTCCCTGTTTCCCTGCTGCCAGGTATTCCTGGTTTGAGCAGTGATGCTCTGCTGTCACCAAAAAGGTGGCTTCTTCGCACCAGGGTCAGACCTAAAGGTGAGGGAGGATGGGGACACGTCCTCTCTTGGTCACCCCTGTGGCACCTCCAGCACATGCTGAGGACACCCCAACCCTCCTCACCTGCTTATAGAGGGACAGAGCCATCCCCAGTTCATGGGAATGATGATGGCAGCATCACCCCACACCACCCGATCCCAGGTCTGGTCCATCCCTCCCACTCTTACCCCGGCTCCCTCTGCCAGCAGTGATGGCCTCAGCTAAAAAAAGCTTTGACAACCTGCCTCGGGAAAGAAAAAAGTCCAAATCCTACTTTACATTGAAATCCTCAGCGGGGTACCAAATGTCACATAGGTATTTAACACCCCATCATCCCCCCGCACCACCACCACCCGTTTAAAATAGAAAGCATTCCTAAAAATAGCCCGGAGGGAGCCACCGCTGATGTGACACTAATCCCCATGTGCTGCGATGGGGACGAGGACCGGGATGGGGATGTGCCTCCTGCTGGCACCAAGCAAGCCCAAACTGCAGCAGGTCCCTTTAATGAGGATGAGGGAGAAGAAGAGCAGGGACCCTGGGTGACAGAGACCCAACTTGAAGGCCAGGGAAATGCTGGCCCTGAACCCTGTGCTGTAATCACCGAGTCTTTGTGAAAACAGAGGTGATCTCATTTTAGCTGAGGGTTTCAGCAGAATCATTTGCTGCCTTATTAAAAAATAATAATAGCCGGGTGTTTCCCAAAGACAGCTCTTTTCCTACCCTTTTCCCTAATTCTTTCTTGTCACTGAGAAAGAAGAGCTCACATCTTATTTTTTCCTCTTTTCCTTGAGTTCCGCCCTTTCTCCCCAGCCAAAGAAAGAAAAAAAAAAAAAGAAAAAAAGAAAAAGTGGGGGGGAGGGGGTGTCTGGTGGTGCATTAGGAGCAGACAAAAGCATTTTTTCTAATTTCAAGACTTTCTCACGGATGCTGATGCAGATGCTTCCAGCTCACCTTCTGCACCCTTCAAAGCCAAAGCTCAAAGGATGGATGGGTCCCTGCCCACCCTCCCTGGAGGCCTCACGTGGGCAGAGAAGCAGGAGCAATAAGCAGGAGATCATGGGCAAGGAGCTTAGGCAAAGCCCATTGCCTTCTGCTGCCTGAGGTGAGAAGCGCCCAGCTCACCATCCCTGGCACTCCTCTGGGGACCCAAAGTCCCTCCAGGAGACAGGGACACAACGTAGGCACAAGGTCTATCCTGCAAGCAGGACCAGAGCTGGGCTTCAAGGGGTCCATCCAGAGACAAACAGCCCGGGGGGGGGGGGGGGGGGGGGGGGGGGGGGGCACCGCATGGAGCTAGGGACACACTGTCAGGCAGCACAACTCAGAAAGCAGCTTGCATCTCAGGACTGAGCTGATATGGGCTCCTGGGCCATGGGTGGGGTGGGGGTCCCAGGTGGGGCTGATCAGGGCTGTTAAGCTGTATTAGTGTCCATCCCTGTCTGCTCAGGTCTGATGGTGGGAGCACTCGTTTCTCATTCAGCTCTTTTTCTCTGGAAAGTTGTTTTTTGTAGTTAACGTGTCCAACATGCTCCTGGGCAGCAATCCCCAGCCCTTCCACCTGCATTTTCCTGGTGACACGATCTGGTCCCATCTCAGAAAGGGTCTCCTCATTCACAGGTGTCCCTGGTTGCTCTGCTCCATGTTTGCATTGGGCAGCAAGTGTGCACATCCAACCCCACCACCCTCACCCAAATCCCATCAGACCCCTGTGCCCCTTGGAGTTGTGCCCCCATGGAGGTGACACTATTTTGTCCTCCAGAGTTGCCCATCCTGATTGTCCCCAAGTTGTCACACAGCATTTGGTGGCCCAAGAAATGGTCCTGTCTGCAGCCAGAGCCTGGAGATGTCCCACAGGGATCTGCAGCTGATTTAAAAAGGAGGGTGCTGAGTGCCCGTGGCTGGAACCCCCTCAACAAGCAAGTGGGGGTTGGGGTCCCTCATCCTTGGTGTTGTCTCCTCAGGAGCTTGGCAGGAGAGCTGGATGGGCAGGGTTGTCAAAGAAGTGAAATTTGGAGCTTGGATATGGGAATTTTATTAAAATTAGGACAGCAGAATGTAACAGAGCAACTTTGGCTGCTGGCAGCATAATCATCCCCGCGGGCTCCTGGTTTCAGATGCCCAGACACACTAAATTACCCTTAACTCTGCCCACGCGTCCTCACCCACAAGGGCTTTGTGAGGAGCCTGCTCTGCTGAGCTCTAGTTTATGGTGCCTTTAGTGATTTATAGCGGTGACCCACACCTCTGCACACCAGCATCCAGCAAAGGGATGCAGAGACCAAGGGCAACCTAGCACCGTGACAGCAGCTTTGAAGTGCCCCCCCTCGGTCACCCCATAAGGATGGGATGAGGTGTCCGGGCCTGAGGACTCAGTTTCCCCCAACAAAATGGAACTCAAAAAAATGGAGTTCTAGAATAACAGCAGCATAAAAATGACAGAGAAGTGCCGTGCTTAATTATGCTCGGTGGCTGAGGAGGTCCAGCACCCGTTGATGACCCGTGGGACTGGTGGAGATATGGCAGGTCTTTCCAGTGGCATGAGGAGAAGGGAAGGAAACATGTCTGGCAGGATGTTGCCCATTGATTTTTCTTCTCTCCCTCGTTTTGGGAAATTTGTGGCCGATTTCCACGAGGAAAGGACATGTGGAAGAGCAGTGGAAGGAAAAACAGGTAGAAAATGGCAATAATGAAAAATAACCAGGAAAAACCATTTATGCATGGAAAAACCACCTGGAAAAAAACAAGCAAAGGGGAGATTTTTGCTCCCAAATGCTCTATGTGCAGGATGCGGGGGCCAGGGGGAGGTGGAAAGGACACAGCCCCGGGGTGCCACAGGCACCCATGGCCACAGATGCCCATGCTGAGGCGGGGGGGAGTGGCACAAAATGCATCAGTTGTACAAGGGGTATTGAGGGGTTCCCCATAGCCCCCCCCCGCCCCGTGTCTGCCGCTGCCCACCTCCTGCTTGGCAGCACCGGGGCCGGTCAGGCCCTCTGCCAGCTCCCCCAGAGAGGGGGGGAGGCAAGCCAGCAACCCTGCCAAAAATACACACTTCCAACTGCTGCGGAGTTGAATTTTTGCATCGTGCTCTGCCTCCCACATAAAATAAAGCCACACACACCCCCGCACACGTATATACACGCAGAAACATCAGCCAAGAAATACCACAGGGAAACAGTGATGACTCCAGCTGGATGCCACAGCAATGGGTGCTTGGGTGGGATTGGGGTACCCTGGGCAGGATTAGTGCTGTGCTTGGTGCTGGGCAGCTGTTTTGCTGGATGGGATTAAAGACTTGAAGGTGGGTGATGAGCCTCTTGGATCTGAAACCTCAGCAAGGTCATTAGAAGTAGAACATAGGAGGAAGGAGACCCTTCCTCCCTTCCTTCCACCCCTGCCAGTGGCTTGAACATCAGCTAGGACATTACATTTCTTATTTTTAACTTTTTTAAGGGCTTGTTTTATTCATGCTCCATGTGGTGTCCATCCCCTGCAGTGTGCCGGGGCCATGACCCTGTCCCCAAGCCACCCCGGGTCTTGACATACTCAACACTTTGGAGGAGATGAAGGATTGGGGACCAAGCCCATCAGCATCCCAGTCAGGGCAAAGATGTCCCCACAGACCCTGCACCTGCTTGTGTAGTTTGTCCCATGACCACGGGACATTTTCCACCCCCTGCCTCAGTTTACCCACCTGTGGAGCTGCCTTTTCCAGGGGGAGGAGGTGGCGGTTGATGGTGGGTCCCCATGGCCAAGTGCAAGGGACCAAAGGACACCATGTGCATGGGGATTTGGGGTGGCATTCATGGCCCCAGGGGACAAGGCAGACCCCAGGGCCACCCTGGGGAAGGCCCATCCTGCTGCATCGAGCACCCAGGGGCACCCAAGGCTTCACCACCTGCTTGGGACCTGTGGGTGCCGTGCCGCCGGGTGGGCTTTTGCCCCTGCCAAGGGGCTGCCAGAGCAGTTCCGTTGAGCCGAGCCCTCCCAGCTCATCACACTGGTAGTGCTGGGGGAAGTGGCAGTTATTTAGGGATGTGGTGTTATTGCGGAGCAAAAGCAGGAGAGCCCTGCCCAGCAGCTCCTCTGCCCGTCCATCCATCCGTCTGCCCGCAGGTGGTGAGCCAGATCGACCGGCTGACCTCCGACTTCGAGTTCGAGCTGGAGCCGGACGACTGGACAACGGCAACGGCCAGCAGCACCTCCAGCAGCGAGAAGGGGGGGGGCACCTTTGAGCTGGGACCCCTCGATTTCACCACCTCCGACATCCTCTCCGACAGCTGGGAATTCTGCTCCTTCCTGGATGCTTCCACCCCCTCCGACCCAGGCGATGGTCCCGAGCCCCACCGGCCGCAGCCGCAGCCCCCACCAGCTCGCCAGCTGGATTACCGGCTGATGAACGGGGGGATCCCCATCACCAACGGTCCCCGGGGAGGGGGGACCCCGGATTCATCCAGCGAGGAAGCCTTCAGCACGCCGGCCAGCCAGAAGGTCTCACATCACCGGCCGGCTGGCACGCGGGAACGGGTCCGGTTCAGCGACAAGGTGCTTTACCACGCTCTGTGCTGCGATGACGACCGGGACGGTGACAGCACGGCATCCCCCGGGGATGATGGCCCTGAGGAGCCCGGGCGTAAGGTGCTGGCGGGGCCACCCTCAAAGCATCCTTCCATGAGTGGCGGTGGGGGGGGCGGGGGCGGACCCCCAGCACGGCGGCTGATGAGGAACAGCAGCACCCAGACCGTAGCCGATAAAAGCACCCAGACGGTGCTGCCTTATATCCCGGCCAAGCAGAAAATTAAAAATAAAAACTGACGCTGGCTCCACCACACGGATTTGGGGAGGGTGGGTGGATGGGGGGATTCCTGGGGAGGGACAGAAAAGAAAATATATAAATATATATAAATATATATTTAAATAAATCAATACTAATAATAAAATCAACATGAAAAGGTGGCAAGAAGACAAATGTCCGAACTACCTACCCGTCATTTTTGAGGCTCAGGGAATTTTAAACTGTTGTTTTTTTTTTTTTTTTTTTTGTGGACAGACGCTTCAGATCAATAAACCGTCCATCATGGAGAAATAATAATAACATATATATATTATATGTATATATGTACCAATAGAGGGAAGCCTATATGAAGGGGAGAACCAGTGCCTCTGAGGTTGTGGCTGGGAGATGGATGGGGACATGGGGATGCTGGAGAGGGGAGGTGGCTGGACCAGACAGGACAAATGTCCCTCCCTGGGACATTTGATTCCTGTTTGGCTTAAAAAGATCTGGTGTGATCTGGTTTGTCATATCTGATGTCTGAGTGGAGCGGGGATGTCACCAGGATTGTCACTCCCTTGGCCAGCATGTGGCCCCTGAGGGCTGGAGAGGGGCTTGGAGGGAGCCAAAGCACACCAGTGCCAAGGAGCTGGGGTGGGGACCTGCTCCCACCCCCCAGTTTCCAACCTTTATACCAGGTCCAGGGGAAACATTAGTGACCTCCAAGTCTTGCAATCACCTTAAAATGATGCAGGAAATGTCTCCAGCTTTTCTGTAGGTACCCACATCTGGTTTTGCATTTCAAAAGCCTCAGCCCCGATTTGGGTGTAAAAAAAAATTAAGGAATCTGAACCTCCAAATCCACCCTTGGCATTTTTGCAGCTTCCAGGTTTTGCCGAAGCCTTCAGCATCCAAAGGGGTTGGTGCAGCACCTGGTCCTGGAGGCAAACACCCCTGTGTCCTCCCCATCGGCTTTTCTTCCCACAGAGATGCATTTGCACCGCCAGCCCCCAAGCATCCCTGGCATGACAGTGTGTTTTTCCAAGCCTGGCAGCCAAACAACACCGCCTTGACTCCTTTATTTTCAATCCAGGTCAGAGATGCTCTGTTTCAAGCCTTTTCCCACAGTCACCCTGAGTGCCTGCCCGGAGGCAGGACCCTTGCTGCCTCCCAGCATCACTACCATGGGCAAGGGATGCTCATGAAAAATGCCCACCAAAGAGGAAGTGGCAGTGATCAAAACACTCTGAATCCAACCCAAATCATAGTAGGAGAAAAGTCTTTCACCCAAATCATGGGTGAATTACTTTTTTTTTTTTTTTTTTTTTTTTTTTTTTAGTTTTTAGGACCCAAGGGACATGGCATCACCTGGGTGATCAGCGTAGGATTCCACCATGTGCAGAGCCTGGGAGGGTTCAGTGCTTCTGATCCAGACAGCATCCATCCGGGTCCCCACTGCGATAACCCAGCTCTGGACAAAGCTGGGAGAAGGAAGAGCTCTGCAGAAGGGACTATGGGGGGGGAAGATGGTGTTGATGATGCTGATGCATCATCTTCCTCTGCATCTCTCCCTACCCCAAGGCTGGGACCCCAAGGGGAGCACCAACCCCTGGTTTTTCACAAGGGATGGGATGTCCCCATCCCACATCCCAAAGAGGGGGCAGCCAGACTCACCCAGTACCAGCACTGAGGGATGTGGGATGGGACAACTCCTCTCCACTCCCTCCATTACCCTGCATGTCAACAGCTGGTTATTATTTATTTTTATGAGCTTTTTACAGCCTGGCCCCATTGTAAAAGCATGATTAATAGATGTAGCTTTGTTCCTTAATAACTCCTCCCAAAGGATGCCAGGAAGAGCACAAAGCAAAAATTCAGAGCAGCGGGAGCTGCATGAGGAGATGCTTTTCAGCTGATCCGGATTTGGGGCACCTGCAATGCCTGCAGCCCCAGAATGAACTGCAAAAGCAGCCAGAGGGAAAACTGAGGCACGGCTTGGGGATGCAAAGCTCCGGCTCCTGCACAGCTCAGGGCAAAGCCGCTCACCTTGGGGCCAGGGATTTAAAGCCAATTGCTGTAGCCAGGGCCATACGGACAAGGGGTAATAGCTTCTTCCCTCACATTTCTATTAAGAATGAGTTTACAGCCGTGCGAGCTTTATTTCCTACTCTCCGATAAATCCAAGTGGCGGCAGCAGTAAGCACTGTATGAACCTTGCGGGCCCACGGATAGAAAACCTCCATAAACCAGGGGTAAACAGAGATGGGGGCAATTCCTCCACTCCCCTCTGCTCAGGGTAAGGGGTAATAAACCCCAGCACTGATATATGGAGAACCACGGATGCTGCCCTTGCTGCTCCTCCGCACACCCAGAGGGGTTTTGCTATTATTATTTAGGGGGAAAATCTGCTGGTTTGGGGGTTTTTTAGTGTAAAATTCAAGAGGATGGGAATAATTATTGACACAAATACAGAGAAACCCTTCATACTAGTAAAAGCGGCTTTGTTACATCAGTAACAAAGTTATTAATTATGTTATTAATTGTACCACCAACGGAATTATTAATGATGTTGAATTAATGGATTTTGTTCTTGCAGGGACAAGATCCAGCTCATCAGGGTTAGCCCACGGCTGCGGGGAGGGTGATGGGGAATAGAGCTGGAGCTGGCCTGGGAAAGCACCTCATCTTTCTCTTGACATTATGTAGTGAAAAATTAACAAGGCTTTCCCCCACAGCATCCCAGCAATGTCCCTGTCCCCCCACCCCAAACCCCTCTCTGGACCCCAAAACCTGTTTAGCAACACCTGGAGTGGCAACCAGAGAGCCACCAGAGCTGGCAGAGGGCTTGTGTTTCCTCCAAGAAGCAATTAAAAGAAACCATCAGCAAATAAAAAGAGGACACAGCCCTGCCAGCAGCCCAGAACGGCTGGTGCCTCTGCCACGCACCCTGCTGATCTTTGGCTGGGAAGGATGCTCAGCGGCTGCTCCGGCCGGGGCCAGGGTTCGTGAGGTTTAAAGCAGAATTTTGACTTCACATTCGAATCCTCCAGCTCTTACCCTCCCCACAGCTCCTGTTTGAGTTGACCTGAATTACAAGAGGCTCTGCTGGGGTTTGTGTTTTAAAGAAACTCCTCCGAGCTCACCCAATCCCTCTGGCTCACTAAATCCAGCTGGGAAGTTTCCCCCCAGATGAAGACATCTTGCTACATCTTGCTTCATCGAGGGCTGAAAATAGACCCCGAGTGCCTGGAGACTTCACTTCTGAGCTCGCTGACATGAAAGGCAGCCATCAAAGTGGGTAACGGGATATTATCCAGCCTAAGGAAAAGCTCTGGCTCCAGGTCGGGCTTTGGGAAGACCAGTCCTGCAGGGGATGGGATGTGCTCAGGAGCCCAAACTGCACCTGCAGGTCGCTGTGCCCCCCCCCAGCTGCCCCAGGAAGCCAAAATCCATGTCCCCATACACAGATGCATCTTCTTTGCTCAAATCTATTACAATCTGCTCCCAGAGGACTGCGGCAACCTCTCCCCCCGCAGAGATGGGCTTTATTTCACATAGCCCTGGCTCAGACCAGGCTACAACCAGCCCCCTTGTAGCTCATCAGCCAGTAAAAGCATCCCTGGGCTTTGGTTGCCCCCCCTCGCCCCCCGCACTGCTTGGGGCTGGTTGCTCACTGCGGCTGGAAGACAAATGCTTTGTTTTCAAAGGGAGAGGCTATGCCTCCTGCCTCTGCTAATGTACAGCATCTTGTCTTATTTGTTCCTCACTGTTCCACAGCTGAGTTACTGCAAGCGATGTACCAGCGCTTCATACGATGCTGCTTCTTTATAGCTGCAGGAGGAGTGCTCCTTCATCCTCAATTTCCAGCTTTCAGGAGTTAAATCCATCTTGTGTCCTGCAAGGGGACCTTGAAGGCCCTTCCCACCTCACCTTCATCCCTCTGGCCAGGGTGCTCCACTCCATGGGGAGAAAAGGAGCATCTCCCCCAAAAGCTACAGTCCCCACGGGCCAGTGCAGCTCAGCTGCATCTTCCCAGCTTGATTTTGCTCCATGGTGCAGTGAGCAGGGGGTCGCATCCTCCCTGCCTCTGCTTATCTCCAGCCTCGAAGCCAGATAACTTGCTGGCGGCGCTTATCTCTTTGCAAGAAAAGGCTGCATGGGGAGGAGGCAAGGAGCTCTGCACCAAGGAGAGCAAACCCAGCTGCTCACAGCACCCTGAAACTCTGCCCATCCCAAGTGCAAACCCAGCCCCCCTTCCCCGGGGTGTTACTGCAGCATCCTGCAGCATCCCACATCCTTCACCTTCCTGGCCCTAGCCCAGGACATCTCCACTGGAGGAGAAAGACAGGTTCAGGGGCACCCCTGAACCAAGGGTCAGGGCACTCAGTGGCTCAGCGCTGGGTTATGGATTCACCCCAATGCAATTTGGCAATAAAACCCCAACCAGGGCAGCTCCCCTTCTTGTGCTCCTCTCTGGGCTCTGCCAGGCGAGCCCTGACGGCAGCCGCGGGATGGAGATGTATAAGCCGAGCCTGGCCAGACATGGGCCTGAAACAGGTGCTCATGGCCATGGAATGCTAATTAATCCTCATTTGTGCCTGGCGCTTGCCAGCCTGTAATTTCACAGCTTGCTGGAGGCCTCCATACCACAGGATGGCTGCCAGTCACTCCTTGGCCTGGGCAGATTCCCCATGCTTATGGACAGAGCGGTGGGCTCCAAACTTTTCCAGGGCTGATAACCCAAGGATGGAGTAGTGTTGGCTGGACACCTGAAGAAAACCTCCTCTGCCAGGAAAGAGTTGGGGAACTGGGATGGATACTCAGCTGTGGGGCAGGAGCTGTCACCCCATTCCAATAAGGGGGAATGAGGGGCTGCTGGTGTCAACAGGGAGCTCAGAGCATCAGACAAGGTGGTGAGGATGAGGTAAGTCCAAGGCAAGGTGGGAATAAGTTTGTGGTCAATGGTTGGAGAGCAGCATCCCTGCAGCACAGCTTGAGCAGGGACCGATAAACCCAGGCTGAGCTTAAAAGGGCTCCTGGGGCCGTGCATAGGGTGCTGGTTGGGGTCCTAGGTGAGGCTTCCCAGGCCATTTAATGTCCCCAGGGTGGTGGGAGGCCAGACTCAAGGTAAGGGTCTCTGCCTGACATGCTGAGCTGTGCTGCAGCTCTACCACCTCCTCCAGCCCAGCAAAACCCTCTTCTCCAGTGGCCACCACTCCAGGAGCTCAACCCTCCAGTACCTGGATATGGCCCTTGCCATGCCAATGGGAAACATATATTTATTTATTATGTCATCTCACCTTATCAAATGCATTTGGCCGGGTGCTGGCTGGGTGCTCTCCCACCACTGGGTGGCAGTGGGCACACACACGTACACGCATGCACATGCACATGCACACGCGTGCCCCACGCAGGGGCTGCCTCCGTCCTCGCTCCCCTTTTGGAGAGCGGTGCCAGGCACCGAGGCCACACTGGCCCCACGTCACATCACCTCTGTGGGTAAATGTTGTCATCACCCCATGCTTGGTGGCCGCTGAGGACATGGGGACCGGGCAGCCGCAGCCTGGCTGCATCCTGCTCTCAGGAGGAGAGCATCCACCCCAAAATGCAGCCAGAAAGGGCAAATTCGAGACCAAAAGTACTTCTTACCTCCATACCCGGAAGGCAGCAGAAATCTGGGTCTTGTCTTGACCCTGGGACAAGGGGTGCTTTGCTGGAGCACCCCCTGTTTGCAGAGCAGCACCCCCCCCAGGAAAGCCCCAGGCCCCCCAGAGCCGTCGGGTCCAGCTGAGCCTGCCGCAATACAGCCGCGCTGAAGGAGCCCTGGAGGTACTTGTAAGACAAGGGATGACATGCTTGATGGGACTTCTTAATTAGATCTTGCTAAACCAAAATGTACCGGGGCTCCCCTGGCAGAACAGCGTCAGACAAAACATTAATCACGCTCCAAATAAATAATTAAAATGTTGGGGCTTTTAGAAGGGGAAAAAAAAAAAAAAAAGAGAAAAAACAGGAAAAATCAAAAGCATCGGTGCCAGCCCATAATAAGTAACATTGTGGCTGGGTCCAGCAATTCCCTGGCCTCAGGGAGGAGTGGAGCTGTGTCCCCAAGACCACTTGAGCCAGGTGGGACCCAACATGTTCATTGAAGTCGGTGCCCAGAGTCCCAGGAGGTGTCAGGATGAGGTTTGGGACCTTGTAACCTTATGCCTGGAGTTGTGAGATTATATTCCTAACTCAGCTTTGCATTAGTACGTGTCTTTTCACAACTAACACTGATGGACTAAGCAATGGATTAAAAAAAAAATTATTTCCCCACTGGTTGGCTCGTGCAGTGCCCTGAGACATCATCCACCTTTGGGTGGTGCTGGACGATGCCCAGAACTTGGGCTCTGGCAGGTGCCTGGTGCAGCGCGGGAAAATCTGTTCACCCAGCACTTAGGAAACACTTTAGGGAGAAAACAACACAAAAAAAGGCTTGAAAAAAGAAAGCTCTCCCTCCCCATCCCCCCTTAGCCATAGTGGAAATGATTACTCAGTGTAAGCAACACAAAGCTTAAATTATGCATGGAGTCATTTGCATCAAAGAGCACGACTGAGGCAGAGCCGGTCCCATCCCTCCCAGCTCCCCGGCCATGAGGCAGGATGGCAGGATGGCTCCTTGGGACTGAGCATCCCCCATCCCAGCATCAGCCTTGGCCCAAGCCACTGGGGCAAGTTTATGGAGGAAAGAAGATGAAAAAGAAGTGTGAGGGGCTGCAGAGCAATGTTTTCCCCTGCATGGCCATCAAAGCCACTTGGGTACCAACCTTCAGAAATGTGTCACCTGTGCTCTGCTTTCTTCTTCTGTACCTTTCCTACAACGTATTTATTAAAAAACAAGCTGCATTTACTAAAAAGCAAAGCCAGGGCTGTGGTGGGATGGAGCTGCTCCCCTTGCTGCGCCAATGATCCAGCAGCTGATGATGGATTTAATGCAATGACAATATTTTTAGGTTCTGGGTTTCCCCCCTGTAAGACTGCAATACTTCAGGGAAACGGGGTGTTTTCTGCCAAGGACTGGGCAACCACACAGCCCTTGGACGTGGTCACCAAGAGATGATGCTCCTCACCCAGAAGTGGATGGGAATAAATCCTCACTGTCGGGCAGCATCCCTGACCTTCCTCCCCCTTCTCCTCCTCCCAGCTCTTCCCCAGCACATCACCTGGGTGCAAAGCTCACTGGGAAGGAAGGACTCCACCAAAACCTTCTTTATTACATTAATATTTGCCAGTAATGAAGCTACCTAGCACTGAGAGTTCCAATCAAATTAGGAAAGCTATAATGAACAAGAAGCAGTGCATTAATTCATTAGCAGGGAATTACACTAAATTATCTCAGCAAATACAGCAAAACTTTAATTTACCGGCGGTGTTTTCAAATGGCTTTTGCTCCTTCGTCTCCATTTACACCATGGCGTATTTTTTTCTGGCAGCAAAAACACGAGAAGTGAATTAACTCCAGTTCCTTGGGGAAATGCTTTTGTCTCTTGGATGCAAATAAATACCTGTAAGAGATACCACAAATTTTCCTTTTCAGCTGCTTCTCTAAGTCTGCACAGAGAAAATGGATATTATTTACAATAAACAACTTAAGTGCTCTGAAAACACTGTTGCAAAGGTCACTGCCTGTAAAAGCTCCACCAGCAGCAGCCCAGGGTTTAGAATAACGTGCTGCTTTGCTGATCATCACAGAAAGGGGAAAAGGAGAAGAAAACAGTATAGCAATTTTCTTGAACATATGCAGGCAGCATCCAAGGTTTAGAATAATCTTCTGCTTTGCTGATCACCACAGAAAGTGAAAAAGGAGGGGGAAAAAATGTGCAGCAATTTCCTTGACCATGTACATTAATAATGTACATCATTGGGAAATTAGCCCTGATACTCAACTGCCAGTTCGTACATGCTTAATGCATAAATTTGGGCGGCAAAGTTTAATGGCCTCTAATGTCTGCATGCAGAGGGCTGAGAAAGGCCACAACTCATGTCACGTCCTCAGCCTGACACGACTCAGGAAATAAATCCCTGGACACTTCACATCCAAGCACATCACACCTGGGCGGTGCAAGGGGCAGCCCCCCCCCCCCCCAAACGTCAGCAATGGAAATGCCCCTCTCACATCCCCTCTTCCCAAACCTCTTGGCTTTAAGAAGAAAAAATGAAAGATAACTTTTTCAAAACACCAGAAGGTGTTTTTCCTGGTTTTTTTCAGTACAGGGAATATTTACTTCTTTTTGATGAGCCCCCTGTGTGTTCACAGGACTCCGGGAGCTGCTGGTGCTACCTGTGCAATAGGAGAGCATGGCTAAAGCTACCGAGCTGGGGTCAAAGTGCAGCCAAAAAAGCAAGGTGAGATCCAGAGGGCATTTTGGGGCAGAAGTAGCATCCTTGGGACGTCAGGGAGCTTATGCACAGGGGTAAAATGAGGGTAGAAAGGAGCCCCTTACACACAGGGCATGGGTATCAGCAGCCTCCTATTTAAATAGCCAGGTTGACAGTGATACACATGAAACATTTAAGGGAAGAGGGCTCTTGGATTGGGGCAGGGGAGGGGGTGGGGTGGGGAGGGAAATATAACCAACTAATAAATAAGGCTGGGAAGTCCCCGGCCTGGCAGCTGTGCCTGCCTGTGGCTGCAGGGCTCCGTGAACCAGGTTGTGTTTGTGTTTAATTGCAAGGCAGCATCTCAGGGGTAACAGTGGAGGCTACTTCCCTTCAAAACTGGAAAATAGCCCCCTGCAATGACACCCTGGCCGCAGCGCCCCAGAATTTTCAATCAGGTTTGGAAATTTTGGCTGCCGCTTTTTTTTTTTTTTTTTTTTTTTTTTTAAGCTATCTACATTATGGACCAGGAGTCTTTTGTAGAACAGTCCCTCCTGCTGTAGGATGGCTGGCAGCGCTGTGAAGGGGACAGTCCCATGGAATGAACTGAAGCACCTCGAGTCTTGCCACATCAAATACCCTCCTTAAAAATAAACTGCAGCCCTTGGAGCTGGAGGAAAAGGATCAGAGAGAAGGATGCCTGGCTGCACAAATTCTGTGGGTGCTGTAAGAAGACATTAAGGAATGGCTGCGGTGAACACCTCCTTTCCCCTCAGTTTTCCCTTTCCCTGGTTGCTGCTGTATCTCTAAAGAAGGTCACCTCCAGCCCACCCTCAGATGCCACAGCAGCACAAAAATCTTGTGCACCCCTCCCTGGTCACCCAAGCGCCTGCATCCAGGCTGGTCCAGCACTGCTGCTGTCTCTCCAAGATCAGTCCCGTGGGGATGTGGCCAGGCCACCCACCAAGGCACAGGCAACAGGACCCCCAAATCCACCCAGACCCCCTGCAGGCTTGCAAAGGTGAGCTGTTACAAGCCTCAGCTCACTTCTTGGGAAAGTCTTCCATGAATTATTTGGCCCTGTCTTTAATTGTTCTTACTGTCTAGTAACAGATGGGCCATGCCCAGAGAGGGACAGGGCAGAGCAGCTCCTGCTGCACAGAAAGGAGGCAGGCATTGATGTTCGTGCCACTTCCATGGGACAGTGCAAATTTGCAAATGAAAATACCAGGCAGCTCACTTTTACCCTGAAACTCCTGTGAGCACCACTCGATTGCTCTCCTATGTGGTAAATTATTTTTCTTTTCCTTAATTGCCTTGAAGGCCACGTATAGCATATCACCAACATCTCCATATAATGGGACACTTACAGCAAGCTGGAGACACATGTGAATAACCACGATGCATCCTTGGTCATATTATTAATTCCCACAAATTGATTGTTCTGCCAGCATCTTACAGCTTTCTAATTATGTCTTTACTCAGATGCTCATGTGTGTGAAAGGAATGAATGCTAATAAAGTCCAGAAGCAGTAGTTACAGGACTGGGGTTGATGAGGCTCACAGGTGGGGCAGAGCAGGCAAGTTGGCATCCCCACCAGCACATGCCATGCACTTTCTCTCTTCATCCATCAAGGAATTGCACAGGGCTGTGTTAAACCAGGCAGGAAAAGTGAACCAGCAATATCACCTACTACAACTCCAGCAAGAGGTCTCAGTGCCCTTGAGGACAGTAGAGCAGCATCTGTCCCTGCCCAACTCTTAAGAGCATTCAGTGGCAAATTCCTGCCTGGTCCCATAACCTGATAACACTCCCTCATGCTCCATGAGACACCTTTCCTTCCCTGGCTCCTTAATCCACCTACAGCCATCCCAGTTTTGGGAACCTTAGCTCAGGGCTGGATATCTGGGAATCATTTCTCCACTGAGACCATCTCCTCAACCCTCCTATCAAGTTTTTCCTGGTATATAAGGGAAAAAACAGATTGCTTTAGGATTAATAATTTATTAAAGAATGAATAGCCGTTTCAAGGTACAATACTAAATTCCACAGATACGTTGGTTACCACGGGGGAAGCCAGTGTTATAAGTACAACAGTAGCTGATGTGCAGCCCCTCCTGGGCTGGGAAAGGGGTTGGCAGGAGGGGAGGACAGCCCAGAGCACAGCATCTCCCAGCACAAATCCTTCCTGCTGAAAATAGGCCTGGAAGGAGGATCTGAGCACAGGCTGGGGGAATCAGTGCTCATAGGACCAGATCCAACAAGGCTCATAGCCCAAGTCAGGCTCCTCTCCCCTGGGATGCCCACCGCTTGGGCTGCTGCTGGCATCACAGGCACAGGTCAACAAAAGGCAAAGAGGGTTCAGGCTTTGGGCACAAATTACCTGCCAGCTCACTAATGAAGGTTTGGCTTTTTTGACTGTGATGGAGAGAAAACAACTCAAGAGGGCATTTCCAACACTGGCCAGACTGAATGTATGGGTCAACAAGCATCACACGCAGCCCTGCGTTTGGCACAGCTCAGAGCAATGCCTTTGCATACTGGCATGAGCCCAGCAGCTCCTCAAGTGCTCCCTGCACATAGCATTTCTGGGAAACCACCATGGCAAAGGAGGACTTCCATGCCTTAACTCAGAAAACCCAGCCACATTTCCTCCACGCATCCTAGCCTGGATACTGAAGTCCTTGGAGGAGAGAGGAGACATCCCATAGCTGATGCCTGCCTCCTTAGAGCCTGTACCACAGGGGATCACAAGTCCATACCTTGAATTAACAAGAAATAACCACAAAAGTTGACTTGTTTATTAAGCTCCCTATGGGTCCGGAAAGGGTGGTGGCACTGGAAGCACCTGCCCAGCATGGGACTGGGCTGTGATAGCTGCAAGAACTTGCAGGAGAGATGTAGTACCCAGAGAAGCACAGGTCTCCATCAGACCCCTGTGGCACAGGACAACAGCGACGGGAACAGCAGAACCTGCTCGGGGGCAGATTTCTTTAGAGGGTGGGAAGAGAATGGCTTTGTAAGTGAATAAGCCTTGAGACAGATTGTTAGAAGATGACCATGTACGTGGGACTGCCTGTGAAGGACAACCTCCAGCTCCCACCCAGAGGACACTGCTGGGTCTCCCTGCCCTTGGGAGGAGCACCAACACCCTTTGGGAAGGGTAGCACCACAGCCTGGCCACACACTCAGCCCAGCCTCACCGTGCATGTCACGCTGTCAAGGTAAAAATTAAGAAAAAAGGAGGTTTTAATCTTCTGTAGCTCCTTCAGGAAGGAGCTTGTGCATAAAACATGAAGGCTGACAGCCTGATCTGGGAAGATTTCAGCCAAAAAAAAGCTTACATGGCTGCCTCATTTTTCCACCTGATTATTTCAGCTCAGCTGCTTAATTCATTGAAAACAGAAGCAGGAAACATTTGCCCTAGGCACATCATCCCTGGGCTTTCAAACCGAGCTTGCCCGGGGAGGGGGGTCCTGCTCCACACCCTGCCAAGCCCACGGGTGCCAAGCTGATTTCTCAGTCAGGGAAGGGCCATTTGCAGCACTGTAGCTGCACACAGGCTTTGTTGGAGTCCGTTGCAAGAAGAATCAGCATGGCTAGATTGCAGCCTAATGGCATGGGGATTGCAGCCCAAGGGCTTCAGGGCAGAAGCGCTGCTTCCAGCCTTCAGCTGCCAAACTTTGGTAATGTCTTTAACAGCATTAGTTTTCAGAGGACACAAGCAAAAGCAAAGCACCAAACATCTGAGAATTGGGGCTGCTGGCATTGCTTAAGGTCAGCCGTACTGCTTTTCCCCCTTTTTACTCTTTATCTATGGCCAAGTGCAGTTTCCTTCGCTCAGAAAAAGCGGTTGCAAACATCAGGTCTTTAACTTCTCCCAGGTTATAGAAAGTAAGAACATGAGGCATAAGGTCACTCATAGAGTAACATGCTGGGGGATTCTCCCTGCAAAGCCCACAAGGGGTACCAGCACCAGCCAAGGCACATTCATGCTTTGAGGAGTCCGAGCCCACTGCTGTGCTCACCCAGGGGTGCGGGGTCCCACACCACACAAACAAAGGTGATTAGCCCACCCAGTGCAGAGCTATGATCTTTATACCAGGTAATGCCTCAAAGCACATGGCCCTCCAGCCACAGGGTAATGAAATCCTGCAGCCTCCAGGTTGGTCTGGAGGTGACCACTGCTCCCTGGGGCACATGGCTGCAAGTGGCACACAGCCCCAGGTAAGCAAGCCAGGGAGACAACTTTTGAGAAATACTTGTGCTACTCAAGCTCCCGAGAAGTGCAACTGATGTTCAACTTGCCACATCAGGAGTCAAGACACCAAGAGCCCATACCCAACTGGAATTCCACCAGGCAGAAGACATCCCAAGCCTTCAGCAGCCTAAGCCAAGAGGTCAGGATAAGCCTATGTATGTAGGAGGGAAAGCCACAGAGCGAGAAGAGCAATTTAACACAGCTTTAAGGCCCACCTCATGCCTATTGACTCTCAACTTAAGCATGATGAGGACTCCTGTGCCCTATAGCACAACTCCCCCAGCACAGCAGGGACAGAGCCCCCGAGGCTGCTGCAAGGGGAGGTGATAATTTAGGCAGGCCTACTGGCTGAGGACACCCACACTATACTTAAAAAAAAAAAATAGATGTTTGGGGTGGGTGGACCAGTAGCTTTCCCTATTTGTCCTTATTCCCTTGATTAGGCACTGGTTCCAACTCCCCACCCAGCCATTGGCCCCTGCTCTCCATACAGCTAGAAACAGCATCCATCTTCAGCCCATGCTCACCTCCAACACCAAGCTTTTCCCAGTTCTCCCAGCAGCAGAAGCCATACTCAGCCCCAGCACCCACAAAAACCCCAGAGCTAGAGCAGCTGTGTGTCCTTCAGGAGGTAGTGCCTCCTCACCCAGGCAGGAACAAGCCCAAGACAGACCTGTGTTATCATGTCCTCCAGCATCACCCCCACTAAGAAGGGGTGAACAGGACTTCCTGAGCCAGGAATCCATTTAGCATTTGCTCACAGCATCAATTCTTTCCTCATTTACCTGGAAGCAGGAGCCATACGTTGTTTGCAGCCAGGATTTCAGATTCCTTGCTGTCAGGCACAGCATTGCATGCCAGGCGTACGACAGGAGCCTTGACAGCAGTGCTGCACATTGGGAAAGTCCTCCTGCAGGGAGCCACCTTCCATCCCCAGGTGCCATGGCTTGGGAGATGCTCCGCATCTTTGGTCACACCACCAGCAGCTTCCCAAGGAGCTGTGGCCACCCCAAGAGATGGCTTAGTTGGGAGATTGTGCACAAACACAGCTCAAACTCCCATCCAAGCAGACCAGAGCGAAGGCCTACCACTGTCCCTCCTCCCCACTGAGGGCACAAAGGGAGGACAGACACGTTTCTCTTTATTAGGACTGGGAGTTACAAGGACACCCCAGGAGGGCAGCTACATTTTTCTGCACAGAAGAAACAGCCCCAGAGCAGTTAAGCTCAGCACAGTGGCTGCTGCAAGCATGGCAGCTTGGACCAGCACAGGAAGCCCTTCAGCAGCACCTGGAAGAGACAAGAGCCACTTACCACACATTTAACATCTTTCCACCATCTGTCAGTGAACAACCTTGCAGGCAGCTGTGGAAGAAGTCCCCCAGACTGCCTTTTGGTGATTATATCAGAAGGTCTGTCCGGGTGTGAAGTCATGGGGGATTCACAACCAGATCAACCTGGAGTCACCTTCAATTGAGACCTGAAGACAGTCAAAGACCCCATCACATACCATGTGATGTCTTCCCTGCTGTTGCAAAACCTCCTGAGGAGCTCCATAATCCCTGAGCTGGATCAAGGATCAGTAGCGGCCCAACTGAGACTTCAGCCTCTGCTGTCTTTGAGGACCCACCTAAGAAGAGATGGACATGAGTAGAGTTCACAGGGGGAGGTAATTCCTGCTTAGTCCAGATTTCAAGGCTTACAGAAAGGTGGACTCTGCAAAAGCAGCTTTCTAGTAGTTTTAGATATAAGGACACAAACACAAGGACATTGGAGAAGAGGTGGACTTGCCCTTAAGACGAGATGCATTCGCTCAAGACCCTCCAGCATCTTTGCCATCCCAACCTGGAGGGCCACCCTGCCCTGCAGGTACATCTTGGGCACAGAGCCCTACCTTGCTTGGAAGGGACGTCTCTCTTCAAGCGCCTCCCTGACCACCTGGCCAGAGGATTAATTCTTTGTGAGTATCTTCCATACAATGGACAGTTGCCTGTCTCACAGCAGCTGCAGATGTCTCCAGTACCCTCCACAGGAGCCCACCTGAAACAGAATTATCTGTAAACCCTCTTCTCCAGGCTGCTCCCCTCTCTACATGCACCAGCTACTCACAGGCTGCTGGCTTTGTTGAAGGAACAAGCTTTGTTCAATGGATTTGGGGCTTGGTCAGCTGGGGAGACCTTCAAGTGGCAGGTGATGTAGATCTGGAAGGGAAATTAAACCAGCATCCAAGGTTTATTACATCTCTTAATGCAGAACAGCTTCTGAACACACTGTGGGAGGAGGGGTGGGCACCACATCTCACCAAATTTCTGTCATCTCCTGCAAACTTGAATGCATCAACCATGAACTGCAGTGTTTCCTGCCTTGGCCTTGGAGAGATAAAGGCTGAAGTGGTGTCATCTGATCTCCCATCCACCAAGCACCTGGACGAGGGTCAGGAGTCAGGGACACCCCAGGCAGCTACAGCAGCAGCTCCCAGAGAGCACCACACCCCTTACCCGCTGAGGTCAATCAAGGCATACTGGGGAGAGGACCTCCTGCCTGGACTCAGAGTAGCAACACACTCATCCACAAAGAGCCTTAGAGGTACATGGTTCCCAGAAGCAACATCAGCCTGGAGGTGCAGGCTTTCCCCCAGCTGGAAGCCATTGGAGAGTCTCTCAGCACTCCAGTCATCTGGAAGGTAGACCCAACACTACAGGTCACTTTGGAGAAAAGCACACAGCCCTCCCTTGCACGTGGGACCTCTTCACTGAGCCAAAACCCCATGGGTCCCTTCTGCAAGATTTGCTTTCAGCTCAGACTGTGGCTCCATCTGGGCTCTCAGCCTGTGGCCAGAAGCTGGCAGGAGCAGGGACCAGAGGGAAACAGGGCTGCACCCACCATTCATGAGGCGCAGGGAGAACATCAACTTCTCCTCTGCCGACAAGGTGGACTGCAAGGGAGCCCACGTGGGCTGGACAGCATTGCTGCTCACATTGCTCTTTCTAAATAAAGAAAAGAGCATTAACAAAGATGCCACCATCACCTCAGGTCCGTAGGAGGAGAGCAGAGCCCCCATTTGCTTACCTGGGATAGTGACACTCTATGGGAACCACAGCTGGGCTGGTCCTTACAACAACCAGGTTGGCAGAAGGAGTAGGCTTGTAGGACAAGCTTGTTTTGTAGATCAAGGATTCTGCTGTCACCTGAAAGAAAGATTCAGGAGAGCTGATGAGTCAGTAAAACAAGTCAACCAGAAGCTCAGCACGATCAGATACCCAGCACTGATTATGCTGGGACACACAAGTCCATCAGCTGGAAAGGCACAGGCTGCCCTCCACATTCCCAATCCAGTGCATATAGGATATCAGGAAGCTTTGTACTGGCATCCCAACAAGGTGCCAGACCTGCAGGAGGTCAGTATCAAGGACTTTGGCACACCAGCAAGTACCCACACCAGGTGGTCAGGGGCTGGAGGACAGTAGGTCTGCAAACCTCCTCCCCAAGGTGAGCTAGAGCACACCAGCTCCAGGCAGCCCTTCTCTCCTGCCAAGGTGGTCGTGAAGTTCCCTGCAAGTCCCTTTCTCTGCTTCCTCAGCAAGTCAGTGCAGTTTCAAGCTGTGCCCAGTTCTTCCATGGACAGATGCAACTGGCTGCACATGTACAAATCATAAAACCACTACAAAGCCTTGCTCGCTGCAGAGCATGCACCTCATCTAGGGCTTGAGGATGGTACCCATACCACAAAGCCTAGCTCTGCCCTGGTCACCCCACTCCTCACCAGGCAGCTGCTGCAGCTAGATGAGCCCCTCACCCCAAACCCTGATGTCACCTTCACCAGGTCACTCCTAGGACCGAGAGCCTTCCCAAGATGAATGAGGCAGCATGACAGCACATTGCTCTTTAGCTGTTAGCGCTGCCCACAGTAATTCCCATTTACCCATCCAGCACTGCTCAAAGCCCATAGAAGCTCCATTCTCTACAAGGGATGGAGCAGCCCCTCACCCCACCTCACCTGCAAGGTGCTGCCACACTCGTGCAGTCCAGCCACAAAGGTCACGGTGCCCTCAGCAGCACTCGGGGCCACAGGCAGGCAGCCAGCCGAGCCCAGGGTCAGCTCCACAGCCCTGACCAGCCGCCCCGTACCAAAGAGGTCCCTGTGCACCGTGACCACCACCTGCGCCTCCTGGCACTGCACAGCCACGGGGTGCAGCGGGGCCACAGCCTGGAGCTGGGACACATCCACCCATGCCCAGGGGGAGGGCTGGGAGAAGGAAGGCACACGGGGCCGGCTCCAAGCAGAGTCCCCCCAGACCCTCAAGACCCCCGGGTCCCTTTGAGGGAAACCCCAGGGGCTATAAGATGCTGCTTCAGCCAGCACCCAGCAGACTAGAGCAACACCCAGGCTGCCTCCCAACCCCATCCTGACCCCAACAAAACCAACTCATACCAAAGCTGCTGCTCAGCAGCCTTTTATACCAGCCCAGGTGGGGCACACCTGGGGGCTGCAGGCAGGCCCCCACCCAGCAAGGAGCAGCTCAGGGTAATGGGACCCAGCTGGGACTGTCCCTCCCTCTCCAGGCGCTGAGGGTGATTTCCCTGGACCTGATACCTGGGAATTGCCCTGGAGCAGTTTGTCCCGTGTCCCTCTGTCTTGCTGTTTGGGGTGACGCCAGCTGTGGCCACCTCGGTGGCCAACTGGCCACAAGCCCTCTGCTTTGTCCCTTGTACCTCTGCCTATGTCCTCTTTTCTGTATGAGATGGAGCCAACTTTGGCCACCAACATGGCAGGGGAGCAGCCGGGCTGCCCCAAGCATTTCTCCCCTGGTCTTCCCCACGTCAGCAGCATCAGCAGTTCCCCAAAACTCAGGTACTGAAGCATCATTTGAGGTGGCACATTCAGAAATGCAGAGGACTTTAACTGCAAAATCCACCTGGGCTCTGGCCCGAGCGTGTTGGCAATCTGTCCGTGCTCAATTTCATGGATATCTGTGCTGGGTAATTGTATATTGAGTAATGAAGGCATCATAACTGGCCTATTTGCATAGAAAGCAGAGGTACAAAAGCTGATCTTCCCATAATAGCAGCTGATAAGTGAATGGCAGGCATAATCAAGAGATTAATTGGCCCTCGTGTGTTAATTATGTTAATTGGTATAGCTGCTCATGTGTATAGTACGATGACTAATGGCTCTACATCGCCAAGCTGGATGAAGAGGTCGGGGGTCACTCAAAGCTGCTTGCTGCAGTGGCAGGGCCTGGTGAGTGGGGTCCCCTTGACATGGGGGTGATGCCCTAGGCATACCCGTTCTTCAGTGGTGTGGCTGAACAGTCTGGGAGGGTTTTTTTAGCCTGAGTGATTGTATTCATGGCATGTTTCTAATGGTGCTTTACATGGGTGTCCAGGGAAATGGGGTTTATTGACTGAAGCATCTTCCACCTGGTCTGCTAAGGTCTGTGGGATGGGTTTGGGGTGGGGTGACCTGCACTGTTTGCTTGTATGGGAGACTGCAGCTATGAGCTGGATGAGCAAAGCTCCCACCAAGACCATGGGGGTGCACCCAGATTCCTGGTGGGATCCCCTTTCTTTGCTGGCCCATGCATTAGGCATTGGCTGCTGTTTCCCCAAAGCATGAATAATGCTACACACGCACACCATCCTTTTCTGGCATGATCTCCATGTCCCAGCCTTGCCCCTGGTATTTTTATGAATGATGAATAAATGATACAACAAGAAAAACCTCTCTGGCGGCTCAGCCTTCTTTATTAATTCAGCAAGCAGCAGGTTATCTCCAAATCCAGCTCATCCCTGTGCTAGGTTGGTGTCTTTTACCCCGCAAGCCAGGTTTGCTCGGGGTGTCCCCTGCCGCCAAAAGCAGGCAGGAGGATAGGAGGTGATGCTTGTGCTTCCCGCAGCCACACCACCCGGGCTGGCAGTGGGACAAGACACTGAAGGTCCAGGGGTTGCTTCACGCAGCCTCCTGCAAACCAGCTCCGTGGGGAACCAGGTCTGCACGGATGGGTGCCTGCACCCCACACACCCCTGTTCCTCTTCCAAAGGGAGGGACGCAGCTCACCTAGACACCCAAGGATCCACGTAAGCCTGAGGCCCATGCTTCGTGCTAACACAGCCTGAAGTTGCTCTGCTCAAAGGTGGGTTTCTCACACCTTGCAATAGCTCCGGCCAGACGTTGGCAGGTCAAAGCACTGGGAGTGGGACGGTGGGAAATAAATTCAGGCATCTGGGATGAAACGGGAATGGGAGATTCACTGGCCATAAAGGCCTGAACCTATTGGGTGAGGAACAGCTTTTGTTCTTGTTTGGGCGTAAAAGAGATCAACAGGCAGCAACCCACCCCCATCCACCATCCCCAGCTCTCACAGTGCAGCAACTGCCGCATCCATCACCGTAACCTGTATTTAATAGTGCTGAAGGAATAGCCCTTTCCATCTGCACAGTCCCCTGACTACAGATTTCCTCTAGGAATGAAGGACATTGGGGGCCATCTCCTTTTTGCCGCAGTGGCCTCTCCTTCCCTGAGCTAACAGGAGCTCAGGGTCTTCACTGAGCCCCTGCTAGACAAGGAGGGCCAATAGTTGCGTATGCCCCATCCATGCT
The DNA here is from genome assembly GCF_023634085.1 of Falco cherrug. Classification (NCBI taxonomy): domain Eukaryota; kingdom Metazoa; phylum Chordata; class Aves; order Falconiformes; family Falconidae; genus Falco; species Falco cherrug. The sequence goes on along the minus strand of NC_073703.1, from coordinate 1,818,152 downwards.
CCTTGGAAAGCCTTCAGAGGAGCATGGATGAGTCCCACAGTCCCACAGTGGAGGTCTTTGATGCATACTGTAGGAAGCAATATTACATCCTCCCTTTGCGATGGGTCTTCTCCTGAATTTTCCATTTTCATACACAACTTCACCACCTGAGATGAGAAAAATAATTTCTATTGGGCATGGAAAATAACTGCGCTGTCAGCACTTTTTTCCTAGATGGCTCATCTGAAGGCATCTGTTTATTTACCAGGGTGCTTTTTCACTGGAGTGTTAAATACTGTATTAGTAGGGGAAATGAATACTTCTCCAGCACTGTTTAAGCAACGTCTCCTTCCCTGAGACACCACATGCTTCTCTAAGGCTCATTAAACAACACCAACCTCTCTCCACCAGCCCCAAGAAAATGATGCTATTGCTGAGCCTCCAGGCACGGGCTCAGATCCGGCTTGCAAAAGCATTGCCGGGGCGTGTGTGTGTGTGTGTGTGTCTCACCCACCATGAATAATGATGGTGAAATGACATTGAAATGCCACCCGATAGTAAAATAACATTGAAACGTCACCCCAATTCCCTCGTTCCCACGCCACGCTTCAGCTGCGCGTCCCAAAGAGAAACAAACCCCGCTTGACTAATGCAGAAAAAGAGCGGAACTGAGTTTGAAAATTATATTGCTCATTAATTTTCCTGGCTGGAGACAACTTCTTAATGCCAGGTAGGGTTTTTTTAAACAACATCACTGTTTCGTTTCAAATCTCTCTTAAATGACTTCTGAGTCACTGCGATAAATACTCCCTGTGCTTTCTTTCTGCTTCAGATGCCTTATAACCGCTGATGGATAAATTGCTCAAGTTACCCAGGATAAATCATGCAGGATAGCCAAATCTGTAATTAAAATGTCTTTCAACCCCTCTGTTAACTCTGACTTAGCGGGACCAGATGCATTGCGGCTCTGGGGAATAATCTGTTTGGGATTGGGCTCTGAAAATGGGTCCTGGGAGGGGGAAGCTGGCTCTGGAAGTGCCAACTCCACGCAGTTCCCTTGCGAATACCATGGCGCTCTTCATCCCCCCTCAAAAGGATTTGGGCATCAGGATCGATGGCACAAGTCTGAGAGTTTTTCAAGGCCTTTTTTTGCTGAAAAGGAGCTTTTGAGTGCACTGGTGCTTTGCACAGGCTCCAGCTTGCTCACGGAAAGTAAACTCCCTGAGCAGAGCTGGCACAGAGCTGGATGTTTTCTCCATCCCAGTTGTTGCACCAGGAGGAAACAAAAGGGGGTGGGGGGTGGGGAAACCCCACCTAGTTGTTCACAGTAAATCCTAGATTTTTAAATCAAATTATATGTTTTTTGGATGTTGCTGCCCAGGAAAAGCTGCCAGCAGAGGTAGAAAGTGATTTTTAATTCCCTCTGCCTAAGTACCAGCTCTCCTGCAGGCTCACAGCCCTGGCCTCGGGCTTTGTTCCTCACCTTCAGCAGCTAAGTGGCAGGAAAATCCAGCCCTGGGGCTGTTTCTGGGCTCTGCCTTCCCTGGGAAAGTCAGAGATTACATTTGCACTGTTCTTAAAATCAGAAAGCAACTCAGCCAGGTTGCTCTGAGATTTCCAGCTGAATTCAGGTCTGGCCCAGCAATTTTGAGGTCCAGAACTGGGTATCCGGGGGCAGTGTAGGAGCTGGATCCCATTCATCCTGATGAAAGGCGTATCACCCTAGGGAAACAAGCCCATGTAGAAAATGGTGCTTCTTGCAAATCCTTCACCTCTGGAAAACAACACTGACACACACCACAGGGCAGAGACACGCACGGGTGCTGGGCAGCTCCTGGGTCCGACCCAGCTCTCAGGGTTTCCAGAGCATCCCTGCTGCCTGCAGGGACATGGCCCCATCCATGAACCAGGGCAGCACAAGGGGACAACAGGGACAAGCAGCACTGCAGGGGCATCATCCATCCCGTCCCATCGCCCATCATCCAGCCCACGTGGTCCTCAGCGGGAGGCAGCGACAAGGCTCAGCATCTCTATCCTCCCCTCCCTTTGGAATTAGGTCAATAGAAGAAGCAGGAGCCCTTTATCATTGATGGAGAGAATCAAGCCGCCATCAATTGGTGCTTGGGAGAGACTCGCCCTGGCGCTTTCTGAAATAACCTGCCAAATGTGATTTTGGGCTTGGTTTTTTTACACATTGAGGGTGTTTGGACGAACTCGCGGTCTCGCCTGCTCCCAGGAGGGATGAGAGCAAACATGAGCGAATTCCAGCAGCTGAGCTGCTGCTAGCTCTCAGTGCCAGGTCCTTCGCACTCTGCATCCCTGTTAAATCCCACTTTCCCAGCTGCCAGCTTCACTATTTTCTGGGAGCAGGTGGAGAAGGATGTTGGGGCTTTTGGGGAATGGAAAAAACCTGCACAACAGCATCACAGCCACGAGCCTCATCCCTGACTGGCTTTCACCCATAACACCCATTAAGAGACCCTGAAGAAGAAGATGGATGGTTTCCTCCCCCAAAAAGACCCATCATCTGGACAGCCCCAAAAGCAAGATGGCACTTGGGGACAAGGGGGACAACTAAGCTCTTCCTGGGGTGCTTTATCCTGTGCCAAAGCACAGCACACCCTCGCGGGGACAGCAGTGAGCAGCTTTGCCCCAAGCAGAAGCTCACAGTTTGGGACAGCTCATCACCCTGGGCCACCTAAGCAAGAAGTTCCCTGGGCTGCTGCAGCTTAATTCTGATTTTCTCCCTTACCACCCTCAAGATCTCCCTTCCTTGCGCAGCACAGGCTGCATTTTGCCAAAAAAAAAAAAAAAAAAAAAAAAATCTCAAATCTGCCTAAAGGAGTGCCCCAAAAAGCTCCCAGCTGAAGGAGACATCCTCCAGGATGCTGGCACCATCTCAGGACCTTTAAAGATGTCCTCAACATGGGGACAACTCATCCTGGTGCCCGACAAGGAACTGGGGGTGGTTAATGGCTTCATTCCCCCAGCCCAGTGTCTGGGTGCTAAATAATATTAATGGTACCTCCTGGCACCTTGTTAAAAATTGTGCTGGCATTTAATTCAGGCTTTAGATCAAAACCACTAAATGAAATCACCATCCATCCCCTTCCTAATAAGGGTTTGATACCAGCATGCTTTTCCTTGTCTCACTTTTAGAAATATTTTCCTATTAAAATTAAGAGCCTGGCTTTAAGCCTGGGGAAGGACAGCTAAAAATAATCCTCCTCAGGTGATTTAGGAAGGTCCCTTCCCCACCAGCCCCCATCAGACCCCGCTCACATCCCAACACTGGGATTAACCAGCCCCAATATCAGAGCGATCTTAGACAGATGACAATGTCTTCTGGGATTTTGCTCTTCGTTCTGCTGCTTGAGGTATTAAAATAAAGTGGAGGGATGAGGGCAGGCATCTCTCCATCCCTGAAGCGGTTTTCTTCCCGTGCTGGGTGATGGATGAGGGTAGCACAGTGTGAGGTGCTGTGGCGGCAGCAGGGGACGGAGGGACAGATGGAGCTGGGCTGACTGGGTGGCATGAAGGTTTTGCTCTGGGAATTTTCATATTCAAACTATGGCCAAAGCTGCATCCTGGAGACCATGCCAAGCCTGGAAAGCATTGTCCAAAACAACCCCCAAATTTATTTGTCAAGGCACAAAAATCCCCTTCAGATTCTGGATTTTAAATAACAATGAAAACCAGCAGAAGAGCCATTGAGGGGCACGGCAGGGACTTCTCCACCCACCCGAGTGGGACCAGGGACACACCACCTTGTTCACCACAGCACTTTGGGTGCCCCCACGTACGCTGCAGGTACCCAGCAGCAGGGGGAGGACTCCCAGGACATGCACAGGGGCAAAGGTCCCTGATCCCATGGGAAACATGAGGGCTTGACCCCACACACCAGCCAGGTTCAGCCCCACCAGTGCTTCAGCCCCCAAAGCATCAGCTTTGTCACCTCAGGGAGGACAGGGGGGCTCCACCCATCCAGCAGGTAGCCCCCTAAGTCCTGCCTTTCGAGAGCCTCTCAAAAAATCCCCCGGTTTTTTTTTTGAGGCAGGGGATAACCACCCGTAAGGGGGTTTGCATTTAAGGCAAAAATAAAAGTCCAGTGGGAACCACAGTGGTGCAACGTGAAAAAATAATCGCGCCCATACATCTCTGGAGCGGTGCATCCATTGGGGCCAAGAGCACCAGCTCTGCCCCCCCGTACCTGGGGGTCCCACAGGTCTCATCCATCTTCCCAGAGCCTCCAGGGCTCCACTGGTCACTCCCAGGGATCTCGCTGAGCCCATCACCCCTCTCAAGGCCTCTGGGCTTGGAAAGGGCACTGAAATTTGCCCTGGAAGGCACCTGGCAGGTGGATGGCTCAGTTGCAGCCACGCGGGAGCGGGCATAGAGGGTGCTGGGGGGAACGGTCAGCCCTAGCTGTTCTCAGCCCCACGTGGGGACAGAGAGATGGACAGTGGGGAGCCTGGCCCCATGCACCCCGTCTCCAGGAAGGATGCACCTATCTTCAGGGCTCACCAGGGATAGAGAGACGCAGACTCTCTCCAGCCCCAGGGCGCCCCGAAGATGTCACCAGGGAGGGAGGAGGGTGATGGGGCCCGGGAAAGAGGGGTGGTAGCAGGTCTGTGCCCTCCCCAGAGACCCGGAGCTTGTCCCCGCTGGTGACATCTTGGCTGGTCCAGGGCACAGGGTGCTGCTTGGGGGTATCCCAACTCCCGTCAATCAATTTCTTGCTCATTATCTGGGGAGAAAAAGAAAAGACTAAATAAAAATTGTCAAAGACGTTAAACAAGAATAATAATTCACAGGTCCAAATTAATGAGTTCATTAGATTGCCAGCAACTCTGGACTCTCCTTGCCCTGGAAAACTGGCATCCCCAAACTCAGGGCTGATGCCACCACCCTCAGGCAAATACAACCAGGCACATGTAGGTGTGATTTTATCCCTCCATCCATCCTCCTGGCTAGAAACACCCCCGCAGCTGACAAACCCCGTGAGATGTTATTATTCAAGCTTTGTTTCCGCTGAAAATTGGTCAAGGAGCAAGCAGGAGATGTCTCACACATGGGGTTAAGCAAACAGGCTGCACTTGGGATGAGAAGCCAAGGGGCTGGGAAGCCAAGCATGGTCTGCGGCAGCTTGCAAGGGGGAGATAAGGGCAGGAAGGAGGGGGAAAAAAAGGAAAAGTGGAATCGATTGATGCTTTGCTAAAGGTGTGAAGGGGAAGGGAGACAAGGTTTTTATAAACCTATCGGGGTGAGGAGGGAAATGGCATTAGAGAAAAATCAGGGCTGTTAATAAAAGAGGAAGGGAGGGTTTAGCAGTAATTCACCAGCAGCAGATGCCAAGCCTCTGCCTTTAATATAAAAGGAAATAAATTAAAAGATTGAGATCTTGGGACGAGGATGAATCAGGGAGGAGCGGAGCTGACCAGGCACAGAAAGTGCTGGAGCCCATCACCGGGCTGGGATGGGTGATGGGCTGTTGGCAGCACCAAGCCAGGAGGCTGGGAGAAGATACTGAAAGGCAGAAACAGGAGCTGGGACTCCAGTTTTCATGAATTTCCACCAGAAATTCAGCACCAGGCTGCTGCTGGGGAATTCTGCATGGGTTAGGGATGAAGCTCATGCCTCCCTCTTTGCAAGATGAGGAACCAACCCCATCAATTCCTCTCCTCTTGGCAAACTGATGGCAACGCTAAAGAAAAAGACCCAAATACCTCTCAGTGACCTGGGCTGGTGGCAGGAGGCTTTTCTCAGCCCCAAATTGCCCAAGAAAAGGAAGGGTAAGAAAAGAAACACCATGTCAAAGGCATTGGCCACATCACTTCATCGCTGCTGAGAGATACGAGCAGTGGCCAGGGCAAGTGCAGCCCAAACTGGAGTGAAAATGAGCGTTAGGAAAGAATTGATGTGGGAAAAATTGATTAAAAACTAGGGGAAAAAATGGAAGAAAATCCCCAAAACCCAGTGATGGGTGATGGATCTGCAATAGATACTTTGCACTTAGATCTCAGCATCATCTCTAGTGTGCTTAGTAAGAAACCTTCACCATGAGCTGGCTCATGCTTCTGTGCCGTAGCCTGTCACACACACTCACCGTCTCTGCTCTCCTCACTCTTCAGTGGCTGCAGAGCTGTGAAAAGCACAACAGTACACGGTCAGTCCATACCATGTGGGACGGGAGTTTGCAAAGGAATGCCTCTGCAGAGGAAACAGCTAATACCCCCATTTTGCAGAGCTCACCCCAATAACTGCACTCACCAGTTTCCATTGCAAGCCAAGCCCTGGTCCCTAAATCTCCCCAGCAGCAAAGGAGCTGACATCCCAAGAGGGCTTGCTCCTGTGCCAGCAGATAAAGGCAATTGCTGGGCATATAATTAACCCGTTTGATAACAGCAGAGCATACGAGTCTTTTTTATTAAGAGGTAGGGTGGCTTAACAGTGAGCTGCCAGCCTGAGGGGGTGCATCAAAGAGTGGGCAAGCGGGGGGCAGGGGGGGGGGCTTCGCATCGATGGAGGGTGCAAAGAATGCCAAGGTGTTTGCTTGTGTAGGGGACAGTGGCACGAGCACACGCTATAATACACTCATGTGCATAATATGCATCACGCACCCACCTGTCTTGGGTTCTTCCCCCTCCTCATCCTGCTCCTCTGTCCCTGCAAAAGAGCAAACCAGAGCACATGAAGCATCTGCCAGGCTCCACCCCAGCACCCACCCCGAACCCCACCTCCCCAGGCAGCTGCGTTTGGTGGGTGCCCCTTGGATTGCCACCACTCCTGGCTACTGGGAGCCACCCACAATCACCACATAACCCAGTGTCTGGCCAGGACCAGGTGCTCGGGACAGTGGTGACTGGTACCCACCTGCACCCAGCACTCCCCTCCAGCACGCCGCTGGGGGTATTTCCCTGAGCACAAGGCTGTGCTGGGGTGGCACAACCCTACGAGCAAAGCAGAAAAAGCCACAGCGCCGGGCAATGCAGCACAGCTGCTCTCCTCCCTATTTATAGCACAACCGCCATCTGGAGCAGCACTTGGCAAGGGGCTTAGCAGGGAGACCATGGATCCCCCAACACCTCCGGGACACCCCATCGGCACTGAGGGATGAGCATCCCCTTCTCCCTGCCACAGCACCCAGGCTACCACCCTGTCCTGGAGCCTGAGAGCTTTGCACCCCATGGGTAAGACCTGCCATGATGTTGTTCCTGCCCAGAATGACCAGCAAAAATTGCTGCTCCTGCCTCCCACGGCTGCCAGGTTTGTGGGCAGGGTCCCTGCCTGTTTTCTGGCTGACCAAAAGCCATAGCAAAAGGTTGTTGCTAAGGGCATGTAGCCATTGGTGCAAAACATCACGGGCTGGGAGCTGTGTCTTGATGCTAAAGGACTGAGGTCAGCTGGCCTGGGGCCACAGCTGAGCATCACCGCACTGCAAATCTGCTGGCCGAGGAGAAAATACTCTGTTACAGAGGCAGGGGAAAAAAAGTATTTTTATATGTATCTCTTGCAGACAATTTCCTGGGTTCTGCTGGGGAAAAATCCTCTTGGTCCCCACCACTGGGGACACCCAACAGCCAGGCATCATGGTGGCATCAGCACCAACTTCCTCCCCGGCAGAAAAAGGAGGAGCGAAGTGGGAGCACCCAGGGAGGGAGGCTGCGGGTGCCAGCCCCGCAGCACGATGCTGGCAGGGGAAGGCTTTGGCAGAGCAAACGCCTCAGGAGGCAGCGAGAGAAAACAAATGGGGAATGTCAGCAAAGCTGCTTCTGCAGCCATTTTCAGAGTACGGCAGAGTTTGTTTTTTAAAGCAACAAAGCCCTCCTTTTTGTGCCAACATCTCCCCATAATGAAAAACAAACCACAAACAGAAGGATGCAGAAAACAAGAGCACGGAGCATCTCTTTCATGTTATTTCTGCATGTCAAAGAGCTTGGCATTTCCATGGTGGCAAATGCTAGAAGCACCTTCTCAGAGGAGATGCCCCAAGTACACCAGGTTGTGGGTACCAGACATGCAGGGGATGCTTGGAGCAGAAAGGTGAAAGGGGGACACATGCTGGGTGGGAGGAAAACCAGGTGTATGTTTGACAGAGCTGCCCGGAGCAACGCATGCAACCAGCACAGGCTCTCCAGTACAGATCTGCTGATGCCCACCAATCCCAGCAGCTCTGAGCTTCATCCTTTAAAAGACGCTACCACCAAGACAAGTGCCCATTAAAATTTGCTCCTGCTTCCCTCATCCATCACCCTCTGCAAACCCCATCCCTTCTGGGGAAAATAGCCATGACATTACCTGCATTTTCTTCCTCTTCCTCACAGCTCTGGCGGATTTTCTTTTGGCACACATATGCCAGGACAGCTAGCAGCCCCACGACACAGATGGCGAGTCCCACTGTCACCCAGAGAGCCACGGCAGGGAAGGCGAGGTGTTGGCCTTGCAGCAAGAGGAAAGAGAAATACCACCGTCGTGAGAATCGCTGCCCGACCAGGGGCATGTGTGCCCGGTGTCCAGGACCCCACGGTGGCAGGGGTATGTCCCCATGGAAAGAGTTGGTGGCACAAGGGGTGGCTTTGGAAGCAAAACTGTTGGTGCCTTTAATTATGGCCTCCCTCAGCAGGTCTGGATCCAGCCAAGGAAGCAGCAGGTTGAGTCACTCCCTAAAATACTTCATTAACCTTTAAATAATTGCACTAATAAATTCAAATGGCAGCTGACCCCTTGCTTGCTAAGAAGCTCAAAAGAAGTGTTAGATGATGCTGCACCCACTCTCTTTCCCTCCTCATCTCACACCATGGAGCTGGGAAGGATGGGAATGCTGTCCCCGGGGCCTGGGATGGCCTGGCAGGGACCACCAGGGCTTGCGGGATATCTCCTGGAGCACCAGGAATCCCATTTTTCTCCATAATATTGCTCCTTCTTCAAATAAAGTTTTGCCCCAAACCCTGCCCCTCCACAGACGTCATCCTAAGGCTGACTATTTGTTCGCATGCTTGGGAGCCCCTGCAGAAGTCACCCCTCTGTCCCCACCCAGCAGCATCCACACAAGTTTTCCTGCATGAGTTTGGTGCATCCAGCCATAAAGTTTATGCTCCACCAGGGACCCACCTTCCCAACCCAGCAAATGCGGTACCAAGGGTAATTAAACACTAATTAATGCTACCAGGGAGTACACAAGGTTATAAAGAGCTCTGGGCAGGCAGCAGGAGAGCTCGGAGCAAAGCAGTGAGGCTGAACATGCTTGATGAACTCCTCCAGCCTGTATTTCTGAAGTAGGATTGCTGCAGCTGGCATGGAGAACCCCAGACTGAGAGCATCTCATGGCCACACGCTAAGGAGAAGACAACTACCATGCCCTGTGCTGGCCTTCTGGGGTGATTTATACTGGGATGGGGCAACTGGCAAAGCTAGAGACTAAAAACTAAGGTCACTTGTTCTAGCTGGGACGCTGGCGTGTGGTGATGGGGAGGACAGCACAGCCTCAAGTCACCCTTTTAGGTCATGGGGGGACAAGCAGAGCAGAGGTATGGGGTAACAACCCACAAAGTGGCTCTGGGCCACAGTAAGGATCCCACTGCCACCACAATCACCTTCTTCAGACACAGCCCATCGCTTTCTTCCCCCAGTTTTGGCCCTTGCTGGCTCACCCGTGATGGTGACAGAAGCGTGGGTCTCCTGCTTCAGCACTGGGTTTCGCACCAGGCAGGAGTAAGTGCTGCTGGGCTCCACCAGCACCTGGAGGACGCTGTGCACATCAAAGAGACCTTCCTCGTTGGCCACCTGGGATGTGGTAACGTTTTCTGTGATGTTGCTGCCCCGGCTGTCCTGCCAGAGGACACTGGCCTCAGGGTAGCCGTGGGAAGCATGGCAAGTCACAGCTGCCAGATCGCCTGGCTTCAAGTCCTTGTTGGGCTCCAGGTTCATATTGGGCTTGGAGTAGGGAGCTGCAAGGGAGAGGACAGCCAGCATGACGTGATGGAGAAGGCCAAAGGATCAGGATCTGGAGAAACCCAATGAGGCTGGGCAAGTCCCAGGACAGAATCTTCTAGCTGATGAAACCAGCCAGCTGAAGCCTCCCCAGCTCTGGTTCATTTATGACCATGCTTCCAGGTGCCCTCCCAACTGAAAGCCTCTCCATCACGGCAGGGAAGGCACCGTGCCCTGCCCGCCCCCCCCCCCCTCCCCCCCCCCCCCCCCAGCAATCCTATGGAGAGATGCAACTAGTTGGTCTCCAACAGAGACCTGACTGTAGGGAGATCATGGCAAAGGTGGAGAGAGAAAGAGGCTCCACAGAGCCACAAAGCATGATGGAAAACCCTTCTCTTTGGGGAGACATGTAGGGACACCCCAATCCTCCATCTCTCACCTGCCACCTGCAATGTCACAGCTGCACTGCTGTAGTCCCGGACCCGGACAAAGCAGGTGAAGCTGCCCTCATCTGAGATCTCCACACGTCGGAGAAGCAGTGACACGTTGCCCTGGGCCAGCTGGTCGTAGAAGAGGGCTGTACGGTTGGCGTAGCCCCCACCCTGGTCTGCCAGCTGGTCCCGGCCACCAGAGAAGCTGTGGACCAAGCGCTTAGTGTCTGTCAGCTGCCAGATGAGGCTCAGGTCGTTGAGGCTGAAGTTGGCCTCGGGGGAGAAAGAACAGTGCAGGGTGGCATCTCGGCCAAAAAGAGCCACCACGGGTTCATCCGGGACCTGGATCTCCATGGCACCTGCAGAAAGGTGGCAAGGGCAAAGCATGTGGTGGTGAGACCCTGCAGAAGCATCTCCTTAGTGCTCCACCTGGATAACTTCTAAACAAATCAAGGGATGCCCATAGGATGGACCCATGGACAGGTGGCATCTCAGGACCATCCCCAGCACTGACTCCCAGCCAAGCCCACCCTGCTGGCAGGGAGACTGTGCCACATCCAGCACCAAACGTGGAGAACTACTGCCTTCAGCTGCCAGCTGCGGCCACAGGCACCCAAACCTGCACCCCCCGGACATGCAGCCCAGTTCTCCCCATGAGGTGAGGAGGTCAGTGGGTGACAGCAGTGGGGACACAGTCCCATGTCACCAGGATGAGCCAGCTCCGGGCAGCGCCATGGCCAGGCTGGCAGGCACTAGATGGCACCAGTGCTCCAGTGCCATGCCAACTGGCATGCCATGGCGAGAAGCCATCCTCATCCCAGTGCCATGGCACAATGCCAACCACACTGCTGAGCCATGGCAGGATGCCAACTCTGCCACGGCATCAGGAGGTAATGCCAACCATGCCAGGGCTGCCAGACCCTCCACGCTCAGAGATGATACTGGGGCACCAGTTGGCAGCGAGCAGCAATGTCCCCCAAATCAGACCCAGGGCACCATCATCACTTCGTTCACCAGTTCCCCCAAACCCCAAAACAGGGAGGGGCAAGGGGGAAAAAGTCTCGCCTTGGACCAAGGATTTGCTTTATATTCCAACCTCAGCACTGCTGTGGAACACAACAAAGCCATTACCCACAGCAAACACCTCCCTGGGGACAAGGGGAGCAACAAAACATTAACTGTTAAGCAAGAGCCCGAGCGTGGAGGATGAGGAGCTGCGGGAAGCAGCTGGGCTGGAGTAGACCTGCCAGGTGCTGCAGACGGGCAGACAGGCAGGAGAAGAGCACTCCGGCAGCCTGCCTGGCTCTAGGCTGACTCGAGAGCATCATGTCTCCCTCTGGCTAATAATAAATGCCAGTGGGTTTTAGGAACGTTACCCAATCTGGCTGGAACTGCTACTGGGCATCCCAAAAGGATTCAGCCCTGAGGTCTCTCCCAGGAGCTGCAGTGTGTGGAGACAGACTCGGGTAAGTCAGAAACCTTCAGGACTTAGTCCTCCCGTGGCTTTGCCATTCCGCTGTAGCAGGCCGGAGGTGGTGTCCCCTGCTATGAGAGTGGCCCACATGCACCAGAAGCCATCACACCCACGGGGTGATGGCCTGGGCAGCTGGAGAACCATGAAACCAGGACAAACACCTTGCGGGCACTGCCATCAGGAACCACAGGTCAAAAGCTTTGTCAGAATGAATGCGGCATCTCCTTTGGGGTAGTGACACACAGACCATGCCAACCCCAACCCCCCCAGCCCCGCTCACCTGCCAGGCTGAGCACCAGCACTCCCAGGGCAAGCAGTGGGCAGAGCATCCTTGCTACGAGCAAAGCCTGGGTAATAAAGCAGAAGCAAGCACGGCCCCGGGTGTTCTTTTCACAGGGAGTCTTCTCTCTCACAGCAAGTGCCCTGAGCTGCGGAAAAATAGAAAGAAACACTGAGATGGCACTGGGGACCAGGGGCAAAGAGTAAGAGAGGGGAGGAGACCGGCATCAGGCAGGGGATCCCATGCCAGCCATCCTCCCCAGCTGCCATGCAGCAACTGGAGCACCCACCCCGTTGTAAAAAGCAGGAGGGGTCTGCCTCCGGCCTGGCGCTGGCCAAGGGACCAGTGCACCCCCTGCATCGGGACATGACAGACCCAGCAGCTCTTGTGCTGGAGGTGTTGGCTGGTGCCCCAGGGAAGCCATGTGAGCCTCTTCCCCTCCTCACTGGTTCTCCTCCCCTTTTGTTTCTCTCTGCCCCAGCTTTTCCCTGCAGCGTTGGGCTGTTACATCCCTGTCCTCCAAGAGGAGGCAACTCACACCCAGTGTCCAAAATGGCTAAAAATTAAACGTAAGAGGTTTGCAGACTCCTGGCTCCGCCAGAGGCTCCAGGGCTGTGAGATTCATCTCTGCTTGCGGCAAAAAAGTCTCCGGCATGAGGCTGCCCCGAGAAGCAGGGAATAAACCCAGAGCATTATCAGAGCTGGATGTAGGGAGAGGCAAGGGCAAGCTGCCCAGCACCGCTGGCTACCGTGGCTCGCTTCCCGAGCATCCCTCCCCAGCCACGACAGGAGCTTGCCAGGCCCCTCGTGACCCACGTTCCTCCCTCATAGCATAAATGCGCCCCAGATACTGCAGCCAGCACTGCTGCTGCCATGTCCCATCCCTGTCCCAGCACATCCCAGAGCCCCACTGCTCTGCCCAGAGCCCTTAGTGTGACAAGTTTTGGCACGATAGCTGTATTTGCTATAAATTGGCAGCACAGCACCAGTTTCCCAGGCACAGCGGGAACAGCTTTGGCCATCAGCTCCTTCCTCTTCAAACCCCCTTTAATGGGGGAGATGGCAGCCCCGAAGCTCTGCTCTGCTCAGCTCCGATGGGGGAAACTGAGGCACTGGGGGGTGGAAACTGAGGCGCAGGGCAGGGTGTGGAACCAAGGCACAGCTCTGTGCCAAGAGCTCTGGGAAAGCACCCCCTCTCCTTCCCTCCTGAGCACAAGGCTTCTTTGGGGAAAACAAATTATCCAGCTTTTTATCTTAAACCATATTCCTGACTCTTGCCTTTTCCCAAGCAGCCAAGCCTGGAGCCAAACCTGTGCCAAACCTCAGGCAGCCAGAAAGGGAGGGAGCTGCGGTGGGAGAGGGTGCCGGGGCATCGCTCAGCTGCCCGGGCAAGGGAAACCATGACTCATCCCCCTCACGCTCACCCTTGGAGCTCTTTCCTTTTCCTGGTGATGCTAAAATGAATTACATTTTCTAGGTTTCGTGACTTACGAGTCCTGCCAGACCATCTGAGAGGTGTCACAGGAAGGGAACACCCGTGTCCCCAACCCTCCCTCTGCAGCCGGGAGTTTTCCAGTGGGTCTCTCGCTATTGCGTGACTCAGTTTCCCCATCCTGGCAGCACGAGCCCCAGCTGAAGGACAGGCTGTGCTCCAGGCCTGAGCTTTCATCGCCGATCAGGATATAACAAACCCCACGCACGTGCCCCTTGGAAGAAGGATGCCCCCGCGCAGGGCAAGCCAGGATGGCTGAACCCTCCAGAACCCCAAAGAATAATTAAACCCTCTGTTGCAACAGGACCCTGGAGACCACACATCACCCGTTCCTTATTTAATATTCACTATCATGCAACCAAAACGCTGCTTTTTTCTAATATCCACATTATCAGCTGCCAAATCACCGCCCCGAGATGGGTGGAGGCGTACAGAAAACATCTGCTGGTGCAGGAGAAGCCCTCACCCACCGGGCCGGGTGGGTCCCAGCTTTTGTGGGCGCCTGGGCTGAGCCCCCCTATTTGCTCCTCTCCTCCCGGGGTTTGTGCCAGCAAAGAGCCTATCTGCTCTGGACTATTTTTAGTCCCCGCTTCTCGGTGCGCAGCAGAAGGCCCCGCTTGCGAAGCGGGACCCGGTGGGGATGGGGGCACGGCAGAAGAGGGGTGCAGCCCACGGGGTCCGGGAAGGGACGGGTGACCCTTTCGCTGGTCCCGCCGAAAAGGGGCGCGACCGCTTCCCCTCGGGCCGCGGGTTGTGCCTGGCGGGGGGGTTGGCCGTAAATCGGGCACTTTAAAGCGGATGATTTATAAGCAGCCGTGGATGCTGCCGCCCCGCAGAGCCCGGCCCCGGGAAACAGCGCGGACCCCGCCTGCCCCCCCGGGAGGCCGCCGCACCCCCCAGCAGCGAGGGGGGGGAACCCCGACACCCCCCCCGACCAGCACCCCGGCTCTGCCCGGCCGCCGCACGCCGCCCCGGCGGGGCTGGGCTCGGGTGCGGCCCCATTCATTCCGCCCGCCCGCCCGGAACAACGGCCCTTCCGAACCCCGTCCCGCGGGAGGGGAAACGAGAGCAGCGGCCCCTCCCGCCGGCCGCCGCAGCGCGGCCCCGCTCCCCAGCCGGCACCCCCGGATCCCGCCGCGGCCCCAGCGCCGCCCCCCGCCGGCCCGGGCCGCGCCGGGCACTTACCGGGCAGGCGGCGCGGGACGGGCGGGAGCGCGCGCTCCGCCGCGGGCGGGCCGGTCCCGGGGCGGCGGCCCCGGCCCTGATTGGCTGCGGCCGCTTCCTGCCGGGATCCCGCCGCCGCCGCCGGAGGAGGAGCCGCGCCGGGCCCGGCCCGGCCCGGGGTCCTGCGGGGGCGGCGGGCCTGGAGGTGCGCAGGGCCGGGGCACTGGGTGCGCACTGATCCAGGGCATTGGGGTACACAGAGCCGGGGAACTAGGGCGTGTGGAGCCAGGGGGCCGGGGCGCGCAGAGCCAGGGCATTGGGGTGCATTAAGCCAGCAGACTGGGGTGCACAGAACCGGGGAACCGGAGTGCACCAAGCTGGGAGATGCTGGGATGCACAGAGCCAGGGATTTTGGAGACCTCAGAGCAGGGGGACTGGGCATACAGAGCCAGGGGATTAGAGCACTCATATCTGGGGTCCTTGGGGTGCACGGAGCTGGGGCTCTGGAGCCCTCAGATTCAGGGGACTGGGGTAACGGAGCTGGGCCGCAGGGAGGCAGGAGGGCTGAGCCATCTCCTCGAGTGAGAACAAAAGGCAGCTGGAGTTCCCTGCGGAGAGGTGCAGGCCGCTTCCTGGGGAAAAACCTGGCTAATGATTTACCCACAGCAGCTGCCCAGAGGCACCAGCAACCACACACCACACTCGGTAGAAAATGCTGCTGGAGGGTTAAAGGGGACCCCCAGATAGTTGGGAGCTGCAGTGTGGAAGGGGGTGCTCATGAAGGTCCCCCATGTAGAAGAGGAAGACCTCAGACACACAAGGCATCAGGGCAGCCTCCTGCATCGGCCACCCAAAGGGATCAGATTCCTTGGAAAAGCCATCTCACCACCTTTTCAGGTTTGCTTCTCTGGGGGTGCAGCCCAGCTGGGCTTTGGGGGGACACCGCCATCACTCCCACAACTCATTGGGTTGCTCTTGGCCGGGGCAGGGCCATGGCACTGAGCTTCCTCCCACATTCCCACACACAATGTCTCCTTTTATACAGCCTCAGGCAAGCAGGCACCGCAGGCACCCGGCGCCTCTCCCTGACACAGGCCGCGGGAGGGATGCATCGGGACCAAGACTAAGGAAGGGAGCACAGCAGGAAAGGAAGAAGAGGAGGATGAAGAGCAGGGCACTGGGAGGGAGCCAGGCTCTTTGCAAGGGCAACTTTTCAGCAGCACATGCACAGCAGCTGTTTCCCAAAGGAAGCAGCTTCTTGTTTTTAACCCGTTTTTCATAGGGGGCCCTTCAACACCAGCAGCTCTTGCCATGTCCCCAAGGCTCCAGTGGCTGCAGTTTGTGCCCTGGAGCCAGGTGCCTGTGTGGGAGGTTTGGGTCCTCCATTGCTCTGGAGCAAAGGAAGCTCCTCACCCTTTTGATTATAGAGGAAAGCTGGAACAACCAAACCTGGAAAGTTTAAAATTAAAAGGCAAATAAAAATAACCCAAAACATGCTATATTTAAAACCACTTCTTTTTTTTTTCCCCCTTGCAGGCAAGGAAAGATTTTGCAGCGACAGAGCTGGTAATAAGGCTGCATACCTTGACCCAGGCACCATGGGTGACAGCAGCAAGAATGAGAAAGGATGAAGCCAATATACTTCAAAAGCCTGCGACTAAATTGGGAGCCCTGTGCTTGATTCACAGATGTGCCCTGCAAATCAAGAGAATTTCTCTTTCTGTGCCCAGCTTGGCGTGGGTAGTGCTGGATGTGCAGAACAGCTGCACGATCCCACCCTGTGATAGCTCCAGCTGAGGAACTCTCAGAGACCAGACACAAGCCATGTCAACCCTGTGCACTCATTGTCCCCATCCTTTTTCAGTGACTGATGGAGAAAATCCAGCCATCAGCCCCCAATGCTGCAGCAGGGAGACAGGAGTGGGTTGCAGGAACCTTCTGCATGAGATTATTCCCTCTCCCAGGAGCAACAAGTCCATGGGCATCTCTAGCGTCAAAGCTCAGCAACCCAAAAATACAGGTGGAACCCAAGGGTTTCATGAAGACTCACCCCCAAGAGCCACAAAATCCCAGCACTGCCCAGGGCAGGACTGCATACCATCACAGCTTCATCACTTTGTCCTTTCTCCCAACAGTTCACATGATAAAAGCAGCATCACAGCTTTGATATCTTAACCACAAGTGCAACTCCACACCTGTTAGTCTTTGAAGCTACAAAGCGAGCATCTGAGCACCAGGAGCTTTCTTAGTGTTAAATAGAAACACCAGGAAAAAAAAAAAAAAGTAAAAACTAAGAAGCTTGGAAACAAAGGCAGATTTTTCAACATCAAAACTAGCTAAAAATTAAAATCCATGCTGCTTGCAAGTCTGCTCATAATTAACAATGAAAGGGCTTCCAGGGAGGAATTTAAATAGTAGACATTCTCCGTACCAAATGATTATTTTTGGCTAATTTTCCTTCCTCAAACCCTGCAGTATCCAAGGTATGTACATAATAATGACAAAAAAATACAGAAAGGCAAAGAAAAGGGCTGCAATTTGCAAGTTTAATTTCATGCTCAGGCAGAATTTGATCGAGGGGAGAAGGAATAGCCAGAGAGGATGGATGCAGGTGCCAGAGAAAATCTGGAGCTTCCCAACAATGTGTCTACAGTGTGCAGGTCAGCTCTGCACATCCCAGCGAGACTTGCATGGCTGCTTCTCCTTCCCATCAAGACCACAGAAATACTGCACAGTACCAGCAGTTTCCAGCTGCTAACAATGTAGAAATCAAGTACGTGATGCCCAGGAGGATCCTGTATTTCCTTCCAGCACAGGGCATCTGTCACACATCTTCACATTTGATTCAGTACAAGGCAGAGAGGTGGAAGGTAAATCCCACCTTGGCTACACGCAGACTTCCATCCCCCAAAAGCTGCCAAGATCATCCATTTTGGAGCACTTTGGAACTGACCATCAGCTGAATCCATGTGGTGGTAGCTGCATTATCTCTATGGGTGGGTGCCTGCAGCTACTACATTGCAGGATCCTTGGACATATGGAAAACAGCTCTGGCTCCTCTCACTGCAGCCTCAAATGACTGCAAGGAACATCACGGTGGCAAAAAACAAAGAAACTGGAGGAGCAGGAAGGGTGTTTGGGGGCTGCTTTGAACCAAGAAGCAGAGCAGCAAGCCAGTCCCAAGAGAAAACAATCACTACAATGCTAACCTGGGGCTCCTGAGCCTTTTTTGATGAGTCTGCATCTGGATAACCTCAATCCTGCTCACTCAGGAGGAACAGAGCTAAAACACTTCGGATGTGGCCATCCTGAGACACAGGGTCAGGGCTGGGGATGGTGAGTCACTTGCCACCACCCAAGTGCAGATGTTTTAGGTCTGTGCATGTGGCAGGAGGCTGCTTTGGAGAGAGCTCAGCATTTTTGCAGCACACAAGGGTCATTCATAAGCAGAGAGCCCAGCAATGGACTCCAGATGCAGAACCACCCCAGTGGGAAGCTAGCAAAAATGGGATGAGTTTCCAGATGCAGGTGCATGCCTGGCCAAGCCCTGATCCTGCACGTGGGTGGCACCCAGGTACGTACCAGCCCTTCAACCTCTCCTTTCCAAACAGACCCAGCAAGTCCCCACCACCAGCAGATGCTCAAAATGGGAGCTTGAAGCCTTCATCTGTCCTTCAGTTCAA
This sequence comes from Falco cherrug, assembly GCF_023634085.1. Classification (NCBI taxonomy): domain Eukaryota; kingdom Metazoa; phylum Chordata; class Aves; order Falconiformes; family Falconidae; genus Falco; species Falco cherrug. Next base: position 1,799,719 of record NC_073703.1, on the reverse strand, counting down.
ACCAGGTGCCACAAATGGTTCCCCTCTAAATTCAGAACTTCACCTGCTACATCTGCACTATCCTAAAATGTGGATAGGACTCAGGATGATAACAGCTGGAAGTGCTAGAGGTCTGGTTTGCCAGTGCTAATGCTCCCACAACCACAGATGAACCAATCTTGCTGATTTTTATTTAATAAGTTAATAATTTATTGGGATCAGCATGCCAAATTTGCCCCGGGGGGAGTCCCTGTGCAATGGGAGGGGTAGTAGCATACACAGTGGGGAAGGGGCCAGCTCTGCAACAGTCTTTCGTTTTGCCCACACCATTGCAAAATCGCCCTGAGGAGTCTGCAAGGGGTAATGAGGGAGGGTGAGCACAGGGTCACCCCATGATATGGGGATCTACACCCCATGGAAAACACTTACAAAAGCCCATGTCAGGAGAGCCCTCCCAACACACGTGCATATCAAGGGCAGGTATCTATCTGCTGTGCCCTGCAGGCAGCCAAGCCCACACAGCCTTCCTAGTCACAGACCCAATGGTATTTATTTTTTTAAATGGTGTTAAATTCGCAGCAGTGGTGGAAGCAATCCTTGCACTGGATCCCTTCACTAGACCTTGCCAGTGCTCTGCCTGGGCACAGCTCGGGTGAGATCATTGGTGGGACTGGCCATTCCCCAGAGCACAGCCAGAGCACGTTAAGTGTTTTTTGCCCAGATCTGGGCTCCAGGGATGTTTGTCTGCCATTGACACCCCAAAACCACATCATTCTCTGCTTCCTCACTTCACACAGGGCCTCTCAGGAGCAGGAAGATGAAGCTGCCCTGTTTGCAGAGGTTTTTCTGCAGCCTGCCTTGGAGCAGACGCAGGATGAAAAAGCTCCTCTTTGTCTCAGCTGCATTGCCTTTGAGGCCCAAGAGCAAGCTGTTAGGCTGAGCTGTGCACCAGGCCATTGGAGAGGACTTCCCCTCCCCCAGATGTGGAAAATGAGGCTTTTTTCCTCCCCCTTTGTTTCCACATCCTTCCCAGGCATCCCTCAGTCCTCCCACCCAGCCTTGCAGACATCGGCATCTACAGCATGAAGCACCTTTCCTGCAGCTACCACCTCTGCTCTCCAGCAGCCCCACTGGACTAAGGAAGGCTGGGGCTCGTCATCACCGAAAAACTAGCAAGGAAAGTACGAAGGAGGAAAAGAGGTTTTCCCTAAAGAAGTACTCCCTCCAAAGGCATTGTCCCTCTGCTCATCTGTCCCTGCAGCACGCTCTGCTGTCCCACAGCCACCCTCATAGCAGGACAGCCAGGGGCTCTCCTCCTTCATCCTCCTCCACCCAAGCTGTGGGTGCCAGCCTGGAAGGCAGCAGGCAGGAGCATTGCACCCGCAAAATCCGAGGTCAGAGAAATGCCCCAAGTCCAGCACCAACAGCTTTTCAAAAGACATTTCCCCGGCCTGCAAGTGACTGGGACTACTGGGCACCCCCAGCTGTGGTCCTGCCATGTGTCCTTTTCAGCGTAGGCTGAGCCAGAGATGAGGGCAGGAATGTGAAGCTGTAGAGTCCACCCTAACAGGTGAAGTTCCCATAGCACTGGCAGCTCCCTCCCAAATTTCACATCACAGAGGCAGGAGGAATTTCCCAGCAGGGATGTCTCACAGATCACATCCATGCATTTCCCCCTCTTACCTGGTAGCGCGCCCCCCCCCCCCCCCCCATTAACCCCCACAGCTTTTATTGCTTTCCAGTGACAACAACCAGATGCAGCTTTCCAAACACTGCCACATGGCCACCTCCTGCCTGCTTGCCATCATCCCTAGCAAGCACACTTACCCGGTGTCCCCATACCCATCATCACTGCGTCGTGGGCTCCATCTCCTGACCATGCCAGATGAATTGCCTGTTCACAGAAAAGCAGGCAGGAGCACAGGGTTTTCTCGTTCAGTTACAAAGCATGTACTGCATTTTGATCTCCCAGGAAATTAATTCAGTTCAGAGCAGGCTAGCTATCTGAAAATATTAGGAGGTATTTTCTTATCAGAGAAAAGTCACAAGGCTTTTATTTTCCCCAGTAACACCTCTGCAAGATTACTTTCACTATGGCTTTCATCAATTCATATTTTGAAAAAAAAAGTTTTATCTCTAAAGCCTTTCCTTAAGGCATTTTCTTCAATAAACTCAAAAACCCACATTGCAACAACAAGCAAACTCCATGTAGGCAGCACAGCAGCAACAGCACCGCCAACCTCAAGTACATACACAAGGGAAATCTAGTGGAATAAATAGCTGGGCAGTGCCAAAGCAGAGCCGCAGCACTGTGGGACGGGATCACCGCGTCTGGAGGTAAGCGGTGACATCACAGCCCAGCCGTGCAGAGCTTCAAAAGATCTTGCACAAACGATGCCTGGGCCATTAGGTACTCAGTCGGCTTACACGCAAGATAAGCTGCAAAGGATACGCACTGTTCCCAATTTGTCTGCACACAGACACTAGTTTGCCTAAAAGCTGCACAGACTCTTAATGCAAATCTAACAATTGACTCAACATCTCTATTTACAATTACAAGGTATGTGAAGTTGGTCAAGCCTTATAGCTTAGCAACTGAGCTAATGCAAAAGCTTTATGCTATTCCCCCCCAAAATATAACCTTAATCATCCATGGGGCTGACTTGATGTAAACAGCAGGGAATCCAAGGCTGCATTACATCCTAATACTCTTTGGACCCCAGCTCCTGCCTGGGAGATGCCCACCAGTGACCATGCAGGACCTGGCAGAGCCATGGGTGGCATGTCTCACTTGGCAGCCTCCCCCACCCCACCCCGGTCATTGCTCACCGTATGCTATGCGAGCTCTACGGCAGAGCCTGCTGTCAGCCCACAGATGGACACACAGCCCAGACCTCTCCTGCGCAGCATCCCCACCACTCCAGCAAACACCTCCACAGCACACCAGCATCCCTGAAGTAAAGCAAGCATGATGCCATCAGCGTCCCTGCTGTTAAACACACCAAATATCCCTTTCGAGCTCAGTTCTAGGGAAACTAAGTGCTGATCACATCGCTGGCTGTCCTCTTCTCCCCAGGCATGCACGAGCAAACTTTAACCTAAGTCTGAAACAAGGTCAAAGCCTAAGGGGTCGTTTGGTTCCTACCAGCTTGGGTAGAAATGCAACAGCAACGCATACAGCCTGGGTTGGCAGCCAGCTGGCATTGCAGCACATGTCCTGGCTGCTCATCAGCTGCTCCATCCTAGCCATAACCTGTGCCATAGCTGTCCCCAGAGATGACAGGGGAGAAGGAGTTATTACAGCAGTGGGAAAGGCATGATCTGAAGGAAAATGAAGCCTTGAGAGGGAATAACCCCTATGCTGCTGCTTCTGGAGCAGCTGATTTCAGGAAGCTGAGTGCTAGTGCACCACATTTCCAGACTCACCCACACATTTTTGGAGCCCACCTTGTGAAGCACAGAACAGAGCTTTTTCCAAGAAAAGCCCTTCCCAAAGCAGCTCCTCCAGCTCAGCACCGTCATCCTCCTCATTCTCCTCTTCCTCCAAGGCAGCTGCCAGCAAAGAAGGGAATATGGCAACTGCAGAAGTCACTACGAAGCTTGTCGGTGGCTGATGCTTTAGGCTTATAAATTGCAGCTGTCCCGTGGCAACGTGTCAAATGTATCATGGACAAGATGCCACATTCACACCATTATCCCCATTGCAGTCCTCCCCACTGCCATCTGTTTGGAGCTGGGCCTCCTTGACAGGTGGCTGGTGGGATGGCAAGACGAACCGTCAGCTTTTTAGTGGATCTTGCAGCACAGGATACACTGACTTTCTCCCAAATATCCTGCTGCCTGCTTAGGAACAGTCCCACAAGGAGATTCCCACTCACAAAGCCAGGCAGAGACATTGTCACGACAAACTGAAAGCTGTTTTCCCACACACACACACTTTTACAGCAGCTTGGTGGGCCTCAGGGGAGGTTTGCAGCATGGACCCCCTTGACCTGCAGCAGGGCCCACCTGGAGATGCAGCCACATGTCCTACCTGCCCTTCCTGACCCGAGCAAACTGCCTCAGCGAAGCCCTATCAGGAACACAGGTAGCTTCAGGACAGTTATTTGAGCTAATGCAGACACACTCCTCTAGCAACACTGGGTTTTTTTTAACCTTTAGCCTCTGTTTTGTTTGCACTGTGCTCAAATCGAGCCTGAAGGGCAGATGTCAGCAAAAGCCTAAAATAACCACATACCTCTGCACCCTCCTCATGCTTTTTCTGGAGACTGCATGGCCTCTGGACCAAGGTTTATCTGAAGTTTGGAAACCATTCCCAAAGCCCACCAGCATCACAGGATACAACACTGTGTGCTGGAGCCTGGAGACCCTGGGGAGGGGATGGAGGGTGAAGAGATGCTCTGGGTCACACCTGCACAAGCACCCACCTCTGCTCCTAGCACCCCAGCCTTGCTGGAGCACAGCCATCCTCCACCACCCACCCAGCCACAGGCTTTGAAAGACAAATGAGCCAGGACTGCTGGCAACAACCTCAGGAGATGAGATTTCCAGCCTTCCTGCCACTCTTCAGTCTTTCCCAGACTTGCCTCTTGCTCCTGGCAAGCTCAGAGCCAGTTCACTTTCCATGCATACATCTCCAAAGCTCAGCTTCTCTATAAGGCCCCTTTTAACACATCCTTTGCTCTTCTTTAAGGGCCGCCTTGCCCAGTTTATCATCTTTTTTCCAAAACTACTTCTGCCTTCTAAAAGCACATGGGAAGGAGGTTTCAGACTTTCCACTGAAACTGGCTTTTTCCTCCACCCATGCTTCCCTAAAACTGTAATTCAAACAACTTTAGTTGTACATTATTTTCTCTCTGAATTGCCCCTATGGATAATTTATCTTCTTTTAGTGTAGCTGTAGGGAGTACAATCTTATCTTTCAGCTCCAGCAATGCTGACAATTTCCTATCTTCTGATGCCTTCTGCTCTTTACTATGTTGGGGCTTTGTTATATAGTTGATTAAAGCAAAATTGCTTTTTGCTGCAGTTTTACTGCAATCTAACCCAGAAATGCCCAAAGAATCATAGTCATTTTTCACAATGCTCATCTGTTCACTGCTATAAAAGTCCTCCCTGCTCAGTCTGGAGTGTCTCTAATTCTGTACCAGCCATAATGTTTGCCATCAATTAAACCTCCCCTATTGACACCCCTTCGAGCTTTTGCAGGTGAGATACTGAAGATATTGAGGTGAGCCCATGGTCACTCACTGCTATCCCCCATTGTTCATTTTTTCCTATTGCTAAAAAATTCTTCTGCTCAGTAATTGCTTTTCTTTTCACATTTGCATCCAGAAGCTCTTCCCAAGCCCTCTCCACCGCAGCTTCCTCAGTTGCTTTTGCTTCTCAAAGGTGCAAAAAAGTCTGACGCCCAAACGTTATCCCCAACTCACAGCCTAAAGCCTCCATGAGAAACTCCTGATTCTCCCAGTTTAGCTTATTTCCAGGATTTAGCAGGGCATGGCACTGACCAACAACACAGTCCCAGCCCTGAATGCAGGGGTTATGCTCCAGTTCTCAGGGGTTATAAAAATACTTTTTGGCTATTCTAGGTGACTCAAGGACTTTGGCTATCCCCAGCCACCTGGGAGAAGGTTCCTGCATAGTGCATTACATGCAAGTTTCTAGAAAGTTTTTAGCTGTCCCATGCTCCAGCCCTCCTCTTTCAGCTCCCAAGGAGGGGCGGCCAAACCCATCGTGTTTTCACTGCCCTGACAATGCCTGGGAGGCTCACTGGGGAAGCCCATGCTTGCTGTGACAGGGAGCCCAAGCTCCCACCTCCAGGCACAACGGGCCCCTTCCAGCTACATTGGGGGCACAGCTTGCAGACCAAGAGACAGACTTGGCACTGTCCCAGGGCAGGATACCTGTGAGACCCTACCTGCTAGGGGAGGACATGAAAACCCTCATTTCAGCCACCAGCACATTCCACCTTGGTGCTCAGGCAAAAAGTCAAGTTCAAGGAATAGCTCCTGTGTCAGGCAGGAGGGCTGAGGCTACTGACAGCCCCCCAACCCCCACACCAAGGGGTGCCCACACAGAAGAAATCTGGCCTTTGAATGACAACAGACCCACTGCCTTCCCCAACGGCCAGCGAGGAAAAGGAGTGGAACTGAACCAAGAGGCAAAGGTGACCACAGCACAGGCCTCACCAACGGGGAGCATCCTGCATGATGCAAGCAGCCCCTGGGAAGATACCTGTGTCAATGGTCTACCCAGGCAGCAAGACAGAAAATAGGGCTGCCTACAGGAGATATCTAGATCCCACCCCAGAAAGGCCAGTCCGGGAGCCTGAGCTGGAACAGACTCACCCACACTCCAGCTCAAGCAAACCAAGAGTGATTATCCGTCTCTGAGCTTATATGGATCAATGGGCAGAGGGGGCGCAGGTGGGGGTCCCAGTTGAAGATGCTTGAGGCCGTTAAAGCTATATTAATACCCACATGGCTAGACACAACTCTTTATCATGACTGACATTTGTTTTAGGTGTCATACTCTCAAGGGACAAGGAAGCCTCAGGTTTCATCAAATCACTTTTATTAAACCATTGCATTATTGAATAAAATAAATATGCCCCAGGCCAGCACAGACAGCCCCATCTCAGAAAGCCTGACCAGAAAAAGCCAAGAGAGCCGTGAAGGCTAGAAAAACCCACATGTCTAATCTGACCTGCATCACACAGGATTAGGAAAATTGTATCATTTGCCGTACTGTAAAGGCCAGGTAATACCTTTAATTTTGATTTAGCTGGTAAAGGACGACCTGCAAGGGATGTTGAAAATAAGTATTACATACAATAGATATGATAACCAGTACACACGACCTGTACAGTCCTGTACTGCCCACCATCACAAGCAATCTGTGCTGCTGCAGGCTGTTTGTCAGCTCAGTAATGAACTCCTAGCTGGGTTGTTCCCTCTGTCATCCCTCCAGCGATCCAAGCCTGATCATCTTCATTTCATTTTAATCATCAGCGTTTAGTCAAACATATCGGCATTTCTGCCTGGTTGGCTGCATGCAGCTGGGAGCCAGGGGGAGGCAGCGAGAGGACCGCAGTCAATGCGAAGCCATGATAGCACAGTTGTCATCGACATTTGGGTCACTGGGCTGCCTCCAGCCCCCCCAAAACAGGCTTAAGCACCCCTGCAGTGACACCCATATGTGGGTGCTCTTTTAGGAAGAAATGCATGTTGTGGGGGAGCTGGGACCAGGAACCACAAGCCCAGGAGAGAAGAGCAGAAGCCAGGGTGGCATGGCTAAATACAGCTCTGATGAGATGAAGGACCACATAGCTCACTGAGGTGTCCCTTGATGTAAAAAGCAGTGCACAGCACTTTGGGGATGGCACAAGTTCTTCTACCTCTTGAGCAACCTAAGCCTGCAGGCAGGGTGACAAGTCCCAAGGGCACTAACGGCCCTGAGCAGCCCCACCTGGGACTCCCACTGACACCTGCCCATGGGGCTGGGAACCCATTTAAGCTCATCCCAGGGTCCTCAGTCCTTGTTTGTGCTGTGCCTCTGAGGTGCAGGTATATAGTTCAGCCCCTAGCTATACTTGCTCTTAACTATGGGTGCTGTTGACCTGAATCCTGATCCACTGATTTCTCAGCTTGAACTGAGGTGTGTTTTATATCACATGGGACCAGCCTGGAGATCACCTGGCTGTGTCTGACCCTGGTTGCCCTCACCAGGATTGATCCTAAGCTGTGGATTGATTTTTGCAGCTCGATCTCAAGCCTACCTTATTTCTGTGAACGTGCCTGGGGCTCTTGGCTGAGCCTGGCTGCCTCCTGCTCTCCTTTCTAGAGTACCTTGGGGCTGGGCCTTCCCTGCTAGCCATGGTGTCCCCCTTGCTCCCTCATTTCTTAGGGAGTGGTGCCGTTGCTGCTCCCTGGCACAATGCCCCTGCTTGCTCTGGGCACCCCTTGACCAAAGCCAAGCTTAGTCCCCAGGCTACCAAAGTGTGATGGGAATAGTCTGAGTGGCCTGTGGGGAATAGCCCCAGGACACAGAGATGTCCCTGCATGCAATCAAAAGAGCCCATTTCCCTGCTCTTCTACCTCTTCAAGGAGATGAAGCTAAACCATTGCTGCAGGCGTTGCCCAGTCTGGCTCACGCTCACCCTGAGCAAGCCCTGCACTAATCCATGGGTGCCACCTGCCGTCTACTTCTGATGGCATCACCCACAGCTTCACCTTTGCACCATGTAAATTGCTCCAGATGTTCAGGGTTTTTTGCCTGTGCCTTCTCGGAGACCTCTCGTTGGGATCCACAGCTTGAAAGAGCAAGGTGGGGTGCAGCACAGCTGTCCCCATCCATCCTGCCTGTGGCTGGATGGAGCTGCTCCCAGCAAGAGCGGGACGATAATGTTATCCCTTTCCTTGGGGTAATGAGGTCAGGGAATAGCTCTTATGTGTCTGTAACTGGAAACTAAGCTATTGGACCCAGTTCCTTAAAAAGTTGGGTGGAGAAAACCATTACTGCATGGCTGAGCTGGATGAAAAATGTGCAATTGAGAGAAATAACTTTGGAGTTGGGTCAGAGAGGGAGAAAAGCACTTTCTTTTTGTCCTCCTTGCTGCTTCTCTGCAGAAAATAAGGTTAGACAAACTTCAGATTTTTTTCACAACAGAGATGAAATCAAATATGCTGGTATTTCTCACCGGACTGTTTGTTTACATTACAAATCATTCTGACCAAAAATTACTCTTTCTGTCACAATGTTTGCTTTGCGTGAAAAGACGTTTCTTCTCAGGAAAAAAAAAATTTAAAATAATCAGTTAAAACATTTTGACCAGTTCTGACAGGAACATTTGAACATGTAGGAGGATGGGAGATTGCTCAAAATAACCAAACTGCCATCACCCAATGGGGTTGAGATATGTAAAGCCAGCTTTCTGCAAAGTAAGTAAGTACATCTATATTCTCTTCTTATTACTACCCTGGGATCTTTCCTCCTTTTCAGAAAGCCCACTTCCCTATGATTTTAGAGCTTTTCCTTTGACTCTCATTCCTCAGAGCACATTTCTTTATGATTTTACAAGCTTTTCCTTTGCTTCTCATTCCTCAGAGCACTACTTTTTCAGTTCAATCTTTCTCTGGCTATTTAGGATGATAGCTGGTAAGGAGTCCCCAGTGCAGTACACCCTTTGTCTGTAAAAGAGCTAGAGAGCTTTTCTGGTGACTCTCTGGGGGCTGTCACCTCTGGTGACTTCATTCTATTATCTGATTAAGTTAATGGTGTTCCTCACTTGCCATTGTGCCTTTGGGGAGATGAATATACATTAATCATATGTATAACCCAAAGGCCAGAGCTCCTTTTTGGGATGCTTTACCTCCAGCAGTACTGCTCACTGCAGAGCTGCATGCCTCTACCACGCTGCAAGGCAGGCGAGGACTGCCGAGGGCCGGCAGCTGGAGTTTGAGGCTGGCTGGCTTTATATAATGTATATATTTGCACACATGCATTGCACTGTTCGCTCATTCATCTCTTCCCCGCACGCACAAAACAAACACAGCACATTATCTTGATCATGCACGTAACAATGCAGTCTTACAGTGCCAGGGCATTCTGGTTTGCAAATATACTGCATGCCTGTGTCTGTCTACAAGGTGATGTGAGCCTGCTGGATATGGATCTGTGTTTTCCCTCGCGTGTCGCCCTCAAAGTATTAACTGACATTATTCAGCATTTCTCAGCCCTGAGAACAGCTGCAATAGCTGAGTTTCGCTGCTAGACGTCAGCGAGTGTATCATGCTCTACCCTACATTTTCAACTTGCCAATAATACACTCAAAAGAAGGTGACTGCAAGTGAGGCTTCTAGAGGCAAAGCTTTCTTCAAGTGCCAAAGCATATCAATAAATACATCAAAATAACGGGGATCTCTTAAACCCTTCTAGTTGCAAAAAGACAGTCTGAAAGATCATACAGAGAAAAGGATGCTGCCTCTTTGTTGTTCTGCAGTGTGATTTGCTGCTGACTATACATTTTTTTCCTTCCCCTTTGCTTCTTTTGAATCCCAGATTTTCTGTCCCTCTTTTGCTGAAGTCCTAAGGAATAATCAAAGAATAATCAAAACTGTGACATCCCATGTGAAAAGAAGATGAGTCTTGACTGAAGGGAAAATGCAGGGATTTTGAGTTACTGTGTTTGGAAAGTTTGACGTGTCTGAGTTCCCTCTGCCACTCACGAGGTCAGCAATCACCACACTCTCACAAAAAAAATGCATGACCCATAAGCATGGAAAGCCTCAATCTGGTGCAATACCAGCCTTTGTAAGAAACCTCCTTCCTTACTACCAAGCCACTGTGTTGAATCCATTGCTGTCGAATCTTCTTTTTCTCCACAACCCTAAGTGCAACCTGTTGCAAGGGGATACCCTTGTGCATGGCAGAACAGGTTTTTACCCTATACTAGCAGGAACTGATCTCACTATATATTAGGGATCTGTAGGAACCCTGTTTATGTTCCCCAAAAGACTCTTGAAGGCCACAGCAATCTTCAGATCAGGCGTCTCAGCACAGTCCTCTTCTGGCCATGGTGATCTGCTTTGGTTTCTTGTGTCGTATGTTCACAGCACCTCTGTGTCAAGCACAAGCCCACAGGCTAGCACAATCTGTGCAGCATCTTCGTTAACTGCTGTGGGTTAACCATCTCCGATCAGAGCCTTCGAGGGAAACCCTGGAAGCTGTGGCTCTGTGCTTGGGCAGAGCAAAGCTCCCCATGAGCATGCGCACCAAGGTGAAACCAGCAGCAAGCAGAGCAGCGTGTCCCGCAGTTGTCCCCAGGACAGAGCCAGAGCAATGTGAACATGACAGGTGAGTTATGCAATTGTGAGGAGAAGATCTAGCAAAACAACAGTGTGCTGAACTGGTTACAGAGGTAAAAAAAAAAAAAGCCTTCTGCTAACTTTGGCCCAGGCCTCTGGCAGCATGAGTCACTGTGAGCTGCCATGGTTACAAAACAAGTATTACTGTGCAGATACAAACCATGCTCAGAGGCAAGTACATTGCTAACTAGTTCCAAACTTGGGAAACTGTCGAGTGTAGGTAAGGCCTAATACCGAGTGGGTGTTTGCAAAAAGGAGAGTTATGGCAAAATCCTCTGGAGCTAATATTCAGCAGGCAAAACAGCATGCAAAGAGCAGAAAGAAGGACACCACTGTGTGAAACCATGATTTCTGGATCTTTTTGCCTATTCCTTATGGTTAGGGCAACTGTCAGAACCATTCCACAGAGATGGAAAAGGAGGATGTTTCTGCACCATGGCAAGAAAACAAATAGTAGTGTCACAGATGATTCAGCTGGCATGAACAGTGAGTCATGGAAATGCACCATGGAAATCCTCCAGCACAGGATGCACAGCACAGTGGAATATCTCTGATACACATCAAATCTAGCACCATGGCATCCTTGGAGAGTGAGGGGCAGCCAGGATTATGTATAGCACCAGCGTATGCCGAGATGTTTCTCACATGTGACCTCAGTCCTGTGAAACTGCAGTCATTAGGCCTAGGATCGTCTGATCAGAGTCTTGAAGTGCTCAAGCAGTGATTTCACTGGCTTCAAGTGAACAGTAGTTTTCACAAAAAAAGTGTCCGATCTTCCTCTCGTCTTTGAGTCACACCAACAACAAAAGGACTCAGAGTCTGTTTGCTAATGATCAGCTGACAGTAACCAGGCCAGGGTAAAGGATGAGGGATACAGTCAAGCAGCTGCTTCCAGGGATGGGGAGGAGTCAGGGCACGATGTGTGCAGCTGCTGCAGACTGTGCCCTGGTCAAACAAGCTCTTACTGCCGCGGTAGCACAGTGAGAGGAATTACAACTGCTTTGGGTGTTACCACCACAAGGCAAGCAGGCACTGCACCCGCTCCCCCTGTCCACCCCACTGTGGTACCATGGCCTGCAGAGATCTCCGCATTGGGAACTGAGCACTCTGCAGAAAGCAGAAAAACTGGTTTTGAGGGATTTTTTGCTTTTTATTCCAGCACCTTTCTCTGCTGGTCTGTCCCACGGTGTCCTACAATTCTTGTATCTCCCTACTTCAGGTGTGTGTTACAATGATGGGCTTGTGTTCAGCAGCGGGCTGCAGCCGTTCGTGTCGTCCTATGCAGAGAGCAGTCAGAAATGTGGCTTAAGTAGCTACACTGGGCTTACTTTTGGCTGGGGTCACCAGTGCAGTACAAAGCAACCAGAGTGTACGAAGTAGATCAGACCTGGTATCTTGTTTTACAGGCATGAAAATATAGAGAAAACTTGTCCAAAGCTCATCAGCATCCATTTCTCAGGGCACTTGGCAGATCTGGTGAAGCAGGCATGAGCTTTAGCACTTTTTGCCCCCAATACCACCATGAACCTAGGGCAAACACCTTCGCTTCTTGCAGCCTTGGTTTCCTACTCATGCAAAAAGGACAGGGCTCTGGAAAAAACTTTTTTTTTTTTTTAATATTGGTGGTGATTGATAAAATAGTTTAAGATCATTTTGGTGTTTCACAGGTGTGTGGACCTAAAGTTGAAGACTTTGGGATGGATTTGGCATTCCTCTGACATACCCTGACCCCTGCAGAATGGCACATAAACTCCTAAATTACCCTTGCAACTATGACAGGAACCAAAGTACTGGCTCATGGCCTGCCTTCCCCTGTGCCTGCTGGTACGCTAAGCCTATGAAGAACAGAAATGTGGAGGTATGTGGTGCTGCTCAGACTGCAGCTTTCCGGGCAGCAGTTGGGACTCTACCATCCCACCCGCTGCACTCCTGAGGTGACTGCAGCCTCAGGCAGGGTCCCCATCCAGCCCACAGCACCCCTGAGCCCAGCCTCAGGCGGGGGTCGCAGCACCCCTGAGGAAGGGCCCGCAGCGCCGGTGCGATGCCCCGGCAAGCCGCCACTGGCGCAGCAGCTGGTCGCCTCAGGAGGAGAACGGCGGCAACATGGCGGCCGCGGGGGGCGGGCGGCCGTGACGCGTGACACCCCCTCCCGCCAACCCGCCGCCGCGCGCGCGTCGCCCCCCTCCCCGCGCGGTGCCTCCCCCCCTCCTTCGCTGCCCCTGTTCAAATCTCGCGAGAGCTGGCGGCGGCGTCGCGAGAGCGGGTGCTGCGCTGCGGTAGGAGGTCGGCGGAGAAGGACGGAGCCGGAGCCGCTTCGCTCCCGCCGCCGCCCGCCTCACCCCGTCGCCCCCTTCCTCCTCCCGCTTCCCCTCTCCGGCCGGGGACAGGAGGATGTCGCGCTCCGGGCCGCTCCCCGCCGCTCTCTCGCTGTTGCTGGCGACGGCCGCGCTCCTGCCGGGACCCGCCGCGGCGCAGAACGGTGAGGGCGGTGAGGCGAGGCGGGCCGGGGGGGCGCGTTGCTGTGGGGGGCGGCGGGTCGCGACGGGGGGCGAGGGTCAAGCCGGGGTCTGGGCCCTGGGCTCCGCGGCTGCCCTCTCAGCCCGGGGTTGGGGGGCGAGCCCCGGTTTGGGGGGATCCCCCCCCCGCCGTGTTTTCGGCTCCCTCAGGGGAAGGGGGGCTGGCAGGGCCGCGCCGCGGCGGTCGCTCCCCCCGCTTCTCCTCAGGCGTCTCGTGCTACCGGTAATATGGAACATCTCCTCCCGCCTACTGAACCTGCATCTGCTGGGCTGCCTTAAATCATTTATAATGCAATAAACCCGTAGTTCCTTAGCAACTAAAGAGGTCCTCTGATAGGAGAGTAAAAGGAGAGGAAAAAAAAAAAAAACAACACTCCACCCTTCTTTCTTCCTTGTAGGATAGCATGAGCTAAATCCAGCGCGGCATGCCTCCTCCCTGATGAGTTTGCAGCCAAGTGCATGACAATTAGTGGCAGAACAAAGTGAGGCCAAGAGGCTGGTCTAACCGAGGGCGAGCCTCCTGCTTGAAGGAAGGTCCTGCAGTGCTCATAAAAATACATGTCTTGCCGTGCCATCTGAAGGCATGAGGGAGCCGTAAAGGCGGGTTTCATCTGCTCTAGAAGTGCCTGAGCACAGTCTTTCTGGAGGAGCTTCTTATGCAGCATCATGATGAAACTAATGTCAGGGATGCTTTGGCCTGTAAGTGCTGTGAAGGACAGGGATCTTGGCTCCCAAGGGGCTCGGGTCTGTCTGCGTTGGGGAAAATTTACCTGGAAGGAAGGGATACCTTCCTAATATGCCAATCGCACACAAGTTTTCATTGTGTTGGCCTCCCTTCTCTTTCCTTACTTTCTGCTCTGTACACTTGGTCCTAGTGTTTTCATTCTATTGAGGTGAATTGTGCCTTGCAGCATGAGGTCAGCTTTGGTGGCTCTTTGCTCTAGCAGAAGCATTGAGGCTTTTGGCATATTTCACAGTGACGGGAGGGATGTAGATGGAAGAAATAATGTCCCAAAGATCCCAGATTAGAATTGTTGCCTTAGTACATGCAGATTTTCAGGCTCAAGTCTGTTTTCAGACTACATCTTGGTGTCTATTAACCAAACAGAAGCAACTTTGACATCCACACTGTACGAATGAAAACTGTAGGCTTTCTGCAGTATGAGGGACTTTTTTTGTGAGCTCCCAGGAGCATGCTAGTTGGCTGAGTTGCAGATAAAGCTGGTTTTCTGTTACAGTGATGCTGTCTGCTTCCAGTGATAGCTGTGCCTTATGAGCATCGTCATGGCAGGGTTAATCTGCCTATGCTGTGTTTCCCCTTGTATTTGGGCGGAGTGAGGTGAGCAGCCTTCTGACAAGCAAGTTAAATGGGTTGTGTGCCTGAAGCTGTTCCTATGCAGAGTTAGCAGGCAAGGTGTCAAATGCTGGCAGCTGGTATAACAATTCCAAATAGCTGGTAGGCAGTGCAAACATTTGGTGTTGGACAGTAGTTATATGTCTGGAGGTCAACAGTGAAATAAATTTTTGGGATAGGTGGAAGGCTTTAGCCTTTCAGTGTCTTAATCATGATTTCTATTCCTGACATGAAGCTAACCAAGCAGTAGCAGATCTTGGCATGAGGTAAGACTGCAGACCCCAGGTGTATCCTGAAAGCTCATTAATTTTTATTTGGTTAACTAGGGTCATCCAAGCAATTAAATGGTAGGGGAGTCAGAGTATCTGTACTGCTGTAAGAGTTTACACAGGTGAGTGAAAATATTCTTGGAAAGGAGTAAGCACTTTCAAGCCAAGTGAAAGGTGGAGGTCCTTCTGAATAAGGCTTACTGCTTCTGTTGAATTTTTACCCTAATTGGAATGCTGTTGTAATGGAGGGAAACAAATTTAAAGATGGTAGGCCCTGCCACAGAGGAACTGTTTTCTTTCAGCAAATAATGGCCAATGAGATGCTTCATGAAATGGAACAATTCCTCTTTTGCTTTGGCATGAAGAATAGGTACAGCCATTTTCTGAATTGTATATACTTCTTGTAAGTCATTAGAAAAATTATGTGGTTTGAACGGGCATGTGCATGTTAGGGACAACGTCTTTAAAGACAAAACACATCTAACACACATGCGTGCTCTTTGAAGGTATACAGAAGGATCCCACAGTGTGTATGCAAAAATTGTATTATCTATTATTGATATGGAGCAGTTGGTGTAGTGAAAGGTGATAGTCCAGGTGCTGTTGAACGTACAGTAACACCATGTGAGTTTAGGATGATAAAGGAATGGCAATGTACTTGAAACTGCAGGACAGGTCACCACTCACCTGGCACAGAAAATGCCCAGTGGAATCCTGAGTGTCTGTGGGGAGCAGCTTTTTTTTCTGCTTCTGACAAGAGATCACTGTTGAATAGGCAGTGATATTTCCAGAGTTAATGTAATTCAGAATATTTTGAACCAGACTCACCTATGGACTTAAGCTTACCAAAAGTGGAAGTGGGTTTTTGACACTTGCATGGATTGTTTTTAAAGCTCTTGCATAAACACCTGAAGATCACAGAAAAATTTAACTTTCCTGAATATTGTTCTGAGAAGATTGTCGGGTTCTTTGGGGCTGCATTTCTGATGCATGCTAGCTTGTCACTGGTATCCAGAGGATAGTTTAGATGAAGTGACAGAAAGGAGGGTTAGAAGAGACATGAGGAAGGATGAGGAGGAACTGCTGGAAAAAGCCAGTCTGTCAAGGTGATCTGTTAAACCGTAGTTTCCAACTGCTATTTGTTGGAAAATCAATTTAGCGCTTCAAAATGGCATCTTCCCTATGGAGTGGTGCTTGACTTGCTCTTTGGTGATGAATAACATGCCTCTTCCAGTTGATGTTTTTTAACCTTTGCAGTATCTTTGTTTCTCCAGCTGCTTGTTAAAAATAAAGACTTAAGTGTACTAATACTTTCACCTTAGAGTGTTTGGATCTAACGGAGCATGGCTGTATTTTTACTGTTTGAAATAGATCCTTAGACTGCCCCCTTGCAATCCACAGTGTGTTTCTTCAGCACGTTAACGTGAGTTGAATTGCTAGCAGTTTTTCAGAGTCTTCCCTTTTCAAAGTTTTTGTCTGGCAAAGTGCGGTTAAAACCAGACTTCATATATTTTGTAGAGGAGGGAATTAAACATCATCGTCATTTTTTAAAACTGAAAGCTGACTTGATAAAATTGCTAGGGTTATTCAAAGCAAATAAAAACAAATTAAGGTAGATGGTACTTATTTAGCTGTGCTCTCTTCATCCTGTTTGTATGAATGTGAAGGAACTAACTAGCTGGCTGAAAAATAGAACGTGGCTTTTCTGTTGGCAGAAACCAGTATAGAAATGACTGTAAAATCAAGAAAGAGTAGCTTCTTAAAATTAGTTTCTTCTTAAAAGAGTGAAAAACCTTCCTTTTATCCTTGTAATGCTATTTCTGACTGCTGATTCTCATCCATTTTGCACTGATTGTATTCTGACATGATTTTGATGGTCCCCAGATAAAACTGAAACAGTTTCATGCAGCATTTATGGAGCGTGAGTGTGGGCTGAGCATCGAGGAAGATGTTCAAAGTTCTGTTCTCTTTCCCACCATTGCTATTCTCCTTCCTCCTACAACTCCCGCATAGGAAACTTAAATACAAGCAATACACTTGAAAATTGCACCGAATTCAGACAGATCTCAACTAACAGGTAAAGAGGTAGTAACTGCTAGTACTGACATTTCAAACAATAGTTTTAATTATGTTGAGAAACAGTTCAAAGTGAGGGACTACTTTTCAATAATGAAATACACTGAGAGTGTTAACTCTCCTTACCACATATTGCTGTATGAAGACTACTTCTTGTTAAATTCATGAATGAAGTGCATTCTCTCCTGCACAATGAGCTATTTCTTTTGCTGTAAGCACTACTTTAGAGGAGGCAATTGTAAAAAAGTTGCATTGTAAAGGACAATGCTAGCCTGTGATTCATCCTTGGGTTGTAAAGACAGAGTGTTCAAACTCTCCTTAGCTTCAAGTGCTGGAGGTGCTGCAGCTCCCACTGTTAAGATTGGAAATCTGGTAAACTGTTTCTGCTTATCAGCTGGAAATTTCTTCTGTAAATCTAACCTAAAGCTGCTTTCCTGTTGTTTTAAGCTTTTTATTCTTTTTATCTGTGCAAATTGAGCGGGAAAGTGGGTGTTAACCTTCTTATCAGCAATTACCATCTGTACTTCTCTGGATTGTCATGGTCCTTCTTGGTAAGTTGTATTTTCCTGACTATTCCTGGTGCTTTTCTGTGGATTTTCTTCAGTCACGTTTTCTGGAGTGTGATGTGTAAAACTGGACACACGTCCAGTTGGGACCAGACCAAGATTCAGTGGAGTGGAAGGGATCACTCAATGTGTCTTGCATATGGCATTCCCGCTTATGGTTTCTTACAGTAAAACATTTTTGACTTGTGTCCCGTGGGATCCTTTATGGTGGTCAGATCTTAAATTGCAGGATTGCTACTTTGCATTCCTTTACTGCCTAAACCAAGTAGTTCTTAAATGTTCTTAAGTGGCATCTCATCTACTTCTGATGTCTTCCCTCACTTGTCAAAAGACCTATTTTATCTTCTTGAGCATGCACCCCTACTTCAGCTTGCTTTGGCTTTATCGGCTTAAGAGACCCTCTAGCCCATCATCGGCCTTATTTCATTCTGTTTTCTGTCTACTTGTTCGTGTACTGTATCTCAAAAAACATGCACATGGTACACCAAGCTACATTAATGAGATTTTATTTTTTATTCTGAGGCTCTTGTATAGGACAGTATTAAAAGCTTTACTAAAATTAGGAAAACTGCGTCTGTTCTTTCTCCTCTACAGTCACCTTTAGGTTTTAGTAACTTTATAGTATGAGGTCAGATTGTTGTGTCAAGCCGTATCAAACTACGGGTAGGCAGTGCAGCTCTGTTCTTCCTTCCCCTAAGCCATTCTGTATTTTTGAGCACTTCCAAGCAGCTTCTGTTTTTTCTGGACACTGAAATTGGACTGACTGGTCCCGCGACTCCACAATTGTTCCATTTAAGTGTTTTAAACATGGGCACTGTCTGCCCTTTTCTACTCACCTATCTTCCAAAAGTACTGCAGAAGGAGTTGAATTAAACCCCGCAGCTTGACACTCCCATACTTTCCAAAGCAACCTGTAATCTGGTTTTAGAGTTTTTCCCCAAGGCTGTTTATCACTATGGTCATACTTTGTTTGGAATGGTGTATGTGATAACAGGTTCTCTTTCCAGTCTTTTCCGTGCACCTGAGCTTTCTGCCTGTGCTGAAGTCCTGCTGAGGTTGTTCATAGAAACCCACCAGTGGTTAAGATGCTATTCCTGCTGCCAGAGCCAGGGGATGGATGTCCAGATACAGAATATGATCTTGCACAGAGTCAGTTAGATGCTTGAGAACAGCCTTTATGTGTCAGTCAGACTTCCTAAAACAAGCAGCTTATCAGTATTTCGTAATGATTATAGTGGCTTGTCGTTTTTTTCCCAGTTAATTCTAGAATAAGGGACATGACTTGTATAAAGTTGGAGGGAGAACGGCTGTTAAAACATAACTTGGGAGTTATCAGAGCTCCGTATCAAACATAATATTCAGTTGTTCAAATCAGGTTAATTATCTGTAACATTATTTCTGTGCTTTTAAAAATCTTACTCGATATGCTAGATTTATTTTCACTTTGTTACATGCTTTTGATGTCTTGTACTGTGTGGTCATCTCTTGGTGTTGGAGATTGAGTCTAAATAAAATTTCAACCTGGATTGAATATCTATCTGTGTCAAAACTTCGAAATATTTATCCCCTAGTAAGATAACTGCTGTAGACTTTTAAAAATTCATGCCCTTTTTTATAAGCTTGAAGCTTATTTAGATCACCTGTGTGGCTGAAGTCACCATGCACTAATGCAAACTCATTCAAGAAACAAGCCAGGAACTTTTGAAGTTGTGAAGGGTTCTTCATCATACGGTGTCAGAAGCGGTAGAACTCTGCTATAATTAAGAATGAGAAGTTTTTTGAGAGCGAGATGGGGATTTATTTCCACCATTTCTGTTTCGGATGCAGTAGAAAACAGCACCATCATGTCAGCATAGTATTTTGGCTACTGGAAGGTGTGTATGTGTGGGGGAAAGTGTGAACAGTGGGCTCTAATCCTGGGAAGAGGATGTTGAGTAAATATGACCCCACATGGCACGCTGTTGAAGAGTTGTAGGAGAGGAGTGCCTTCATCCTTTTCTTAATGGCTTTGATGTTGAAACAGGGTAGGGTAGTAGAAGATCTCTGCTTTGCAGCTGCTTTTGAAGGAGGGAGGAAGAGGCATCGTGTCTGTCTTCCGTTCTTTGGAGGTGTAGTTGGAACTTC
Organism: Falco cherrug; assembly: GCF_023634085.1. Lineage (NCBI taxonomy): Eukaryota > Metazoa > Chordata > Aves > Falconiformes > Falconidae > Falco > Falco cherrug. The sequence continues at coordinate 1,779,967 of NC_073703.1, read as the reverse complement.
AGTATGTAAGATGGAGCCTCAGGGACACAATGTTTGTATCTGTTGTGTTAGCTGTTGATACCAGGTTGCAAGCCTTTTGATGTATCAAAGAAAAAGCAGGGGCAGGGATGTTATGAAAGAACAAATTTTCCAGATGATGATGAGGAGGAAAGTGCCCAAGACAGTAGGTGACTAGCTAAATGGACTTGCATTGTGAGGCCCGTTTGTAGGGGAAAAGTAGATCATAATGTCCTGTTCTGGTCTGAATAAAGTGTGTGGGGGGAAGTCTTGGATTGCTGTAATTCATATAGTCTTGTTTTACATTACATGTTTTAAAATGCCACATTAACAAATCTATTGAACTGAAGTGCTACTTAGTGTAGCTAAGCAGTGTAGCTACTTACTACCCACATTTTGTGAATCATCGCTAGCGTTGTAGGGGCCACAACGGCTTTCCCTATAGCTTGTGCATTTGTTTGGAAACCTAAACTAAATGCATTTTCTGAGGGGCATATTGAAGACCTGAGAAAATAAGAGGAAGGGGAATATAATGGACTAGAAAAGGAAAGGCCTGAAAAGACGCAATCAGTCCAAAACTGTGAGTGAGAAAAGGATTTAATTCTGGGAGGTTGGTAAAACTGATAAAGAGTGTATTTTACATTTAAAAAGAGAAAATTGAACTGAAATGCCTAGAAAAGAGCTTGACAAGGATTTTGACAATGCAGTAGGCTCCCAGCAGACATAATGGCAGACCAAAGGCAGACCGAAATAATTTCTTGAAGGTGTACAGCATGAGTTTGAAAAAACAGATGCTTGAGTGCATTTTTAAAGTCAGAGTAGATACCGTATTGACTGATCACTCTTGGATTTTTTAATTTTTTTTTTTTTTTTGCCTAGTTTGTTAGGAAAGCTTTGTGGTAGTTAACTAAGGTAATCTACCTTAGCAGGTTCAAGTTGTAAATGTGCAAGTATTTTAATTCCTGTCATATTAATTCAGAACTCCTAATAACAAATTAAATTACGCTAAATGATTTAAATGCAATTATAAATTGGAGTTCAGCTGCACGATTTCTGTTAGTCTTGTTAAATTCATGCAAGTGTTGTAATGTTAAGAAGCTCTTGTCTTTCTGTGTTGCTAAACACTATGTAATGACTGACGTAAGTGTTCAAAATGTTATGTGATACCTTCTTTCTTGAGGAAAATCTGAAATTAATATTACAGTCCAGAGCCTAAAAGAGCAATGCTCCAGAGATGGTTGTGTAAATTAGGGTTGCTTGGCTGGGCAAAGAAAGGAAGATGCCTTGACACAGGATCTGAGATCGTAAACACATCCAGAGAGTTGGCTATGGGTGCGTTTGGTTTCTGTTTAGGGGGTTTTTTGCAAGTTTAGTTGCTGGGTTTTGTTGTTTTGTTGTTGGTGGTGGTTGTTTGTTGTTTTTTTTTAATTCTCAGTACACTAAAGGATAATTAATAGAATGTAGTTGAAAAGGACAGAACGAATGCTAGGTGGGTATTATTTGATCTGTGATACACAGCTTTCCATGGCATTGTGAAAGCTAGTTTCTGTAAGTCTTGGGCACAAGACTGAGAAGATAAGCCAAGCTACTGTGTGTGCAAGGATTATCTTTTCCCGTGAATTATTGGTGGGTTGAGGGTGGCCTAGTGCTAAAAATTCATAGTGTTATAGAAGATGGGCTTGATTTTAATTCCCTGTTTGAGCAGGTTAGAATCATTGTTACCAAGAGGTGTAATGCAGGCTGACTGAGCAAAGAATTAGAAGATCTATAACATACAGTTTTGCAGTATGTGGTTGATATTGTTGTCTATGTACCTTCAAGCAAGGACAGCAAAAATCTGTTTGTCACACTGGTGGTTAATTTCTGCTTGAGGGAGTCTAACCTGTATATACTGACAGTTTACCTAAAGCATCCTTTTGCAGGGAACTTAATATTATTTTGTCCTCTCCTCTTTGCTTTAAGCATCCAAGGTTGCAAGCAGCTGAATCCCATTCTCACATATATTTTTTTTTTAATGTATTGCATATCTGTAATTTTTATAGAAGTATGATGACATATTAATTCATGTTTGGGGGGGGTCTAATTTGAAGTGGGAAAGACTCATATCACTGTGTGTAACTTGAAATGTTTTAGTTCTGCGCAGATTCTTACCCTGTGCAGTCCTGTATAATCTTTATTTAGAAAGGAGAGGGTATAGCAGGAAAAGATTGAAAACTGTTCCAGTGAGGTTTGAGGAGAGTTAAGAGGCTAAGATCAAACAAAGCCAGAAATAAATGACATGGAGGACAGAAATTATATATTGTGGTGGTTTGACCCTGGCTGAATGCCAGGTGCCCACCAAAGCTGTGCTGTCACTCCCTTCCTCAACCAAGACAGGGGAGAGAAAATATAACAAAATGCTTGTGGGCCAGAGATAGGGACAGGGAGATCACTTGGCAATTACCGTCATGGGCAAAACAGATTCCACTTGGGCAAAATTAGTTTATTACCATTCAAATTGGAAAAACACCTTCCCCCCACCCCTCCCTTCTTCCTGGGCTTAACTTAATTCCACGTTTCTCTGCCCCCTCCCTCCGAGTGGTGCAGGGGGATGGGGGTTATGGTCAGTTCATCACACATTGCTTCTGCTGCTCCTTCCTCCTTGCACTCTTCCCATGCTCCAGTGTGGGGTCCCTCCCTCCCGTGGGAGACAGTTCTCCATAAACATTTCCAACGTGAGCCCTTCCCACGGGCTGCAGTTCTGCACACTGCTGCAGTGTGGGTCCCTCCCACGTGGTGCCGTCCTTCAGGAACAGAGTGCTCCAGCATGGGTCCCCCACGGGGTCACAAGTCCTGCCAGCAAACCTGCTTCAGCACGGGCTGCCCACAGGGTCAGCCTCCTTCAGGCATCCCCCTGCTCCAGCATGGGGCCCTCCACAGGCTGCAGGTGACTACCTGCTCCACCATGGACCCCCATGGGCTGTGGGGGGACAGCCTGCCTCACCATGTTCTTCGCCACAGGCTACTGGGAAATCTGCAGCACCTGGAGCACCTCCTGCCCTCCTTCTCCACTGACCCTCATGTCTGCAGAGTTGCTCTCACATAGTCTCACTTCTCTCTCTTGCTGGCACAAAAAAAAAAAAAAAAATTTTTTCCTTCTTAATATGCTATCACAGAGGCGCTACCACTATTGCTGGTTAGCTCAGCCTTGGCCAGGTCTGTCTTGGAGCCAGCTGGTGTGGGCTCCATTGGACATGGGCGAAGCTTCTGGCATCTTCTCACAGAAGCCACCTCTGTAGCCCCCACGCTACCAAAACCTTGCTGTGCAAACCTACTGTGTATATATAAGGCAAGTTTGCTGGTCTTAGTATACTAAAAAATGCAGTAACAGGATGTACAAATTGTAGTTTTAAGCCAGGTAGTCACCAAATAAACTTCTACGCTGAGCATGAGGCATTATTCTGTTTCTCAAGTTTGTAGCTGAAGACTTGCAGTGTGGGTAGGCTCTGTCAGGCAGCTTAGTTTACACTTGTGATAGATTACCTTAAAGAGTCTAGGAAGTGAATAGGAAGCTCATTATGTGGGGATATCACTTTATTTGGTGTTTGCACATGGTAAGACAAGTTCTGCAGCTAACTTCTTCCTCTTGTTATGACTGCCAGGCTGCATAAACAGTGAATTTAGTTGTTTCTGTTGAGGCTTACCACTTCACTAGGAGAGAACTGCCTTGGGGAGGTGTTTTCAAAATGCCAAAGCAGCTCAACATCATGGGTTTGTGACTCGGTTTTGTGAGCCAGGCTGCACCTGGTCTTTGGAATTTGGAAGTCTCCTCTGAATGGGCTCTTCCCTGTTTATGTATGTTGGGAAGCTAGGGCTTGTCTGGCCTGCCTTTCCCCCCTCCCTCCCCTTGCGTTTTCATGCTGGGGAGAGCGTTAAAAAAGGTAGTGAACAGAGCTGTTACTAGCTGCTTATGATCTATCCCGTTAGACACAAGTGGTTTTTGTTTACCCTAATGGTAAAATCTGAGCATGTCTCAGGCATACTGAAGGACTTGGTGCAGATACTTCCAAACTGCAGGTGAAAAGATTATTTGGTAGTTATTTGAACAAATAGACATTTTGGTTATACTTGGAGAGCTTTTCTTTGGTACGATTGCTCTAAATCTGCACGAAGAGAAAAATACATCCGGGTTGCTGCTCCCTTTATGCTTCATTTTTCTTTAAAAAGTGGTACATTTGGTGCCTGTTTGGTGCCCAGAATCTAGAAACTGACACTGCCAGTTATTTCTGTTTATCTTTGTTTCATTTGGGGACTTGCCCTTTTGCTCTTACAAGCTTCACCCCTCTGCTCAGGCCTGGGGATGACCATCACTCTCTGGTCTGACACCAGTGCTTTCAGAACTGCCAAAAAGGTTACATTTCACAAAATTGTGTTCTACTGTATTTGGGTTTGTGTTTCTGTTGATGACTAGCATCCGTCATAGAACACTTTAGGTCATGTTCACCTTTGGATTTCCCCTTCCAGTGTAGGTGCTATCACCTCTGACCCTTGTATTTTTGGCAGTATTTGAGCTTTATCCTGTTAGTGCTGATTCTTTCTTTATACAGAATGATTAGGAATGGTTACCTGGCTGTAACCATTCAGCTCTGTGAGGGCTTTTCTGCTTGTTGTCAAACATGACTGTAGTATAAATGTTTTTATTTCTTTCTGTTGTGTTGTTTGTATTTAGATCAGTTATGGTGCAATTCTCCCCATTTTTTTTCCCCCCGCAACTTCAGCAGAGAGGACACTGTGTGGTAATGCAGTGTTCCTTTCCTGGCTGTTTGCTTGCAGAAACGAACTGCTTGTTGTGGACAGGACAGTTCACATCTATCCCCAGTTTTGAGGATACTGAACCTAATATAAAATTTAGATATACAGTACTGATGGTCTACTTTCAGACTTAATTTGTTAAGTTTTTAACGGACAGATTTTTTAACACTTTGCTGCAAGTTCTGTAGTGCTCAGTAGCAACTTAGGATCTCACTTAAGGGTGTAAGATAGTTTTAAAGCAAATCTGCATGTTTTGGGTCTCAAGATTCTCAAAGCTCCTATTTTTAGCAATAGCAGGACCAGTTTAGTGACCCCAATCTTGAGCCATATGGAGTAAGAAAAGAACAAAAGTTGGTTTTGGTTTCTAGGAAGTGAATTAGTTGGGAGAATGAACAAAAATGACAGGATGGAGAGAAATAGCTTTTAAGGAGCTATAAAATAATGCCCAAGGCAGTAACAGTAAAAGGGCATGGATGAATACAGTACTGGTTAGAGTCTTCTCCTTTCCCATACCTCCATCTTCATAGTCTCAAATCTTGCTTTAAATAGATACAATGAAGTGTGTGGCTCTTTAGTACACGGTAAGTGTTTGATAGTTATAGTTGCTTGTCAGTAGCCTCCATTTACATTTTTCAGCAAAGCATTATCACATTCTTTTTTGTTGTCCCTTTATTTATGCCTCTTCTAGGCAGCAAAGTAACTGCAGAGATGATTTATCCTTTTAACAGCACCTACCAGATGTTAATCTGGCATTGGCTGCCCAGTCAGTACCAGTATGAGGGTGCCTTGTCCTGCATTGCTGCTCTCCTCTTCTGGGACCTCAGTGTGACAAAATGAAGTGGATTTATAATTCCCAAAGGGTTTTCCAAATATTATACTTTTGTCCTCTTTTTGCAAACTGAAACAGAGCTCTTGCCTCAAACAGATGGAAAATTACTAAATAAAGCTTTTTGGTTTCTTTGTGGAAATGTAAACTTGCTCTAAGATGGCAATGAAAATGTCACCTTTAGTTTAGGAAAACCCTCAGCAGCAAACTCTTGAATGCTGACAGAAGATCACAACATGTTTGCCCTATTCTTACATCCTTGCTGCAACCACCACTGTTAAAGGCCTGCTACAGGATAAATTTTTTCAGTGCTTCTGTCTTGTCTGTAGTAAGGTATTTAAAAAATGTCTTCTAATGCTGTTGTAAAGTGACTGTACAATGGAAAGTGGTCTGTGGTTCAAGAGCGCGTGATGGACTTCATAGTGTTGTCATGTTAAGTATGACAGCTCTTTACCAGCGCTGTGATGTAAAATAGAAGTAATACCTTTTTTACTGGAGTTTGGGGAGATGATTCAAACTAGGTTTTAACCAAATTGTTTACCATTTATACCATTCTCAAACACCATAAATCTCTAAAACGTAGTCAAACGCACTCTTAAATATCTCTCAGCTGTAGGTCTGGATTCCCTGTTATCTTGAGGAGGCTGGACTTGAGTTCTCTTGATGGTTCAGGCATGCCAGATCCTGCCACAGACGTCTGTGTAGTACTTATTTTTGTTTTTCATATCTCCTCAGTTTTATAGTGAAGTCATCTCAATCCCTTGCCGTTCAAGCTTCTAGTTCTCACTCCTGTCAAGCTATCTGCGTAAATGCATTGTATCAGTCATGTGGTGGTACTGCTGCTGAGTTCAAAAAATAAGAATTGCCAAATTAATGTTTAAAGGCTGCTTAGCTAACTGTTAGGGGGCTTCACTTCTTTAATGCTTGCAGAACCCTTATAGTAGATACAGGTTTTGGGTTGTGTCATCCCGTCCCCTCATTAGTACTGGTGGCGTGGTGGTGGTGGTCTGTAAATTTCCTGAACAAAAGAACAGGTTTCTTTCAGTATTTTATGTCAGCTCCCTTTTATGTTGCGTATTTGAAGAGTCCAGATCTGCTTGGCCCTTAATTGGATTGCTGCTTTTGCTGTAAAAGAAATAGTAGGGGAACCAACTCAAGAGGGCTCTAGGCTGCGTTTAAAGCTGTAAGGCTGACTCTCTTAGCTAGAAAACCCAGAAGCTCAAAAATGGAACCCTTTAACCATGACTGGCGTTTTGGGGGATTTTGTGGCCCTTCAGCACATAATTTGTGTGAGGCGTGAGGACAAAGTCAGGAGATCCGAGTGGCTTGGTTCCCTGAGATGAGCAGGCTTTGGCTGCAGGAAGGCAATTTCTACATGTGGATTAGGATGCACAGTGTGTGTAATCACCAGTTAGGCTTGTGTTAATCTTGGCTGATACTGAACTTGAATTTCATCTCATAAATAGCAATACTTGATGGTGTAGAGGAGCTGCCCTCAGAAGTTTATTTTTGTCCTAATAATCTAAGTGGTGTCAGTAGGCCGTGTGAGATCAAACCCCCGGTCCAAGAAAGGATCTGATCTATGATGTAACTGATGCAGCTGTGGGTACTGGCACAAAGCAGTGGGAAGGGCAAGGCTATTTCTATTGGCATGTCCTATATACAAGTCTGTGTTGGTAGACAGCTTGATGTGGATGTCTGAGTTAGCAAAGCCTGAACTGCGATGCAGAAATGGCTTGGGGAGAAACATTATTTAAAAATGCAACTCGGAACAAAGGTGTCTCAATTTGCAAAGGAACAGAAATCTGGCAAACAAATTGCAGCATCTCTGCCACTTTCTAACACGTTGCCTTTTCCTCTGCCACAGCCTTCCCTGTAACTGGAATGCTATAATGGTGTTCTCCGGGAGATTACAGTCTTTGGGCTGTCTGCTGCCACTTGTATACACTGCATAGCTTGTCTGACCAGGGAGATCAAGACCTGACCTTGTAGAGGTGTGTTGCTCTGGAGTTAGTAGGCAGTAATTCTCTCCAACTATGGTGAACATAACCTTTTGAAGTAAATAAAGCATCCCTCCTCAAACCCCGTCTCCTGCAGCAGGGCCAGTATTCTTACATATTGTTATTAGGCAGATCTTGCTCTGTTAAAAGTTGAACTCTGATTTACATCTTAAAATGTATTGTACCTAAAATGTAGTACACCTTCTGCTAATAGTATTTCTTGTGCACATAAAGGAATATATTTTTTTCTGAATTAGTTGTTCTCAGCCCTGCCTGAGACTGTGTGACCTGTTACATAATCCAACAATTCTGCAGAGGGCATTTCTTTTAAAGGGTGGTGTATTGAAATGTCCTGCTTCTTCATCGTGGATGAGATGGAGCAGCTCATACATATGCAGAATGCGCAAAAGGGAAAAAAGAGGTTTGACGTTTAGTGTGTGCTTCCTTAATGCTAAAGAGAAATGTAATCAATCTCTTTCCAGACACACGTTTGTTGGATCAGGAAAGGTCAAAGCAAAAGTGAGGAGTACTGTAAACCTTTAGCCCTCTAATGGCATAGTCTGAGGATTTTAAATAATTAACCTGAACACAAGATACTTATTGTTATCCTCACCAACATTTTATAGCGTTTTCAGTATCTTTAAGTTGCAAATCTAATGATCTTAAAACTTTTATGGGATCTTTAGCATGCAGGCTTCGATTGCTGTTACATGTTAACACTAGACAAATTTAAATTGCTGTCTGCTGTAACTCTGCTTTTCAGTGTTGTGAAGCTGCATTCCTTCCTGCTTATTTCCAGGGAGTGGGTTCCTCGTTGTTTTGGGGTTTTTTTTTTTGGCAATGTACAGAAGCCTTTCTGTCTGCTCCTGTGTCTTTCTGCAAACTAACAAATGCTGGCCTTTTTTTTTTTTTTTTTTTTTTTTTTCTCCCTGCATGGATGATTATAAGTCTCTTTGTCCATGAGTTGTGCCAGGGAGAAGCATAAATAGAAAGAACAGGAGAATAATGCCTGTCTTTCCTGAGGATGATACAAGTTTAATCTTTGGAAAAACATTTGAGAAACTGGCCTACAGATCCTCCATGGAAGGAAATCTCTTGTAATATACGCTCCTTGATGGGTTCAAACCAGCTTCCTGACAGCATGCGCTCTTCAGAACCACCAGGCATGCAAAAGCAGCATTTCCTCACAATTACATGGTTTTAAAAAGCCTTGGCATGGCATCCTGCACTATGCCAGCATCAGACAAGCAATAGTCCCAGCTCCTTCAGGTGATTAGGTTGGGTGCCTGATACCAAGTGTTTGTTCTGTAAGTGTCTGTAGATAAGGGGATTTTTCGCCTTCAGATTAGAATATTTTATAGCTCAAGGTTGTACAAGAGGGAGAGCATGGGTACTTAGTGAACCTGATTACCACTTGTATGTCTGCTTTGAATCCCTAATCAGTTGGCTAGAGAATGAAAACTGCCTTAAGTCACTTGACTCTTGCATCAGTCCTCCAACGCTGAGCCCCTTCAGTTTGTAGTCGGCCCAGGGGAAGGTTTTCTAGTCATGCATGTAGCATTCAGGAGCATGATGATGAGAAGCCTCTTTGGAATTTTAAGGTATTTTATTACTAAGACTGGCTTGTGTTTTGCTGGCATTGTCCTGAACAGAGATGTGTGCCCTCTGTGAGGAGCAACTTACCATTTTCCTGGAATCGCTGGAATGGCTTTGTCATCCACATTTAATTGGTATTATGTAAGTTGTTGGTCTACATGAAATGCTGAATAATGAAGTTACCCAGGCTTGCTTTCTTTAAAGCACATGATTGAAATGCCACATAGCTAAATATAATTCTGTTTAAGATGTTGTCTTCTGTGCTACTTGTGGTGTATGTGAGCTACTTCAAAGATGGATAGGAGTAGCTCTTGACTCATGTCCTTTTTATATTTTCTTTGAAATAAGAAGAAACATGCTTTTTATGGCACTGAATAAATGCATGCACTTGCTGTTGATCTGGATACCATTAACTGTTTCACAGGGAAATTAAAATGTGCTTCAGACTGATCAGAGTTGGTTTTGTAATGTCTCTGTCGATCTGTTGTTTACTTGGAGAGAGTTGGTTGGCGCATCATAAGTAAATGGGGGATTTTTCCATACCTCCTATAGAAGTGGCTTCTTTAATTACATGTCTGCAGTGATATTTAAAAATGTGTCTTGAACCAGTATGTCCAAAACAGAGAGAATTGCTTTAACAGACAAACTCACAGGGCAGAGACGCTTGGAGCTTTCTAGTTCACACTTCTTCAATGCGTATTAGCAGATAGGCTTGAGACAAAAAGCCAACTTTGATAAGGAGGAAGCTATAAACTGAAGATAGAGCTTGCACTCAGTAGAAAATGAGCTATGGTAGGGACTGCAGAATTCATTTTGGGGACAAGCTTGTGCAAAAATTACATCTTTTTGCCCCATGTCTGCTCCTTGTGTCATTTGAATAGTTAGTTTATACATGTAAACCACTGCTTTAGTTATCAGCGCTTTTAAGTCCTTTGCAGAAAATACAGGGATTGGCAAGTTAGAGATCCTTAACAAAGACCAATTAAACGTTGATATCAAGCTTTGCTTACTGTTTCAGAAGTGCAACATATTTCAGTTTTGGTCTATCATTTTCTCAGTAACTAATTGAAATACCATGTTTCCCAGTTGTTAGTAAGAGACCCACGTAAGTGTTCCACTTACTTCTTTGGACTATGCTCTTTTATAGTACTCGAGAAATAAGAACTTTATTCTTCCCACCTAAAGAACTGGGAAAAAAGATCTGCCAACTCCTACACTTCAAAATGTGACTATAGCCAGCAGGCTGACATCTACATGGAGCTAAAATGCGGGAGTAGATACCAATTCCTTATTCTGTTCTTCTTTAGCTGGATATGCCAGGCTTTAATCATGCCTTTTTCATGCCTTCTACCTTATAGTATCAAACATACTGGTACGGGGTTGTTGCAAAAGTGGAAGAATTGTAAATACTTCCACAACTCATGAAATTGTGTGTGAATATGAGAAAGATGTCTGAAGAAGGTTTCTGAACCCAAAGGATTTATATAATGAAAACTTATATGGGGTGAAAGTAACTTCCTGCAATTGGAAGTGCATAGCTGCAATTGCTGTGACACACCAGTGTCTTTTCTACCCAGTAGTGTTTCTATGCACTGTGCTTTGTGTTTTTTTTTAGTGAAATGTTGTTACTGAGATCCTTTTCTGCACAATAGAAGTAACCATAAAATAATACTTGCACTTGAAAATCATTGCAGTGTGAAGTTAAACATTGCTTTTTTTATTCTGAGGAAATTCTTGAACAAAAGCATGAATGTGAATGTATGTGGAATAAGGCCAATGGGCAGCTTGAGAGCCTCAACTTGATCTAAGGGTTTTGTGTTTGAGGGAGGCAGTTGGACTAGAGGACCTTCAGAAATCCTTTCCAGTCTGAATTCTCTGATTATAGCCCAGAAGCTGATCACTGTGTGTGTCCTTTTTCCATCCATCTGTGCAGAGAAGTGTCTCTTGGCTACATGGGGCATATTCCCAGGATGGCCTTATAACTGTGAAGACTCCAAAGCCATTTACTTAAGGTCTTTGAATTTTATTTCAGCAAACAAATGTATTAGCTTGTCCATAAATCTTTTTGCATGTCAGATCAAGCAAGTTTTCTAATGCACAGAGAAATGAGGAATGTTGGTTTGAATCCAGAAAATGTTAATCCTCATGTCTGTGGACCTGGAGAAAGTAATCCTCAGGCTTCCCTCGCTGTGAAATGAATCTAACGCTGTATCATGGGCTCATGAATTTTAGATGATGCTCTCTGGGTAGTGTTTTCCTCTAGCAGGTCGTAACCTACCTTCAGCTATATAAAGCTGCATGATGAGATGCAGGAATTAATTTCATGCATTGCTCCAGTTCTCAGTATACTTGTAGACAGCATAGGCTCATCTGGATATCTGATATGCATGTCACAGTACTGCTTTTAAAGCTGTTTCTGCAGTTAGCTGAAGAATAGGGCAAAACAGACAAGAAAATTAATGCCAGGTTTTTTTAGTTGATGGGACTGGTTTGGCATTTTGGAGACTATAACCAAATGTTGCTGATGCAGCACACAGTGGTGCTACTGCAGCTGGTGAGGTCAGCAAAGAGGACAGGGAGTGCCCTGTAAAACTTAAACCCATCTCTTATCAGGGAAGTGATTAAGACCAAACCCATTTCTTATCAGTGGTATGATTAAAACTCATGCTCTTTAGTGATGAAAGAATAGGAAACCGTGAAACCTACTAGATGATAGGTGAAAACAGGCAGGATGCTTTAGTGCCTTCTGTGGAATTGAGGCCATCTTCATCCTTCTCTGCCTGGCATGCTGGCTTCGCTTTTTTGTAGATTTGACTAATTTCAGGTATTTTGGTTTAGTAGAGGTGAATATTGGAAAGAAACTAAACATTAAATAGGTTGCTTTTTTTCCATCCTAAATGAAGTAAAAATGCAATACTTTGACAAAGTGATAGCGGGGTTTTTTCCACCCTCAAAAAAATTATCGCTTAATTAACACCCTTCAGTGAAGAAGAAAAAAGGTGTTAATTAGAGTACCAGTCTATGTAGCAGACACTTGGTGCATGTTTTCAAAGTTTGGATGGGTGCAATAGGAAAATGAGGAGGGGAGAGGAGGAAGGCAGCTTCTTACTGTAGTTTTCTTTGATACTCTGATGCAAGTTAGAAGTGAGACTGTTGCCATGTAAATAAAGGTGAAAATAAGCTAAAGTGAGGGCAAAGCCAGTTGAGAAGTGCTTTGTGGACTGCCCAGGATCATCTGTTCTTTCCTATTTTAATGAAGTCTTTACAGCTAGCACTTGTTATCCTGTTCCCTGAAGCTGCAGTAAGTGTGGTTATTCCCTGGAGCTCCAGCCGTGCTTTGAACCCCTGAGTCCTGGTGTCCCGAGCAGACTTCCCTTGGGAGGAGGTGGTTGTCTCTGAAGTAGTACAAGTGCAGCGTTTCAGGAGCCTGTTCAGGTGTTTGCCTCTGTCATATTACATTCTTCCCTCTTGAATCCTCATAACTGCAGTGGGTTTTTAACTCCACTGCAGAAGATCAAGCGATTTATCTAGTCACTCTGAAGCATGTGCCAGTGATGGTAAAGCTTTGTTCTGTTTTACCTGTGCAGAGCCTTGGGTACTTGGAAAAGCTGGAAGAATTTTTTAAAAAAGAATTTTAAAAAAATCAGACTGTATAATTCAGAAATCCAATTAGGAAAAAGGTGTGAAAACGGTTTAACGAGGACATCACTGAAAGCTTCAATCCTAATGCCTATTTTTGGCGGCAGAACTTCAATACCAAGAGTGATGGCATTTGCCAGAGTAACATACTGATATTTCATCTGGAGCATTTTGGATAACACTGGTCTATAAAACAGAAAAATTAACTTTGGCAAAAATACTTTTTGCTATTCCATTTAAGAAAGACATTCCTGAAGGCATGTATTTACAAAAATGGATTACACTGTATTAATAAGGAGATTTTTTAATGGATTTTCAGAGACAAAAGGAAACAAAAAAAGGGCTAGCTTAGCTCTTACTTTATTCAATCATAGATAGGTGGAGTTGCAGGCAAATTTCTCAACCAGTGCACAGAAATAAAGTCTCCAGAACTGTGCTAAAGGCCTGAGAGCAGTGGAGAAGCAGTGAAATGCAGGCGTATGGCGGGCTAATAGGACCAGTAGGAAATACCAGCTGCTTGCTGGTTGTGATGGTTTTAATTGTAAATACAGAAAATGTAAAGCATTCCATCACTAACTAGTCTACATTTCATCAGTGTATTTTGGCTTTATACTGAAAATCAGGTTTATTCTTGCACTAGCTTTGCAGATTCTTTTTTGAGTTTTAAACTGTTTTTTCTGTCTTCGTGCAAGTAGAATTCACCACTGCTTTGAACCTCTGTAAACAGGCCCTTGTAGTCTTGGGCTTCATAGCTTGTTTCCTGATCTTTGCAGACTTTTCAAGATGGTCTCCTATTGCTGTTCGATGTGATGGTCTTGTGCTTGTCTTCAGCTTTAATATTCATGCTTGACATATGCAAACCTGAGAGAAATTAGTTTGTTCTGTATTGCTGGGGCTTTTTGCAATACCTGCATTTCAATTAAACCTGTTTGTTTCTGTCTTTGCTGGGACTGGTTTAAAGTTTTCTTTCCTCATCTAGCACTTATGTATGTTTTCTTAAGGCAAAACATAGTTTTATTTTTAAAATCCCTTTATTTAGACTACATTTTAACTTGAGGAGATCAGTATTCTCCCTGCTTTCCTTCTCCGCTGCCGTTGTCATTGATTCTTTTGCAGCCTAGTGCATCTTGTGTTAAGTTTCAGTACAAAAGGATACTTAAATTAATAGTGCAATCATTTCTGCAACTCGGGGATGATTTTGTCAGGTACTGCTTTCTGTATGTTTTTAGACTGGTAGATCACTGCTAGCATATCTTATAATTGCTGATATCTCTATCAAGATCCAATGTTGAGTGTTCATTCTAGCAGGCAAGGAAGTTGGGAGGCTCTTCGGTCATTGCAGTTGTAGTATTAAGCTGTTCAGAGGGACTCCAGCCAGGGTAGAACAGAAGCTAGTCAGAAGTTGGTCAAAAATAAATATTTCAACACAGTTCTAATACAGCATTAAACTAGGCATTTATATGTATTTAATCCTGCAGCCCCATGATGATGTCAGCAAGAGAATAAACCTTGTTCCTTCTCCCACCCACACCTCTTCCAGAGGTACTTGGTTACAAACTCTTCTCTGGCGTCTGTCGGTGAGGGAAATAGCTGCAGTTGGAAGGGGTGCTGCAGCTGTATGAGGTTGAAAAGGGTATTGCTAGTATGTAAAGCTGTGAGTCATTTATATGCCAAAGTTGGAATGTAGCTTGGCTTTGCCTTGCTTGCTTTTGGCCAACAGATAGCTCATAAATATTGGCAGAAGAAAAATTAATCTGAAAAGGTGTCTTCCATTGATAAAGCCTCACTAATGCAAACAGGTTGCTCAGGAGTGGTAAAGCTAAGCTTTTATGCCCATTTAAACTCTCTATCTTTAGGCTTCTTGTCCACTGTCCTCTTCTGAACTGTGCATTTGTCTGATGTGGAGCTCTTCCGGCTTTCTGGCTCTGGGAGTCTGCTGTACATGTTTCTCTTACTGCATATGGAAATTTTTGGCTGTCCTTTTGAATAGCTCTTAGCTTCTCCCCCCACTCCCAGTTCAAGTGCACCTGTCTTTCAAAATGCTTTTTTTTTTTTCTTCTTAATTTGGATCTAGTGGTTCTTCACATTTCCAAACTCTTAAAATTTGTATTGCAGTGAAGAGCCCTGCTGCACGCTGGATTTCATTAGTCTTTTGCAGAATTATATGTGACTATCAATTGTATGAGACTAATTTGTTTCTCGAGTTCTCTAGAGCAATTCATCCATTGCTTTCCTTGCCTTTATCCTCAAAATTGGTGAATGAGATCAAATCTTCAATAAACATTTCCAAAGTGATCCAATATTACTGCCACTTGTTCTTCATTCTGTTCTTCAAGCATATAACAATCAATTAATGAGAATTAAAAAAATTGTTGGAAACATAATAGGGTACTTGAATAGCTACACCTTCTGGACCATCGTGTGTTATTTTTCTTGCATTCTGGTATATTATGAAGACTTCTTTGTGAGGGATATTTAACAATAGATTTTCCCTTGTTCTTTCATGCATGACAGTAATTAGCTTTAAAAATATCCAAAACCTGAACAACCCTCCCCTTCAAACACCTTTTTCTTTTAGTGAGGAAAACTCACTGTGCAATAGAATAACTTATTGATGACTATAATGAAATAAATACGACTGTCAATATCATGAAAATTTACAATATCAAAACTTCATAAGAATATTTTCTTGTAATCACTTGAAGGTGCTTACTCCTATTGTATTTGACAGTAAGGATTCACTTAGAAAGTAGCAGAATAGCCCAAGTTGTGAGCCTGTATGATCTCTAGATTATTGCTCCTTTCTTTCAACCTCCCAAGAGCCCTGACCTTTGAAAGCTCCTGAATGTTGGTGGCAGTTTGGCTGTGCTGTTCCATATGGGGCTGATGCTTGTAAGCTGAAAATGGTTCTTGCAACCAGTGCTTCCTACAGGTTACACTTCAGAAGTAAGACAGCTACAAATCACAATTAAGGGCAAGTGTACAGTTTTAAACATATAGAGTATAAATCACTTTAACAAAACCTTGACTTCTTGGCTTGATCTGTGTTTTAATATGCATTTGTTCTTTTGGTGCTCCTGTCCCTAGAATTCTGCAGAACTTAGTAATAACAAGGCAGTGAGTACTGTTCTTGGAGAAGACCAAGTAAGGGAACTGTTGGGCTCCAAAAGCCTCTTATGTAAGCAATGAAATCTGTATAGTGTCATTTTCTGTTTGGTTTTGCACAATTATGGAAATTACTCACTATTGCCAAAAAGCAGGAGTACTTAAATTTCCAGACTCCTGTTGTGTTACAGGGAGCGTTCTTTGTAATATTTAGCTTTCCCTGCCCCCCCCCTTTTTTTTTTTTTCCCCTCTTTTACAACATGGCTGCTTGGTACTGGCAGACTTCATCTCTTTGTGCAGCTTTTGGCTAGAAACCTTAATTGGAAATGGCCCCCTGGCAGATGTACAGTAGCTGGAAGCATTGCCTGAACTTACTGATGATGTTTGCTGTATTGCCTTTGCTGTTTCTGAATGACTGAAAATGCAAAACAATAACCTGAGACTCTTGTGTAGAGTTTTTAATAGCACTGCCAGTCCTTTATAATGCAAAGTTTTTTTATTAATTTCTATATGGAGTCTTTTCTACCACCTTCATTCTCATTTGTTCTTCCAGGATTTTATTCTAACCTGGAATACCTTTTCAAAGAGCATTTTTATCCCTTGGTGGGGTGGAGAGGGCCACCAAGTTCAGTTTGTGTTTCTCTTTGCCATCGTTATGGAGTTATCTGTGCTGATGACATGATTACTAGGATGAGGATAGAGTGCATTGAAATATATTGTAATCTGAGACATTGTTTTTCAAGAGGATTTGAAACTCATGGAAATGGAGGGTTTAAAACTTAAACCCAGAGAATATTTACTAAAGAGACCTTTTGATGCAATTGTCCAGTTTAATCTTTTTAAATTATTTTTAGGCTTTGTGCAAAAGTTGTAATACTTTCAACAGCTTAGTGGTTGCAGAATCAGATCCAAACCTGAAAGCTTTTGACAGCTTGTTTTATCCAAATTACTGATACTTCTTTTAATAAGAGGATTTACAGTACTTTTTCATACCACATATGTGTATTGTGTAGCCCCAGCAGCAGTGCAGCTCAGTTATTTTAAAATACACAATTACACCCCTTCATTCCTGCTACAAAGGCTAGGTTAGCCTTTCTTGCAGTAATGGTTGCTCAGTGGCTGGGGCAGCTGTAGAAGTAGGATTGAATTGCAGCTTTAGGGTTTTTGGTCACTTGGCCTTTGAATTCAGGGATGTGTTATACGACAGGGGAGTTCATCATCTTTGTCAGTGTGTAATGGAAACTGGGAACCTGAAGCGGAGGATCACTTTCTGAGCAGTCTTCCCTGAGCAACTGTCATCTCTTCAGCTGTGACTGGCATTTCAGTATTATGGTGGAAGGCTACAGTATAGAAGAGAGAACCACTAAGCCTTGGAAATAAGCTAGCCTATGCCATATGCTAGTGCTTTAGCCTGTTGTGTTTAGTAAACCACGCTGAGATAGGTGCCAGTCTTGCTGTTTGATTTATGCCTCTACGAGAATACTAAGTCATCCTTCTTCAGCATCCCTTGAAATGGGGACAGTCCAGCAGAGCAAGATCATAACCCGGTCTCCTGTGTTACCTCAAGCAGCAGTGTTGAAAACAGCGTGATCCTTGTTAACCTCAAGGGACAACAATGGTGGTTGTAGTGCAGTTTGTAACCCCTGGTAATTAGGGCACTTCTAGTGCAGTAGCTTTTCCTCTCTCTTCCTGCAATGGATTACTTGCTGTAGTATTTCTGCTGAGCACAGAGCTCGCTTACTTTAGTGTAGGAGTAGAAGGCTGGCAAATCCTTGTCAAATGAGTTTGTAAGTGAAACAATTTCTGAGGTTAATATTTTTGAGTGTTTGTTCTTGTAGCTGTTACTTGTAGCTACAGCACAATTGCTCTTCAAATGCGACTGTGCCAGCAATGAACGGTTTCTCTGCATGCTCTGGAGACTCTTGGTCTTGTTTTCTTGCCCAAATGATTCTTCAGGGATGCATCTATAGTGCAAACTTCCCACGTAATTGTCAGTCAATGTACAACTGTTTGTTTCACTGATTCATGAGCGTGGTCAAATGATGTGTGTGGGGAAGTGCTATTTGATGGGTGTACATCAGAAATTTTTCCAAAGCTTGAAGTCCACCTTTCAGTTTTCTAAAATCCGTTGAATTGTCTTTCAATCCTCTTCCTGGAAATAAGCTGTGAATTTGAGGAGAGGGATAAAACAATCTTGAGTTTTATCAGCTGTGTGGCACTCTTAACTCTGCTGATGAGAAGTCCTGCTGCCCATGGAACACAGCAGTATGATGGGTTTTGCTGCATAATCTGTCTGGCCAGCTGTATTCTAATCTTTTAGGGGGGGGCCTGGCGGGGGAAGAGACTAGCTTTAAGGCAACACTGTTTTCAATAGATAGCTTTGAAAATAGGATTGAAGGACAATTTAGTATGTCTGTGCTCTTAACACAGCTCTGAAGCTGGTAAGTATTGAAGGATTTCATGCCATAATAAGGGTATTTTGGCCTGACCACTGAATGTCAGTATGGCATCTCATTTCAGAAGGCAAAAATCGTGTGGTCTGTTCAAGTACCTTTACTGTCTGTTTCCTAATTAATGAAACTATCTTTTGGCCTGTCTGCGTATATACCCCTACAGTTCCCTTTTACCTTAGAAGGTAGTGAGGCTTCTGGAGCTGTGGCGATCTAGCTACTTCAGGAAAGTAGGTCACTTGCATCTTGGGGAGTTCCCTGCCTCAGAAGTCCAAAATAGATGGAAGAAAAGGTCAAAACAGAGTTCACAGTTGTGAGCTGTGTAGGGCCCAAGATTAGGGCTTTTCCCTTTTTTTCCTAGGTAGATAGGTCATATAAAACAAGAAAACTCTGATTCAGAGAAAAGACATCTGGCCACGAACACTGAACACTTGCCAATTACAAGGTCCATGCAACTGTAGAAGGCTTGAAAACCCATCAGTCTGCTCTACAGCTCTGAGCTGGCTGGTGTGTGTGGCAGCCGTGGCCTGGAGTGGCCAGGGCAGGCGCTTCATGCCGTGAGGCTGTGCCTCCTGTGAATACTCTGAGTGGGGGTGCACTGCTTTCAAACTGTTGTTGACCTCCATCTGCAAGTGGTCCATGTTGTACTTTTTCTATGAAAGTTGTGGTATCATAGATGCTAATGTCTTACTTAACTCTTTGTTTTCTGCACCTCATTGCTTTGTTCTTTATAAGATCTTTTGTTTTCTGCCGCTCTGTCACTGCGTTTCTGCTGCCCCTCCCTCTAGCTGGGTTTGTCAAGTCGCCCATGTCAGAAACTAAACTCACGGGGGACGCCTTTGAACTGTACTGTGATGTGGTTGGGAACCCCACTCCAGAGATCCAGTGGTGGTATGCTGAAGTCAACCGGGCTGAGTCTTTCAAACAGCTGTGGGATGGCGCTCGGAAGCGCCGTGTCACCATTAACACTGCCTACGGGGCGAATGGGGTGAGTGTGCTGAGAATAACCCGCCTTACCTTGGAAGACTCTGGGACTTACGAGTGCAGGGCCAGCAACGATCCCAGGAGGAATGACTTGAGGCAAAATCCCTCCATAACGTGGATTCGAGCCCAGGCTACTATAAGCGTCCTTCAGAGTGAGTCCGGCACCCTACAGTAGTGGCACTGTAGTATCTAGAGACAGTCTAGTGACCCTTACCCTCCCATTACCCTGATAAAACCCTCTGCTACCTTGTCCTGTTGTTTTGAACCCAAGACTGCTCCTCTACCTGTAGTGCTGATGTTGTCTGCCATCTGTGTCTCTTCTCCTTAGGATCAAAGGACTCGGGGAAAATCTATGGATCTGTTTTATAGCTTCCGTTTGAAAACAAGCCCTGTGTTGAATTTGTTTATCCCCTACTCCTTTTAAGTTTTGTAGTAGGTTTCCAGCCACCATAATGCTGGCTTCTCCACGAGTGCCTTTATATTTGTTTTTCTGTTCTTCCCAGGTCTAACTGTTTTATTTTTATTTCTTCTGTTTCCTTGGAATTTCTCTGAATGCCTTCTCACGTGGTTTTGGTTGCATATATGCTTCTGTTCAAATCCTTCCCTTTTAGTTATGTGTGATGTTTAATGTTTGGATTTTTCCATGAAGTTGTGGTGTTTCTTTTCCTTTCTGAGCAGCAGCATGTTTCTAATGAGTTCTCTGATGCAGCAGCACTGAACTGATGCAGCTATTCTTAATCCAGCCTATGAAAGGGGGGGGGGGGGAGAATATAATTTGTTGAACTAATAACTTTAATAACTTTAGCTAGATGACTTTCATCTGAGAATGTAACTTTTGGCAGCAGAAAAGCTTTCAAAAGCAGAGAATGTGGTTGACCCAGAATTGCTTTTTGTTCTTTATTTTGTTACAAGACTTTTCTGCATTCAGCTTGCTTTTAAAGTGGTCCCAGACCAATTTGGAAATCCGCATTGTCAGAGAGTAGAGAAGAATCCTGTTTCGTTTTGTGTAAGATGCAAAACTTCTGCATTTGCTAACAAGGTGAAGCAAATGTCTAAGGAGTTATAGGTAGAGTCAATTAAATTTGCAACATGAGCCTGCTGCATGGAGGTACAGGAGATCTTGCTTTCTCAATGATTTTTTTCAATGTCCTAAGGTGGCAAAGAGTAGAGCATAGGTGTTGTTTTGCTACTGTACTCTGTGCATAAATAAACCCTTTATGTACCACTTAGAGCTTTGTCTGGGTACAAAAATGTCAAACTCTGTAATTACGTCTCAGTTATGTTTTTGGATACATTAAAACCAATCAGCCAAAAAAAAAAAAAACCCACAACCAAAAAACAAACAGAAAAAAACCACAAAAAAACCCCAAACCCAAACAAAACAAACCACCCCAAACTCCCTAAAGCTTGATGCTGCAGTTGTCACTGCTGGATCAGAGACCTTCCCCTGGAAAATGGAAACAACATTGATATGTGTGAAGAAACAGATAGTGAATCCAATGAGCAGACTGACTTGAAAACTTAAGTGCCATTGGGTGGTTCAGCTCAAACCTGCTCAGCTTTCAGTCCTAATGCTTGATTCTTCCTTTGTCCTTTGAGGTCCCAGAGAACTCAGATGCATAGATTGCTTGCATGACCTACAACAGCAAGAGCTGGGTAACTTCAGGAAATTACACTGCCTTCAGACAAAGCAAAAGAAAAAAAAAAAAGGTCTTCTAGGAAGTAATGTCTTCTGGAAATCCCCTCTACCCCTGTTAAGACATTTAGGCACCTTTCTTTGTGTCCAGTCAGTTTTAGTAACCTACTGAGGGAGAAAATCCTTTTCATATAAAAAGTCACCATTTGGGAACGAGTTACTGTGAAGATGTCTTCGTATGGAAAGTGGATTTTTCCCCTCTCAGGGCATTGATATTAACCTGCTCTGGGGTCTGAAGTTTAACCTTTTGTCTTCCTCCTCAGTTAACATTGTCTTGTTGCATCTCGTGCTACTAACTCTGAAGTGTGTATCGTGACTTCATTGCTAAGTGCCTTGTGCTTGGGATAATGCTTCTGCTTCAGTGTTTTACTTGTTGGGGGGGGAAATGTTGAACCAGATACTTTAATGCCTTCACTCTGTAATATTGTGTATGTTAAGAGATCTGACCAGCTACTGCTTGGGAGACAGACCACTTGGACATCAAACTCCTGCGTGACCGTGCTGGACGTGGAGATAAGGGGGGGACGCAGGTTTCCAAGCTGTCCCTGGAAGGTGGACACCATCTTATCTGAAGCTGCCCAAAATGCCTCAGCTGCTGTATTGTGTGTGTGAACACAATTTGTCTTTGGAATGGGGATTTTCTGACTAAACAGTGTTGGAGTTTCCAGCTAATGCTGGCCATTTTGCTGCTGGGTTTATTTGATCACTGAAAGGGAACATCAAACATACCAAAAAAGCACAACCTCTTTTCACTGCCCTTTAAATCACAGCTTGTCTTCAATACCAGAACTGAAGTGTAGAGAGGTCAAGTGCAACTTGACTTTTAAGTTAGTACCCAAGAACTAGCATCTGGCTTCTATCTCATTCCTAATTTGGAAAAAGAATTTCACTTATTGATGGTTGGGGATTTGATTGTTTTTTAACTCTAAAACCTTGATCTTGCATAAAATGGGCAATTTAAGTGATGTATAAAAAGAGACTGTTCAGCATCTTGCTCTTTTAAGTGGATATCCTTCTTTGGATGTCACTGTCCTGGTAGTATTCCATTTGCAGTGTGTCTTCTAGAATTAAATCAGGCTAGGACTGCCAAATCACTTTTTGAAAATATAAACAAATTAAAGAAACATAAGTGTAGTTAAAAGATGTAAATGAGACTGCAACTGCCTTTAATTTTCTTAACCTAAAACTCAAAAAGTTGCAAGTCAGACACAAAAGGCCCCAGCAAACTTTGCCCCAGGCGAAACGAGCTCGAGACAACTGTAAGTATTTTCTGGACATCACACCTTAGCAGAGGGGTAGTTAAGAAGAGGTGTCAGTTAGCAGGAATAGTCATTTGGAGCTTCAGGCAGTTTTTTTCTATATGTTTTGGTTCATCAGTGTTAGAAGCTGAAGAGTCCATTATCAAAAGAATCTGAAAGCCATAAGATTACCACTGTCAAAACCCTTCTGGATTAAGTCTTTGACTTTACAGTTTTTGTAGGGACTAGATTAAATTTTTTTGTGACTTTTTTCCTGTTGCTAGCATTTGTATAATGCTTTCTGATGGCCACACTTATGCTTTCCGTTTCTAGGACTGCTGCAGGCTGATCACCACTTTAGGTTGTGTCTCAGCACAGCACAGACAGCATTAGCATCTGTTAGAATGGCCCTTGCTAGATGTGTTGCAGTCTCTGTTAGAGTGGCCTGAAGCCTGTCTTGCCAACATCCTCCTCCTAAAAGGGAAACACTGCGTTTATTTTTCAGGCTGCAGACTTGAAGACACTGCTTTTATCATCAAAGAAAATTATTAAAACAAAAACCAGTATGATCAGTGAATTCTAGCAAAATTTTATTTCTCTAACATGCGGACACTGAATTATTATTTCAAACATATTGTTAAAAATATTTCCAGAGCTCTGTTAGTATTTTTGTGAGAATGCACACAAGCTTTTTGTTGGGGATTGAAAAGCAGACAGAGCAGTCCAGTAATGGTATGGTTGTAATAAAACAAGTTTGTACCCTGTAGGACCCAGATAGATTCTTGCATGCATAAAATTCCCAGCATGGGAAAAATGAAGCAGAAACACAGTTGAAAATATGCGCTAATAGTGAAGTGTCTAAGAGAAGTGTCAAAAACCTTCTGTTACTACAGTACTTGCTAGTTTTTCTGCAGTCAAATGATACTCCTAGGTTTAAGTAGCTGAGAAAACAAACTGTAGACAGTCTACTGAGGAGAGGGGGAAAGGATATGCAAGACTGGAATGGCTCTGTTGAGTTATTATAGGTAGGTGTATTTTATCCCTGCCTTTCTGGGCAGTAAGTACCGTACTGTTGGATAGATGAATGTTTTATATGTTGAAAAATGCAGTGTTTCTGATGATATTGGTATTTTCCACTTCCCCTCGTTCTGTTTCATAATTTGTGTTCCAAGTGCTATGCAGATGAATATCCAAAAGACTGCATGACTGTGACTAAATTTATGTTCTAAATACTACAAGGCATAACAAAATTTACAGGGTTAAAAATTCTGTGCTGACTTGCAAAAACAATGAAGATGTCCGTTAGTGACTGACTTCCTCAGACTCCTGCCCTTTCCTGCTGACGAGAATGCAGAGGAGGCAGCCCTTGCATTCTGAGAGGTTGGTGCTGCAGGAGAGTGGCTGGTGAAATGAGCAGCTACTTCTTTGGAACTCATTTCACCCTTTAAAGTAAGGAGATACATCAAAGATAGAGGGCACACAGCAGCATTTACACAGTAAAGACTGCTCTAGTAGTGGTCTTTAGTTCACGCTGAAACTATAGCCAATGCTAAATCTAGATATTTTTGGAGGACAAACAGCAAGAATTCTTAAATTTCCTTTAAGCTCTGGCATCCTGTGTTTGGATGTTTTTGTTGGGTTGTTGGGTTTTTTTACAGAATACTTGAAGCCAGATGTGAGCCATGAGACCTTCAATAGAAAGGTCTTTTTACCAAGTTTGGGGAGAAACTTGTCTCTGAATATTCAAAGAATTTGTCAGCCTTATTTGACAGACAGTAATAGCTGTCTGCATGATCTTAAGAAACTGTGGTTATCAAATGTAAGGACAGTGCCCTCATACTAATCTTATCACTTCCGTAAGGCTTTTCCCTAAAAAATGTGAATTTAATGTTACCAGGTAAGATTATAATGTGAAATAGCCTGGGTTCAGTTCTAGTGCAAGCAGCAAAGCATGTAACTCTTGTGGTCGGTTTATGCAATGGGGCTCACATATTTATTTTTTTTCTTCATAAATGTTTATGTTTAAGGTTACTTCAGAAAACAAATAGTTTCTGACTCTTAACATGGTGTATATTCTCACTTTTTATTGCCAAGAGTTAAGGGCCACTTTCAGGTATTCTTAATCAGACTTGTGCCTTACTCACACTGGGTGTTTGCTTGAATTTCAGACACCAGGGAAGTTGTGCTATTTGAAATACCTTGTGTGCACAGAATATTTTCCTTACGTAGACATTAGTATTTTTGCAGGGGGAAGTCTGGAAATAATATTCAGAAGACTGTCTAACTTTTCTATACAGAAGATGAGTTTGTTTTAAACCTTGAAGTAGAGGAACAAAGTAATAGAACCAATAGAAAGAAGTCGCTTCTAAAGGACTAGCTGATCTCTTGTGTATAATAGTCACAGGATGTGTGTTTTCCCATGTTATGGCCAATAGTGTGTAAAAACTTATTAATAATCTTATGTAGAAATGTGTCGTGAGGTTAAATATTAAAATAAACAATCTAAAATATATAATTCTCTTTTTTCATATAGGAGTGCTGATCTGTAAGGTGTTGCCTTCACTAGTGGTCAGCTGTTTTATTGTGACTTTCTTGATGTCTCCCAAAGTAGTGCAGTGACATTCCTTGTGTAATCTTTTCCCTTCCTGATTCCCCTTTGAATTTTAAACTAGTGTGGCACAATTGGCAGTGAAGATTTGTTGCTATTTAATGTATCCTTTCTTTCAGAGCCCAGGATCAATGCCAGTGAGGATGTAGTGATTCATCTGTATGGTCCGGCTGTCACATTGCAGTGTAATCTCACCACAAGTCCCAGCCCCCTTTCTGCCAGTTACTGGGTGAAGAACGGAGAAGAGATCCCTGGCACTAGAAAATCTTCCAACACTACAGAATACAAGTAAGTCTCCTTGGGATAACCTTCACGTTACACTGGAGAATGGTAGACCTACAGCTTTGGAATAGGTGATGAGATGTCGGGACTCCAAGGTCCCTGGTCCAGCTTCACAGTGGTCACACAGATTGGGTTGGTCTTCATTAAAGGCTCCACAAAAGGTACATCTGTGAACAGCATTAGAAGAAAGAGTCTGGAAAGACCATTGTCTACAGCTGTCCCAACTGGCTCACGTAAACATAATGTCAATAAAAACATACTGTAAACATCTCCTCTCAATCTAAACTTGTTTAGCTCTTCTCTAGAGTATACATGTGTGGACATAGGCACAGACATGCAGCCTAGTTTTCTTTTCCTCTGTGTTGTGCAGTCTCTATCCTATTTATGTCTGCATAAAGATGGATCTGCAGCTGTGCATCTTTGTTGTGCAGGGAAATGAAGCACATAAACCAGCCGATTTCAGCAGTGATTTAGTAATTTTCTGGCCTTGGGAGATAAAAAAAGTGTCTTCTCTGAGTTGTTACTGATGAGTTGTCAGACCACTACTATGAAACGATGCCAAATCTTGATTAAACCAGTACAGCTGTATCACTTGTGCTTCTTATTTGTCAGTACATCCAAGTTTTTCAGCATTAATCTCGTCCATGTGTGGATTCTCTGGGTTTGTCTTTACTTTCCATCTAAGGGTGTGAAGGACAACAGAGCATGTACAGCCACCTGTTCTGGTGCACTGTAGCTTGCATCAAGCAGAAATCTTTTGAGGGTTTCTGTGTTCCTGAAGTGAGGCTTTCTTGCCACGGAGTTGGTGAGAGCATGTGAAGCTTGCGCAGTGATGCCAACAACAATCTGTTTTGTATGTGTGATTTTTGTGTTATTTTCTTCCATTTTCTTTACTTGATGCCAGTGTGGATAGCAAATACAACTTTCTGTTCAGTGCTGAGCTAAGATGAAAGAATGGTTTAACCACTGGTGGTAACTTACTCTTTGGAGACACTAGACCACTTCTGACTCTCCTGCTCGGCTGTTACACCAGAAAGAGGTGCCTATGTCTGATCAAGGCCCGCTACATTATAGCACATCTGGTTTACTGTTCCTTGCTTGTCCACTAAAGCAAGGAAACATGCCTACACACTCAACTGGCTTCTTTCTGTGTCTAGCACAGTACTGTGGGCTCTTTACCGCACTGATGTTGCATACTGGCACAGGATTAAGAAATATTAATGAATTATTAATTAATTAAGAAAGGTTTTTGTTGCCTTAGCAAAGCATCGTTTCATCCACAGTATTATGGAAGTTGTGTTTGATGCTGATGTTCAAATTTTTCCTTTTGTTCTCTGCTTTAGCTCACTTTGCATTATCTGTTCCATTTTGCAGTTAAAAAAATAGTCTCATTTAGTTCCCAAATTACATCTTGTTACTTTCTCAGTACAATGTTTGACACTGGGTCTGAGTTTTAAAGGCTCTACTTTCTTATCTAGCAATTAACTTGATGAGCAGTCTTGTCCAAAAGCACCAGCTTGAGTGGTAAAAAAGGCGCTTTGCATCAAGGTTACCGAAAATTGCACATTATTATTTAAGAAGCCAGGTTTTGAGGCTGACTTGTCTATAATCTCTTCCAAGCTGCGGTGGATTTTTCCTTCCAAATTCCTCTGTAAAGGAAGAATTAAACTTGGCTTCAGTTTTAACTTCCTGGAGAAGAAGGAAGTAAGGTGGGCAGACTGTAAGACAGGCTCTCTATTCCCAGAGAATGAAGGGGCTGCTAGAGCATGCCGCAGTCTCGGGGACAGCTTGAGAAATAGTAGATTTGCATTTGCAAAGTAGATCTTGAATTCCTGATCATTTTTAAGCTGCTTTGCTGCATGTTGTGGTTTCAGGCTTTCTGTGGCATTTTTTTGTTGCATATGATCACACTGCATTTGATCGGTTTGTTAACGTCTAGTTTGATTTGATCACTTGTGAACATGGAAATACCAGATTTTGTCAGTGAGGATCCATGCAAGTAGTGGCAACATAGTTGTGGTTAACAAGAGGATGTTTCACTCAAGCACTTTTTAAATACTTTGTTAATCTTTTGTGTTCTATTTATTTTCCTTAAAAAAGCTTTAGGTTCTTGGTTTTTCAGTTATTAACATGTGTTGGTCTGCTATAAAATAGTTAGAATGTGAAGTTCAGCATTGTTTGCTATACAGAAAGCTTCAGAATTTATAGGTTAAACTACTCCTTAAAAATCCTGCTTTATACAACATTAGAAACTGAATACATCTTTCCTCATTCTTCATTCAAACTTGTTTTAGCTGCTCTTGCTGGAAGCCAGCTGAAATCAGAAAGCTCAGAGTTAAGTATAGCTTTTTAGTTCACCATTTTAATTAAAAATGGGCAAGAATTATTTGTAGTGTATTCTTTTACAGCAGAAGGTGCCGGGAAGTGGTTCTGGCCATCCTGTCCTGTCATTGTAGAGACCTGTCCCCTAGTCTACATTCATAGTTTGGAGGAAATAAGGAGTGACTTATTTGGCAATTCCTCATCAGTTAATTCAGAGTTGTGTAGAAGGTTGCTGAGCTAAACTGAAGAAAATAGTTGGTGGGTTTTTGTTTCTGTTTCTTTTTTTGTTTGGTTGGCTTTTTCTGCATCTGCTGAAAAGTCTACATGTACAAAAAGCTGGGCTTTTACTAAAGCCACAGGACTGGAGGAAGTTGTTGGCTGCACAAACTTGTTTCAGGTGCTTGTTTGTCTTTAAAACTTTGCAGCTGTATCAGTTTACACTTTTTTAATGATTTATGGTAATAATACTCTAGTACTGGCTGTTGTCAAGCAGTCTGTGTAGAACTGAAAGAATACAGTGTCTTACTTCCTCACCACCCTCCTGAAGCGTTGACTTAAGTGAATAAAAAAAGAAGTGGTCAAAGTATGATTCCTTCACTATTAAGGACCTAAATGCAATTACAGAAGGCCAGGTATTCTCTGCCTTCCCTCTCTATTGCAGAGTCGCAAGATAGCCTGGTGATGGGAGCAGTTGGCTGGGGTTGTCTCACTGCAGCTCTGTAGAGTGCACCTTTGCCAGCGGTGTCGGCAGGCATTAATGTTCAGCGTTGCTGCGCACTTCCTAAGGCTGCTTCGCCTGCCTACAGTTTAAATGGCAATTATGCCTTTGATGCTTGATGATTCTTAAGTAGTTGTTCTTTCTGTCATTATGATAATCTGTAATTCTAACTCCGTGAAAAGTGGGTACATTATTGCTTATCTGAAAGACTTATTAACTTTATAACTAACTTCAGACTTTCACTGGTCGACTCCGGAAAGAAGTGCTGTAAACACAGTGAAGACTTGGGTCAAAGTATTGTGTTAAACTGAGTGGCTTTTTCCATGTGTCTAAGCAGTTTCCATGCTTCATTCTTCTTCTTTTTTTTTTTTTTTTAAAAATTAATAATTATATTACTATATATATAATAATTAAATAAATAAATCATATAAATAAATAAAATATAAGTGAAATAAATCAATTTAATAATTAATTAAATTATTTTATTACAGTGCTCTTCTGCACAGTTTCTGTTCATCTGCAAGCTATTTACTTAATGTGTTTT
Organism: Falco cherrug; assembly: GCF_023634085.1. Classification (NCBI taxonomy): domain Eukaryota; kingdom Metazoa; phylum Chordata; class Aves; order Falconiformes; family Falconidae; genus Falco; species Falco cherrug. Next base: position 1,751,171 of record NC_073703.1, on the reverse strand, counting down.
TAAAAAATAGTAATAATGAAGAAAGCTAAGAAGCCTTTCAGTAAAGGGAGGGAGGGATGAGTAGTACTCTGCCTTATTCTGTGCTGTATGGAGATGTGAATTCTGCGTCACATCATTGTATGCTTCTCTAGTCTAAGATGTCTTTTGTAGGTAAATATTTGAAGAACATACGCACAGAGCTTTTTAAGTCATTTGTATCCAAAAGCTTTTTGAAGGACAGCAAAAGCTGGTGAACTTGAAGGTAGCACCATCTTGAGTGTAAAGTTATCTTGGGCAGTTTTTTCCTGGCTTTTTGTTTGGTTGTTGGGGGTGAGGTTTTTTAGTATTTCTTGTTTGTTTTTATTTTGCATTTGTTGCAGCTCTGATTTTCTTCTGGCTGGTTTGCACCTGTTTTCCCCTCTACTAGTTGTTATTGCGTTAGTCTTTCCTAATTTCAAGTGGCAGCAGATTCCTGTGTGGTGTCTTCATGAGTTGACCAGCTTTTGCAGTTTTTCCACTTGCAGCTTGAATCAAAGCCATTAATGGACCAGTCTCATATCTCGTAAGAGAAAAAGAAAACAGCTTATGAAATGACAGTGTAAGCCTTGATTGTGTCTGTTGCTTTCCAATTGGCCATGCTATGATTTTTTTAATGCAGATAGTACATACAAATCCAGTTTCTCCCTCAGTGGGAGGTGGTATCTGCCTAATAGCCTAGCAACTGGAGCGTGACTCACATCAAACTAACTGTAGTGCATAATTAACAGGTATTGGGCTCCTTCTTTGCTTTTAAACTAAATGCAGTGTCTCTAGCTAAATTGATACTGACTTTCCAGACTAGAGCTCACCCTTTTTCTAGGCGTACAACATCTCTTATTTCAAGTAGGTATGTCTGTATAACATACCTTCAATTAACAAATGACAGCTGTGAAGTATGGGGGGTAGGGAAATAAATTCCTAGCCTGCTCATTTTTGGTTGCTAACACAGTACTTAACACGGCTCATGTGTTCTCTCCCTGTCTGCAGGATTTTGAAGCCCAGAGCAGAAGAGTCAGGGGAATACTTGTGCGTGTTTGTGTTTTCAAACTCTCCTATAGCCAACGCCACTATAGAAGTGAGAGGTACTCTTTTTTTGTTGTTGTTTTATTTCCTCTTCCTGAAAGTGTATGCTTCCACTGCCTCTGCCATCGTGCTCGGTGTCTGTACGAGAGAGCCAGCTCAGGAGGCCTCTTCTCATGATATATAATATGTGTCCAATCCTTGGTTATAATTTCAAGGGAAAGTCTTGCACACAGTCGTAGGGGAAAGATCTCACAGATAAAAGATTATGACCATTGCATTTGTGGTCCACACAAGAGGTACTAAAACACCTTCTAGCACACTTCTGCACTCCTTTGGTAAATCTGGCTATCACAAGAGACCATACCTGTCCAGCAGGATAAAGATTGCTGTAGAATGTGTTTGTGCTTATGCAAAGACAGCTGCTGGTTCCTCCATCTTTCACCGTAAATGAAGCCATCTGAATGTATTCAATGTACTTTGTTGTGAATAGGAAAAGAGTAAGAACCAGCATCTCTCGCGTGGTAGCTTGGAACTGTCTTTTTGTCTGCAGAGACTATTTCAGTTGCTGGGAAAGCCTGGGTTCTGGTTGGGACAGATGTCCTGTACCAGATTGGGGTTTTCCACTTTTGCGCACCATTTTTTTCTGTCTTGTGTATGTTAGTAGTCTTCTGACCTCTTTAGGACCCTAAAATAGTGGATAGAAACTGCAAAATGTGAAAGGTTTGCACCAAGCTTTATGGTAGTTCTTGAACAAAAGAATAGTGTTTCTGTTGGATGTACAACATAGAGGTGATGGTGTTTTATACAGTATTAAACTACTGCCACAATACAGTTGTTCGTTTGTTGAATAACTGTGGAAATTACTGGCCCACTGCTCTGCAGTAGCTGTGGTTTGTCCCTTATATGCTGTAGTAAGATGGAATTGATGCAATATGGCAGCTTTGTTGGTCAAAGGCAGATGAGTTTATAGAAAAAATGTGTTAAAAAGTCTTGCAAACAGCCTATGTGCATCTGGGACTATACTGATGCTGGTTTTATGAAGGTGTACTGTAAACTTGTTTGAAATCTACGTTAGCATTACTTACCATCTTCCTTACACATTCAGCTTAAATATGGAGCTTCCTCTACTGCTGTTTGAAAATAGCAAATGGGAAGGAGGAAGCTTCACACTATCTCTTAGCACCCCTGTGCCAGTGATGCAGCCTGTCCTGATCTATATTGTGATCATTGCTGTTTAAATTGGGTATCACAGATCTGTAGCAAAAGCTGACAGCTGACCTCTTTCCTGGGAACTTCTGGTGCCCCACTGCATGGTCAGGTTCCTGAATCTGAAGTGAGGAAGTGGGGGTAATTCGGCAGTCTGTGTGAAATGACAAATGCAACAGTATTATTCTGAATGCCATCTTTCCTCTCTAGAGAACAGCGCTTTTTGAACCATACAGTTTCCTGGGGAAGAGAAATATTGCCATATACATAAGCATTCTGACAGATTGCTGTACCAAGAAAAGCTTGCTGATTTTCTGTATCGATTTTAAAAGGTTTTTTCCCATGATTTTGCATAAAACAACCTATCAAAATATACCTAGTGTTTAACCAGATCTGGCACAGAAGCTATCTGTGCAAGGGAAGAAGGAAATTAAAATATGTGCGCGTGCAAGTGCACCCCAATTTCCTGTTGGCCCAGCTAAGAGGTGTATGGCATGTGAACACGTGAGAAATGGACTTACTGATTAAAAATCTTGACTGAATCTCTAAAAGTAATTATTGCCTTGCTTATAGCAAGTTGAGTTCAAACTTACATTGTACTTCTGGTCACCATGTCTTCTGGGTGTTGAAGGTATATTGGTGTAGGGTCGGGGTTTTTTTCTTTTTGGGGGGGCTTTTTTTGCATTCTGCTCTTACACTGTAGCTACTAAATCTTCTAATATCTCAATTAACAACTTATAGTCCTTTCTGCCTTCTCTAGGTTGCTTTGGGTGACAAACCACTTTTAGAGACAGGAAGTTTAACTTTGGTAATAGATGAAGACCTTTTAAAGCTTTGTATACATCTCTGCTGTCTGCTGCCAGACAGGGACACTGAGAGAACTTGGCAGAGAGGTTTCCAGGGGCATAGGATTTAACGCTGTAGAAAGAAAGAATCATATCTGAAGTATTGGCACAAAAGGTAGAGGGAAAATAATAACTAACAACTTTTCACAGGTAATTTATACATAAATACAAATGAATAGTCATCAGTTAGAAGCTAATGACTCCAGCACCACTCCTGGGAGGTATTACACCTGCAGCTTGCTCTGCAGTCGCAATCTGGGACTCAGTAACTATTCACCTGCTCCTCCATAAAGCATTGCAAGAGTGGCTGATGTGCCTCAAATTCCTCCTTGGCAGAAAGAAGTACCAGGGCTTGTCTGGGGTGGGAAGTACTTTGTCAAGTCATCTGCAAAGCAAATTGGAATGCATGTGTACTTTTAAACTGAAAAGATGCTTTCCTATTGAACTCCTGATATTTGGAAACTTTAGTAGTAATAAATTTGGGCTGCATTTAAAAGCACAAGTTGGAGAACTTTGCAGTCTTTTTGCAGTCCTAGTATTGTACATGAATTCATTCCGATCAGAGAGTACTCATTTAGTCACTGCTCCTGGAAGAGCCATACAGCTGAACTTGTATCGCACATGCTTTCTTGGATGTAAATGTCTCTGAATAATATCCATGCTAGTGGCAAAGAATATATGGGCTTTTTTTTTTTTTTTTTTTTTTTTACTTTGCTAGGGAAGGCATTCTCTGAGACTCCTGCAGTTTGGTGTAAATATTCTACATATTCTGCCAAAGAATTCTTGAAGCAAACAGATTTTTGATACTGCTTCACGTGTGGAGATGTTTCCTAGTTGTTAATCAAGGCATATGTGATGGCATTGATGCATGAATCTTGTTTGACCTTGCAGCTGCCATAATTTAATGCTTACCTGCTTGTGAGGCCTGTCGCAGTATTTGTGGTTAAGCAATTGTACATAGATTTAATGGCTTAATTGTGAATTGTAATTATACTGCAGTTTTTAACTGCTGATGCACATAGAAATGATGGTTTTGAATATGAAAGTGCTTGTAGACCAAAATAGTGACTTTCTGACAACTTGTGAACAGCTTTAACAAATGCCTCGCAGCAGATGTAATCCAGGATATACCAGTGCCATTTGCCTTTTATGTAATGTTGCCTGTTTTCTTCCTGAATCTCTACATGTGCTGCGTAAGAAGCTTAAAAATTCAGAAACATGAGCTTCGCGTTAGAATTGCTAGGTGTGCTTGCATATTGAAAGCAGATTTTCTTGGTAAAAAAAAAATGACTAGGGCAGTGGTAGTATGAAAATACTGGGGTTTAGTGTCGTTCTCTTGGAGTTCCCAGGAATGGCTTAAGTCTGCTTCCCTCAGACAGTCCGGCTGTCGGATAAAGTGTCTGGTGGAGACTGAGTATTCTTGCTCAAGTTCTGAGAGCTGTTAGGGCATTGTGTGAGTGCAGATCTAAGCCTGAAATAACAGGCTGGGTAAATACAAGTATTAGGAGGATTCTGCCTTGAGGGAGGGATCTTTTTCCCACCCTTTGTTTTTGCAGTGAAGTCAGCTGGCTGAGAGCGTTGCAGGTGACCAGGACATGATGTATGACGTGGCTATTTTCAGCAGGAACAGTGGTGATGATCCTGCCAGGCACTAGCCAGGATGCAGCGTGTGCTATCTACCAAAAAAGTATGCTTTTTTTAATTGTTTTGTTGCCACATGGTGGAAATACCTGCAGTGCTTTTGCAGTGTTGTGATGCGAGAGCTCTGAAAACTTGAAGATTAAAAGAAAGCAGAAAAAGCCCAAAATACAACTGTGAAGACTTCTGCCTCTGCAATCTTTTTGCTCTTATCAGGATCTTGGGAGAAGGAGGATGAAACAAGTTTGTCTTTCTATCTTCTGATACTCCAAACCATTGTCCAGTGCAGAGCAGCTGCAGTGAAAACCAGATGGCGAGGAACATGCTTCCAGTTCCCTCTGCTGCCCAGATACCAATGCATGTAGCATGGCTGATGGGGGAGTGCATCTGTTCTCTTTCCTTTCAAGGCTCCCTTCTTTCTGTGCACCTGTACAGGTAGTTTTTTTTTAATGCCTCTTCCTATAAGGCCTTTCTGCCATTATCTCATCGAGGGGATTCTTCTGAATTCCTTCCTCATCCCTCACTCATTTTGCACTTTTCTCTTCTTATCCTCCCCAGTTGCTATAGATTTCCCAATAGCAAGTGCTCAGACCAGTTCTGTTGGCTGCTTCCGAGAGACATAGAACTTACCACTTTTGAAAAATCCTTTTGTTATACCCCCTAATTTGAGCTGAGCTAGGGACTTTTTGTTTCGCATGCCATACCTGCACTCAGAATGTTATTCTTCCACTTTTACTCTGGCTCCAGGCCAAGCAGCATGCTGGAAAAGGAGTGGTTATTTCAGCAGCCTTGGAAGATCTTGGTTTCTTGACTCCTGGCTGTCTTAAACCTCTACTACGGTTTCACAGTGCTGTACCAGAAATTAATTAGGAAGTTGGGCATTCTCTTAGCACAACTGTATTTTGGAATGATCCTAAGCATTACACCGAAAATGCATGTCACGTTCTCCCTTCTCACAGTACCCAAATGGTGTCTTAACTCTCTGCTCAGGCTATAGAGGTAGACATGGATTAGAATTATAATGCAGAAAAATAAATCTCGCAGAGCCATTTTACTAGGTCACCCATAAGACATAATAGTTTTTACATGCAAGAATATTTTTAGGTGCTTTTGCCCTTGCTTTAATTTTGTCTGTTAATGGGAAAACTTGAAGGGGTTTTGTTAACTGGGACATGGTTTGGAAGTATTATGCATTATTAGTTTTCCTCTCCTCTTTAGCAATGCTAGTAAAATACCTTGAAAATACCTGGAGGAAGGGCTGAATATCTCCTTTTTATCAAGAAATGACATTGTGTGCCCTGTAACATGAAAAAAACCCCACCCTCTTTTCAGAGCTGTATTAAAAGCATACCATTCAGAAAGCTGCTACACAGTATATTTTGTGCTTATTGGGCGCTTGAAGTGTGGAGGTCCAGTGTTTACTCTGGCACAAACCCTCTTTCTGATGTGATTTAGTGTAAAACTATCAAAACAACGTTGCTTTTCAGAAGTCAAAAATGGCCTAATTCTGTATTTATTCTGATATTTTTTTAGCAATTAATGTAAACCAGCCCTACCTCTTTTTGTTCTTCCATGTGCTGTTTCAAACCAACCTTCAGTGTTTAGTTTTCCTGTTTCACAATGTAAGAATAAAAAAAATTTTGCTTTCTTTTATCAGGGGCAATATCTTGGTTTCGTTGATGTAGGAGTTGACGTAGCATGTTGTATCCACGTCTCCACAGCCAACTGTATCTGAATGGAGATGTGGATTCTGCTGCTTAAAAGGTGAAGTGAAATCCTAAATCTTTTCTGAACAAAACCTATTTCGATTTGGTGCTTTATCTGTTACTGGCACTAGAGCAGAATGGTGTAAGAAAAATCTCGACTTGAAATGCTTCACAGGAAAACGTATCTCTTGGCTACATCTGTGACTGGGGTCAGTTGCAGCGGTATTTTATATTTTGTGTAGCAGAATACAATTTGCCAAACAGTTTGGTTGAATAAGTGTACTGGATTAATGTCTCAGCTGTATCTTGAAAAAGACTAGCATCATGCCTTGAAATATTAATATTCCATGTAGCGCTCCCCTCAGACTGCATACAAAAATAGCCCCTGCCCTAGCAGAGCTGGAAATGGCTGCTGCAGAGCCGTGCCCAGCAAGGGAAGAGAAGAATGTATTCTTGGCACTTATGCTCTCATTGGGATAACCTGGCAAAATGTCCTCCTCTTAAAGAAATATAATTATCACTTGGCTGTAGGAGAACACTAGGTCACCCTGCGGTAGAAGGTAAGGTGTCCTAGAAAGCTTTCCTTCTTTCTTTCTTAGCAACCTTACAGGAAAAAGTGGGGCAGCTGCAGTGCTGACTTTTACTGTACCCTTTTCCCTGCAAGGCTCTGCTTTGCCTCACTGTCTGCTGGTAGATGGCAGTGAAAAACGGAGTGCTGACAGATGGAGACTGTGTGGGGCTTCAACTTTAAGCTGTTGGATCCTATTTCTTCTTTTCCTAATGGGGGTAGTTTGTAATCGCTTTTGACAGCCCCTCGGTGCCAGTTTGGAACTGTCGCCTTGCCACCTTAAATCTTTCTCTTGTGCTTTGCTTCTGCTGGCCTTTCGTTTTCATTACGTTGGATGAGATCTCTGCATATCATCCTCAACTAAGCAAAAACCGCAGGGAAGTCGCTGCGCTTACGTAGTTCCTGCGTAAGAGAACTTTCCAAGCCTAGCAAGGAAGAGATGATGCCTTTCAGTCGATCACAAGATGAAATTCACTTCTTGTTGGAACACCATCTTTAGGAATAAATGTTTTTATTCCTCTTTGAAGCTGCAGACGATGGTTTGAAAGGACGATGCAGGTGCACATTGGTGCTTAGTATCCTGAAGATGTAACGCAGCATGCTCAACTGTAAAGCTGATATATTTTCTGCTTGGAGACCTTCAGCTTGAAAACTTAATTTCCTCCAAGTATTATTGCCCCCTGTAGAAATAGGTAATGTGATCACTTAGCAAATATGGATTGTTCTTGCTTCAGTTTATATATAAACAGTTCATATATTGTTTCCAGCTTGCTTCAGTTTCTATAGCTGGCAGCTTCTTTTTGCACAAGACCAGAGAATTGTTAGGATTTGGTGTCTTCGTTCAGTTCATGTCTTGTGTTTCTCAAAGTGTTTTCGTGTTTGATGTGTGAAGATACATTTGAAGTGTCAGTTTTCTTAAAGATAAATAAAATGCCTAGCGCCTTGTTCTTACATATCATGGTTATGGTTAGCATCATCTTGCAATTAGTTGGCATTAGTCTAGCTTCATCTGTCGGTCCTGCTGTATGATCATGTATATTCAGTGTCATTAGCAAAGCCGTTATTTGCCTGTGTGGATACTTACAGACTCTGTTCATGTACTTCCTTCACCACCTTCCTTACAGGATGATACAACCATAGTATTTTTCTTAAGTAACAAGCTCTTTTTCAGCTCCCTACTGAAAAGATGTTTACTTAAATATCGCTGGGGGGTGGGGAAGAGAACTTTTAACATTAAAATTATTATAAAATGACATAACTTCCTTAAGGGATCTACCAGAAGTCCTGGATTTAGTTTTAATTTCTGGTGGGCAGTTATCTCTGCTAAGAAGCTGGCCTCTGTGTCCTCTGCAGCAGCATCCACTGTGGAGGATCTGTTCAGCCTGTCAATGCATGCTGACAGCTCTGGCTGCTCCTGAATAGGAGCAAATCAGGTGTTTAAAAATGCAGCTGAGTGTAATAATTCTGTAAGTGGTAAGTGCGTGTTTCTTTACATGTCAAATGATCAGAACTTCTGCAGAACTCACACGTGTTGGAAATCCTGTTTGAATGTACACAGGCATTTTGAGAAAAGCCTAGGTTGGTCAGCATCTCCTGATGGTGGTTTTTTGGGTGAATATGCACATACTAAGGAACGCTGTAGCTTAGGTATTCTTACAGCCATGATTTTTCTGTTGTTCAGAAGCTTATTTTAATTCTGCCTCTAACAACATTGTCAATCGGCTGCATTACTGTCCAAAAAGAATCTTGCAGGAATAAAGCATGGGGTGCCTTCTGCATCTGAAAAGCCCTTGCCTTTGAAATATGATAATTCCTTTAGCTTTTAAACTTGCTGAACATTTTCCCAGAGTTGTGATGTAATTTTTGGGAAGAGCAGTTTCAGCTGATGCTGTCTGGGTGCACAAGATGTTTTGCTTGGTCTTAGCTGCAGCTGATCAGAACTGTGAAATCTGCTTAACTCCTTTAGCTTGCAGCTGCAAGATGAGCTGCCAAAACCCCCTACCTGCTTGTAGGGGTTGCGAGTGGTAAAGGGAACTCTCCTTGAATAGGCCCTTGTAATAAATTCCAGTGTCTGGGGAGCCTTTTCCTGGAGCGCTCTGGCTGGACTTTGGCTGGATTAACAGGTCAGTATCCTGCGATCACACAGCAGGCCACGTGTGGCATAATTAGCAAGCTAGAAAGCGAATGGGCTTTAAAGGTGGTCACTACAGCACCAAAGCCATCTGCTTAAGCGAAGGTTCAGCTCAGGCAGTCCATTGATCCATCGTAATCTCTCGTGAGGTATTAGGCTGCAAGGGGCTGCTGTGACAAACAGCAGTGACGTTATTTATAGATGAATCAATTACAGAAGACCCTCTGCTGGTATTCAGGGCTGTGTTTTCCTTGCAGTTGCCCAGCTTCACCTGTAACCCTCCTTAAAATATATATATTTGTATATAGGCTAAACAAAATGATTCTGTGTTGGAGGGATTTTGCCTTCTGATTGCAGATACCCAGGAGTGGTGTCACTGAGGCGTAACAATCGGAGAGCGTTCACAAGTCACAGCATGTCTGTGGACCGAATCTAAAATCTTGCTGCAGGGAAGGATACCTTGATTCATCTTTCAGAAATTCATGTTAAGGCAATATCAGTTTGGCATCCTGGTGCGATGGGCAGGCTGTAACCAGAATCTCTGACAGCTCTGTTTCAAAGCTGAAAAGGTACTGCAGAGCTGCAGGGACCTCCTGAGCAGTGGGGACGGGGACGTCAATGTTTCTCGGCTTCCTGCACTAGGGAACAGCTGGGCCGTCAAAATTTTGTAGGGTTTTGGTACATAAATCAAGTTCGATGTTGAGATTCCTCCCTTGTCCGTCAATTTGTCTGGCAAATCAAGTCTGAATGACATTCTTGCGGTTGAGATGCTGTTTGGAGAGACATGGGAATCACAATTTTTCTTCTGTAAGATCGACTCAGTGTGGGAAAGGAACAGCTTCCAGGGAACTTGTGGCTTATTTTCTATTCACATTCTCAGCGCTTGAAATACCTCTCTTTAAAGAGCAGCTTGTGAACACAGGTTTTTTTCTTTTGTTTTGTAGCTACTCCTGACATCACTGGCCACAAGCGAAGTGAAAATAAAAATGAGGGGCAGGAGGCCCTTATGTACTGCAAGTCCGTGGGCTTCCCGCATCCCGAGTGGGTGTGGCGCAAGAAGGTCAACGGAGTATTTGAGGTAAGAAACCTGGGGAGTCAGGTATGTATTAACCTGCCAAACCCACAGGAAGGAAGGAAACGAGCACCTTGGGTTTAGGGATATATTCTTTAGGGTGCCTTGTAACTTCTGGAAATGGAGTTCCTCAAAAGTCTGATACCTTAGTGAGTGAAGCGAAGGTTTTTCAGCAGCAGCAAGTACCAAGTGGCTATTTCTATTGCTGTTGTGTGAACAGAGTTGCCGACTGCATTGCTGCTGGGCAAAGTTAGGAACTGTGCAGAGAGGTGTGGTGTTCAGGGTATCTGCTACAAATTGCAAGATGTGAGTTATGAAATGTGATTTAAAAATGCATTTGGTTATTAATTTCTCAAACTGCTTTCCAGTTTTACTGGCTGAGCTCACAAGACTTAATATGAGGAAGTTGCAGTGATACCTGTTAGTGTTTAAGTGAGGATATTTTTTCCATGTAGCAACTGATCTAGTGAGCAAAGAGAATTTGACTAGTAATTGGAATAGCAGAAGAGAAGCTGGAAGTTGCTAAACCCTTCAGCCCACCTGTTTTGTATGTTGCTGCATGATCTGCCAGAGGTAGAAATTTGATTGACAGATGAAGAAAAAAATGTTAATCAAAAAACAGTTTGGTTTGGTTGTTCACTGTTAAGTGTGAGCTTAAATTTTTATAAGACAGTGCTATACAAGTGATTTAACAAGTGCTGTGAGTCATCAGTCCACTGTGGTGGTATGCAGGTTTCCCTTCACGCCATCTTTCTGGTGAGGTTATTCGATAAGTTCATCCAAGATTAATTTTCAGGAAGATCAGACATCCATACTTCGTAAAAGTTTGCTCCTTTTTAATTCTCTAAGCATAAGCAACTCTGGAAGTCTCTTTTTCAAATGTAGGACAAATATGGCACCTTGAATTCCAGCTTCTCTAAATATTTTTGAAGTTGGTGGCCTAGGCTGCCCTGACCACAAATCTGTGAGCAGTGCCTCTTTCTTTTAAAAGCACAGCAAGGGGAAAATTTTATTAGGGCCGCTGTACCTTAAATAGTTAGAAAATACTATCTAAGGCAGTGTAATCTAAACTGGTACTGCTTTTCTTTTTCCTCTCTACATTGAAATTGTTTTGTCCTCTGCTAGGGAATGTATCCTCTCTCCTGTTACTTCTCTCATCTGTTTAGGTCGACCTGTTTCATCTTATTGCTGTTAACTGGTGAATGGAGTGTAACGGCTTCTCGTGAAGCAAAAGGCTGAGAACACAACATGGTAGCTTAAGTGATCACAACTGCTGGCTTTTTATGGCTGATACTGTTTAAGTAGGATGAAAATACAGGTTTCAGTTAAGCTGGCATTTTTTGTTGTTGCTTTGAAGCACAGTTCACTTTAGCAAGAGATACAGAATAAACGCTAGTAGTGAGCTTTTCTGGTGTGTTAGGGAACCAGCCTCTATGCAAGAATCCCTCAAATCTTTTCTAGTTTCCGTGACATACAAATGAAGGGGCACCAGAACTTAATAAAGTTCTTGCTCTTTTCCTCTTTCACATTTCTCCTTTTATCAGGACATCAACAACTCCTCTGGCAGATTCTTTATTTTAAATAAAGACAACTACACTGAGCTCAGCATCACAAACCTACAGATAAATGAGGATCCTGGCGAGTATCAGTGCAATGCAACCAACCAGGTCGGCTCTGTCTCAGTCACAACCATCCTCCGTGTCCGCAGCCACTTGGCTCCCCTCTGGCCCTTTTTGGGGATCTTGGCAGAAATCGTTATCCTCGTTGTCATCATAGTTATTTATGAGAAAAGGAAGCGGCCGGATGAAGTCCCAGACGGTAAGTGTGCTCAAAGCCGCTTGTAAGGAGGAAAAACCCCAACCCAAACCAAAATACATAGTGAACTTGTGGAAGCAGGACGGAGTGGGGCTTTGGCAGGAAGGACCGGCAGCCCAGTTTGTTCAGCTCAGAGATCTTTGCTTTCTCATCTGTTCCCTCTCCAAACATTAAGCCCAGGAGGTGCAGAGGGTCCCAGTACTGCGTGGATTTCCCAGAGATCTCAGACTGTGTGGGGGGAGGGCAGTTGTTTCACTGTCTTTAAAGCTTTTGTTGCACAAGGGGTCTAGTGCTCCTGTCTCTTTCCTGCTGTATTAGCCCTGAGAAATCCTGCCCATCAGCCCAGTACGGGGGGCGGGGAGAGAACCAGAAACACTCTAATCCAGGATGGCACTCACTCCGTATGGCATTGGGATTGGACACTGGGCAGGTTTTGTGATGGAACATTATGCTTAAAGGGATTGGGACTGCAGAGATGCTTCAAAAATAAAACATGTTTTCAATGTTAAAAGAGTAGGGGTAGGGCTCTTACTTTGGTGTGTAACTGAACTTGTATTTAAGGAATGCTCTGGAAACCATCCAGTTGTAATACCCACTGAGTTATAATTTCTAAAGATTAGGTTTTTATTGCCAGGTTTGATGGTAACACTAATTAGTTAAACTGTGTTTGGCACACAAAAAACCAGTAACTGTTTCTTTCATCTTTGAGCTGCTTCTGCATACCTTCCTCTTTAAAGGATAGGGGAGGGGTCAGTTTGAGGCTAAAAATAAGGATTTGAAAGAACCAGATTCAGAAACAGGTTTTAACATGACACCCAGCTGCTTACTACAGTGTTTATCAAGAAAACCTGTCCAAGGAATCCATGTGCGAAGTGGCTGGTGTGCCATCGTGCTGGAGGAGCATGATGCATCCAACTAATGGAGCAGGTGCTTTAAAGTACATGGAGGGCAACGTGCTGAGTCAGTGTGGGAAGCGCTGAATCACTGGTGTCTTCCAGGGTTGAATGAGCCCTCTAGCGTGGCAGGTACCACACGGCTGCCTTCGGAAGTTAGCTTGTGCAGCAGTGACTAGTCAAGCTGTGCAAGGGATTGGTAACAGTGCAGCATGACGTTTGCCTTTTGAGATGAAAATACAGGTGCTGCAACAGTGACCTGCTTGTGAAGTCTGGGCAAAACCAACTGCGTGGTTCCTGAGCTGTGTTCCAGAGAATGAAAAAAAATAAATCTTGCATAACAGATAATAAGTGCTTATATTTTGAGAATGGCTGAGGCTTGGATCACTTCTGTAGCAGATCAAAGCAGTCTTAAGTAGTGCATACCTAGAGGAAACTAGCTTTTGATCTTAACCACTTGAGTAGCATTTACTAACTGCTTATAGAGCATGCATTGAGACTGGTCTAGGTGTGTATCCAACAAAATTTAAACTGTGTAGTGCATGTTCCTCTGCATAACTAACAGCTTCACAGTGGCTAAGGGGTTTATACCGCCAGCAGTTGTCCTCGAAGTGGCTCTCAACCAGCCCAGAAAACTTGAAAAAGATAATTTATGGGAGAAAGGCAAGAGAACACTTATTGCTAGGCTGCACTGGCCTAGCTTAGCTCTCAGGGTGGCTGGGGAGAATCACACCTCTGTGGTGGTGGCTGGTCATAGTTCCCTGCATTTCAGAATCTCATTTGATAAAGTTTCACGAGGACTGAAACAAGATACCAGATTGTAATTTGATGTGTAAATATTTACTGCAAACAGCCTCAAACAGACTTAATGCAATAGAAATTGGCTTTGACTTGACCAGACGGCAGCACAGCCACCACGGCAATGTGGGTAAGCACACGTTGCTGTGAGGAGTTCACTACCCGTTTGCTTGAAAGGCTGAAGGTTTCCTGGTTGGTCTGGCCACTCCTGAGGGAGCCAGGCTCATCATCTCTGACGGAAGTGTCCTAGATGATGGGCCAGGTAGCTGAGGTTACTAAATCTGCTTGCTCGGTCTGCTGTTATTGTGAAGGCGGCTAAGCTTGAGTCCTGGAGAGCGATGCACCTCTGTGGTGGACAAATAGTTTTCCCTGTCCACTTGGAGGACAAAATCTAATACTGCATATCACAGCCAGTATCTGTGCATTAGGTTTGCCTGGATGAAGAGACACAGTCGGTATAACATGTTCTCAGCTGAAGGCCGACTTGAGTCCCTTGGGTACTCTTGCATTTTCTGTAATGGCATTTGGAGCTTTCTGTGATACCGTGGTGGGAAACACTCTCTTAATAAGCAGGAGCACTTTACAAATGCATATGTGAGAAATCGTTGATAGTTTTGCTGATTTTCACACTTGGATGTTTTACTTAAATTATTCTTATTTCAAATACATTGTAACGAAATGCCAAAGTTATTGTTTTAATGCAATGGCATTGAAACTCTCTGCTTGCAAAATCATACATCTGCCTCCGCATGCTGTGGTGATCTGTAGTGGGTAACATCAATGAGTCTATAGGTGAGCGAGCAACTCATGCAGATAGTATTCTAAGCACTGTATTACTTAATAGCAATCTTATTTGGCAAGAGCAGTGATCTCTCAGCTATCAGATGGTTTTCTGATTTTTATTTTTTTTTTTTTTCCAGAAAAATATTGGTTTTGATGGGTTGAGCTTTTAGGACAAGGGTTGTGCTTGTGCCAGATCTTCATATGAAGCTGCTGCAGCAATAATGGTTGAGATTTTGGGTCCTCCTTGCTAACAGGGTAAAAAGCCTGGTAGCCCCATCAGCAGAGTAACATCACTGAATGGCTCTTCTTCCTGGGATGTGAATTTTGTCCTTGGACCACTCCAGATTTTTCCTTAGATTCCTTCATATTCCCCACCATCACCCCACTCCCCGTGGCAGAATAACTCTGGAGCTTCCTTACTCACTAGACTTCTCTGTTCTTCCTCTGCTCTGGAGTAGCAGGTAGAAGCAGCCAAAAAATCCCAGCCATGTCTGAGGATGGATGGCCATTTTGCATCTTTCCTTGGACCACTGCCTAGTGGATCGTTACCACTGCGCTTGGTACATCCTCCTGCTGCAGGCTGTCTGTTGCTGCAGATACGGTGTCTGCTACCAGTAAACAGCCTAAATGTTGGGGTGCAAGCTTTTTACCTGTAGTCTCGCCCCTCTGCAGTGCTTCAGAGTGGCCCATGGGGTGCCCCCAGATCCTGCCTTACGGAGACGGGGTCTCCCTTCAGTCAGGTATGCTTTCCCCTTGAGAGTCCGCTGACGTGCCGGCTAATGTCTGTCCTGTTGGGAGGATCTCTGGAGTGAGGATTTCTGCATAGACCTAGTGCAAAGGTGACTTAATTCAGGACACTTTTAAGGATTTCTTTAGAAGTTTTGGAGAAGAACAGTGATGCTAAATATGGTAACGTCCACTGTATAGATACAGAAAAACCAAAGCCTCTCTGGAGCTGAAGAAACTGTTAAATTGACACCTGGAAGTGCACCCGCAGCCCGTGCGGAGCCTGGCTGATAACACTGTAGGATGGAATGCAGCTGAACTGTCTTGGGTCTTGCTGGGAGATGCTGGTGCCCACACTGGGCTCTTCCTCGTGCAGTACCCGGTGACATAGTTTCTAGGGCTGGATTCATTAAGCCTCTGCAAGTTACAGGCAACCCTTCGGGGTGTGCTGTGTTCATTCCCTTGGATGAAACCAGCCCAGGCAGAAAGCTGGAGTGGGATTGCTCCAGGCCTCACTAACAGGCATGCTTAATTGGAGTCCTCTTACTTTTCTCAGCCCTACTAGTCTGTCTTCGCTGGAGTGCTGCTTTCCAGCCCATCTTGCTGCTCTTTCTTGAGAAGCGTATTCAACTATTTAGCATTTCTGCATCTCCAAAGAATCCTCCAGTTCAATGTAGCATAAGGCAGTGAGACAGGAAATCCTGCGGGTCCCTCCCACTCTACCCTGATGGAAGAACTGTTTGTAGAGAAGTATGACATTCTCAGACAAACCTCAGAAGTATTGATTAAAAAAAAAAAAAAAAACCTCAACAAACCAGAGAAGTAATTTCAGTGTTTGTATTTGCAGTGTACTTGTATACGCACAAGAGTGTATTTGTAAGAACTTCAGAGAAAATAGAGTGGTCTTACAGCTACATCAGGGGAAAAAAAAAAAGGCAAGGCCTGAGGGCTGTACCTTTTTGGTGAGTCTGAACATAAGTGCCAAAAAGGACTTTTGATAACTGATGCTGAACAGGAGCACCCAGTTACTGGTGGGAGATGTGACTTCAGAGAGAAACATTATCTGTGTCCTGGAAGGTGTCTGGGATGCTTTCCAGAGTGCTTGGGAACTCTACCTGGCCAGCCAAAATAAAGACAATTGAATTCCCTTTCCCTCTCTCTCGTCTCCATGTTACACAAGCTAAAAATTACCTGCCTCAGCGTGCCAACTACCTCATCTCTTGGCAGATGGGTAGAGTGACAGATAACCTGGTTAAATTTGGAGCAGTTCTCAATTTACTGCTCAGCTGCAGGGTGAGGCTGCTTAGGTTTCAGAGCTCGGGGGGACAAAGGGCTGTGTGTTACAAGACACGATATATTCGCTGGCTGTACAAAAGGTGTTACCTCCATCTAGAAGTGCTGCCATGCTGGAAGAGCAAGAGTGCTACTTTAACTTTGGCATTTCCTCACTGCAGTTTGTTGTCATTTGTTGTTGGGGTTTTTTTGTTGGTTTTGTGTTTTGTTTGTTGGGTTTTTTTTGCATGGACCTTGCTTTTTGCGTTTAGTTGAACTGCTTTTTATGCCATGGAACAGGGCTGCTCAGTAGCTCTTTTGCTAATGTTTCCTCCTTCACATAATTCAGATTTGTCGGCTTACTCTTTTTTTTTTTTTGATTGTTTTTTCTTCCTGCTGCTGTATAGCAGAAGAAGGAAATTTGCACCCGTGAAATCTGTATTTCCACCAGAAATGGTGTGAAGATGGCATTGGTGGGTGCCCAGTGCAGGTTCTTGCCGTTGTGCCTGTGGATTAGGGGCATTCTCATCCTCCTGGGAGGGGAGGTGACTGCAGGGAGTACGTCCAGTAACCTGCCCGCAGGTGTGAGCCCCCCTGCATCCAAATTATGTACTGAAAGGAGGAAGGGAGGGCAGATGGCCCTTGAATTCCTGCGCTCTTTCAAAATGAGAGTGTTGACTTGCTTTACAATGGTGAAGCAATATATGGATCATATACCTTCTCCAGAGAGCAGCTAGGTTTTGTAGAATGAAGAGTGGGTGAATAACGTGCAGCTTCCAGTGGCTTTTGGTGATGAAAGCTGCATGACCATGGCATGTTGAGGCCAGAGACGCTGGCGCATCACTGCATGTATGATGGGAAACGGTCTCAGCAGGGACTGCTGATGCATTTTGCTCAGAATGCAAGTTGCTTGGGCTTCCCTTGACAAGAAAAGGAAGCAAATAGCTTTTTATTCCTCTGTCGTATAGCTTAAGCTGCTTATTTTTGATAGACAGCCATGAGCCATTGTGACCTGAATGTAGTATTTCAAAGATCCCTAAAGAAAGTAGGTTTTGTTGTTGTTGGATCGAATAGCCTGCAGTTAGCAGAGGCACTGTTTTAAAGGGTGTGTTCTGGGGTAAGTAGAAAGTAAAAACTTCTTGGCTACATTCCCCTGTAGGAATGTTGACAGTTTTTACTTTAAATTCCGTGTTCTACGTGATCTTCAGTTCAAAGCCGCGAGGTGACTGTGTTTATAACATGTCCTTTTTCATTCTTCCCTTCTCATTTCTCAGCTTAGTACAAAGACTTTCCATAAATGTTTTTCTGCTCCGGCTCTGCAGAAGCTCCATCCATATCCCCACATTCTTTCTAATACTCATTCTTTTTTTCTTGACTTTCCCTGTTCCTGCTATTACTGTAAGTAATTTAAAGAACAAAATGTTTTCACTGAAATGGTTTACCTTATAGTGAGTTAATTTTGGGGTTTTCCCCCCTGCCCCCATTGCCTGCATCTTTCTCTCCCATCCTTAAAATTCATAAAGGGGAGAAAACTGTCAGAGGCACATGGCGAGGCTGTGCAGCTCCCGGCCATACCTGATGGCAAGCATCGCTATGTCACAGCGGTAACTGAACAGCCTGGCTCCCCTGGGCCATTGTGTGCTGCTTTGTTAGATGCTGTTATGGATCCAAATTCCTCCAGTCTGATGTAAGTAGCCTTGGCCAGGGAGCCTCTGCTGCCGCTCGCCCGTGCCCTCGCTCCGCTTCAGAGCAGCGGCTCGTTCTTACTGGTTTGCGTTGTGGAGCAAGGCGAGTGTCTCTGCTCACATCTTCTTCCCCCTCCCTCCAAAGCATTCCGGTTAGGGAAGGCCAAGGTAAGAGCACTGCTCCAAACCCAGCGTTCGTCCTGGTGGTAACTGCCACCTTTGAGTGTGCAGCCGCAGCCCTAAGTGGTTACTGCAGGTTGTAACGTGTGTGTCCCCGCAAACAGCTGCCTCCTGCGAAGGCGTCATGGTCCTGCGTGGCTGTGGACCGCTTCGACTGCTCCATGTGGAGCCTTTTCAATGCTTTACAAATTAAGAACTGAAAAAAATATTTTAAAAATTGATTTTTTCCAACTTGGGCAAACACATCTAAATTTTTATAAACGTTCTCAAAAGTTTTCAAGCCACTGTCAAATTTTCTCTTCCCAGAAAGCAAGATCTTAAGCAAGCTTTTAAATATAAAAACTCCCCAGTAGGCTCTGTGATGGCTCAGGAAAATTACTCTCTGGAGGCTGTAAAGTTGTAACACAGGACCCCAGAGATACCACAGATGCTGGCTTTTCCTTTCGAGTATTTGAACAGAATTTGAACTTTTATACCATGGGCGACTTCCATTGATACTGCCCCGCTCGCTGCCGAGGGTGAGGGCAGGCCTGGGGGCTGCCCTGTGGCCAGGGCTCCTGGTCCGGCTCCTCTGGGCAGGTTTTGAAGCACGAGCAGAAGCAGAGTCCCTTTGGCTGCAAAAATTTGAATGTTAGTGCTGGAAGGACCCGTTAGCTTTTCATTTTTAACTTCTACCCATCATAAGAGGCTACACAAGATTAATTTGATAGTAAAGGTAAGGCCCGTAGCCTTCCAAAGGAGGTGAAAGCAACTGTGTCACATCTAAAATGCCTTATAAATTAAGGCTGAAGTTGGGAGGGGCCACAAAACACAGCCCCCTTCTCAGACTGCCAAAGCGTGACTTACGTTCCCAGACAGTTAATACAAGCGGAGGAACTAAGCAAATCTGTTTGTCATCATCCTGCAGTTCTAATGTCCAGATATTTTTGCCTGGAAGGCTTGATTCTGTGTGTGACACGATGTGTTAAAGACAGTAGCAGTTCTAACCTTTCGGGTCAGAAATGCACAGGCCGGGGCAACGCTGAGCGAGTCATCGCTGTACTTGCGAGAAAGTCTTGGCTGGTTGGGTTTTGGTGGTTTGGTTTTGGGTGTGGTGTGGTTTTTGTTTGGGGTTTGGTTTTGTTTTGTTTTAATCTTGTATAATACAAGTAATGGGGGTGTTGGAGCCTGCAGATCCCCTCCAAATTCAAAAGCAAATGCCTGCAAAGGGGGGGTTCAGCGTGATCCATTACGAACTTTGCAGCTGACCCGCAAGTGGTGCGGGACGGAGTGAAGCAGCACGCTGTGGGGAGGGTGTTCCTTCTCTGCGGCCGTAGGCTTCACGTACTGTTAGAGACTGTCGGTTGCTAGTGCAGGTCTTCTGGCATAAAGGTTTTGAGTTACATTGATATTTGTCGGTTACTATGACTTCTTTTTTTTTTTTTTTTTCCCCCCTTCAATTGCATCATACCCTTAAAAAAATGGTGGTAAGTGTGAGATCTGCATGCTTTGGAGTTTGTTTAATCTCCGCTTCAGTCTATACAACGCACAAGTCATAATGTTAACACTTTTTCTTAAAACTTCTTCATTCACGTTCACAACTAATTTGGATTTCAGTTTGCTGTTTTTAATCTTTATTTAGTCTTAGTTTTCTTATTTTTCTGTTGTTCTGTTGCCCCCTGGTTTTGCTAAGGTTTCGGTCTCTGTCTGTACTGTTCTGGGGGTGCTTTGCCAGCAGGTGAATGGCTGACCAGGATAGTAATGCACAGAGAAATTCTCCCTCCTCGGGCTTACTTTATCTGTTTAGGTGATAGATGGGAAGGGACGAGTGGTGGTGATCCACCGTATAATCTTAAGTATTTCAATAGACATTTTTGTTGGATCTTTGTTAGGAAAAACACCCCATGGCAGCCTTTATATATATGAATCTTTTTTTTTTTTTAAACACACAAAACTACTTACCTGAACTAGGCGTTGAAATATTTCAACAGAGAAGGAAAAATGGTTATTTTCTAGCAAGAGAGAGCTTGTATCTTAATGGTGCAGTCTGGTATTTCTGAAGTCCACCCAAACAAACTCTCAAAGATGTCGATGATGCTTGTTAGAAAGCTGAGGCAGCAGAGTCTTAAAGCAGAACGGCATCGGTAGCAGTACTGACCTGGGGGACAAAGGGCTCTTCCCACCCCGCGTGCGGAGGGCAAGCACAGCCTGCTTTAAGATCTTTTGTGAATCAAAAGATACTTGTGGAAGGAAGTTCTAGATTTACTCTACCGTGCTCTGTGTTTCAGTACCTGATGTGTGTCTGTATATCTCCACTGTATATACAACAGCACATTGATGTCTGGTTGTCCTTACTAGTCCTAGTTCTCTCTGTATCTTGTCTGATAGTGTACTGTTGCTGGTAATGGACTTCTGTGGACACTGGTGTGTCGCTAGTGTGTTATTTTGGCTGTAAAGCTCTTGATTTGTGGTTAGTTCTTTTATTTTTTTGAAATATTTTTTTGTTCCGGTCACTGTCTGTGCTAGCGGTGGCTTTGCCTATCCGTTGCCTTGAAGGTACAGGTGGAGTAATGTCCCCTCTGACCGACATTACTCCTAGCGTGTGCTCATGCGGATGCCTACACTGTTAAGACTGTAGTTTCCATAACTGCTTCATGTGCACTAAGCACCCTTGTGGAATCCTGCTGAGAGTTTCTTAAAGACTTCAGTGAAAAACTCCCTCTAGCACAAGGAGGGACGGCAACTGTTGAATGTCAAAAATGGCAGGTCCTGAGTTGGTCTCCCCAAAATACAGGAGTGTTAACTTTCTGGATCGATTTTTGTACTGCTGTTCAAACGCACTTCTGTCTTCTGTACTGCAGCTTGAGAGCAAAATAAGGTGTGTTAGCCTTAAAAAAAAAAAAAAAAAAAAAAGTTCAATTGGTCATGAAAGAGCTAATGTGAAACCATACTCATTGGCAGATATTTTTTTTTTTCAATTCTTAAGCGAGAACGGTTTTGCCAAGAGCCACAGACAGAACAATGCTGTCAGTCTCCTGTAGCTGAAGTCTGGTGTCTGGAGGTATTGCAACAGCCCCGACTTTTCCTGGTGCTTTGAGCCCTGTGCTCTGTCGGACACACGAGCAGTGCCTGCTGCTGCCCAAGGACTGCCTCTGGATACTTGAATCAAGTATTGCACCTCCGGCCTCTGCCTAACCTGGTCCCTTCTAATTAGACACTGAGAAAAATGGAGTATGTAGAGGTTAAATCATCCATGGAGGAAGATAAGCATATGGTGTATATACCCTGTGGTGTATATACCAGTAGTGACCCATCAGCAGTTGAAGAATGGCTTTAAAAAAATATAAGATACATTTAACAAAAAAAAAAAAAATGAATGCAAGAAAACAAACAGCAGGATTTTACAACTGAAACGTTGGTTTGTCTTCTCATCTATTTTTTATGAGATTGAACCACTGGAACTTGGGGACAAGATGAGTCTGACCATATTGCAACAATCTGTCCGCTACAGTTGCAGTTCTTCATGACAAGCATTCAAAGTGTTAACTAAAACCATTGAAGCAACATACCTGCCATTAAAACTTGAATCCAGAAAAATAACTTCATGAATCTTTGCACTACCAAGTGGAATGGCCTTTAACGCTGTAGATAGATCAGTTTGCTGTTTGCAGTTCAGCTGGCGTACGGTGCAAAGACTGACTCTCTTTTTCTTTCCTTGTCTTTTCCTGGATTGCATCGGAATTCTTTCTGCAGATGATGAACCAGCTGGGCCAATGTAAGTGCATTTTAAGAAAAAAATATTGCTTGGCTTAATCTGAGGGTTTATGGGAGTTCACGGTACGTAGGATTGACATTTTGGGTGACACCGCTGATGGTAGCGGACCCTTTGGTTTGTGGGTTGTTACGCTGGAGTAAAGAGAAGTGCTCTCTGCAAGGGCCTTGCTTGGAAAACATCCGGAAGGAGTAAGAGAGAAGTATTTGTGCTGAAGTGACATGTGCTTTCCCCGGCTGCCTGCTGTAGCCGGTTTGATACTTACTTATAAAATCATAAGCAAAAAAAAAAAAAAAACCCCAAACCCAAACAATCTTCTTCAGTTGTAAAAAGGCTGCGGTGAGCCTAGGGAGCAAAGTGATGGGCGTGGGGGTGCATTGCTCTGGGCAAGGAGGGGGCAAGACATGCGGTCCAGAGGCTGCATTGCCTTCAGCCACTGAAGAGGTGGAAGGATGAAATGGTTTCACGCGTGTGCAAAGCTGTTGTTCCCTACACTTGTGACTGATTTTGGTGCATTCTTTTATTATTTCTTTCTCTAGGAAAACCAATTCTACAAACAATCATAAAGATAAAAACTTACGCCAGAGAAACACAAATTAAAAATGCTTATCATGTAAGTATGGCTCGCACGCATCTCCGAACCGGGCAGGCTAAGCTCCTCCTTTTTCTGTAGTGGTTGGGGTGCGTAACAGTCACTCGTTCTGTGTATTCCCAAGCTACCAGGCGCTCAGGGGGCAGCACTCCCCTTCCTGCCAGGCTTCACCACGCACTGGGGGGTTATCAAAAGGTTGTTTTCATAAAATATGCAGGTAGCTTAATGATCCAATAGCTGTCGAACTGTACATAGTCACTGCTACTGCTAATAAAAACCCAACCCCCAAACCCTTCCTCATTCAACCTTAAAACCTGGAAGCCAGCCTTGGTTGGGAAGCCTCTCTCTGCATTTAAGACCGAAATGGATGTTAAGCGCTTTGATTGCACGTTCTTAATGGCACGGGATGTTGAAAATGCTGCCAGGCATTGACTAGCACCTTTTCTCATTTCTTTTTTAGAGCTTTAAGTTTCTGAGAGACTGATGGCAATATGACCTGCTAAATTTAAGGGTTGGAACTCTTGGTTCTAGAACTCCAGTTCTGTCTTTTTTTTTTTTTTTTTTTTTTTTTTTTCCTTTTAAAGTGAGCAACAATATGACTGTCTAAAGCATGCCTTATTTAGCCTCTCCTGTAAGGATGACCTAGCCAGATCAATTTTAAATAATGCTTCAGTGTAGAAGGTGTAAACTATTTTGGGCTTGATGTGCTGTGAATGTTGCTTTTTTTTCCCCTTTTCATCTATTTAAACAGTAGTAGTAGTAGTAAGTCAGTTCAGCATGCGCCATTTTTTACTTCCTGTAGCTGTTAAATTTGGCAAAGCTCTAAAACGCACCGCTGCCATCTAGTGATACTTTTTGTAAAGTA
Source organism: Falco cherrug (assembly GCF_023634085.1). Taxonomy (NCBI): domain Eukaryota; kingdom Metazoa; phylum Chordata; class Aves; order Falconiformes; family Falconidae; genus Falco; species Falco cherrug. The sequence goes on along the minus strand of NC_073703.1, from coordinate 1,727,604 downwards.
CAGCAAAACTTAAAAATATATACAGTATATATTTATATTTTGGGGGAGGGGGAGAACCAAACTACAGTAATTGTGTTTCATTTTTAAGCTGCTGATATTCATTCCTTACTGTATGTCTGAAAGATGAGAGAATTATACTGTTCTGGTACTTAAAGAAGTAATATAAATTGAAATTATCTTAAGGGCTTAACCTATATAGAGAGACTTGGGTGTCCTATAATCAGACTTTAAAAGCTGGAATGGTTCAACGTGGTGGAATGCAGTTAAAAACAAAAACAAACCTTCAGTTTATAAATATATATATATATGATTGCTTTTTAAGTGATTTTTTTTTTGTTAACTCATGTAAATTCTCAAATCCTTTTGCACTGATGTGTTCAACATATTCTTGTACATTCAATTCAGGCAAACTTTTATAATTTTTTTTTTGTTTAAATGATGAAATGTTACAGCATGGTGATATTCTATGCAACTAGTTATACTCTTTTAGTTTGACACTGTAATTTCTCATGATTTAAAGATTGTAGAAATAGACCTAACAGGGTTCTCATGATGTGCGTAACTGTAGATGCATGAACTTGTGTTCTGTGTATTTGTTGAAGTGCAATGATGTATAAAAAGTGGATTCACCTGTTTTTAAAAATAAAACACTAACAAAAAAACCATATGAGACTCTTTCAACTATTTAATGACACACAGTCTGTGTGTGTGATCACAGAGGTATCCTTAGTGCTTGGCATCCCGGAGTGTCTGTTCCTGGGGCAATAAGCTGGTGTTTCTCAGCCTTCTGTGAGTTTTTTCAATTCCTTCTCCACGTCTTCCACGAAAGCTGGGAAATTCTGATCCAAAAGACATAAGCGAATGAAGGGCCCCAGCTCTTGCGCACGCCACGCGGAATGCCAATGGGCAGCGGGGAGCTCCGGCTGCTGTTCCAGCACAGACTGTGGAAGCAAAAAACCAGGCGTTGCACTCACCTTGGATGTGAGAGGTAACGCACGCGGTGTGTGTAGCGGTGCGGCCCATGGGAGGCTGAGCCGAGTCCCGCCAGCGCCAGTGGGGAGAGGCCAAGTGCTGTTGGCTCCAGGCCTGACTTCTGCTGCTGGAGCCTGGGACAGGGCAGGGCAGCTGGACCAGCACGCTGGAACCTGTAGCTGTGTTTGGCTTGTGAGGAGGGGAAAAAATAAACAACAAATTTTATTGTTGGTTCCTCTTGCACTATTGCTGTCTTCCTGGTGGAGAAAAAAAAAATAACCTTTAAACATTGTTGAGTATATTTTTTAAAAAATCTGCAAGAGAATGCTTAAAACCAATGCTTCTGCTAGCTTCCTGGGGTGGTGGAAACGGAGAAATCTAGCTCCAGTGTTCCAGGGCACCAGCTGAAAGGGCATTTCCAAAGTTAAGTGGGGAGAAGCAGCTCAGCCCTGAGCAAACTGCAGCGAGCCTGTGGGCCTGGGCACAGGAGACCCCAGCCCAGAGTGCAGCGGTGTTAAGCTGATGCAGAAGTAGAGGAGGATGTAGGAAACTACTGATGTCAAGGAGTCTTTGTGCTGGGGAATTTGTTGGTGATTAAGCGAGGAGGAGTGTGTACAGCAAATAAAGACCAGGCCTTGCTGGTAGAAAGCTTGGTTGAGAGCAGGTATCGTGCTCCCATCTTGTACAGGGACTACAGAAGAGCAGGGGTTAGAAGGGGTTTACAGCGGTGTTAATTTATGTTTCCTAATATTGCCCCTTAAAACAGTAACTGGTCACGAAAAATAGCAGTTGCTAAAGGTAAACTGCCTTGTCCGATCACTCCTGCTTGTTGGAGCAGGCTCACTGCGTTGTACAAGGACAGTAACAACAGAACTGTTGGGAGTCACACAGCATAACGTGTGCTACGACTCTCGGCACTGGCTGGCGAGTACAGGGAGCTCTTCCTGAGAACAGGGGTGTTGAGCAGCTGTCCTTGAGTTTAGAGGATAGCAGATTCCTAGTAGGGAGCGTAGGAATTGTCTCTGATACCACTGGTGGGACATACCCTGTGGATATGGGAAAAGGGTGAGACAGACCCATAGATGCAACGGCAGAAGAGCAGAGGTTGGAACGAGCGGCATTTTCTCCTCAGTCATCTGTTTCTGCTGTCCCAAATTCACAGTAAACGACTTATTTTTAAATACGGCTTTACGCTGGGCTTCCCAGTGAAGCCACCAGCTGAATCGGGGATCTTGTGCTGTGGGGCAGGGAAGATCGGTGGTTTCAGACTTCAGCTCTGGCTGCAGAAATCAGTTCTGCAGAGTCAAGAATGACAACGCCGTTTATTTGGATGTGGCCTCTGGGTATTTGTGTGCTCTCTGTGTGGTTTGTTCTTATGCAAACGGAGTAACTACACCACCAAATACCTGGTTTTGCAGCTTATTTCCTAGCTGTAGATTGTTACACAAGATCCTGTGGTTTTGCTGGTATAGATGATGGCATCCTGATGTTCAGTGAAGACATTTACCAGATGTTTACAGAATATGAGACAGCTTGCCCTCTGTGCCCCAAAGATTCAGTTACAGGGCCTAAATAGTAATTAGTATTTTTTCTTTTACCTGCGCTAGCTGTGTTACAGGTCTTCTTTTTCCGAGGCTTGTACAGGAATCTGGTAGAGGCTCATCTGGCTAGAAAATATCAAATGCAAATAAGGGCTGGTTACCAGGCAGAGTGTGGGTATGTGCAAGAAGGGAAGTAGTTCCATTTTTAGAGATACTGGGAAGAGAATGTGCTCAGCTACCTTATGCAGTGAAAAGGCATCTTTTTATGGAACCTGAACGCACATCTGCTCAAATCTTTAAAAATGAAAGACATTAAATAATTAGCCTGTAGTTAAAACTGTCATGTCTAAACTAAGATAACTATTAAACTACTGACTGGAAGTAACTTCAAAAAATACCATGTCTGAACGCTCGCCAGGAACATGCTTTTTTCCTTCCCATGGGCCACATCACTGAAAAGACTGTCTAAGCTGTCAATTCTGTTTCCTGAGTGAAGTTTTCAGCCCAACTTGTAGAGCAACAACATTATTGGTACCAACAGTACGACTGTTGCTGTTCAATAGCATTCTGCCATGGCAAACTCACCTTTCATTCTTGGCTTTAGCTTCTCAAGAAGTGAGCAAAGCCCAAAGTATAAGTAATCTGCTTAAAGAACAAACAATAAATCTTGACTATTAGCTGTGAAGGTCTGATGCTAATAGCTGATTATTTTTCTATTTTTCTGTCTATATGTTCAAGCTTACTTACTATGTAGAGTACTGATGCTTTTTGTTCCGTGTCCTTCACTTGACTTTCACCATTAGCCTGCTGACTGAGACTGTGGTAGAGCTTCTGGCTTTGTTCATCAGTTACTTCAACAGGTACGTACTCTGTGAGTTTCTGAACGCAATTGCAGCAGTGTTCCAGCATCTGTTCTTTTGAATCTCCACCAAACTGAACACGTAACATGCGGCATTCATTCTGCTCAAAACCCAAAAAGACATGAAAAACTGTGAATCCCCTCAAGCTGTTTTGATTTATTAAATTCCTATTCGTTACAGTTAGGAAGAAGGTGATACGTTTTTGCGTCACTGCACCCATTTAAAAACAAAGAAACAAGTTTTCCCTGCTGTATCTTTATTTTTCCCAGCAGCAGGTAATCCAGAAGACTATGATTACAGTTCAAAAATCAGTTAAAAAAAAAACAAACAAAAAAAAAAACACCACCAAAAGAAAATGGTAAGTATGCAGGGCCACTTGTCAGCTAATTCAAGGTCTAGCCAAGTGAACAAACCTCACCCTGACAACAGAGTTTTTACACTCATAGCAGGGAAATCAAGTTCTTGTTGCTGCAAGTAGCACCCTATAAGCATATGTCAACTCTGAACAGTTGTGTGTGACAAAAAATTAAATTACACTAAAGCAGGCAGAAGTTAACTTTGGAATCTAAACGAAAAGTTCTGGGAATGGGATGTTCCATGTAGGATTTATGTTACTGCGTGCATCAAACCCAGCCTTACCTGCCTACCTGGTCTGCTGTGCAGAGCTGAATATAAATTCACTTGGCATTCCAAATGAATGCTGCTGTTCCTCAAACTAGCTTACACAGTTGATTAGGAGCGTCAGAAACTCAAATGCATTACTTACTATAGTGAAATAATACTAAAAATACCCCGGATAGTTTGGACCCCTCGGTGTAGATTGTGGGGCTGGTACTGTATTTTATGTCTCCTGAGTACATGAGGTTCAGCAAACTGCACTGAAGATGTGACTGAAGAGCCTGCTGTGCCTGGTAAGCTCATCCTAAGCACATCGAGCCAATGTAAGGCAGGTGTATGCTGAATCCTCTTGTTTAGGAAGTGAATTAATGGGACTTTCAGTTTGATCTTGAAATTCCAAACTTAAAACAGTTGAAGTACTAGAAAAGAAGCAAGTTTTCCTTGGACTGACCTAGCTTATTTAGGTCTTCATCTTTCTGAGATTTCAATGTCAAAACCATTTTTTTAAATGACTAGACATACTGCAAGGCTGCTGATTACATGGGTACAAGGACATATTTCACTTTAAAGATTTTGCTCTCTAAGATGAGTCAGCTCTTTGTGATAGCCTATATGTTTACATGCATGTTATTTTAAGATGCTTGTGTTGCATAAATTGATTTTTAGGGCGTTGTAAGGATAAAAAGCTTGTCAGTGCCTTTTAAAGGGAAATATGTCAAAGCAATCCAGACTGTAGCACTTATTTTACCAGTGGCCAGTTTTTAATTAACCAAGATGTCAACTTAACTGGGTCAGCATCATGTAACCGAGAACTGATCTGGATACGCCAGACAGGCGAGTTCTCATTATGACAGAAAGGTAACTTCCATCTTAATTTGAATTCCTTTGGAGACTTGCAGGGACCACTTGGTTTAGTTACCCCCTAAAATGCCCAAATCACTTTTCAGTCTGAGCAATTTGTATTGCCCTCTGCTTTTTCACAAGGACCATGAAATACTTAAGGTTGCTGTTTATAAACAATAGACTTTGTAAATTAAACATTTTTTTCCTTTATGGGAAGAGCACGCTCAAATTCAGCTAAGATGATCTCAAGTTTTAGCATAGACTGACTATTGGGCAGTAACACCTGCACCATATAAGAGTTGAAGTATTAAAGAACCTTGAGGTCACTCAGATGGTCAGATCTGCACCTCCTCCCACACTGGGGCAGGGGACAAGTTCAATGAAAACAGCGTGGGAAATGATGTACTAGCAGAATTTTAAGAACATTTGTCTTGCTACTACAGATTGTTTCATGTAGAAAGGTTTTTATACATAGAGGCACATCAAAGACTAATGTGAGATAAGTGATTACTAGAGATGGAGCTGCATAAAGGGCAGTCACAGCCACGCAGCTGTTGCTTTCAGCTGAGCATAAGACACAAGCGTGTATCTGAGCGGTACGGCTTCAGAATTAGACGCTTGTGCTTTGCTGAATAAAATTTCCACTAGTACAGCTGAGTTTCAGTAGTGATCTGCAACAGGTGTCTTCTCTATATGTCTTGTTCCTTCAAGTATATTAATGCTAAGTTTCTCCAAATACAGTTTAGAGATTCATTCTGCTAGCTAAGAGTCCACAGTGGCCTATTAAAATCATGTTTCTTAAGTAATGATTAGTTTCACTATAAATGTAATATTCATGACTTAAAAAAAACAGGAGTACAAGATAAATGATGGTGTAATATTTTGTTGCCCATGCTCCTTGGTTGCCACGTGTGTTCAGATACAGGAACTGTTTTTTGAAGGCCTTGCTTGTTTTCCTCTGCTTAAATGGCTTCTGCTTGCCTTTTTCCTTACTTAGGTCTAGCAGGGTTGAGGTGTAACCCCTTACACAGTGTGGCTGGCTTCCTGAATTTTTAAAAATATTTTTGAAGGTTAGCAAGAAAGCTATATACACTGACAGTATTTAAGGAATCACTTCAGCTACAATTTAGGATTTAAAGTAGAGAAACCATAGGATATGACCACTGCAATGCCACTAGATCCAGTTTAAGTCATGAGAATTTATTGTAAGTAAACATTTAGATGCACTGAATTAATGTAAGACTATGTTAATATTCCTCCTTTTCTGAACTGTCCCTCAGAGCTTTGTTCAAGCCTCAAAGTGATTGTGATGTTGATTTTGTTTCTTGTGAGATGCCGCAGAATCCCTTAACACGGTGCTGGGGAACTGGTTCTATTAACTGTAAAGGAAACTGATGATCTCCTAATTCATCAGAACTAATTACTCCAACAACTTGATAGTCTTCAGTGATACTCCACATTTTATACGAATCTGACAAAAATCAGACAGCAAAGGCATTTTGGTTTCAGGCAAGCATAACCCATGAATTTAAAACAGTTTAAGATAATTATGCAGTTCCTAGTGCCACCATTAGACTAGGCTTATTCTGAAACAAGATGAGTCCTTATATTTAAACAATGTTTATTATGCCTCACATCTGCTTTTATCTTGCAATTAGCGAGACATTCTCCCCTCTACAAACTATATTGTTTGGTTTGTAGCATCCTATAAAGAATATTTATGCATCTTCCATAAAAGAAATCAGATAAAGGATCAAAGTATAACTAAACAGGAATTTTTACAGTTTTCAGCTATTCTGGATATTGCTATTATCTGCAATTACTATAACTCGGTCTGTGACACAGTTCCTGTCAGGGGAGAATACCAGAACATCTCAGAATACTTGAGGTGTTTGTATGCCTTAATAGTTCTGTGAATGGGGCAAACAGTTAAAACTGGCCTCTAGCAGTTACTGAACAAGGGGCTCATCATCTTTCTCTAGAATTCCTGTTTCTGACTTAAATGAATTCTCTTGTTAAGTAGAGAGAGTTAAACTAGAGGCAGGTGTTTCTGCTGAAACAACAAAGCCCAGAAACTATCCAGGGAAAAGGGAGAGTTCCTCTGCTTTTGAAACAGGCTTTGTTTCTGGAAATCCCGGTGAGTGCTCACTGCAGAGAAGTAAGAAGCTTCTCTGAGTTCATCTAAGAACGAAGAAAACCGAGATTTGTAGGTAAGCTGGTAACAAGCAAGTGCCATTTCATTATTTAAAGGCTAACCAACCACTTTTCATGAGATCTGAGGGGAAGAGCAGAAGCCTAGGCCTCTTTCCTTGCCTGGAATACTAAATGCCTGAATCACCAGCCTGCGCTACTCTGCCACGTGTTAGGGGCCACAAAATAGCTAAATAATTGTTTTAGATACTCTGTTTGCCAAAGTGAAGTATGACTTACGGAGGTAGCATGCTTCTGTACATGTAAGAGAATTGCTTATCTTTTTAATTGTTAGCCACAGCAGATAGACTCTAAAATAGCTACTGGTCTAGCTGTTTTAGTAGCTGATTCTCAGAAAGCCATCTAAAAGACCTGAATATTAGCAGTTATAAGAGACATTAGGATGATTCAATTCATTCTTGTTTAATATTTAGAGAAAAAAATCTTTTCATTTATATTGGCAGTTTACAGGATCTCAGAACTTCTGGTTAAATCTATTCAATGTTAAGAAATCTTACACAGAACTGTGTTAGCTATTAGAAATATCAAAAGCAACTCAGGTTACCTTTGACCGTGCACAAAGCAGCAGGCAGTCTGCTCTTCTTACTATCTTTAGCCACTTGCAGGAATCAATTAATGAAAAGCCTTCCTGAAATAAAGCAGAACTCAAACTACTTACACAGCAAACATGCAACATTCAGAGGTACACAGAAGTTACGTGATGTAATTTAATCTCTAATGAAGGTTAGTCATCTGCATACATCAACCTTTGCATCTGTCAAACGATTGCCAGCGTGTAATTTTTACACCACTAGGGGATTATATCTGAATCTGTAGTTCCAGTAACACCACTATGTCAAGGTACATTCTAACTTCTCCATTTGTTTTACATTTATATTTGTGCATGTTATTAAAGTCTCCATGAAATGCTTAATAAAACTGCTGCAACAGAGAGCTTTAAATTCTTCCGCATCCCGTGAAGTTGCCCGAGAGGGCAGCAGAGGGCAGGCAAACCTGAAGAATGGAAGAAACCTGAAGAAAGCAGTTGGTTTATCTAAGGTCCAGAGAGGCATTTCCTCCAGATGCAGCTTAGGTAAACAAGCAGCAGCTTTGATAACTTTATAAAGATGTTCTTACACTCCAGCTGCATTAACTGTCAGTCTCTTCAAAAAAGAGGGACTGCTTGGCATTCTCTAAAAATACACTGAAAGCTGAAAAAGTCATATAAAAATTTCAAGGCAATGGACTGTGTCTCCCAAGGTACTTTCCACAGACTGCCACACAGTCATGAGTTAGCAAAGTCTAGGGGGAAAAACAACCCAAACAGATTGAAGGGCAGGGCGCAAATCACCTACCTGTTTTTATCTGAACTCCTAATGCTTTCAATGACCGTGGCTTTTCACACAGGCTGCTTTTCATAGGTGTGCAAAGGGTCAAGAGCCATAAGCTATGTCCATCTCGGACTGCCAGCAGTTTTTGCCAGAGCTACTACCCATCTTGGGCCGGTCCAGGCTGGGGAACCATCTGCCGTTCTATTTTGGTACAAGAAATCACCTCAGTAAGATGCTGCTACTCTGACATGCTGGCACTGGCTTTGTAGTCCCGTGTGACAGTTGCATGTAGATTTTAAACTGAACTTTTACAAGAGGAATGTCTGGAACTGATTGAAGAATTGAATCAAAGGCAAACTGGATCACAGACACGTAGCTGATTAGACACGTCCTGTGGGAGACTCCAGCACAGTAAGGCCGCACGCAAGTATCATTCCCAAAAGACTTGAGGTCAAGAGGAGAAACTAATTTCCCTCTGCGCTGTAAAAACAGGTGCTGGCAGCAGGTAAGACATGCTGCAAGTGACTGGCCTGTCTGTAGGCACTGAACACACTCAAAATGCCTCAAGGTAGGACTTGCTAAGACCTCACTTTATGACTGATGGGAAGTACCAAGCTGTCCTCTACTTTTACAGGAATTTGGATCTTAAGAGGGACAAATGGCAAATGATAGACCTTACAACAGCAAAGAGCGCCTTATCTGGTAAGTCGGTGTTCTCCAGCCATAGTACGTGATGCGGCTGGACTGCTGAAGCAGTGGAGCAGGAGGCTGTGTCCAGCATGCTGAGGGCACCCACCCGCCACATAACAAAATCTTTCTGATGCCAGATAGCAGGAAGTCTCTGAAGAAGGTCAGTTTGTTATATAGTCAGAATTTATGCCTGACGTAGTGAAGGAAATGTGAAATAGCCTTACTGTTCTGTACATCTGGCATTTTAGCACCCCTGCCTTCAGGGTGTGCTGCGCTAGCCTCTTTCAATGGACCTGCCCAATGTGAGCTTGGTATATGGACATTAAAGTTGCGGGGAGATACTGAGCAGAATGCCTGAGGAATGAGATGAGATTAGTAGGCTAAGAAAAAAGTGCAGCACTGGTAGAACACTTCTAGAATAATCAGTAGCACTTCACATATAATTTTCAATTGCACTGTAGAAAATATTACTTTGAAATTTGGCTGAGGACATTCATGGCCGTGCAGAGTTCAAAATATTGTTTAATGCTGAAAATCGAAAAGCATCAGCAAGTTAAGCTCGCAGTTGTGCAGAGCAGAAAGTTACATCAAAAGTCAAGAACTTCCGTGATGCCAAAAGCATGGGAATAGCAGCATCTGCAACAGCAAAAAATCAGCATCAATTGTGCATGTGGATTGCAAAGAGGTCTTATTACATGGCTGTACAAAGTACAAAATGCCGATTTGTTTGTGTACAAGAAATACTTTAGCGGAGGCGTGGAGTGACATCCATCTACGATGCTTATCAGCTTGTGCTGTGCTCCTGCTGCCGTAGTTGCTAGAAGGGATCTACTAAGGAAGCAAGCAAGGAAAACAGACTTGAAGTGAGAGTAGTGAGGTACAGCCAGCAGCGTGTTCAAGAAGGGAAACAACTGGTTGCACAATGAGTCTGAACGGGACAGGGGATAGGCTCTCAAGTCAGAACAGAGAGAAAGATGGGGTATGTAGAACTGTAATATATAAAGCAGAAAAAAAATTTGAAGTGTCCCTTGCAGAAAGGTTATATTCTTGATGTTCATACAAATATTCTGAAAGTAAGTGTTCTTAACTGTTTGGAATGCAATAGACCAAGTGCATTATATTTATTTTTTGTGAAATAAATTCAAGCTAACTTCAGGTGAGTTTCATCTCAGCACAAGGACTTATTTCTGTCATGTAAAGCTGTAAATGTTGAACATCTTTTAACTTACTTATATTGGGGGGAATATCCATACTTTCTCAAAATGTATGGGCCAGTTCAGAACTGCTCACTCTAGATAAGCAACCAGGCAGAATCCTGGACAACCAGCCAGCCTAGGAAATTATTTTCATGTTTGAATACCACAGCTGCTTGTGCTTACATGCTTACTGCTTCCTGTCATAGGGAGTTTCTCCACTGACACTTGGTCATCCTCTGATTCCTCTGCCAAGCCCCAAAACACTGTTAGTGGAGCAATTCTAATACCCCATTCTTTTTTCACTAGGCCATTTTTATCTTGTAGCTACTTCTGCTTACTCTGTTCATTTAAAATAGTTCTTCTTTTTGATACACACCAACTGTGTTTGTTTAAAAAGAGCTGTCCCCATATTGTCTATTTTTATAGTGGTTTTCCTTTCACTGTAAGAGGTAGGTTGAACAAATGTTGTCTCCTTAAAATAATAACTGTTTTCAAAGAAATCATAACAGGCAGCCAATGTTTAACTTTCCTACCAACTATTTTCTTGATGTTTCCCAGGCTGTCGTCCTTCTACATGTCCTGTTTCTGCAATAAAACAAGCTGGGGAAAAAAGAGTATTTGAAATTTTTATTTATGTACTCCTAATTACTCTGCTCCAACCCCAAAATTTGATTAACTGAAATGTAATTTACTTCAAGTTTAATTAACTGAAGAACAAAGCAGAAAGTATTTCCTTTCCTCTTGTACCTTTGGCTGACTGTATACTACCCAAGCAGAAACAACTAACTAAGAATAGCTAAACGAAATAGAAGAACTCTGTGCAGTACTTGAGCAATACAACAGACTTGGTTTGGCACAAGGAAGCTACCTGAAAAAGGAGAGGGAAAACTCTGCAGACAAACTCAGGTCTGCAGAAACACTCAAACTGAACTCTATGGTTACATTGTTTACATCAGTAATTGTCAGTACACTCCGGAACCACTAGATTTTCCACAATTCTACGCAGCAAGTAAGACTGATTTTGCACCATATTAAGGTCTGCTCTGTTCCTTATGGCTTTTCCATGTTACCTCAGTCAGCACAGACTTGTATTTGAGGCTGCCTGAATTAAGACAAAATAAGATGACAGTTCTCTCTTTTTGTCAACAGTGAAATAATTATAAACTTGCATATTAAGTCAGGTAAGTGAATTCCAAGTAACAAAAAGGAAGACTGCCATCAATATGCCCCTTGTTCGATTGCTTGAAGTCGAGAGGATCTCTGCCAGCACCCAGGAGGCACAGGGAAGATACTGGAAACTGCATGGCAATATATTGAAACTGTAGTCTATTATTTGTGCCTTTCTAGAGATAATGAATTAACTTTAAATCTGTCCTGGACATACGTGCTGCCAGAGAAAAAAAAGCAGTAGTCCCTCTAGACTGCTGCTGCCACCATGCTGACAGCAATACAGAGCACAAAGCAGCTGTGGTCACTGTTCCCCTTCAGCAGGCAGCATCCTTAGCTGCTTTATATTCAGTGGGCAGTGCTGAGCAGTACTGAGCATGAGCAAAGCCAGATGGCAGTATAAGATTAATCAGGAATATAGACAAAAAGGCAACCTAGAACTGGGTGGGAACTCAAGACCTCCAACGTTTACAATTTGAAAAGATAAATGGCAGTGCTTTTCGAAGTTACATCATTAACATTCAATCATGCATATACTCCCTATGTCATTCTCCAGAATCATACTTATAACAACACTGTATTAAAGGAAAACAGTTTCATACATCTCTGGCAAAAATCTAAGTCTCTCAGATTAAGAACCCTGAGAGGAATTAAGCTGAAGCAGAAAACAAAGCGACATATTTCCCAAGTATTTTAGAAGCAGGCAAGATGTGACCTCACCTCAAATGAGGCAGAGAAGCCAACAATGCTGGCCTAGCCTTACAGCCATCTAGTGCATCATTAATTGGGAAATACTTTTGTACTGATTTTATATTTCAGCATTCACAAAGCTGCTGGATGATGAGGCCTGTGAACTATGTTGGAAGGTATTGCATGTTATTTATGAATATTTTTATTATTGTATCATCTAGAAACCCTGTGGTGCTAAGCAACATAGGAACACAGGAACAGACTACCCATTTTACACGAGATTGCAAGGCTTTTAGGCAACCGTATCATAACTAAAAATTAATATGTATTTAAGAAATGTCATCTGTGTAAAAGTTCAGCTCTGCTGGCTTGCATCAATTAGTTTGGATTCACTCATTCATGAGACAGATGGTTTTCAAATTAAACTGAACTATGCATAAACAATAGGAAGAAAACCAGAAAAACTTTTCTTTTTGCCACAAACATTATATACTTTGCCCTTAAATTACAACCCATATTTTAAAAAGACAAACAGAGACCCAGAATGCCACACACAAAGACACATTCTCCAGTTTTGGCTGCCACTTATAATAGGGTCAAAAAATGCAAGTAAAACAGTTTATTCTCAGAGTTCACAGTTCCAAATGAATGTACGCATTGTATAATGGAATGGATTAAGGAGTCAGCTGGGTATCCCACAGACTGGGAATGTGCACTTGCAAGAAATGATGAGTTCAGCATGAGATCAAAGGAATTTTATTGTATTTATTAATATCCCAGTGCATAGCTGCCAGAGTGGTTCTGTGTGAAACCTGAAGCAAGATGGCAGAAGAGAAAAGCTAAAGGCCTCAGACATCATCCCACTTGCACCATTCTGATTCAGGCTGGGCAGCATCGTGGTACAATTCCCCAGAAAACAGAGCAATCTTTAATTCCAAAGACCATGCTCTGTTTCCAGGGAGGCACCTGTGTTGGTTCCTTAATCCTTTCATTTCCCATGGTAAGCTACCAAGACATAACTGGGGAGCAAAACTAGCTCAGTACCCCTCACGGGGCTTTTGCAGGATGAAGTAACAGATTTGGGGAAAGCACTTTTCTGGTGAAGGATAAAATGCTCTGCTGCTCCGAGCGCCCCACCTGCAAGCTCGTCCAAGACTGCACAAAACCAGTGGGGATGGCTTAAATAACCCGCCGTTTTCCTCAGCCAGAGAGAGGCGCTGCCCAGATACTGTGTCATCCCATCTCAAACTCCACACCACGGGTCTACTCACCACACTAGGATGTAAGGTACAGTGAGAAATCTTTTCAGAAAAAAACCCACGCTTCAAACCTAGATAGTGAATATTGTTACAAATACTAATGCTTTGGACCTTTTTATTATAGGTACTACTATTATTCAACATATATACTGAAAAACACCTTACTTTTTCTTAGAAGTGACTAATTTGGCAACAAAGGAATGGTAATATTATTTCCAGGTATCTCCACAATGTGGTTAATATATCAGATAAAAGTCTGCAACAGAAATACTGTAGTTCAGAAACTGCTATTAACTATTATCTCAAGAGACAGTAAAAGTAAGAATGTGAGAGCAGGTAAGTCTGAAAAAGCTCGTAAATTATGTTCCAAGTATTATACAGAACACTAAAGGACAGGCAAAACAGGCACTTTCAGAAAACTTAAGCAAAACTGGAAAACATTTTTACAAGTAAGTGTTTTGATAGTGACCTCTTTGATAGGGATTTATTAATTAAGTTATTAATAGGTTATTACAACAAGAGAAACTGCGCATGCTTGAAACTTCACATATAGATTATAAATCAAATGCATATAACTGAAAAAATACCAATTTTTAAATCATTGCCTTCCCAAAAGAGAATGCGAGTTGCCGTTTTACACTTTTTTATTTAGAAAGCTGCTTATTCTATACAAAACCTGGAAGTTCTTTTCATTAATGACTATAAAATAAAAATGTAATTCTTGAAGTTAGAAGCTGTGAAAATTGAACTTTGAAGACAATTCCAATCAGATCTTCATTATTATTTTTTTAAACACACCTAGAAGTAGAAATCTGCCTTACTGGTATCTTTTTCTGAGATCTAAATAAGGCCAAATACAATAGTGTTTATTCCTGCAGTATGAGCCGTCTTGAAAACTGAAGTGAGAAGAGTATCAACATGACCAAAAAAATAATCCCCAAACATGACAACTTGTAGAGTGGGGGAAGCAGAAAGTTGTCCCTGCAAAAATTTCCAAGCTACATGTCAGTATCCGAATGGGTCACATACAACATTGTTGGGATGACACCACAGCAGAAATCATGGGCTTTCCAGGCTATATGTACCTTAGCTCTTAGTGTAAGCATTAGCCATCTCAAATAGATCCGCAGAATATAGAATAGGAAGTGGCAAGAGGTGAAAGGCAAAAAAAAAACCCCAACCAAAATGAACCAAGGGAGACAGACAGCAAGCTAACTGTAATAAGGAATAAAAGGATGTTAAGCTTTGCATTATCTTTCTACATGCAATTTTTTTTTTTGCCCCCAATCTCTTAGAAGCCGGATCTTAAATCTTGCTATTAAGCTTGTTTGATTGTGGAAAAGAACACATCAGGATTGAACTTGTTAAACAGAGTGCTCTGTCTCTACAGAAGCAGGAAAGCTAAATGACATAGCAAATACAGGACACACGCAACACACGCAACACACGCAACACACGCAACACACGCAACACACGCAACACACGCAACACACGCAACACACGCAACACCCCCCCCCCCCCGAGACAGCCTGCCCAGGGGAGTCAGCAACCAGTGAATGTCTTTTTCCAAAGTGCAAAGTGTAGGGTGCAAGAGTACATGCTGCCAGATGTCAGTTTTCTAGAAAGACTCCGTCCAGATAGGTAAAAACTACAGCCCCTTGAAGGAGTGAATAGGGAAGATAAGCCCCTAACTCAGGGCAAACCTTGGTATTTCATTATGAGAACCTGAATATTTTTTTTTGCTAATCTAATCTTTAGAACAGTATACTTGATCAGGGACTTAGAGAGGTGAGCTGGGTGCTCATGGATTTAGTTGGCTAAAGCTCTTCAGGGCATCCCATCAGTAAGTCAAGAAATTTCTTTTCCAATTCCCAATACAAAATATATACTTCCCTAGACCAATACCTTAAACTCTAGGGTAAATACATTTCATTAATACACATCGCTACTCTTTAAAAGCTGTTCTAATAGTTAGGTTTAGAAGAATTGGGGCAAGAGGAAAGTAAAGGTCAGAACCCCTTAAAACTCTGCTGCTGCCAATCGGCAATATGTAATCATTATACAACAGGAATGTATCATTATATCAAAGAAACAGGCTAGCTAATGCAGAAAGATATTCAGCTTATCCAAAACAATCATGTCAACAGCACATGTTAAAATAAACTAAAACTGAAATTTTTGAACTATGGTTGTGGTACTGAATAAGTCAGTAAAACTAAGATTCCTTCTGCTCTTTCAAATAGCAGTCATAGGACCTTTAATAAAAAGAACCACCTTCCTCTGGCTTTGCAACTACCACTAAGCAGCATTAGCAACCTGCTCACTTCCCGAGGTTTCCATCAAATGTTCTTATTTATTGCCCAGGGACCTTCATCTTCCCAAGGCACTGTTGTGAATATCATCTCAAAAATCTGGTGCATAAGTTTTAGCACTGCAAAGAGAGCATCAGGAACATCAGAATGTCTGCTGAATGCTTGCCTAATTAATGAGTTAGAATCTACTGTATCCTAAGCACTGTTAGCTTATGAGAAGTCATGACGGGACCAGGAAGGCACTAAGGACATTGAGTCTACACTTTAAAAGATCAGGTCACAAATCAATTACTCTAGATAAATTTTATCCTATTAAATAAGTACTCTTCACAATTTCAATTTGTTTAATTTATAGTATATTAAGAATTCTAGCACCAGAATTAATTGTATCAAACCACTAAAATAGAGTTTTCATGATGTGTTGATTTGAAGGAGGGATAGGAAATAAGAGTTGTGTTAAACAGAACATGGTGTATCTTGAAAGTATGGCCAGAAATTTACAGAGATGCTGTTGAGATATTCCTGTAAAATTCCATTATCTACAGTATGAGGTTTTTCTACCATAAAATATGCAGTCTGTTAGGCAACACTGCAGCAAGAACGGGTCCTAAAAATATGTTATGTAATTTAATTCCAACTGAAGAACGTTGTTTAAAGAAAACCAAATCAAAACACCCTTTGATTTGCATTACACATCGGGAATTTTTATGTTCCATTTTCTGAAGTTCCATTTACTCTCCTCTTCATTCCATTTGGCTGATCGTGAGAAGTAGATTGTATTTTTAAAGGAAAGCAGTCATTTCCTTGTTAAGATAGCTTCAAGTATGTCCCTGGCAGCGTCATTAAAGAATGTTTAAAGTGATCTTGAATGCATACCCCCAAAATTTAGCCATTAAAATAAATACTTTGGTGTCCTTGAGCAACTGATGGAAACACTGAACATGTCCACAATTATTTGTTACAGTAGCAGGGAAGTACTTTAATAAGCAGTTCTGGAGCATTCTCAGATACCATAATCAATTGTTTCAAACCTATGGCAGCTCACCAGAGGTGTGTACACAGAGCAGTGCACACAGCACAAGGTATTTTAATAATGTGCCTGGTTTAAAGTGTAGCATTCTTTTTGGCAAGAAAGTAGTATTTCAACTTCCATTAGTAAAAAGACTTCTAGAAGGGACTTCATTATGTTTTCTCCTATTTTATTGCTCATTAAAATAACTCTGTAGTCTTCTGCATGTCTAAGGAAAAAAAATCAGTTGTTGGAATGTGTGACTATTTTATTGCTATTTTATAAAAGTCGTTCTTAGAAATGGATCATAGAAGAGTCAATAGTCTCACTTGGCTCTAAACAGCTACCATTCTTTAAGGAAAAGGTTTCTTAAGACTCTTGCTTTAAGAAAATTAAAAGGACTAAGAGAATACATAAATATATCCATTACAGAGAAAATATTTTGATACCAAGTCAGGAACACTTGAATGTTCTTCCTAGAATGGATCATGTTAATCCAACCACCAATGAAATAAAGAATTCCATTTCTATACAAGTCTTTTACCTCAGTTTTGTGCAAATGGTGTAGTGAACATTGTACATAGCTTTTGACTGAGTTTTTACTTAGTGAATCCTCTTCTTTGGTGTCTACATTTCATCTACCTCCTTTTGTTTTCACACTGACAGGAGAGTGCCTTACAGAAAATACATTTATTTTGGTATTTCATAAATCTTCACTTGACATGAATAAGTTTGATGCAAGAACCACTAGGCAATGCAACAAAATATGCCTTCATCCAAAAAAAGGTATTTGTTGGACCCATGCTTGCTAAGAGAGCAAACATTGGGAGCTATCATTAGCATATTGGCCAACTGATACTACTTTAGTGGAAAACCAACTATGAAGCCGATCAGCACTGAGTTCAGGCAAGCATTAGTTCAGTTAACATCACTACTCACTGCAGAATGAACAAAGAAAAGTTCTATGTGAAATACAGAACAGCTGAAGTCTGGAAGTTCACGCTTTTCAGTATGCAACACTGATTTTTTTTTTGCTGGACTTTTTAAAATGCATTCACCCACAGTATTATCAGCATAACGCAGAGCTTGCTGGCAGCTAAAATGGTTCATTTTGGCTTTTGTAAAATGTACACACCACTGAAGAACAGATGCACTCTGACTTTATCTTCCTAAAGAAAACAAAGTACAAACCAAGATAGTTCATCTATTAATGCAGTGATTTTACTACACTGCTTGCCAATTTTAAACCAGAAGAGATAAGAATACATTATTATACTACAGTTTTAATCATTTTAAAAGCATCCAATTAATAAGTTTTCTTCGTTACAGATGTTGGATGACAATTTTCTTTTTTAAAACTCTTACTTAGAATGTTCATCTTAAAATTCTTGGGGTGGGGGTTCCTGCTCTACCATTACTGCTGCAGTAAAAAAAAAAAAAAAAAAAAAAAAATAAATGATTAGAGTTAGGAACATTTACCACTGAATGAATTCTTGAATTTGGTTAGCAGTTCAATTCATTCTTGGATTACTGTTAGAGGGGAAAAAAATCCCTTAATTAATCCATGGAAATTTTACAGCAATACAATATAGCTATTCGAATTGAGAAGGAAACGGTGTCCCTGTGACACAGATCTTGTAGCTCACTGTGTTCCTATGCAGAGGTACAAGGTACAAAGCTATGATAATTATTATCCAGTTCCCTCAAAACCAGGAGTCTGTAGTACATCAAAAGGACTGAAAAGTAGGGATTAGAAGATGGATCTTCTAAAAGACTAGACATCAACAACTTAAAGGATGCAGTTAACTACATAGCAAGAAACAGTAAGTACATCAGAGGGAACTTCAATGACAGTAAGTAAGGCAGCATTTATGTGCTGGAGAACACCTTGGCAATAAAAAGAAAATATTCAGTAGCCTAGGCCAGCAAGTACAAGTAAGCGTACACAGTAAAACCACAAACTGAATCATTCCAACAATTGTGGCATTCTATCAAACTTGATACATTCCTTCTGGAACAGAAACTTGCACATTATCCTCTGTGACAAAATGTCCATTATAACGGACCCCCAGTGAGAGGATTTGGTCTGTGACAGATTCAAAAGAGCTATATGTACTTAGTCGTGCAAAGCCTGTTTCAATATTGTGACAGGTTTCTGACAACTCCTGAGAGCTGGAGGCTAGAGGGAGATAGAACAAGTGAGATTAACCATTTCTACAGTCTGATTATTTCTACAGCAATAACACAGACTGCACAGTACCACAACTTTTTGTTACGTGGCATCTCAGGAAGGAGTTTGCAAAATGTTACCAGTGGCCTGTGCAGTTTTGGCTAGTTTTGAGTCTACTGCATTGTAAGCTGTTACTGGCTACTGACCAACAGCATCACTGCCTGTGCTGTCTTTTTCAGCACAATTCCTGTGTGTTACCTTTCTGCTGATGATACTGGCTGCTTTACTAAAGAGATTCCACAGACTATTCTTCAAAGACTGAAAAGATACCTGGAGACTGGGATTGTCCCAGGAAGAATTTGATCGCTACATATCAGTCTTGGATAGTGTTGGGAAAAGGGATGCATTTCTGGGAGGGCATGTGCCTAAGGAACAAACCTAAGCAGTAAAACTAAGCCAGATGTGCTGGACCAAATCCCTTGTAAATAGAAAACCTAATACAGTTCTGAAGATGCTGCCCAGGTTCAGAAACAGCAGACTGAGTATTTGCTAGATTTTTCAGCTAGTCAGGTATGTTTAACAGGAATGGTTGGGAGGACTGCAACTGCTCCAATCTCTGAGAAATGTAAGAAGGCATACACACTAGTTTAATTCTGTATTTACAGAACACACCTGCAGCATGATTCCAATTGCACGCACTCAAAGAACGGCACCCAAAGGATTTAACAGTCAGGTTTTAAAATGCGTATGACACCTGTTTTGTATAACTTTTCTCTAACACTTAATAAAACAGTGTTTGTTTTGGCCTTAAGGTTGGCATAGAAGCATTGCCAAAATAAATACATGGGTTGGGGGGGGGGGGGGTGTTGTTTGTTTAAAAAAAAAAAAACAAAACACAACAACAACAACCACCACCACCTCTTTTCTTTTAAACCTTCAGTGTTCTATTTTGGTCACATTTACCAAGCATGTCTGTTCCACCTCTATTCTGCACTGTTTTTAGGCTGTGATCTTACTGCAGTATCTTAGTGTCTCTTAGACCTGACAGATCTCAGCAGTTCCTCATCTGGCATTTCAAGCAAGGCAGCTGCCTGAAAGCTTCACTAGCCACTAAATCTAAGAGTTGCAAGAAAGTGCTTTTCTCAGCTAAGTCTTCATAAAGCTTTTCTTATACTTCCTGCACTCATCCCTTACAACAGCACACTTTTATCTGCCCATTGTTACTTGCCAGATGCAGTCTTTGCCAGATGCAGTCTTTGAAGGGCTACAGCTTTTGTCTGCGCCTTTTTGCTCATTAATTAGTTGTTAAAACTTTCAGTTAGCCTTTAGATTGTTATTTCAAGGACATTCTACACAGTAACATAAGTCTATTAGTTACTAAATAGTTACAGCCATCTGATCAGGATACTGAAAACAGGACCAATGCCAGGAGAGGTGCATTCTGCACCAATTCAATCCAAACAGAATTCGGTAAGAGATGGCAGCAAGTCTCATTTCAGCTGTGTTTCTTTTAACTATTTGGATTTTGGATACTCCATACCTTTTTCTTACACAACACAACTGCTAAAATACTTTCTACTTTCCATTTATACCTTGACCAAGAATACTCAACCTGTCCTCACTAAATATGTGAGTCACATACCACATCTTGTATGAGGGGTATTCAGACTGACAGCTGACAGCTCTCTGTTAGCTCATTCATTATCTATTCAACATTCTTAACACACAGACAAAAAAAATTCAAGGGTATCCTTGGTTGTCCCCCTATAGTTACAATATATTTATGTAAGTTTAAGACCTTTTAAGAGGTACAGTAAAAACTAATTTATAAGTTTATACATATTTAAAGCGACAACATACTCTCTTATACATTCTGTATTAAAAAAAAAAAAAAGTCTTTGTTATCTTAATACTGCAGCATCTTTCAGTGCTTTGTAATAGTTTTTTTAATATATTTATCAGCCAATTCCTATTTATCACCACCGGGTATTGGCTATATGCTTGGAACACACTTGATTCCACTTTCCAGCACAGGCCTTCTCTGTCATGAGTATCAAACCAGCTCCAAGAGAGAGTGCTTCTTTTAACCTCTTTGGTCTCCTTGCGAAATCCTTATGGTTTAGTAGCTGGTCATACTTAGGTTAAGTACAGGCTAGAGAAAAACCAGTTGACACAACTTTGAGGCTGTTATTTTGTCTCCATGAATATAAGTTGTATGTTAGATCATATTACTCAACATAAAAAAACCCCATACCCTTTCCTAAACCAGATTATCAAAACCAAAATACTAACAGTTCATTGACAAGAAACTAGCTGGATCATATACTAAATCTGATAAGAAATTATATTTTTATCTGTTTCTTAATGGTGTGTTTTCCCTGTTTTCTTAGGCAGAAGAATCACAAAAAAACCCTGTGTCTCTTTCAACATCAGCAGCGCTTAGCATTACATCTTAATCTAGATTTTGAAAACTACAGAAGAAACACTTCCTCAGTATGAAATAATGCATTTAGTAGTATTCTGCTAAACATACAGAGAAAGCAGCACATGAGAATTACCATAAGCAAAACAAAATTGGCAGTTTCCTTTCAGTGGGAGAAAACATGAAGCTCAGAAGGGAAACAAAGTTAATACTGATGCCAACATGAAAGGAGAGATGTGCTTTGTACATAAGAAACTTACCAGTACTGTTCGCCCTTGGGAAATAAAGAAATGGCCAGATACAACAATGGTGAGGATAAGAGAGCCTGATTCTTCATTTGATTCAAAAACCTTTAAAAAGGTAGACAAAACAAAAATCTAGCCTTGGAAGCACAGGATCTACATTTCCCATTTCTAGCGCAAAATAAAAGATTTCAAAGGTCGGTGTTAGAATTCAGGTGTATAATTTACCTCTTGTTAATGCAACTTGCCCTCCTCTCCCACAGACAGGCAGCACACTTAATTTTTTTTAATAACTATAACCCCATATACAGATTTTAGTACTTTAAATGACCATCTGGACTCTTCCAACTTGATCTATAGTTTTTAATACCACAGATCACTGCTGAGGGAAGGAACAAAAAAAAAAAGTGGGCCACTATCATATCATTGATGTGTTTACATTAATAGTTCATGAAGTACAATCTCTCCCGATTCCTGCATTAGCTCTGGACTTGCAAAGCGATACCTGCAAAGGCCTCCCTTATTACTGCTTGCCACACAGCGGCCTCCGAGACCCCCCCTAGAGCCAGACACAGCAAAACCAAGCAGTACACACACACACCCCCCACCCATCCCCCGTCGCCCGTCACCTTCCAAGAGGAGGTGTTTTGCCCTTCATAGTCGCAGTCTGTCGGGGGTAGGAAGCGGCCGTAGCGCTTCAAGAGCCACGTTGTGGCGCTGCTGAGGAGGGAGGTGTCGCCACCACCGCCCGGCGCTGAGGCCTGCCCCGGCTGGCAGCTGCCGCCACCGCCCTTCTCCGCCATGGCGGCTCTGAGCGGACTGAGCAGCGCCTCAGGGGGAGGCATCGCGCCGGCGGCTCGCGAGCAGCTGAGCGGGAAACAGGAGCCAATAGGAGGGGAGAGAGAGCGCCTGCGGGGAATTTTCACCAATCAGCGGGCGGCAGGGAAACGAGAGCCAATGAGGCAGCGCGCTGGTTTGCACTGGTTTCAGTGCTGCTGCGTGCCTCGTCCATTTTGAGGTCTGCTGCATCCCTGAGGGAGTGTGGATACTGCCTTGCTGAGGGGAGTGTGACTGTTGCCTCCCTCGCTTCTCTGAGGGGAGCGTGACTGCTGCCTCTCTGAGAGGAGTGTGACTGTCGTCGCCCTCGTCTCCCAACAGCCTTTGGGTGTAGCTGTGTGGTGGGACAGCCCGGTGGTGCCAAGGGAGTGAGGACCGTGGGCCCTGGGGCACGCATGACCGCCATTTTGTGGAGGTGAGGGAGCGCCATCAGGGCAGTGCAGCGAGGTGGAGATATAGCTGCTTGCAGCCTGTTGCTGAGATCAGTGAAAAGCCTGCGGAAGCTGGTCATGATGTCAACGTGCATCCTTCCTCTGATTAAATATGTCTTGAGTCCCTATAGAAAAGCGGTCCTAAACTCTTTAATTTGCTTTTTCGTTTCTGGGTCCAAGGTGATGTGCTTACTTAACAGAACTTTAATAGGACTTTTGTGGTACCTGAAGTGGGATTTATATTAAACATCAAAAAGCAGGTGTTTTGGTTTTTTGTTTTTTTTTTTATTCCCCCACCCCCAGTGTGTGTTGCATGTTAGCAAGTCCAGGTTTGTACAGCTGGATTAATAACTTGAAATTGTGATCCCCATTTTGCTTCCTCTCTACTATTTGGTTGCTTCTAGAATTATGTAATGCTACACTTTCTCTAGAAAAAGAGTGGTGATGAAATGACTCATAAGACAGCAATGTTCTATTTTTAGTACATATCTTGGCCCATTAGCAATAAAAATGTGCATTAGCCAGTCAGGGTCATTGAGCGGACATGGGAGAGCCAGTTACCGCTTGGGAAGATGTGCATCGAGTCTCCTGACCTGAATGGCTTTAGGGATGCCAGTGACCACTAGCTGCTGTTAAGTCATCTGCATGCTTGAGGGTACTATACCAGTAGCTTTAATCCCAGTTCTGAGCTTTGTCTACTGCCCGCAACTCGTACTTGACCAAGATGAGGTTTGACTGAATCGTCACACTTAAATTAAGCAGAACAAAGAAGTTTATACCAGTTCTTTTGCCTTATGTTACCTTTGTGGTTTGCACTTGTGGTGCTGGCTTGGCTGGCTGATATGAGTAAGGTTAAAATGGAATGTGTAACTACTGTCTCATCTGAAATAAAACCTTCAGGTACAAGGTTAGCCTATTGCTTAAACTGCGATAGTTTAATCTGTTGGAGAATATTGGATTGACATTTGTATCCTTTGGCTGTTGTGTTTTTTCATCTGATGATACAGCCCAAGAACCAGATTAACATCTGAGGAGCTATTCCCATAATAAACAATTTTACAGTGTTTTCAAAATGAAGGTGTTTATCTGAACAGATAGGGAAACACAGGCAGAAAGGCATTAAATGACTTGACAAGGTCATCCTGAAAAATCAGTAATGAAAGAGGGAATACAGCGTGGGCCTCCTAGCTGCTGGTTGCCTTCTCTAATCACTGCTTCCCCAGGAGGATTTCTCAAATTGTGCTTGTCAAACATTCAGAATTGGTCTGTAGACTTGGGACTTTCTTGGAAGCTACAGAAGAAGCAAAATATTATTGTCAGAGAAAGATAGTATGAGTACATAAATTGAATCTGTTTTCCCCTAAATCTGCTGAAATTCTGTGGAAAACGGTTTGCAGCATTTTCTAGTGTCCAGTTTCCAAGAGTGAGTTCTGGCAGATGAGCCAAAGGCTTCTGCAGGAGGAAAACAAAAGTTAAGTCTTTTACCAAAACAAAAATTAAAAAATGTGCTTTCAAATGAGGCAGGAATAAACCAAAAGCATCAGATACTTCCCTAAAATCCTTTAATAATAATGTATTATTGAAATGGCACATGAAAAGGAGGAGTTATGAGGGGGACATAAATCCAGTTGCAGTGTGTAAAAGGCTATACAAATTCTTTGCTTCGCAGCTTTGTTAGGACACCTCAGTAGTGTATATAGTATCTGCAGTTTTGTTTAGACCTGAAGCCAGTGCAACTCAACCGTGACTGGGCAGTATATCATGCTGCTTTCATCTAGACATGCCAATCACAACCATGTTTACTTTGGATGTTGAACTGAAGCATGATTCTAGCACCCTTTATTTTTCTGATTGAAGGTTTTTGTTTGACTAGAATCTACTAGTTTGCTTTTAGTTTTTGGACATGAATGTGTTATGCGTTACGCTTTTACATGTGTATAAAGTAAGGTTTAAACTAGGAGAAATGGACATTGCATTAAGACTGATACACAAGCTCTTGGTGATTCTGATGTCTGTACTTGGGGAGTAGACATGTAGGAAGATGTTGAAATGTGGTGTGTGTTTTGGTTTGTTTTTTTTTTGTAAAAGGCTACAGACGTTGCCAATTTTTTAAAATTACAAACTGGAATGTAGAAGGAGACTGGTAGGTGAGCCTGACAGATTAAAATGTGTTTCGTCAGAGATGAGAGCAAATCCCATGTATGTGCTGAGGGTTTATCATTGTGGTCTACTTCAGATTTGCTTGAGACTTCACAGACTGCAGTGGTAAAAGTTAATTCTCTCACTGCAAAAGTACATAGACCTGTTAATAAGTTTGAAAAACTCTGCCAGAAGCAGAGAGATTTGTGCAGGAAAAGACATCTGTTCTGTGCCATTTTGCTGAGCCTTCTACATTAATGATTTTTAATAATAATGGTGGTGATAACAGCAACATTAAAATCTTATTACCATAACTTTATTGTCAAGTGTGAGTGTAGATTTGCCACAAGTGCAAAGGATGGACTGGAGTAATTTGGACAAATTCAAAAAATAATGTATTAACAAAATAGAGGCTACCAGATGTGTGAAATGGATAAAATAAGTAACAAAAGGTACATTGTAGAAATTCTGGAGGTTTCCCTGTGGTACTGACAACTTACCATCTGCTTCTACCCAGCTGTGTTCAGGAGATAAATAGGATTACTTACAGTGGTATAAATAATAGGCTAGTGAAAATGTTCTTTTCCAAATACTTGATTTATTGCTTTGATTTTTATAATAAATAGTATTACCTTCTGCTTTAGTTGTTTTGTTAGTAATTGTGAAACTTCCTTGGTAGATGACAGGTTCATTCTATTAATCAACATTTCAGATAATTACTTGTACATACTTTCATCTGAATGTGATCTGACAGTCAGCAGCCTCACTGCCCAAGATCTCTCAGAGCTAATGAAATTACAGCATCATGGTATTTCATTATTGTACGGCAGTTTGGTACCCATCACAAAAATACCTTCATCCAGTTCTGTCAACATAGGACGGCATTGAGGGAGATGAACTTAGTTTTCTTACACAGCAATTTGAAGCCAAGGGCTGTGTGGTGTTCTGGGCTCTGCTGTCCTGAGTGTCAGACATTCACACACCTATTAGAGGAGCTCGTTCCCCAGCTGCTGTGAACTGCAGTCACTGAATTTTACTCATTGGTTTTATCCTGTTTTGCTTTTTTCCTTGCCAAAATCTACCCCTTGCAATAAGCTTTATGTTTTTAACTGAAAACCAGAAACCAAATCAGTGCATTTCTGACAGAATGTACTTCCAGTATTGCTGTAAAGTAAGAGTGAAGTCTGATGACTTGTGTTAGGCATCATGCTCAAATTGTAATTTGCAGTTATACTTCATAATCTCTTTTTTCAGTGGTCATATCAAGATTAGGATTGGATTGAGAATCCACCCTTTAAGAACCACAAGAATGAAAGGGTCCTTCCAGCTCAGTTCAGTGTCTTCCAGAATTTTAAGCAGCTGATCCTTCTCATTTTTCAAAGTGAAAACATTTTCTCCAATGAAGTCTTCAATTATCCCTTTTCAGAAGTTTTTACTCTGTTTTAGTGTTGTCTTCAGCAGTCGATTCCATAAGTTTGTATATTGTTTTTATCTAATGGTGACATTCCAAACTTGTCGAGTGTTGTATACCTAAATGACACCTTCATCTTACTCCTGAAATTACATTATTTGTGAGGGTGCTTGAGATTTACAGGGAAGCAGTGGAAGCTCATGCAGCAGTGTATGTCGATGTGCACACTTAGTTCTGTGACGAAAAAAAGTAGCTATGTAGTTCTGTGGTTTGTGTATCTTAGTTGTCACTGCAATGGGATTTGCTGGAGTGTTTGAAAATTGAGTCAGAAGCTTTAAATAGGTAGGTGAATATAGATGTCAAAAAAGTCTGTCTACATGAGGTCTATGTGGCTGGCGTGCAACACTGGGAAGAGCCCTGTGCCAGTTCTTTTGAGAACAGCTAATGTCGACAGAAAGCAGAGATTGTCCACAGGCAGCAGGGACAAACAAAAAAATAGTGTGAGGGAATTTGCATGAAGACCCCTCCCAGACGTAGTGATGTCTTTGTGTATTTTGAGACTCTGTTCCATAAAGCCTTAGAGTTTTTCTAGGGAAGGTCACATTTATTCAAAGCATAATTTATTTGCATTCTCTTTATTTCCTTTTAAGTTTTCTAACTTTAGTACTCATGGCACAGATGAAGGAGCTCTTCTGCCTCACAGCTTTTCCATTTACATAAAAAACACCACTCACAAACACCCTTCCCTGTCAGTGCATCCATTTTGCTGAGTGTTTTTCATTTTCCATGACTTTGAAAACATAAGGGCATTTATTAATTAATTCAAATTTACACATGGGTGGAGGGGAGAATCGCAGATTGGAGATAAGTGATTTGTTGTATGCCCCTTATTTGATGAGTATTGGAGAAGGAGAAATAGTCCTCACCATTGCCAAGATCTCCCGTCTCAATCAACCATGTTTTTCATTTAACCACTGGTTAGATAGTGACCCTAGCAGGAAGAAAAGACTCTGGACTTGCTTAGAGTAATTATTGTAAAGTGAATTTTTGACAGTCTTGGATATGGACATAAGCTGTAATTATCTCTGCTTTTTTAACTCTTGCACTGATTAACTTTGAACATTTCCTAATGTAAGCCTGTATATGCTGCTATAAACACAGCGGTAATGGAAGGGACTTCCGACTTGTACACAACCGTCAAATTTTGTTTCTGCCCAAACATATACCAGACCATTAAGAGAAAAGAAAAAAATAGACCATTTGTAAAGAAAAAAATAGATTTTTTTTTTCCCCTCAGTCTGCATTTAACTGGGGGGAAGATACTTCTTTGATTCTCTCTTAAAGTCTCAGCCCCAAAGCTGATGTTTGCAAGAGTTACGTGGGCATAGAGAAGGAGGAAAATGTGTTGAACTTTTGTGCATTCTGAAAGAAGGATATTCTTTCCCCACCACCTTAATTCTGAATTCTCTTTCTAGTCTACTGGATTATCGTGTGTTCAATTTAGGAGTTAGTGGAGCAGGTGAATAGAGGACTCTAAATACGTCTAGGTAGTGTAATATATCTGTTCCTCTTTCTCCATGCCTGAATAGGATAGAATTCTATTCAGTTGGAACAACCCACATTAGAATCTTTTTGAGTTTAATGATGAATGAGCCCAAGACTCAAAGCATCCTGTTCCAAATATACAGCCATTTAAAGTAGAGAAAAATCTTTTCTAGCTGTTAATGCCATGAGATTTTGATGTGCAACTGAACAGTTGCTATGCCTTCCAATAAAAAGTATACTGTGTGGTACACTTAAACACACCTTGCCATGTTCAGCTGTTCCTCTCACACAGAACCTAGAATATGTGCCATGCGAGAAGAAGCCTCTAGTCCCCTGAATTGCACACTGTTCAGGAAGCAAGCAGCAGAATGCTAATAAATTTTATTTACTTGCTTAATCTCCCCTGCATTTTGTATTAATATGAATAGCATTATAGGAGCTGGGAAGTGCTGACATAACAAAATGTTCTCCTTCAGCATAAGGTTAATGTAGTTACTCATATTTACCAGATGTGAAATGGAGGTCTTAATCTCCTGCAGCAGGATGCAAGTAACTTCCATGACAGTTAGTTCTATGCCAGGCGTCTGAGCCAGGGAATGGGTTAACAAGTATTTTGGTTTCCCCAAATCATGTGTTATTAGATACCAGAGACATTCCCATCTTACCAAAGATGACAGAATCAGTATGTGTAGAAGGAGAATATTGATCAGAAGCATGTAGTGTTACACAAGAAATCTTGCTTTGCTCAAGTAGCCTAAAACAAAAATTAAAGCCCTCAAATACTTCTGCTTTGATATTGGATTGCATGTGGTACAGTGTGGAAATTATGCCATACTGTAGTGTACACTATTGTTTTCTTGTTAATTAAAATATGTGAGATTCATTGTTTTTGCCTGTCAGCGCTTTGGGTCAGGTTCTCTTTAGCCTACACTGTTGAAATCTCACTGGTAACAGTAGAGTGAAACAGTGTTACAGCCTCGCAGTGTTTGACTGACTCAAAGACATTCAACATAAGGGAATATGCTATGTCATTATCTGTATTGAATTGGTATCAGGCATATGATACTTTCCTGTTCTTGAGTGCTGTCTTTCTGTTTATCATACAAAATTAATCTGTTAAGTTGTGATAAGTGCAAATATCAGTCTGTCATGCTTCTATATGACACAGGTGACCAAATGTGTAACTCTCCCCCATTGTCCCTGATTTCACTGGGGACATTTGCTAAACAGGCAAGCATGATTAAGATTTGGACATTTCTTCAAGATATAGTTTTGTAATAACCCATTTTCATATCTGAGTCTGCTTTAATACCTCTTGAGCAAGAACTGGTTTTGTTTTCCCATGTTTTTACAGAGTCGAGCATAATATCACCATTTCATAAATACGAATGTCTTCTCTGTTAAGTTATATTTTTGTTAATTTTAATACATTAGACACCTTAGTTCAGTCTAATTCAGTTGCTATGTGAAAACTGAGATAGCTATTGTCATTCTTTGCAGAACCTGTGTATGATTCTGATCATCCAGCAAATTCACAGCAGAACAGTTTTACCAGCTTCAGCTGATTACTTCATGATATTGTTTGACAGAAGGTAAGAATGAGAGCCTCTCTGTCTTATTTCTTGTTTACACAAGACCTGAATAGACAGGGATGCAAATAAACACAATCTTATTTGTTATTCTCAGCAAAAAAAAAAATCAAGTGTGATAGATGGAATGCCATTTGTGATAGAAGAGATTTTGTTTTCCTGTCTTAGCATTCCAGAGGTTAGGGTATTTGCTAACATTCAACAATGGCCTGATGTCAGTGGAGAACTCAGATGTCATTTGACATAAGCTCTCACATTAATCAAGAAAAATGTAATTTTTAAGAGACATTTCTGCTACCTGAAACAGAACTGAGGCTTAAGGTCACAGTGGAAGGTTGGAGATCATTCTCAAACTGCTTTTTCTCCTCACACACTGCAAAGCAATGTTTTTTAAGAACAGTCCCTTTCCAAAAAAAAAAAAAAACACCAAAACCATTTTCATGGCTCTGCTACAATCATTATAAAGGTAGATGTAAAAATATCTTAATTGCAACAGTGCTAATGTAAAATCATTGGTTTGTGTCTCTGCTTTAAGAGGCTGACAGAGAATGTTTTAACTTAAAAAGTAAAGGACTGGAAGGGCATGGTTTTGTATTGTGCTAACATTTCCAGTGCTTTAGAGTCTATTTCATATTCTGTGTAGTATAACTTTGATTGACAACCACTGCTGTAGAGAATCTAAAAATCACCTACACTTTCCACCACTCCAGCATTTCTTTCCCCCAAAAGATGATCTTGGTGTGATTTCCACATACCCTTCACTGTGAATTTTTCAGGTAAACCTTTAGAAGTAAAGTATCATAAAGGCTGCATTAAATTACCTTCAAAATGGATTGCAGCTTGCTGGCATGCTGGTGAGCTTTGCCTGTATGTCTTGGTAGTAACAGCCTGAAAGCTGTTTTTAGGATTTGTGCTTCTGGCCATAAGGGTCCGGTCTAGCTGTCTGTATTAAGAATAGTTTAATGCCATGCAGAAGGTGCTGGTCAAGATGACCCTGCTTTTATCATCACAATTGCTGTCCTTTCCACTTGTAGGTATCTCACTAGTGGAGTAAAAGCCATTATAACAGAGGCTCAGTACTTAAAATGGTAAGATAGAAGCAGTTTGAGACTATTTGGCAATTTTAAAGGTATTATTGGACAGTACACAGCAGAGAATACTTAACTTTGCTTTTCAGTGTAAGTGCAGACTCATGCTTGCAAGTAAAGCTAAGCACTCTCCATATTGAGAAGAAATGATCCTTTAAACCTGTCTGGGCTTTTCATTTCCATTCAAAGCAGCATAGTAAGGTGATGCAGTCTGTAGCTTTTCTTCTGCAGCAGGTGTAAGTTTTGTAAGATTGTTGTTTCTTAAAGTTTTGAAAAGCAAAGAGTAGGCTGCTTTAATCTGAGTTTCTTGGAAAACAAATACAATTGTGATTTCATCTGTTGAAAGGTTTTATCCTTTTTAAAGAAAAATATCCAAAAATACAGAACACATACCTGATTGTACAGCAACATACAATTCATCTGTGGTCCTCTTTGCCATAAGGTGTTGTCGATGCCAAAAGTTTATGTGGGTCTGAAAAGTACTTAGGCAAATGTAAGAGAAGACAAATTGTGATGGACTGTTGAACATAGAGATAGCCCTTATGACCAGAAAGTCCTTCAGCCATAGCTTGTCACTTAAAAAGGGGGATTTCCTTGAACCCTTTGTATTTGATCAGCCTGTCAGTTTCCCAAGACAGACAAGACCCTTGTGCCTGACCAGTCTGTTCACTACCTGCATTTTCACAGCCCACCATATCGGAAGGTGATTAGACTAACCTAATTCGGGGACCTCCACTGTTAGCATCACTGAGTCAAATCACTTGTATCAACTACTCAAATCTCCAGAGACTTATAAAAAATGAACTTCAGCTGAAGATTTATTTTATATAAAATGTGATTTTTGTGACAGGTAAGGTTCGGACATGGCCAGTGATAAGCTTGTTTTGCAGTCAGTGTATTAAAACAATACACCTAAAAATGAGCCAGTCATAGAATAAAGTTCTTAACTGCTAGGCGTCCCTATGCAGGAGAAGACAGGTTCAGCCCATTGACTGATCCAAGAAGTTATGATGGAGTCTTCCCTAACTTCTCCCCTCCTTCGTCGCCTTTTTATACTTCATAGTACATTGCATATTTGTTATCATATACAGGATTGGTTACAAGTTTCTCGCTTCTGATGCAGATTAGTACGCATTCTCAGATATCACTGCTGAAGCTGTTTACTAACTACACATGCTCCCCAAGCAGGGTTTTGCCTTCTTTCAGGGGAGCTATTTGAATTGGAGGTTGCAATCTCCCACTACCACAATTAACCTTTGTCCTATTTTCAACTAATTTTCTGTTGATGTCTGTGGATTGCAACACCTTATCAGCTTGTCTCCTCTTGTGGCCAGTGCTTTCCTCACCTGAAGGCTTCTTTCTGCAACAACTTAGATCTTTTCATCATCTGGTGTTTGTTTCCTGTCCTTCCCAAGACTGACACACTTGATTAGAAGTAACAACTTTAGAGTCCCCCTCTTGGACTTAATTCAGTCCAGGACCAGTTTGGTTTTTTACATTTAGGTGGAGCTTGAGTGACTCTAGTCATATATATTCTTGTTACTGATCCGTACTGCATGCCCAGTGAGGTGTGGTAGTATCTTGGAGGCAGGTAACTTTGGGATGGAGATGTGTGAGATTATTTTGCTCCCTCAAGGTATCCAGCAGGGTGGTGGATTCTGAGAGAGGTCTCACGGTCACTACCTGGTGTTATGGAGGGCAAGCTTGGCTAAGGTCAAGAGGCTGAGAAGGAAGTCTTGCAACTCCATGGAACTTTGCATGGGGTGAATATAAATTAAAATGTGAGGGTAAAACTAGAGCTGAAACAATGCAGCTTGGCACACTGAATATACTCTCAGAGGAAACGTGAGTCAGGAGACCCTGTGAAGTGCATCATGAATACAAGTACTGGCTGCTGTTGGAGACTGGACTTTAGCTGAAGAAATCTTTAGTCTGTACCTCTGTTTTTCTACCATATGATCTTTTCCTTTGTTCAAAATCACACTTCTCTAGTTGCTTCTGTGAACAATAGAAACTATATGGAATTACATGCTGTATTAGCCATGCATAATATGCAGGAAATCATTTCAGGCACAAAATCCAGGCACCAATCTATATCAATATTACAGTTTTGAAAAAATCCTGCTTTATTAAAAGGGATGAATAAAATATCTTTTATTTAATATTCTTTTAAAATATCCAGATAATCCAAATGAAAATAAAACCTTAGCATATCATATACAGCAGCTGGGGAACTAGAATTTTGTGGATTTTGCACACATGCACACCTATTATTCATTCCACCTGTCTGTATACATTCAGCCTTTGGCTCTTACCTGCTTTAATAATAAGCCTTCAAAAAGCAAGAACACATATCCTGAAACAACTTCTGTTCGTTACTTAATTGGTAAGTGAGCTTTTCTAGATTTGCCAAGTCACTTAAGCCCAGGCAGCACTCATCAGCATTTAATATATACCATGAAGTGCCACTCATGGCACGAGTTTTCAAATACATAACCCTGAACTTAGCTCATTGCACACAGCTTTTTCACAGAGTTGTTATTTTTGCTGAGAGGGATTTCCAAATTATTCCCTGTTGTCAGAATGCAAACAGACAAAATTGGGTAAATCCTCAGCTATGTGAATATGCCAGGAGACAACCACTAGAATCACATTGTCACATGCTTCAAACTCAGATTTTTGTCTTGCCTTAAAATGGTTTTAAATTTGTGAGAATAACCTTCAGAATCAGAGGGCCAACTAGTGGTGCCAGGCATAGGTAGACATTGCTTGCAGTTTTCAGCAGGGACAGTAGGATGGGGAAAAACTATACAACCAATGCCAGTTTTCTATAGATCAGAAGAGGTCTCTTTTGCAGTTCTAACTAGTTTTTACTGTGTATTACACCATAGGCACTAGCTAATCTGATATTTGCACATCATGCTCCAGCAGTTTCTTAGGTAACCATCCTCCCTAGCCTGTACCTGTAGGCTGAAGAAGACTTTGGGTAAGAAGTGCATACTTTGACCTGATTCAGAATACATGGTGTCTTCGCATGTGATATGAAATACAAATGTAACTCCATTTGCTATAATAGGAAATACTAGAATAATAGCCATTTACATTCCTAATGGTAACTGATCAGCCTCATATGCAAGCTCATGGACTTAAACTGTCAGGAATTTTCTCCCATTAAAGTACATATAAACCAGTCTTTCCATGACACAATATCTTCGATCAGTTTTTAGAAGTTCTATCATCTGCTCATACATATGTAAAGGATTAATATTTTCTCCCTAACATTCTGAATCTCTGAAATCTCTGAAAAAATAATAATCTAGAATTAATAGATGAGAGTTAAGGGTTCATCCTATTGTGATGAACTATGCATTTGTAATGCCTGAGCAGAATAATGTGTTTGCTTATTCTGTAAGCACTAATTATGAAGTAACAATGAGATGAAAAGACTCAGCCTTGGCCCAAGTTCATATGGAATTAGCACCAGCAAGCAGCTAACCTCTTACTCCATTAAGGCCATCTTGCTTGCATTTTAATAGCCACTGATGGACAATTTTTAGCATCAGCATTAGTTCATGAGCAAGTTCATCGCGTCTTAGGTTGTCATCATAGGATGACGGTAGGCTTAGACACTCGTAGTGTGTCCATAATATTTTCCAGGCTTTAGTTTGCAAGTGTAAGGGCTAGAAATACAACTCATTTTTACAAGAAAAGTGGGAATATCTGTTAATGATGTGACACTAAGAACTAAGGACCACAGCATATGTTGAGGCTTCAAAAACTTGATCTGGGTCATGCACCGGAGGGGTCATGATACTTCTTCTTGAAGTGTATGGATATTTTATTGCAAGGGTATAGAAGAACATTTAAGAAAGAAATGTCCCAAAAGGAGTTAGTCAAATAGATGGAAGGCAAAATACTTTTTTATCTAGGCGCTTCAAAATGTTCTCTGAAACAGTGTGAAGATCCAGAAGACACTGGCAAATCATTGCTCATTGAAGACAAGTCACGGAATTCAGGTTCCAGCTGATGACTTTTCCTATACGACAGAATTTACAAATTCCATTACACTCATGTTAACTTCAGAGTTGTTCTTGCTAACTTTCTCCATTGAAGTGCATTGCTTGAAACTTGATAAAATAGAAGAAGTAATTATAAATTTGGCTCAGAGGCAGACAGGAGCTATGTCTGGTTGGATCTGTGGCTGTTCAATATTTATTTTTCTTCTTCCTTTTGCACAGTGAAAGGACCCAATTTATTTTTACAATTGTATTGAGATATTTTGTGGATGCTATCAGACGAGCAATTTAGTTTCTCACTATGCTAATAAGCTGTTCTTGGTTAGTCCTTTTACTCATACACCACAGAATTCAGACCTCAAGGAAAAAGGAGAGAAAAGAACAAACTTCATGTAGTCATGTTGCTTAGCGTACAGCTGGATGACAGTCAGATATAGTGAGGAAAGCAATATAGGAATCTATATAACACACCTGTGTACTGCACTAAGGGATGCTCCAGTCCGGGTCAGGATACAGCTATCTTGAGAATCAGAGACTCTGTTGGAAACATGTAGCCTGACTTGTATACCATAAGCTGTAGAATTTAATGCAGTGCTTTTTACTGCAGCTTGTAGACAAACTGGAACATTTCTTTCAGAAGCAGTGATTTGATGTTGGTTTAAACCCACTGAATGATGCTGTACTGTTTCAATTTAATCAACTCTATTAGGAAGAAAAATCTTTTTTTAAAAAATCACCTTGTAAAAACAGTAGTACCTCTTCCTTTCAACACTCTGAGGAGTAGGCCCGGCATAAGCTAGTGATCATAACACTTTGTATACAAACTCGAAGCAGTCAGCAGGAAGAGGGTGGTCCTGAGCAGGCCTGTTACTATCTCTTCACCTTCTGTCAAGTTGTGCCTTTCCTGCTGTTGCTGTCAGTCAGTACTGGTCAGTGCCCTCAGTAGGTAGTATTTCCACTGTGGCTGCTTTTCCAGACAAAAGTTTAAAAGTATCTCATTACTCGGGCAAAGGCATGTATTTCCTTGGATATTGCACCCCATATTTCGTTCCTTGGACTTAATATTCTCAGACTTATCCCAGCAGTTAAGAGTTGTTTCATTCCTTATCAGAGGTTGAACATGGAAGAGTTTGAAGATGACTTAATAAAGTCAAGTCACTTCCTGTGAGTCTAGGGAAGCCCTGGTTTATGGCATACACAGTAGGGTAGATGGAGCAGTTTCCTTGTCTGTCATTACTGTGATCAGTGAAAACGATTCCTGCTGGGTTTCATGCAAGTCGCAGGTGTTAGGGTTAATAAAGGGAGACAGGAGTCTTTAACAGGAAATTCAAGGAAGAAACTGCAGTGTCTCAAAGTCCCTTTGAATTAGGTTTGGGTAGGAATGATTCTTCCTGCTGGGTGATGCAGAAAGGTGGTGGAATCTTTCTCCATGTTGCAAAGGGTGTCTAGGTGTATGTATACAGTATCAGCTATTGCTATTGCCAGTGCCGTGTCCTGACTGATCTGAAGTTGTGACCAGGAGATGAGGGATGTCTTAAAGAGCTGCCAGCTGCACTCCTCTGGATTTCTGCATTTTGACTAGTAACCTGTTTGCTTTTCTGTCTATTACCTGTCTTCAGCTGTGGGCATATAACACTGGAGCTTCAGTGTTTGCTTGCAGCCAGTCCCTTAAGATGCAGTTAGGTACT
Source organism: Falco cherrug (assembly GCF_023634085.1). Classification (NCBI taxonomy): domain Eukaryota; kingdom Metazoa; phylum Chordata; class Aves; order Falconiformes; family Falconidae; genus Falco; species Falco cherrug. The sequence continues at coordinate 1,691,348 of NC_073703.1, read as the reverse complement.
TGCTTAGTCCACCTCTGATCTAAGACCAGTGCTGACTCCTGCCATAATTTAATGGGATATTTTTTTACTCTAAAAGCATAGTCTGAAAAGGCTAACTTGTACTACCATGTACGGCAAATGGATCTGTCTGCGGAGCCACCTGGAAGGTCTCTATTTTTAGGCTCTTTCCTTGGAGCAGTTGTAATTTAAATTGACATACTGTTAGCTAAATGAATAGCACACTGGGCAGTAATACCTCTGGAGCCATGCAAGTCGTTGATTGTTAGCAGCACTAGAAACAAAGGCCCCGATGAGAGCCAGTTTGCTTTTTCCAAGCAGGAAAACAAGCACAGAAGCGCAGCTAGTATAGGACTTGTTACAACTGCTCAGCTCTGGCTGTTGAAAACGGGTCAGTTATTCAAAGAGAGCGAAAGGATGCAGGACACATTTTAACTGTCTGGGAAGAGTTCAGACTGTCAGTTACCAGCTGATGAGGTAGACAGAAGTGACTGTAGCCTGAAGTACACTGTGTATGTTTCATACCTAAAGCCTAATCTGTACGCAGCACATAGGCAGTTTCGGCTAATGTTGTTTTACATGAACTTAATTGGAAATTAATATATCTTAAACTGTACAACATTTTGTACATGTGTCTGATGCCTGCTCATACTTGACTGATCAGGACATATAGATGACTTCTTGCTTTGGCAGTTGCTATTTTAAACATGGCGATAGACTTCTGTCTGTATGTAGGTGTGTTCTGAAAAGTGGGTGTTGGCCTATAACATGTCTTCCATAAAAATAATATGCATTCTGCAACAACAAAGGGAAAAGCAGAGGGAACATTTCATCCTTCTGTTACAGCTTCTCACTCTTCAGTGAGTATCTGTCCAAGGTAAACCTTCCAGGAGAGCATCCAGTCCTGATACAAAGTTATGAAATGACTGAAAAAGGACCATCTCCTTTGGTAGTTTGTTCTGATAGCTTGCTTTTAAAATGTACTCCCTATTTATCTCCGACTTACTTTGAGACTTCATGTGTTTCTGTGCTGGCTTACAAAGTTCTTTAGTTGTTAGTGTAATGCCTTTTTATAAATAAGCATATCGCCTCTTGATCCCCTTTTATGATAGATTAAACATATTGGACTCTTCTTTTGCTTTAAAGGCGGGGTTTTTTTTTCCCAGATCTTCACACTTCTTCTTCACTACCCAGCTGCTTATAGTCCATGCTCACAAAAGCTCTGGGAGCTCATGTAGGCAGGCTTTTTCAGGGACACTGCTTTGTCAGGGTACAATTCCCTAATCTGTAGGTATTTCCGTATTTTGTTTCCATGTGTAAGGCCCTGCATATTGCTGTATTAAATCACACTTTGTTAAATGATCTCAGTTTATCACAGTGCTCTCTGTATTGTGCTGACAGGTAAACTGTGGGGTTTTTTTTCACTTTGCCAATATTTGTTTCATGTACAAAAGGAATCAGCAAAGACTTTGCATGTATGAGGATCCTCAGGAAGTTAGTTTTGAATGTATTTCTGTGTGTATTTGTGTGTGTGTGCAGATGTAGATTTCTGTTTGCTTTTTAATTACAGTTAAATGTTGGATCCAGAGCTATGATTTCTAGTCCCTTTTTCCTTGATCAACTTTGACAACAACTCTACCAAGACAGATTTGCTTGGAAAACTTGACTCCCTGTTAGTTCTTGCTGTGTTTTAAGAATAGGGACGTCTAACTTCTGCCCCACATTCTAGCTCTGCAAGAAGCCACATTCTGAAGCTTTGTCAAATGGAAAACCTGTGCATTCTTGGGAAAGCAGAAACACCTCCACTTGTTGGGTTTGTGCATCACTTGTACAAATGGATGCAGTCAGTTTAGGTGCTAGTTTTTGTTAAATTGTGAACGAGAACGACTTTGATTCTACTTGGTCAATTTGCAGCAGTTTAGCTTTGCTCTGAAATACTGTCAAAATCTCAGTAATCCATATCTTGTCTCTAAAAACACGCATTCATTGGGTTTAAAATTATTTCCACTTAGTGTTCAGAAGGCTGGCAGATCAATGTATTATCCAGCACTTTGAACTGACTGTAGGAGTTTTCTTCTGTAAGCAGTACCAAGGTGAGTAAGTCAATAGAATACCGCTCTGTTTAGTCTCAGACTTTTTGTTGAACTAATGCATATGCCCCAGATGTGCAGTCATATCTAGAAAACAGGTAGCGTGAGGCACTTCATTTCTGTTAAAGTACAGAACTGTTCTTAGGATGTGGAGGGAAATTGCAGGGTAGTAATTTCTCTGGCATTATTGATGCGAGGACAGGAGAGAAGATGTTGAAATGGTTGTGAAGAGAGAGAAATAATGCTAAAATGAATTCATAGTTGTGATGCATTCCTACTGCAAGGGCATGGAGGCCAGTGTGACTTGATGGATGAGAGTTGCTTCCTAAGTAAGGCTAAATTATTTTATTAGAACCCTATTAATTACAAAGGGGTCCAGCTCCAGTTGCTTGTTGTGATCATAGGAAAAGTCAAAAATTTCTACTAACTATATACTGTTTTATTTCAAGTAGAATGTCTGTTTCCAGATAATACAGCAAATAGTAACATCTGACTGACTGGAACCATACCTCAACTCACCAAACACTAGCTGCTCAGAAATCCAGGGTAATTGTGGTTCACACTTTGACCCTACTTGTCAAAACAATCAGTAACTCAGGGGAAGAGTGTCTCCCAAGTCTGCAGCATATTCCTGTGGGATATGGAAACTTCTCCCCTGTGTAACAGGGGACGTGATTAATTCTGACTGTGTTGACACAAGAAGGTTATTGAATAGGATTTCCTTGTGAATGGGCAAATCCGTTCCCAGCAGAAAACTATTACAGATATGTCAGACTCCTATTGTGTTCTGAAAACCCACACCAAGCTTGTATGAAAACAGCTCAGGGTGTGCACAATTAGAAGTTACAGAGAAGCATCTACAAACTTGTGCATTTTGTATTATTATGTAGTTACAAAACAATATGGAGAAGACTCATTTTACTGAAGAAAAATGTTAGCTCTGCAGCCTCCCTGCGTCTCCTTAGTCTCTGTCTCTGTTTTCAATAGCAACCATCCATTAGTCTCTAAAACTCTTGGATTTTAGATCATGCTGCTATGTGTTCAAAGACTCTGGTTCCCACTCAAGGCAGTATATAATCACATTTCATATTTTAAGTGGCTTACAGGTCACTGGCTCGGTTCATCCTTCTCCATACACAACTTAAGTACCATGTGGAATGAGGTTAGCCCATAAGGGAAGCATAGGTGGCAACAGTTAAAGCTGAATGAGGCAGCCATCGTGGTAGATGATCAGGCAGAGAGACTTCTTCCTCAGTGCTTGTAGCCTCTGCTGTTCGAAGACACATACCTACAGTTGACAACTTCAGCTGGTGAATCAGGAGACTGGAGGAACCTTTCCTGGCAGCAAGGGTAGGATTTATTTCCCTTAGTGTAAAATTTTGTATGTCAGATGTTCACATTAGGGCTGGTCACAATGTAGCTTACTTTATAGTCACTGGAGAGAAGACACCATAGTGTCCAGCCCATTATAGATACAGATACACACATTTTTATCACTCTAGAGGAATTGTGCCTCCATTGATTATGAAGTGAGTAGATGGCTTAGATCTACACTGCAGACATCTATGTTTGGTCAAACAAATCATACATCTGAGTGATGCATTCATCATTATATCTTCTAAAAAGAAACTAAGGACCTTGACAAATATGATAGTTTTTTGCTTGAAATGCAAGGTGTGCATCATCTTGACATTTGACAACAAATCTGTGCACGTGTAGGTGGGTAACAATTGACCTGCATATACTTTTCTCCGTACTAAAAGGGTGTAAGAACAAGTAAGTGACAGATACTACTCATTGTGCTCAAAGCAATGTTGAAAGATATTTTGGTGCAAGGTAATGGATGTAGTATGGATGTATAGAATTCCCATTGAATTCGCTAAGATTTAAGCATGCGTTGAAACAGCTTGAGTGCTGCACTGATTAAGCTCACTAAAGTCAGTAGAAAGACTTACAGCTAGTAAAAGTCACAGAGAGGTAACTGTTACCCCGCTAAGCAATTATAAAATCCTCCTTTAGCAACTGTTGAAAAGCTCTGCCCATGACTCATAAAGGCTTCTCTTTTTTTATGACTGTTTCTGGTAGGTACATTTTGGTGGATGGAGCAGCATGTCCTTCTGGAAGGTATAGATAGCTATGTATGCTATTTTATATTTTTCTGGTGCCACAAGAGGACTAGATACATCAGCACAAAGTATTATAGCAGTTAACAGGCTTGGTGTGATTGCAGGGGCCCTCTTTACTGTCTGGTTATGTAGATTCCTTTAGAGTTTACTGCTTATCGTGGTCATAATACAGAAGAGTGCTTGCCAGAGCACAGAGTCTCAAAACAAAAAAAATTATTTGGCCATCTGATTTATATGTTGGACACCTTCTAACTAGAATATAAGAAGAGGCCTCCTTGAACAATCAAGATATTTGTATGTTTTCTTTCCATAAGATGTTAGGCATGGGGTGGGTTTTGCACTTTAACTCTCCTGCCACAGCTTTCTAGGAGCATCAAACCCCTTAGGAGATTATCCGTTAAGATACCATATGCTATTAGGAGTCTCATGATTAGTGGAAAAATGGAATTAGTGGAAAAAATATTGGGAATCTCACTGTTAATACAAATTCAAAAACTCAGTGCATAGAGCCATAGGAAAGGAACTAGTTCAGAATGTTTTGCGTCCTCCAGAAGTCAAGAATTAGGCTATGGGGATTTTGAACTTGGTGACTAATATTTCATCTATGTAAGTGCTGGATATAACCTACGTGTCACAAATTCTTCAGTAGCAGCTACTGTATTATGCCCTAATCAACTAAATGATGTTGTTCATGTTGTTGTTAATGTGAAATCTGAGGATCATCCTTTTACTTGGACAAATCTTACTATCAAGTAAATTTTCTTCCAAGTAAATGTCAGTCTTTGTCAAAGAATAAATAAATAAGCAAACATTACGTATTGGTCACACAACACCGTGTAGTTGTAAGGCACAGCAGAAACAAAAACCAGTATAATCGGAGCTGTAAGCAGACCTTTAAAAGCAGTGGGTTTATTCCTTAAGTATTTAAAAAGTTAATAAAATTAAACATTATTTTCAGCATTTCATTTATTTTAGAATTCTGTGGGATTCCAGGCAGTTGCCTGATCTCTTTATTTCTGCCTTTGTATAGTAATTGGTTCTATCATTCTTTCTGCTCCTGAGATCTGGAACTGGAAACTTTACAGCTTGATTAATCAGTGCTTTTGCTATTTTTATTGACATTGTAGGATTCAGAATTGGTTAGGATTCTTGCTCTTAGGAATGTCTGGACCTGTTTGTGTTTTGTCCTGTGTGTGTGTAAGAAAATGCCCCAGGCCTAAAACCCCTGTGCATTCTCAGGAGCATAATGACTGATTAGATGATTGTGAAATGTATAGCTTTTAAGCATTGGCTTCAATGATACTTAAGCACATTTGTAATGCCAAGCATAAATGCTACTCTGATATGTTTTCATCAACTTTGATATCAAAATAAGCAATTCTTGTTGGCACAACTTCTTTGAAATACAAGAATACAACCCTCAAATATTTGCTTCTTGTTGTCTGCAATTAAGCAGTTAACCTGCCTTCAAGAGAAAGGTGTTGGTGTCTGAATGGCTGATTATTTGCAGTAAATCTTTTCCAAAGCATGGTCAGCTTTTGGTCTGCTGTCAGTGTCACCAAGTAGACAACAATCCATCCCAATGTCATCAGTAGAGTTACTCCAGAGTTTCTTACATTAAATAAGATTTTTAAAAATTCATTGTTCCACCTTCTGTGGTGGCATAAGGAATTCAAATTGCCTTTGCCATCTGGAGAGAACAGTTGGATCATTTTTCTGATCTATGTGAACAGCCCACTGGTATGCATCAGATATATTTTAAATTTGCCTCTGACTGAGCTTGTCAGCTGTGGCAGTTTAAATACAGTTTCTTCAACAGTATAGTTAGATCTGAATTTTTTTATCTTTTGATTCTCAAAATTTCTTGAATACAGCAGCTTCCAAATTAACAGTATAAGGCAAACATCATAGATTCATGTTGTTACTTATTTTGGGGGATGGTGGTGGAAGATAACATTTGTAGATATAAAAAAAAAACATCAAGTGAGTTGTTAGGCAGTCATTATTTTAAAATAGATCTCTTGGTTTTGAAGGCCTCCTTTAAAACACTTGAAGTGGTAATGCTAAAGTAGGAATTCTTTCTGAAAAGATACTGAAGCTGTCCATCTGAACCTGAGCAAGGCTGTGAAGGCATCCTTATACACATGTAGTAGGTAGTAGAGCAGCATGATGGAAAGAAGAAAGAATAAGATGATCAGATGAAAGGAAGGATATTTCTTAATAGTATTAACTTGCTTTCTTTTGGAACAATGAGATAGGACAGTTAAAGATTTTAAGATGCCATTGACAGTCAAGGAACAAACTTCATTTTGTGCTGACTCCCAGCATATTTCTAGCCTATGTTACTCAGCATCACTTGTCCTATGCCACAAGTTATATCTACGTGTGCTGGGGGAAGAGGCAGGTAGATTTCTGCTGTGTTGTGAAATTCCTGGTTTCACTTGAGAAGGTTTCTTTCTGTAGCTGCAAGGAGTACTTTTTTATGATAGCTGTAGAGTCTGGAGAAAGATTGTCACAGATACCAAAAATAAGCAAATTCCTGGTACTCTGGATCTAAGGAGTTGGTACATGGAGGTTGTATGCAGCTTTGTTGCATGAATGTGTCTGTCTGAATAGCAGTGGGTGTAAGGTATGAATCTCTTAAGTGAAGAGTTGTTTTTTTTAACGTGCACTATTTAGATTGGGCATGTATTGGATAAGAAACCCTACCACTGATGTGTATTTCTTTGTTCATTGCCTATATACATATATATACATTTATATAAGTGTATGTAGTTAACATGCATATCTATACAGACTCTGGAAAGAAAACCTCAGTTTTGAGCTTGTGTCCTGGTTACCAGTCTGCCTATGTGATGAGAAGACAGTATGGCTGAGACCTCAGATTACTGCCAGAGAGGGATCATTCTGTTTTCCAAATGCTGCAATTTGTGTCATTCAGTATTGCTTCTCAAGTTATGTCTGACTCGGGGTCTAAGAGCACAGCCAGGGTGAGATGATTTGTTCAGCTGCTTGAGATTGCTTATTGTTAGCACCAATTAGGTAACTTGCATTACCTGTATCCCAAGTCAGTAGGTGCCTAGACTGCTTCATGTCATTCATATGTTCTTTATTTAATGAACATCACACTCTGGACTCCTTTGAGAATGCTGCTTCTATAGCTCTGTCTTGGTTTTGACTTGAGGTAAAACACTGTACCACCATTCTTAAGTTCAGCTTGAACTGAAAGACGAAGTTAGAGAAATAAACACTTGCTAGTAAAGGAGCATAAAAGGAAATGTATATCATACTTGGACCAGTGGGGTGTACAAAATACTGTCAAAGCTGGACAGCATTATTGCACGTACTTCAAGTGTATTATAGACCTCAGACAAGCTCAAAAGAACCCCAAAATCTCAAATTGATTGGGTAGAAAAAAATGAAAATATATGTTGTAAAAAAATGGCTTTTTATCCCAGTCTGATTATCAACAAGGTGCCTCTTTGTGCAAGACATCATCATCAATTATACCTTCTCCCCCCAAAGCTGTTTACTGTAAAAATCTATTTTCAGAGCTATATGTAGTAGCAACAACAACAAGAAGAAAGGCAACCCCCCCCCCCCCCGACATTTTACCCTTCAGGTACAGAGAAAAGGATCTATTAGTGGTAGGGGATGCTATTTTAGAAGCGTTACCACTGTCCCACTTATTCACTGGTCTGATCCATCCATCTACCTTCAAAAACCTGTAACAATGGCAGGAAAAAAAGCCTTTAGAAATACATGCATGTCTTGCTTCTATTTAATTGGTGTGTTGGGTGACTGAGCTCAAAAGACTTTATCCGTGTCAGTCTCTGTCCCAGTTCCGCACTGCTGTGAGAGGCTGTCCTCACTATGTTCCTGCTGGGTGTAACACAATGCTGAAGCACAGCTGCAGAAGACTTTGGGTCCCTCTGCTGTATATTGCTGTCACTGACAGCAGGAAGGGAGATGAACTCGGCTGAAAAGCATAGATGCGCATAGTGCCTTTTTTAGTTGCAGGAAAAAGTGGCAGCTATTTCTAAGTGCAGCGAAGTATTTAAGTACTGTGAGGGCCAAAATCCCCAATCTGTGTAAGCCCTGCTCTGCACAAACCTGCTGAAGCTTTTGACTTATTTTAAGACTTCATGTTTTAGGGGCAAGGTGTGAGGGACTTTGAACAGCACGAAGTTCGATCTAATTTACATTGTCTATCGAATAGTTCTAAAAGCTGGAAGTCACTGGAGTTCAGTGCACAAATCCTGGCCTCTGTTTTATTTAATTAAACTTAAGAGCAAGGAAAGCAAATGGCCTATGAGTGTGTGACAAATAATCTTTATGGAGTTAGATCTACTCTGGCTTTAAGGCAGTTTGGTTTCTGAAGATCCTCCCCAATGTGACAGTTACACTTGAAATGTATTTTGCTTAGTAACTGTCTAGTATTTAGACTGGAAACGAAGACAGTGTAACCTTGGGGAGGTCATGGAATTGCGTATGGCCCTATTTGCAAGTTGGGATATTAAAGAAGGGTAAGAAAGTATATTAAGCTTCCTAGGAGGAAGACTGCTGGGAAAGTGAGCATCATTGCAATTCACATGCTTGAGTGAGACATGGGTACAATATGCTGTGAGCTCTGCAGCATTAGCAATATTTTCTTCATTCAGTTGTACTGAGATTTTATAATTTCATTACTTTAAAGTCAATATAACATGAAGGCAAATCAACCTATGGAATAGAAGCATAGTTCAGTGCCTACACTCATCCTTTAATACCTTAGGCAGGGGTACATCCCATTGTAAGCAGTTCATATCTATGTTGTGAAAAGCTTAATATAAGAAATTGAGGCATACACATCCTTCAGATTGGTCATCTGCCCAAAAACTTGGTCCTTTTTTCAAATTAAAACACTTCAATTGAGTATGTATGATTTTCGTAATGATAAATACCAAAGAGCCCTGAAGAACTCCAGATTTTTACACATCTATGAAATGATTCAAGCAGAAAAACTTGTCCTATCCTTGCGTGTGCCTCTATAAAGGGAGGTTTGCTTTCCACGGCTCATCCAGTTCTTAGTAGGCAAGCCAGTTTGTGTCTGGGAGCAGAACTGAAATCATTTAACGCTCTTTATCCAGTAACCAAAAGAAGACATTGGTTCTGGCTCTCTACTGATGTAAGCAATGTAAACTAGATTTATTCCCACGGCTCTGATTACTGATTACCAGTGCCATTCTGTAGTTGCTCTGTCTTGTTTCTAACACTATCCCACATTTGTAAGACACTCTTTATCACATCTCCCATCCTAGTTAGTTCTGAGACTATAATTTTGTAACTGACAGTTAATTATGTGAGGAATGTATGCAAAAGGAGAGAGCTATGAATGAGAAAGTAATCACAGAAGAGTTGCTTCTTTAATTCCACCCAAAAGCATCCCTATCCTTCTCATCCACACACACCTTGCCCTCACAAGGAGGTTGTAGGTGAAATTACAAACTTTCAGGGAGCGGCAAGAGCAGGGCTGTACCACAAGGATGGGCAAGCTGGCACCTGAGAGACCACAGCACAGGCAGGGGCAGCATCCTCACCAACGGGGGCACAGTCCCACAGTACCTCAGCTGAGCAAGCAGGGCAGGGCTGGTGATGGTAACAGATTCCATTAACAGTCCAGCCATCCTCAGGGTCAGTCCAGGAAAGCCAAATAACAACTTGGGAACAAGCATGGAAACAGGTACACCTACAACATAGCTCAAGCCAGATGTGCATGCCCGAGCTTGAATAGTCTTCTGCAGTAAAGAGCAGAAGTTGCTTGGGTAGGGCTGGTGGGGCAATTAAGGCCTGTTGGTGCTCTGAGGACCCTGACACTACAACCTGAGTAGTGATCTGTCTTTAATAGGTGAGTGCTCACTTTCACGTCTCCTCACACAGTGCTGGCTGGCATTGTGAATGCGGGCTTGCTGTTCCCTTTATTCAAATGAAATGAATCTACTAAAGCCAGTTGCAGCATGACCATTGCAAGCATGTTATGGTAAAGCAATTCTGTTGTTTTCCAGAGTGTTGTCACAAGCAATTTGAAATCCAGGTTTATCTTCCCATTTCTTTAACTGCTGTTACCTGTAAATTCACAGGAAAGAGTAAATGAATAGCACATAGTAATAAATCACTCTTGTTGAGGCTGCATGGTATCCAAAACACTGCAGACAGAAAGAGGCATCACATCATTGTTAAGGTGACAGTGGAGTCAATGAAGGATGATCCTTCCCCTACTCTGAGCTCCAGTCATGAAAATTCAGCTATCATCTCTTTAGTCCATAATGCATACCAGCTGCCACTCATTAAGCAGCAGTAGAGAATTTGCATCCATCCCACCACATATGTTTTACTAACCAATGAATGGGAACCTTTCCTAAAGGAAACAACTTGTTTCTACCCTCCTTCATACGCGCAGCAGCTTGAGGCGGGGCTATCTTTTCTTCCTTAATTCCTAACTATTTATTTTTGAGGCAACCAAATAGCTGACTTAATTCCTAACCATTCTAGTGTCTTCGTATCTTACAGGCTCTTCCAGAGACTGCTCCTGAGCTGTCCTTGTAGACATTGAATCTTGGCTTCTGCTCCACAGGATGCTTTGCTTCAAGTCAAGACTAAACTATTGGGCTATTCCCCAAAAGAGAAAGTCTGTATTTCAGTCAGATGCTACAGCTGAGTGACAAGTCCTTTCAGTCCCATACAGGAGAATCACTACAGAAGTTGTTTATTAAGGGAGAAGCTATGTCTTCCCATTTGGTAGTGTTGTTGTGAAGTACCGTTTAGTCATGGTTCCTGTGCCTTGGGTCTGTCTGAGGCACTGTATCTACGAAAGCTGTTTTAAAATGTACTTTGCATCAGATTCCTGAGAGTTAAAAACTATCTGACAATATTTGGTGCCATAACTGGTCTCCTTTGTGTTCTCTATTTCAGCACATTCTTAGTAAGAGAGCTTTGTGATAATCTCTCCCTAATCCTGCAGAAACCTGGTTTTTACTAGGTTGCCAAGGGCTGTGATCTGTAGAGTTTGGATTTTGGGTATAGGTGCACTCAGGAGCATGGTCTTTTACACCTGACAGGGTCTTCCCAGGAATGATCACTCTGATTCTCAGCTGCTTCTTTTTGTCTCTTTCTTTTGGCTACTCTTAGTCCTTGAAAGCAAGGGCTTCTTCCACAGATAAGCCACGATCAGCTTACAAGGCTGTTAGTCTTCCTTTTCCGTTTTGCTGAGAAATAAGTCCCACTACCTTCAGCTTACTGATCAAAGAGAAGGCAGCTGCCTGAGTTACAGCTCACATCCTCCAAAATAAATCAAACATTCCTGTGTAGGTGAACTCACTGAGTCTTGTACCAGTTTGAACTGGACTACAACTGATGGCCCAAGAGCAGAGAGGTGCTGTATGTTTTTGTTCTGCCAAGACATCTAATTGTGTAGAAGAAGATATAAATATTAACAAGTCATTGGTGTTCGGCTTAATAAAGGAATCAGTTTGTCATTGTCCCAGGAGCAGGCATTGATTTCCATAGAAATTCAGCAATCTCTGATCCAGAGAACAGATCTGTTCACTACTTATGGCCTACGCTGAAAGATTTACTAAAAAACTAGAGAGTCAGGGATTTGATCTTGAATGATTCATGAAAATCAGAAAATAGTTGATCCCCATGAAGGTCCGATAAGTATTTAATAATTGCAGCAGCATCCTGGCAGACTTAATTCCTGTTGTTCAGTTAACATCTTTGAACTCCTTATTAGTCTCTGACTTCTTTCTGTCTTGCCCATAACTGTCCTGCCTGAATCCATGCAGGGGCAATTCTGTCACTGTCTCTATTAAGCCCACAGCATTGTTTCTGAGTTACCACAACAACAAGGATTATGTGACAAGCAAACGAAGAACCAGTCAGATAATGGAGTTTTTAAAATGGGGATTACTGGTGCTGAAGATGTAATGGCCTCTTTGATGCTGTTACTATCTATAGCATAAATCCTTCTTAGTGTTTGGACTATTGACCTGACAAGCTGAAAAGGCTCCTTTGCAGCCCCTATTGTCCAAAGAAAGGGAAAAGCTTTGAGCACAGACATCTTCAAGGCACAGGAAAAACACAAGGCCAAGAGATAAGCTTGGTAATTTGAAGGCATTTTATTTCTTTCAAGCAGGATCCCAACATTTTAGCTGAAACAGATATCCTGATTTTATCTGTGTTGCTTTTCTCCAAGGTGTGCACTCAATACTTTGTAATTTCTAAAGATATCCTGGCTGATCTCCTCCAGGGCCAGAACAGCAGCCTTGCAAATCAGCATCTGCTGAAAAGGACTGTCTAGTGAGGTTTTGGAAAAAACGGTTGTCCCTGACACTTCAGCTGTTGTACCTCTTGGAGTGTCTACAGGCCTCTTGTACAGTATGACTGGCTATATACCTTTACTACCTAAGAATAAACAAATAGTTGGATATTGGAATAACTAGGTTGATTGTTCTTGGTTTGGAGATACCAGTTAATGGCAGTGGAATAATTTGTAGGAAAGACAGTTTTAAGTTTTTGTCCATAGCACAATGTTAACTCTCTGCAGAGTTTTTAATGTAAAGAGAACCTTCGCTGCATTCTGCAAACATGAACCCTTTGTGCTTTCATCCAGAGATCTCTGAGTTTTTTTTAACAAATAGTTTATCATGTTCATAATATTGTGAGGAAGCAGGGGAATGTAATTCTCCCTGTTTTATAGATGTAAGGTGAAAATCATTCCTGGATTAGAGCAACATTATGCTTTATAGCAGAGTTATGACTATTACGTGCAGGAACTTAACAGATGTAGTAGCTATGCTTCACATGTGTACACACACACACACGCTCCCTTGCTAGGTTCTGTGATTAGTCTCTGTTTTTGTGAGAGCTCTCTGGGAGATCTAGCAATTAGCAAGTGTTGGACCATTTTCAATTTGCTCTGAAATTGAAAATATGTGGGTAAAAGAAAACTGATGGGCGAGGTTGAAGGCTATACTTGTACAACAACTTGTACAACAAGTTGCCTCCCTTGATTTTGACTCTGCTCCTCAGCTGCATTCAAGGACAGGCACATGGAAACTAAGAATAGGGGGACTCATTCAAGTGCTTTTTCGTACAGACACTTTATCATTGCTGTTGACGTGCGGAATTAGACTCTATAACTCGAAAGTTATAAAGTAGGTATGTTTATTGTGCGCAGATGCACGGGGGATCGCTCCTCCACAAGCGTGCATGCCCAAAGTGACGAACCATCTCACATTTATACAATAAAACAAATGAATATTCAATTAACGCCTTTTGTTACCTAAACCCCGCTTCGTATGTTAATTAGCTTATCAGTCCCTTTCCTGGAATGTGGTGGTCTTGCAGGTTTGTAGGTGATTCATGTTCTTGTGACCATCCAATCTTCTCCAGCAAGGAGACTTAGCACTCCCTCCCTCTAGATAGCATTGGAATGTCTCTCATCTTTTTCTCATTCTCTTTTAAATAACCCCTTTGTTAGAGGAAGAGGGGCAGGCGTCTCCTCAAAACTGTAGTTGTCTCCTCGGAGCTGTGTGCCTATGTGACCAGACACGGCACCCATGACTAGTCACCATACCCACATTCCTTGAGCAGACACAATCACAATCGATGTCCATTATCCCCATTTCACACTATTTCTCCATATCACTGTCACCATGAGTCTCTGTTACATAACAGATGCTGTCAGTCACTGCGTGAACAAGCCTCCTGCTGATACTAACACATTTGTTATGTTACACTGCCCAAGTTCACAGAGGCCTGTGCTTCCTTTTTCTTGTTGCCTGTTTGCAAAGTTCTGTGTATCAGAGCTGTTCAGGCATTTGTGCTCAAGACCTTCATTTCCACAGGTTTTGAACATGTCTCTCTTAGTTGCACAGTTCATGTAGCAGCAATAGCTCACTGTTAGGGAGCTCTCTTGGGCTTTTTAGCCTATGGTGCTTTAACTCCATTCCCTTTCCCTTCCTTCTTATTACAGCACTTTGTAACAAACTGCATTTCCCTCCCTTCTTGTATTCAAACCCTTCGCTATTGGTAGGTGGCTGTCGTGGGCCCACAGTTATTGCTGAGCCAAGCTAAACATATTTAATTTTGTTAATTTAACTTTTCTTCACAAGTCAATTCCTTCAGCTCCCTAATCACTTGTGTTGCTTTTTTCTGAACTACCTAAAAAAATCTGTCAATGTCTCCATGATAATAAGGAGCTCCTCACAGAAAACCACGTTATAGGTGCAATTTCACCACAGCGGGAAGGAAGACATTTTACTGTTTCCTTGCTTCATAATACAATGCTGCTGCAGATTCTCCCTCAAAATTGCTTTGTTTTCTTTTACTTTTTGCTGATTAATTTTAGTGAAAACTTACCTCCAATTTTCTGTTTATCCTAAGGCCTCAGATCTTGCACATGGTCACACATGTGCTTGGGGAAGCTATTGGCCGTAAGTTATTTGTAAAAGCAATCCAACTTCTTTTGATTGTTTTTTGTGTGTGGGGAGGATGGTCTACTTACCAGGGTGGGAAGAGTTAGTGGGAGGAGTCCCTCAAGGCATACCAGTTTAAAGAGAACTAGGTTCAGGTAATGAGTCGTGGCCAGAGCTGAGAACAGAAGAGAGGAACTCCAGTTACTGATTTTCTTCATCAACTTTTGACCTCACACTTCAGATACACAAGCACCTTCCCAGCAGAGTGGCCAATATCTGAAACTGGTGCTGTTAACTGCCCACGATAAGCTAAACAGAATCAGTTAGAAATTCATGTTTAACTACTGTACAGGCACTCCAGAGCTGGTTGTATGCAAAGCCCCTGGAGGGAAAGCAAAGTTTTTCACAAAAGCAGCTATACACATTCTAGACTGCACTGTGTGAACTGATCTGTTTCAAATGGAGCTGCTTTAGGTGTTATCTATTACATAGATAGTGACAAGGTGAAACTGCAAATGGAAAATTAATTGACATATCAAAATGTTGTAACAGAGAAACAGCACTGGTGTATTGAACTGGGTTGGTACTCAGGACACCTTGGCCCTACACCTGCCTTCACCACTGAATGACTATGTGGGGATGATTAAATCATCTACCCACTCTCATCCTCTCTTCACTCTCTGACCCTTTGTCTAGAACATGAGCCCTCTGAAACAACAGCTGCCTGTCCAGGTATGTTTTATGCAGTGCCTAACACAGCAGGACCAGGTTTTAGCTGGGATTCTCCTATAGACCACCATAATGTAGCCCATCACAGTAGAAGAAACTACAGAAATGGAGCAGAGTGATAACCCGTTCGCTAAATTATCTGAACTACAGTGGGGCTAAATCCCACAGAATCTGCTGAGGACAAGACTGGCAGCAAAGGGAATTTAAGTAACGTAAAACATGTATGAGCTAAGATATACTGGCCATAAGCTGGCCACAATTAAAATTTAGGCTGAAAAGTAGGAAAAGAGCTTTCTAAGCATCAAGCCAGGGATGTTCTGAAAGAGTTTCCCACTAAGGAAATTGGAAGTAAAAGACCTAACTTCTTGTACTAACTATAAATACCCTCTTTAAAGTTCATTAATAACAGGATATAGGTCTTGCTTAATTCTTTATTAAAACATGGTCAAGTCATGAAATTTAGGGACAGATTCCTACTTCGCATCTTCCTTTCTCAGAGATAACATCAGATCTTCATTCCTTCTCTGTTCTTTTCTAGCTTTAATCTCTACGATGAATTTCATTCAGTTTAACTTGAACAAGAATTGAGAACAAATTTGTGAAATAAACTAAGCTCAAATCAGAGAGTTTGACCTGTCCATCCTAGACCTGAGAAACTGTGGCTTCACAGTCAGGACTTCTAGCAGATCTTTTGTTTCGAGCATGTTGCCATAATGGAGATAGTTTGTCCCTTGATTGCACCAGCCCGCTTAAGGAAGTTTACAACTGAAGTGTACAAGCAAATGTAAATTCTTCACTATCTGGAGGAATCAAGCCTCTGCTCCCCTGCCTGCAGCATTTGATTTATGCAGCATGCTGCCTAGGACTTGACTGTTTCTTAAATAGGTCAGTCAATATGTAAAGTGGAACCTTAGCTAGTTATCACAGTTGAGAAAATCGCTGTCTTGGGTTTCAGCACAGTCTGCTGATATGACCTGGTGGGAAAATGACTTCAGTGTAAAAAGCTACTTTTGTGAAGGAACAAAGCAGAGAGGAATTTGAATCTACTTTAGAGTAGCTGAGACACTCTGCTTGGTATCTGCCTGCCTTTGTCCAACCTAACAATGCATTTGCTCTAAAGTGTATAGCAGATGAAAAAGCCCAATACTTCTTGAACTGTAAAATTGCAGGAATTCTACCTAAGCAGATCAGTGCCGCTCTTGGGCCAGTAGCATGTCTCTGACAGGAGTGCTGGATGCAAAGTCAGCCAGAGCTAATCATAACCTCAAGACCTAGGCAACACTTTTCTGTAAGAGCTGGGTTTACAGCATCCTTTTCCATAAGGTTTTGTGGGGTAATGCTGACTGGCAGGCAGGACAATCTTACATAGACCCTGCACATGAAGACTTAACACGTTCCGTGGAGTAGGAAATACATTCTGGATCAGTTGTTTCTGTTTGAGGTCTTTCTTCAGTCTGTGATTCACTGCTTTGTCCTTTCTCACATGATGGCTCATCCTGGAAGGCGAATCACAGTTGCTCTGTCCTTTTTGCAGGGAGTTATGTATGCTGCTGAAATAAAGAGTCCTGAGACTCCTATAAAGGTGCTATCTGATACTGCCCAGTCAGAGCTCAGTACAGAATGTTCTTCAGGACTTCCAGCACTCCTCTCTGAAAACATCTCAGCAGCTTTCCTGGCAAGGAATCCCTTCTGCCTTATCTTTCTATTTTGTGTGTCTCAGTGAACCTGATCAAAAGGTTACTGCTACTGAAAGAAGGAAGCTTTATTTCCCCAGCTACCTCCGACACTGCTGCTTTTGCTGCCTCTGGCTCTTATCAGGTGTTTTAATAAACTGATGCAGTCTACTAATCTGTCAGACGACTAAAGAAGCAAAACAACCCCCACACATGCTTTTTCTGGATTAGAAAAGTATTTGTTTGTGAAGGTCCCACGAGTGCAAGGAAAGAGAAAGGGGGAACAGAACGTGAGGGTGAAGAAGACCTCTTTCAGCACCTTCCAGCTGGTAGATCAGTGTGTGAAACCACAGCTGTAGTTTCGTCCTATCCATTTCTTAGACACAGGAAAACCTAGAACCAAATGTCATGGTTCAGGGAGTTCTCTCTCCTAATTATGCAAAAATATTGACAGAGTAATTTATCACAGACCACAAAGCACACAAATGTAGTTTCCCTTGTAATTCTAGTTCTAGGTATGTTTTGGCAGAGTTTAACCCTTAATAGTGAATATTCATCTCTATCAGGTGGAATCTAGGCTAGGCTCATATGTTAAAAGAAAAAAAAGAACTAGCTTGTCTCAGTAAAACACAGGGTGGCGATTGTATGCCTGTACTGCTGTTAGAACTTCAACACATTATTCTGGATGCAGACTGTTCTCTTCTGCTTCATATTTAGCCTGGTTTCATCTGTCTGGAAATGGCAACTGCTAGGATTTGATAAGTGGATTGAAAGCTTGTCCAGCTTCGCTGTGAGTGTCAGCCTCAGAAACTATGTAAGTTATATAAGGAGTTCCTCGATGATTTACAGCAGCTATCCCTGCCAGAGCTGCGGGAGTCGGCTGGGAGAACCATTCTCCTGCTCTCTAGTGGTAGAAGGACAAAAAAGCCAAAAATTTCTGTTTCTTCAGAACAAACTCATACGTGTGTGCTGCACGGACCTGAAAATGGCTGCCAAATTCCAAGTTGGTAACTTGGAAAACGGAAGTATCTAAACCACCCCCAAAAGAACAAGAAATAGTTTAATTCGGTATATATGTGTGTTCATAGTGCTACTTGAGAGTGTCAGAGCAATAATTATGCTGAATTCTGGAAGCTTTTAAAATGAGACCTTTCTGCTTTTCTAGGAGCCCTTGCAGGAATGATTTTGAAGAATGAAAATTTATCACTGCTATTAGCAGTAGATGGCCCAGGACACACAGTTGCTCAGTCTGGTTTCAGCCAGTAGATAGCGCAGAGCAGCACTTGGTGACCAACAGTCTGTTCCATGCCACAGTTGCACAGCCCTGTGACATGGGTTATTAGGGAATAAAAGTGGCATGTGAGGCTGTCCTGCATGCTGAAAGAAAGTGGTAGCCTGCTGCAGAAGATGGATATCAGCATTGGAGAAAGCTCCAGGGAGACCTTGTAGCAGTTTTCTAATAACTACAGGGAGCCTGCAAGAAAGCTGGAGAGGGACTTTTTACAAGGGCGTGTAGTGATAGGACAAGGGGTAATAGTTTTAAGCTGAAAGAGGGTAGATTTACATTAGATATTAGGAAGAAATTTTTTACTTTGAGGGTGGTGAGACACTGACACAGGTTGCCCAGAGAAGCTGTAGATGCCCCATCCCTGGCAGTGTTCAAGACCAGGTTGGATGGGGCTTGAAGCAACCTGGTCTGGTGGAAGGTGTCCCTGCCCCTGGCAGGGGGTTGGACCTAGGTGACCTTCATGGTCCCTTCCAACCCAAACCATTCTGTGATTCTGTCATTCTATGACTGTCTGCCAGGGGCATCTCAAAGACCACTCCTGGCAGTTCATGGGAAGTCAGGGAGATGCAGCTTCCTCCTTGGGAGAGGAGGAGTCCTGTATCTAGTCATAGCTAACTGATTTCTTGTAAGCGTCTCTAGGTGTGTACTGTCTTTTCAGAGACTGGAAAACTGAGACATCAGCCAGTAAAACCAGAGGCAAAACTAGAAATAAAGTCCTTATCCACCTCCCTGCCTCTTATCTCAGGGGTGGCAAGCTCATTGTTTAATTGTGCCTCACAAGTGCATGCTGAGGACATCAACAGTATTAACGTGCTCTATGATCCCTTATGCTGGCATAGCCACTGTGATCTGTGTAACTACCACTCCATCTGAGACTAGGGTCGTGTAGTAAAAGTAGTAATAGCAGGGATGCTACAGGCACACTGGCTGCCTCTCAGCTAAGGACACAATCCTTAAAACACATACCTGCAAACCTATACCTAATAAATATAGTTCAGTCCATACCAAATTAAAGGTGATTCTGGATTTTAAACATGCAGACATTTCAGGACAGTGACGTGTACTGGAGCCTCTCTACAGTCCTGTATAATAAAATAAACAAAAAAGTTCCCTTTAAAGGTTGCTTTAACATGGGCAACTCAACATATGAGTCAGTGCTGCAAAATTGCAGATTATTCCTTTCTCCTTCCCTATCCCGTAGAAAATAAGGAATATAAGCTTTTTCCTACAGTCACCTGCTGACATTTGAGTAGTACATGGTTTGATACCTGCCATAGGCAGTTCTCAGCTTAACTAGTTCAGTCGCTAAAGCATCTATTTTAATCAGTGTTGCATAGCACCCTCTTCTGCTGAGGTGATAGGAAGTGGAAATCCCTGGTCTGTCTTTTCCTGTCTCTCATAGGCATTTATATACTGAAGAACAAAGTAAGTATAAAAACTCAATTAAAGCCAATAGGGGAGAATCAATAAAGGAACGAGAAGCTGGCAGCTACACAGGCTGGGGTTTATCTCCACAGCAGAATCCTGACACATGACATTACAAGTACATAGAGTGCTCAGATGAGTTATGAAGATTGATATTTATGATGATGACTTGCAATTGTGCTATTTAAAAAACCCACCTATTTGGTAATGGAAACCTGCTGGCAAGATTTGATCAAAGAGGTGAAATTGCAGGAAGAGTAAAATAAGATCAGTAAATCAAATGCTCTAAATCATCAGAGAGGCACACTACAATTAGGGTTGAATTCAAGAAGGCAGAATTATTGGAATTGCAAGGTATAAATCCATGTCATACATGTGCTGCCACTTCTTCTGGGAAACACGCTCACCTCTAGCATTTCCAGACTGACCTCTGTCAAGGGCAGAAAGACAACAGCTGTCTCCTACCATGATTCTCATTGACTGCGGCATGTTTCAGTTGAACAGAGGCTACACAGGCTTCGAGGATGCCCGTTTTATTACCTAAGGAAGGCTCTCATATTTTGTTCCTTTACATCAGTTTTCACATCAGCTTACAGAGAATGTAGTCTGTGATGTCCATGTGCAGAAGTGTCCCATGGTGCGTACAGCTCTACAGGAGCAGAGACCAGGTGGCTGTTGATGGAGGCTCTTGAGACCTTAGCTGATTTTGCCTGAGAGATTGTTCATTGTTATTGATCTGAAATGCAAAACAACCTTAAAACAATAGCGTCTTCTACCTTTTCTGACTACAAGCCTTTCTTTTTCTTTTTCTTTTTTTTTTTTTTTTTTAAATTCCACTTGCTGTACTTGTCTTACAAAAATTTTCAGTTGGTAATCATACACTTGCCAGTGTACAGTATCTGCAGCATAGGAATTGAAGGTGAATAAGGCCCTCTGAATAATGCAGTGTACAATCTTTTATATACTGCTTTAGTGTCTCTTTTCTTATACATTGACAGAAAAAAGCGTGAGGCTATCTAGCCATAAAGTTCCAGCCTGGGATTTCTTTTTTGGTCAGAGATGTCTACTTAGAATGTTCATATCAGATGGAGGTTGAAGTGGGTGGTTCCAGTTTCAATGGTCATGGCAGCTGGTATATCAGGTTTAGTGAAAACAAACATGTTTTGGAATGCATTTAGGGAAATGCTTAACAAAAGCTGCTTTGAGCTCAGTGACAACAGCTGGATTCTGGTTTTAAGAGGCAGTGTTGAACACACACAAGTGGAGAGAAATTGCTTGTTCCAATGGCCTGATTATGAGATGAGATGAGGAGTTGGGAAAATCCTGTATTTTAGTTCATGGCTTGCCACTGCTTTGCTGAGAGACCTTGGTGAAATCTTTTAGATCCTCTGTAGTACCTTTCTCATAATCTCGTGTAGTGCTAAAACTTGCTTCAGTGAACAGTCACAAGGGCTAGCAGCTTGATTTGGTACAAGTGTGCCTCACTTCAGAAATTAAGCAATGCAGATGGTTTCCCTCTTTGAATTTTTAGTAGAGAGGAAAATACTGGCAATTGGCATTGTCCCAGCAGCGCACATGGTGGTGTCCCATAAGCGGGTTCATTCCCTGCTGCACAGCGCCAATTCACACACTGAGTCGAGGTATTCTGTAGTTCTTTATTCTAGTTTGTGCAAAGTAGGGAGCTAGGTGGTAACCCACAAATGCCTAGCTCCCTGATTGTCAAAACTTCACACTGTTTATACAGTTTAGCATACAAAGACATCAGCCTTCATTGGTTACAAATTACCCAGCTCCTTCATTACTTAGTACTCCGTTTCCCATTTGTCAAATAATTCTCTTGCTTCTCAAGTTAATTAGTTCTCAAGCTCAGTCTCAACTTCTTTTGGGTCAGGGGGATTTCTTGAGTCGGTGGGCAACAGGTCAGTGGTCGCGATCTCCCCCTGCTGGAATTATCTTTCCCCTAGTTTTGCTGAGCTCATTGCTTGTGATGAGGTTCCTATCAGTTCATCTATGATGTGGAGGTGCTTCCTTTGTGAAGTCCCATTTCGAAACAAAAAGATTTGCTGTTGCTAAAGGAAGCCCTTAGCAGGGCATACAAAGTGCTTGTAACCTGAATTAACCCTTAACAGCTCATTTGCTCCAGCTGTCTCAAAGTCTAACCACCATTAGCACATTCAGTTCCAGTCACCACCTGATACCAATGGGAGTGATATTATGTGTGAATTTCCTGTTCTCACTGGGGGTAAAACACAGATCTAAGAGCACTTCTGTCTAGTTTTCCCCTGTTTCAGGAAATCCTCTCTCTTTGGTCTCTTTATACAGAGGAACTAGAATGAAAGAATAGATTCATAAGGGAAGAACCCCTCAAACTAATTTGGATTTTGGGGGATCTTCAGCTTTTTACCTTTCAACTTTCTCCCTTTGTAAAATGCTACAGAACGGTGGCAAACTACTAGGAAATGACAGCGAGACTGTTGGAGGTTTTTATTTCTGGGTCCAGCCTTGACTTGGTTGTGGTAATCTGGGCAAGATGACCTTTTTTCCTCCTCTTCTGTACATAGAAACTAGACAGAAGGTGCTGAACCTACTGTAAGCATCTTTGGTGCAAAATAGAGTGAACTTACTGACGTGCGGAATTAGACTCTATAACTCGAAAGTTATAAAGTAGGTATGTTTATTGTGCGCAGATGCACGGGGGATCGCTCCTCCACAAGCGTGCATGCCCAAAGTGACGAACCATCTCACATTTATACAATAAAACAAATGAATATTCAATTAACGCCTTTTGTTACCTAAACCCCGCTTCGTATGTTAATTAGCTTATCAGTCCCTTTCCTGGAATGTGGTGGTCTTGCAGGTTTGTAGGTGATTCATGTTCTTGTGACCATCCGATCTTCTTCAGCAAGGAAAGGTGATTCATGTCCTTGTGACCATCCAATCTTCTCCAGCAAGGAGACTTAGCACTCCCTCCCTCTAGATAGCATTGGAATGTCTCTCATCTTTTTCTCATTCTCTTTTAAATAACCCCTTTGTTAGAGGAAGAAGGGCAGGCGTCTCCCCATCTCCCCTTTGTTAGAGGAAGAGGATTGTCTCCTCAGAGCTGTGTGCCTATGTGACCAGACACGGCACCCATGACTAGTCACCATACCCACATTCCTGAGTAGACATATACAATCACAGTCGGTGTCCATTGTCCCCATTTCACACTATTTCTCCATAGCATTACTTCAGCAGCTCCATAATTTTCATTCTGTGTATACTGAAAAACTACTAAAGGGAACTTAATAGATGAATGCTTAGTTATTATTCAGTCTTCAGAATGGCTCTATCCAGTTCTTTAAAGTGCCAGTTTATTAGTCATTTTACTTGGCTACAAGGCATTAGTAAAACATGAAAGGCTAAAACTGACTTCATTGCACTTGGAAATCCATGCAGTATAGTTACACAGACTGGGAAATACTATTTTGCATTAATTTTCTACAGGAAAATTAATGTTATACACCAGCAAAGTTTACCATTTGTAGGGTTGAATTTGGATTCACCATTAGGCCACACTTCCACGCTCTCAGCGAGAAGCAAACAGACAACCTCTGAGAATTCATCATGAGTCTTTCTTTGAAGCAGGTCCATATTGAAACTGGAATTGTGATGGTCCAGCCTGGTAGAAGCTCTCAATACTCAGCCCATTAAAAAAAAATCTGTATGTACTCCCATTTCACATGGGCACAAGCATCTGACAAGTGTGTGTGAACCCTCAGTGCATAATGACCCAAAGGGCATATGACATTGTAATTTTCCATGTAGGCATGCATATTAGGAGTTCCATCAAGAGCATGACAGAAGCCAAGGAATAGGAAGGGAAGGTACTATCTCAGCTTCAGGGGTATGTAACTAACAATTCCTCTGCAGGCTGATTTTAATCAAAATGCCAGAACTGGCACTGAAAAGTATCAGAAATGTAAGCAAAATGCAGAGCTCAATAAGGAAAATAGTATGATTTCAACAAGAAGAGTGTGGAAAGATCTTGGCTGACTTGCAAAGCTACGTAGTGGGATAAGCAAGCATTCTATTGTATGCTGGATTGAACAAACAGTAAACAGTTCAGTATGCTCAAACTTTGAGTAATTGACCATGACCACATGATATATACCTTCTACATAAGCTAGGATTTAGACACTTGAATGTTCACACCCCTGTTCTTCCTTCCGTTCTGCTCTGGAGAGATATTTTCCACTTCAAGTAATGGAGCAGTATGTGTATATGAGGGCTCGTTGATGTTTACCAATGTTGGCAGGGACAGAAAGGGAATGTTGTGAGTCAGGTGCATTGTCAGGTGGATGTTGTGGCAGTAGTATTTGCAGCTCTTAGGAAGAAAGATCAATCCATTTCTGTTTTGTAATACTGGTTTCATAAAGGACACATGCAGCATTTGGCTGCAATTCTATTAAAAGTGCAGCACAACAAAATCCTGTGCTTGGCTAGCTATTTTTCCCAGCTTAGAAGGAAATCTTTAATAGTCAAAGAGATCACTATAACCAAAACCAGAATCTTGAACTTCTGAGGACCGGAAACCTCCTATGGACATGAAACTGGAGAAATATGATCTAATTCAGTTTACTTGGGAAGTGTCAAAGTGGCTTCTGTAAAGGGGAGTCCTAATAGTTTACAAACCTCTTGGGCATCTTTGAAGAGTCATCAGTAAATGGGGTAAAAGGGCGATCTGATTTATACCGTTCATTTGAATTTTCAAGAGGCTTTGGCAAATCCAGTTTTTGAGGGTACTAAGAAGCCACAGAGAATAAGGGAAGGTCCTGGCATGGGTAAGTAGTTGGGTAAACAAAAGAAGCAGATCATAAAAGTAAAAGATCAAGCTTCACAATAGTGCCAAACAGAGTTCTTTAGGAATTTGTTCTGGGATGTAGGCAGTTCAGTGTATTCATAAATGACCCAGAAAAGGGTGTGAGCATTCTAGTCACCATTACTGGTCATTTGCTTTTCTAGTTTTCCAGATCTTAATGTAGAAGAGAACTTTATTAACATGTCATACCGGAGGCTACAGTAAATGATCTAGGACTAAGCCAAATTAATTGCAGATTCTAGTCTGGTATGTGGTACTGCACTAAAGCAGATCTTTTATATATTAAAAAAATTGAATCTTGTTTTTATAATTTCCTATGACAGAGAATCTACAAAAAACTTCATCATGTTAATCTAGAGGTTGGTTGCCCTCAACATTAAAAATCATTAACTTAATTCTGGCCTAAAGATGTATAGCTTCCAGGCAGCACCTCTTTGCAACTATTGTCTGCTGGTGTGAGGATTCCTCTGTGTTCAAGTCTCCACCTCTCCATGTAGGTACTTAGAGATTATTATCAAATAATTACTTCCTTTTGCTTAACCAAAAAAGATTAGGCTCCCAAGATCTTTTCTATTAAAGTATGTCTTCCAGTTCTTTTCCACTGAGCTGGATTGTCAGCTTGGGTTTGGTGCCAACATCTTCTCCCACAAGCAGCAAAGGCAGTCCTGGCCTGGGTACAGTTTATCCACAGTTTGAGTCTTCTGCACTGGGGAGGCCTCCCCAGAAAAACAGAAGGGCAGAATCACCAAAGCAGCTGTGATACCACCCTCCTGTAGAGCTGGGAGTAAGTGCATGATTGAGGGCTACATGTTCTAGCCCGGGGTCCTCCTACAGCCAGCAGGACCTCCAGGGTCCTCAATGCGGCCCCCGGTATTTACAGAAGCCCCCTGCCCCGCCCCCCCCCCCCCCCCCCCCCCCCCCCCCCGGCAGGGGTTGGGGGGGAAACCAAGCAGCCGCAGATGACTGCCTGCCACTTCATCCTGCCACTTCATCCACGTGCCGGCCCCCTGGTTAAAAAGTTTGAGGACCCCTGCTCTAGCCAGTTTAATAGATCTACCTCTTGTGAAAAGCCAAAGTAAGTTAGTGAAGTCTTCAGATTACTTGAAGTCATAGGAAGATGTTTTAACAAATTCTGTGTCGGCCCTAGGATTGATGGGAAGATAAGTAATTTTCAATCTCACATTCTTTAGGTCTCACAGCAAGACTCAGTCTTCTCAATCTATTCCACTTCAGTCCTCTCCCTGCTAGAAAAAGTTAAGCATTCTTGAGTACTGGAAAGTGTGGGTGGCAAACACCTGATCTGAACTTTTTCCCCTGCTGAGAAGTTTTAATTTAAGAAAGCAACAACATTGTGAGCTTCCCCCCCCCCATTACTAAATGAACTGGATATTTTCATCATCACACATTTCTAAATAAATCCTGTCACCTAATTCTGTTAAGTGAAACCTGCAAATCCAAGCAACTAAAAGTCCGTTGCTCCACTGAAACAGGGATTTGTGAAGGGTTTTGCAGAATGGTGAAAAACAAAGAATTAAAAAGCACAGAAGTAGCTAATAATGTATACAATTTTTCTTTGCACAGACTTTGAACAGCAGCCTGTCAAGCACCCACTATGACACGAAGTTGCTCAGAAGGGGGGAAAGTGGTATTTGTTGTTGTTTAACCTTAAGTGCTTCCTCTGGGGTAGAGTGTGCACTGAGATGTCACCAACTTCAGAGTGCTGTATAGTCAGACATCCCTCTATGAGAGTAGGAGAAGAAAATGATTGCAGTCTCCAGGTCTGCTTTACTAAGCTACTTTATATATATATCTGTATGTATAGAGGGGTTTTTACACCAGTAAGAACAGAAGCAGCAAGCAGAAACAAATGTTTTTTGCTATAACTTTCTGCTAGACACCATAGGAACATGTATTACCTGGGAAGCTAAATGCACAGATGTTCTGTGTCACCTCAGGAAAGTTTTTTATCCCAGACCCAGCAAAGGAGACAGGTGCTCAAAGGTGGTGTGTATTGCAGTGTGTAACTCCTGGAGCCCAACCAAGCCCGGAGGGGAACACTGAACCTTTCCAACTTGTGCCCTGGTAGCTCTCCAGGGACTACAGGCCAGCCTCTGTGCTGAGCAGGAAGTAACACAGCCATGAGGGAAATGCTGACAAAATCAAGCAGCCACAAATTGCTTCTCCCCATCATCTCACCACAGTCCAGCCATGTGTGGGGTACAGCTTCACATCATCTAGAACCCTGTCATAGAGATTTAAGCTCTTTAAGAACAAAACAAAACAAAAACCACAGAACAGTTCTCACTGCTCCTAAATTGTAGCTGATGAAGCAGATGCCCCTTTCTTGTTCCCTCGTGTCCCACAGGATGCATCTTTGTGAAGTTGCTCCACTGAACAGTAGATCTAAGATACCATCAGTCAGTAGGACAGCACAGGAGGGAATATGATTCTGTCAGCTAATGGTTTAGGGGAAAATGAGGAAAGGCAGATCGTCTTCGGGTCCTGCTCGCAGGAATGTTCCTACAAATCACATAGGAAATGGTATTGTCTAAAAAGAAGACAGTCCAGGAAGCAGCATCTAGAGCTCCTGTGTGTTGTCCTGCCCTTGTATTAAACAGCACAGAGCAGTAACATTAGATGCAGTGTGCAGTTTTTGTTTTCACCAAAAAAAGCTTCAGTATTCACAGAAGAGCCAGGTGAGCAGGATCCCTCCCCCTTGCAGAAGCACACACAAACACAAGACTGCCATCCACTGAGACATTTATACAATGATGAACTGATACTATCAAGGCACTGGCCTCAAGAGTCTGTAGAGTTTTAGTTAAACTCTTACACAAAGGTCAGTGGAGTGTGGAAAACAAATGAAAGCACAGGTTGTGAAAATTAATCAATGGGGAGTCCCTGGGTGGACTTGTAGAACTGCTGCAGCCTGAAGCAGGGCTGGTCACTCTTGCCTGTGCAGAGCCGCACACAGCCTTGCAGCTCAGTTCCAGGAGCATCTGAACATTTGACATTGTTTAATCAGGGCCAGATTGTATGGCTCTGTGGAAGATAAAATCTTAGTCCTTAAGACTGTTTGCATGAGAACTGGGGACATGCCTCCATGATAGGTATTAATTAGCACACCGGCATCCAGTCTGAATAGATGTGGCTGGCAAGGAGCACACAGGGAAGGAGATGCACAGATAAGAAAGCCTGAATGAACCTTCAGCCTCCACCCTTCTGAGTTTACTGAGTATTTAATCTTTGTCAAGTGCACAGCACTTGCACTTCCCTTTTATTAGGAAGTCCAAACCTCATGTTATTATTAACCACTCGGGTAATAAATTGGTTCCTAAAATACCATTTAAAAAAGAAGAAGCGCATTTTCTCTTTTTCTCTTCTACTCATACAACCTTGTTGTTTCCAAAACCAGCGGTTTTGCTTTAACTTTCAAAATAAGAAAATTCACTTTTTAGTAAAGATGAGGTTTTCCAAATGTCAGCTTAGTTACTTGAGAACAAGAATGACCATAAAGAAGCTTATAATGGAAGTTCATATCCTTCTTAATGGTAGCATTGCGGCACAACTTTCATCATACAGAAAGGTGAATGCAGTACAATTATCTCCCTGTCTTCTTTCCATGTTCTTACTTTCCTCTCTTCTGCTTTGGATCCACCCTTCTCTGTCTTTTTTCCCCTGCTCTAGCTCCTCTCAACTAAGCCTTTTCTAAAACTAAACAAGCAGAAAGGAAACACCACTGAACTAGCATTTGAAGACCATGAAGTTGTTTACTCTGCTGCTGTATACTGTTCTCAGGCTTGAATTGGACCTCAGCTGCTTTTTTGATCCAGAATTGAAGTAAAAGCTTGATCAGCAAAAACACAATTATGCATGTGTAGACAAAGGCAGGTGCAAACTCAAGGAAATAATCTCCAGATTTAGGATAACCACAAGATCTTTCTGGTGTTGAGTAGGTTGTATGCAGTGCTACTGAAGGGCTGGTTTCCAAAAGCAAAGCCCAGACAGAGGAGGCCTTTATTTTAATCTTTATTTATTTGCAGCCTTATCAGCTGAAGCCTATTCCCTCTTCTCTACTTATCTACTTGCTCACTGAGGCACTCAGCATTGCTGACAGTTGCAGACGCTGCTGCTGAGCAACAGACATGGCAGTGGCACAAATCACTCTTTTCTCTTACAAAGTAATGGGAATGTCTTGGACTGGCGCAGCCTGGTTGCTTATTTGTAGAGGATGTGCTTATGCCAGAAAGGAATGAAATGCAGGCAGAAAAACTGTATCTCCCTTGCCTTTGGCCTTGTTTTTATTGGCAGTGAAATTCTGTTCCATTAAGTTACTGAGTAGGAAAGAATAACTAACTGAAAAATCAGTCTGTGAGGGGAGCAGCACAACCAGGGGTATCTGCAAGGGGTAATGATAACTAGGACCTTCTGCTTCAAGCTCTTCTACTACTATATTGTTTAGACATGCTGGCTAAGCTCTTTTTGCAATTTTGCAATCTTCAGGAGTTCAGAAATGATGAATAAGCATGGAAATGTCTGAGTTTGTTCTCCAAAATCATTAAATGGCTTCTAGCTGCTTACCTGAGGAAATGAAACTTACACAGTCATGCTTTCTATCCCTCAGTCTGTCAGTTCCCTGCTACTAATATTTCAACCCGTTTGATGGTTAAAACCAAATTTGACATGTATTTTGTCTCCAAGATAGTATCTTCCTACATATTTGTGAAAGTAGAAAGTAGGCAGCTGGAGTAAAGAGAGAATTCTTCTTGAGTCATAGAGTCATAAAATTAAAGGATAATTTAGCTCGGAATGGATCTCTGAGGGTCTTCTGCTCAAAGCCATTGCAGCCTACAGCACCAGCATCAATAAATTACTAGGCATTAGAGAATCCATGACAGTACAATTATGAATTATGGAGAAAAAGTTTGTGTTGAATACTGCACATTAGACATGTGACACTCCAGTAACAAGGCATAAATCTGTGGGACATTTCTTCCGTAGCCATTTTGCTCACAGAGCATCTTGTTTCTATTCGGCCTCTTATTTCAAATTTTTAAATCTTCTGCCTGTCTTCAGCAGTTTGTGGCAGAGAGGCATTGTTAAAATACATCTATTAGGATTATGAATTCTTAAATCAGAGCTGTATAAATGTCTGACAGGTGGTACGGCTGCAAAATTTTGGTTTGCAGCTGCATCACCACATGATGCTGAGTTCGTTTGATTCGCTTACTGAGGAATAACAAGGGTTAAAGTCAGCCAAGACTGAATTCAGCTCAGTAAGAGGGACTTCCCAAAGTTGGGGGCTGCCTTTACCGTTGTTAGGGACAATAGCATATTTCCCATCAAGTCCAGCACTGCATGGTAATCAAAAATAGTACAATTCATGTAGACAAGATACATCTCAGGGACAGACTCGTTGAAGAGGGGTCCATTATTCTTTGTGAAGCTACAGCTCATTAAATGCTAGTGAAAGGCACTATTTTGAGAAAGAGTCATTTGATAGTCACTGAACTGATCCAGTTTGAGCAAACCTCCCTATGCTATCTCAATCCTCTCCTGAATAATTCCAGATGAGGGTAGAAAAATAAGCTAGTGCTTGGTTTTTAAATAGAAGTTTGATGGAATGTACATTTGGAAGGCAAATTTTATTGAATTCCAAGGTACAAGCTTTTAATATGAGCATTCCAATATGAATATTGGAAAATTCATTGATAGATTTTATACTATAATGTAGAAATACAGGTACTTTGTAAACTAAAAAGTAATTGTGACTAAATCATATAGTTGCTTTGATCTCTGCAGCTTCTTAGAGTCCATGTAATTTCGCTTCTTCATAGCTTCATACCTGGTTACCTGTCTCTATTTTTCTATTTCTATTAAGTTTTCTATTCTCCAAGGGGAATGATAAAGGTCAAGGGGCAAGATGCTTGTGCTAATCAATCTGTTTCTAGCTATGATTTTTAGCTACTTGCTCCACTGAGGATTACCAGTTTTTCAAAACATCTGAACATCCTGAAAATCTCAGAGGTTTATTTCTTGCATAGTCTGACTTCCTTCCATAGATACCAACATGGCTGATTCTTTGAATAACATTTCCTTTTTTGCAGTCCAGTGATAAAGCTGTTTGTTAGTTATAAGCACATTCTCAGCAACCCCCCTATATTCTAGACAAGTGCTCATATTTTGATCTTGGTTATAAGGGTGGAGAGAGTGGCATTGCTCCAGACTTTTTTACCACTGGAAGCTGGAATGAATATAGCTTTCCAAGTACTTTCTGATACAAGCTTTTCTGTCTTGTTGTGTATCTCATCTCCTGCTGCTGCCTCTCTTGCCAGGCTGCACAGTCCATTGTTGTTAGAGATCTGTTTAATATCTCTCTGCTCCCACAAATCGATTTTGAACCACTCTTTCTCCCAAAACAATTCTTGCACAGCAAAAGTGAACTTCTTCCTTCCATCCTGATGTCTAGTTCTGTGGGACACTCCTCTCTCCCCCCTGCCCTCTGGGCTGACTCCCAAGAGTTCCAGCACCCTGGCACCGATCTCACTTCCCATTGCTCAGCTCTGCCCTTTATCCTGGCCAGGTGCTCAGGTACCCTCTTTTTGTGCCTTAAATAGGTTTCAATTTATGTTCCAGCAGTTCAGTCCCCCACTTTACAAGCTCTGTAAGGAATGTGATAGAGCAGTAAGAAAGCACTGGCTGAATTTCAATGAGTACAAGTGTGACAGCACACTTGGGTAGTTAATAGGGGCAAGGGGGAGATTAGGATTTGTGTATTTATGGTGATTATTTCTTTATTATCTTCTGCATATGAGGCAGAGTGAGCAGTCTTTAACAAGGGCAGTGAGTGCAGACTTTAACGCTAAAACTTGGAGGTAGAATTTCCCTGTTCTGTAGTGTTGAATATTTCATGAATTTTAAATGCCAATTATGAGTTACTTGCTGCCTGCTAGGAACAATAGGCAGCTTTGAAAGGACTTGCTCCCATTCTTCAAATCTATACCACATGTTTGTTGACTCTTTTTTTTTTTTTATCTGAGAATCCAAGGGCTCAAGGATGATGGCTGAAACTTTCACCCAAGTGAAGGTGGTCCTAACGGGCCAGTGTGCAGAGAGCTTGCACCACTGCTTTCTGTACCCTGAGCTACAGGATATCAGGTTTTATGGTTCTCAGTTGATTCTCTAGTCCTCAGCTCATTTAGAATGTGATTTTTCACATTTGCATTTCCGCACTGGGGTTTTATTAAAATAGCACCACATATATATGTGTGTACACACACACACACACACACACATATGTATGTGTATATGTGAGCTGGCAAAATCCCTTAGGAAACAAATGAATCTTGGGTTGCTTCACCAGCATTCTCTCTACTAAATCCACTCCCTTTGTATCTATGCCAAGCTTTGGAACAGTGTCTGACCAATATTGTTAAAAACAAGATAATTTCCCTCAAAAACAGTTCTCCCTTTTCCTGGGAGGTGCGTTCTCTATACCCTTTTTGAATGTACTGTGTACCAACGAAAGGCAAGTCTTAGTCCTACAACAGTCCTAGCTTTTCTGAAATGTTATAAAAATGTGCCTATAAAAGTCCTTTTGCTGACATAGAAAGCACTGCCATAATGCTGACAATAAATAATGTCCATGATAGTAGTTTCATACCATTAGACAAGGATAATTCCCAGCCTCCTGCAGTTAGTTCTTGGAAGGCTCTCAAATAAAATGTCATTACTTTGGAGTTCTCTGGACACAAAATTGTCATTACACTTTAAGGACTTTAAAACTTTCTCTGAGTTTGGTACCTGTAACTCCTGGAGCCAAGTTTTTAGAAGTGTTTAGGAACCCACGCTTGGAGACGGAGCTACACAAGTATGCACCTTCTGGTTTGTAGCACTTTAGGCTATCTTCTGGGCAAGGCCTAGATTTGATACAGCCCTTAGGTTCTTATTTCAGGTTAAACTTCCCCCACCCTCCACCCCCCCCAAAATGGGACTATAGTATTTGCTAAAACAATGTGCTCAAAAAATTGCTTCCAAGCAGGTGTGATACTGTCACCGAAATCCGGGAATAAAACTCCTTAACACCAATGTAGTAATAAGAAGCAGTCATTATTTATTGTGGTGCCAGATGCACAGGGGATCGTTCCACCTAAGGTGCATGCTGAACTGTTTTGTGGGTCCCATTTTATGTTACATAGCTATACATATTCATTACATTTCTCAGAAATATTTGCATATGTATGAGCCTTCCCTCGATCTTCCTTAAATGTCCTTTTATGCCTGGGCAGTTATCTCTGCTCCTCTTCATCCCGTTGTTTGCCCCATTATTCCACCTGAGTTCTGGCACATAACCCTTACTTAGCACTCCAAACTCCAATCACAAACTCCAGAACCAGCTCGGCCTGCTTTTTCTACTGTAGACCCTCTCTGTTTCCAGAGATTGACTCCCTTGTTTAGAAGTCCTTTCAGTCATCAGTTTTGACGACTTGAGATGGTGGTGAGTACTTGAGTATTAACGACTTGAGAGGGTGGGTCAGCCTGACCTAAACTTTGTGCACATTCTTGCTTAACTAAGTAGAATTTGGTAACTGGGGAGTTTAGGCAACTATACTGAAGTGAAGCTTAATGCTTTGTGGATAGATCAGCAAACATGGTCTGTATCAGAGGAATCATATGCGTCATATATAGATTGAACTCTGGTAGGTGGGAAGTGCTAGCTGGAATTCTGGGCATGGGGATATCTACATGCTTCTGTAATTGTGCAGTAGTGTGCCAGTCAGCCTGACTCAGTCTTTACACCTGATAATTTCTTTCCTAGCTACAGAAGTGATAAAGGAGCATTCTGCTGCTTGGATGCTCTGGTGTGTTCTTTCCCCACTTAAGAACTGTAAGAGAATCTTGTTTGTGTCACCAAATAAGGCAGCACTCTGAGAACAATCCCAGGAAGGCCAGGAAATAAAGAGCGTGGGTATTTTCCGAGAGGCAGCTAAAATACCTATAGCTGAGAGGACAAACAGCTTGATTCCTTGAGCATATCCTTTACTGCTCTGTCATGTCCTTTACTGCTCTGTCATCCTCTGGGAACATTAGGGACTGTGTTTAAGAAGCTGCATCAGTTTCAGATGTTATGCACCCTATTAATCAAAACACATCCTTTTGGAAGGCAGTTGATTGCAGCTTAGGCAGAGAAGTGCTTACACCTCAGTATCCCTAGTGCCTGGAGGAGGGAAGAGGAGGAGGAAAAAGACCTTTAATGCTATCACTGGCTGAGTTCACATTATCTAATCTACAGGAGCATTTCAAAATTGAGATTTATTTCCCCAGAAACATTTGTTCTACCAGAAATTGTGATGAAAATAATAATATTAAATAATATTTGCACTGGGTAGCTTCACTTTGGAGTATTTCAAAAGAGTCACAGCCAGTCTAGGTTGTGAGGAGCAGGTGAACGTTTCAGAGAAAGGATTCAAGAGAGCAAGAAAGCAGGGGAAGAAAGATGGGGAAGCATGTGCTTCGTGTATGGTGAAGTCACTGCTGATGGCTGCATTTCTTTGAAGTAAGAGCTTAGGTAACATCCTGCTGCTTTAAATGGCAGGGTGACAAGTGACTCCTGGAAGGGGAAAGGTGAATATTTGCTTATGAAAGCAGAAGCACAGAGATGGGGTGAGGATTTCC
Organism: Falco cherrug; assembly: GCF_023634085.1. NCBI lineage: Eukaryota > Metazoa > Chordata > Aves > Falconiformes > Falconidae > Falco > Falco cherrug. The sequence continues at coordinate 1,657,030 of NC_073703.1, read as the reverse complement.
TCACTGCTTGCAGTGGGCATTCATTGCCTGTGTTTAGCCTCCCTGCCTGTCTGTGCAGTTCATGTGGTTTCCTTTTCCTAGGAGGTATGAATTTAAATGTATAAAACAACAAACACTTTAGAAGCCTCAGCTATTGTATCTGTGCAAAAAGATATGCAGAGTCTCTCATATAGCTAAACAGAGTCTGTGTTCAAGCCCACTGGTTTCAAAGGCTTTGCACTAGGAAATGATTTGAACAAGTTTATCAATGGTAAGAGCTTCTTAAACATAACAGAATAAACAGGCATTCCCGAAGATGTGCAGGGCAGGACTGATTGCAACCTCTTTTACTCCTTTTCTGCGAAAAAACTCTCAAAGAACAAAAGGTAGGGAAATGTCTAATTTTAGCTTTTTTTCCCACTGCTTGGGCCTCTATTACATGACATGCCTTGTAGCCAGCAGTGAGAGGAAGGATTCCCACCTGCAGCTGTTATCTCCCCAGGACCAACCTTCTGGGAGACATGTGAGTCGAGGGTGAGCCGCAGAAAGTGCTGACTCAGCTGGGATAGTGGGTTTCCCCAGGCCGTAGGGAGAGCCCACACGTGGCTGCTGCCCCAGCCCAGCCCCCCACCCCAGTGCAGCAGGGAGCTGTCTGAGATGCGTCTTGGGTTTTTTTTTTTAATGACTTCTACAGACCCAACCCCTCTGGGAGAAACTAACGTTTTGCATGTCTAACGGGGGAGTAAGGCAGCAAAGGAGAAAGCAAGCTTCCAAACCTCTGGTAGTTTGCAGACAGGTACAAAACACAACGTGTTTCCCAGCAGGCAAACTTCTGCTAGAAGACCGGCACTCCCCAAGTCCCTGCTTTGCATGCCAGTGAGATTTTCAAGGTGAACAGCTGTTTTTCCTTTAGATTTGGATCTGCTCCTTCCCACAAAACCCTCTTGTGTCCTCACAAGCAAACCTGCAACACGGCAGCCACAACTCCAGAAGGAGAAGGGATCGTCAGCATCTAAGAGAAAACGAATCTTGTTGCTCCTTTATTTTTTAAAAAAAATGTTTACGATGATGCTATTTTGAAATTCACTGCCACCCGGTAATTTTTGCCGTTAAACGAAGGATGACATTAAACCTGGCACTAAAGCTGAGCCGCGGGTGACTTTTGCTCAGCGGCAGGAGTTCTGCAGTGCCAGGGCGACGCGGTCCGTGCAGCCTGGCGGCGGTGGCGGCGGCAGCAGCAGCTGCGGCGTTGCGGCGCCCGTTCAGCCACTCACACCCTTAGCAGCCAGACGTTGCCCTTTTAAGAAGCCTGGGTGCCGGCTCAGGTAGGCAGAGCCTGTGTGCAGTAGTCGCTCCTATGGCAACCCAATAGAATGGGATGGCTTCATGAATATTCCCAGGAGCAGGGGCTGCTTGAGGAGTAAGTGATGACAGTGATGTAAGCAAGCAGTGGCTGCTGCAGGTTGCAGTTCATTGTGCTATTGGCCGGCAGGTTGAGGAGTTTGAGGTACCCGGGCTTGAGCTTCGCTTTCCGGATAATGTCTGCCCGCCAGGAGACACAGCACATTTGCATCTCGAAGCCAACATGGCAAGGCGGCTGCTGCAGCTGCCGCCCTCCCTTGCCTTCCAGCCAGAAGTGTGTGGCTCTCCTCTAGACTTCTTGCCCAGTGCTGTGGATCTGAGCAGACAGGGATTGCAGTAACACTCACCAAGGGGAGACAAGCAGCAAGTAGCCAAATCGAGACAACAGAGGAAGCCGGGCGGGGGGGGGGGGGGGCGCTTTTTTGCCTTCCCTTTTTTTTTTTCCCCCTTTCCTTCTGGATGCAGAGCCTGTGTTTTGATGCAGAGCCTGTGGATGCCACAGTCTGGTAAGGAGATGACACACCAGTCTTTGGTCCCTTCTGCCCCTTGAGCTGGGGGCAGGGGCCTGGGGGCAGTGTCAGTTCCCCTCCTTGGGCAGAGCCGGGGGGTCTTTCCCTCTAACTGAGCAGCAGCAGCAGCAGCATCGGTCATGGACAAGCTGCCCCCCTCCATGCGCAAGAGGCTCTACAGTCTGCCCCAGCAGATAGGACCCAAGGCATCAATCATGGACGAGGAGGAAGACAGCGACAAGGACACCCGGAGGAAAAGCATCAGGCTGAAGCCACTGCCTTCGCCCTCTGCTGGGAGCACCCGGGCACTTGGGGGAGACCCCGGCAGAGGGGGGGACCCCGGCCTCCTGGAGACAGAGGCAGGCAGCAAGGGTGCCAAGACCAGCACCAACGGGGACTGCCGCCGCTTCAAAGGGAGCCTGTCCTCGCTGACCAGCAGGCACCTCCACGACGCGGCCGAGGAGAAGAGGCTGATCGGCGGCGAAGGGGAGCCAGCCTCCCCCAGTGAGGACAAGAGCCCCCCTGGCAGTGGGGAGCTGGAGCAGGGACTGCCAGCGCCTCCACCACCAGCGTCCCCACCAGAGCCCCAGCAGCAACCCCCCCGGGCTTGCTCCTCTACCTCCATCAAAGTGGAAGGAGGTGGAGGGTGCGACCAGATCACCCCAGATGAGGAGCAGAGGCTGGGCCAAGCTGGTTTCATGCAGAGGCAATTCGGGGCCATGCTCCAGCCGGGCGTCAACAAATTCTCCTTGAGGATGTTTGGCAGCCAGAAGGCCGTGGAGAGGGAGCAGGAAAGGGTTAAGTCTGCCGGGTTCTGGATCATCCATCCCTACAGCGACTTCAGGTACAACCGACCGCCCCCCCCCCCCCCCCCCCCCCCCCCTTCCTAGCCCACTCAAAACTAGCTGGCTGGCCCCTTCCCCTACCACATCCAGCTCAGACCTTTCTGCATGCACGCACCCAGACATAACTTTCCTTCGCAATTTCCTAGTCAGAGAAGCTGGAGGACACATCCAAGATCTGTTCCAGGCAAACAATCTGCAGGTTTCATTTATATTTAAGCTTAATTTTAGTGTCCCCACACTACTACTAATTTTAAATTGTGTTTTTAAACCAATAAATATCTTTTGCTTTGGCTTTCTATAAGGGAAAGCCTCTTCATAAGTTCAGTGTAAATGGGGAAAAAAGTTCCCACCTGATGCACAACTGTAGACTAAAAGCATGGTGTCTGCTGCTTAACTAGTCCTGCATCTCCAGTTTAGAATGTACGGTCTGTCTGATTGATGTTTTCAGTTCCCATTTTGGTACCTCCAAGTCCTCTCCCTTCTGCTTCCCCAAGAGTTAGGGAAGGATGTTGCTACTGTTGCTGTTCTGTAGGGCTTCTTGCTGCAGCATGCTTGTCAGGAATTGGTATGTGGCAGGGGATAGAGGCATTCATTAAGAAGGAACTTAACACCTTCAGAGTCTTACAGAGAAAGATTTTCTCTTTTGCATCTGTAGACCCATATTTGCAAAAGTAATTTGGATAGGAAAGAGTTAACATTGCCTTTATGAAAGTAATGGCTTGCTTTCACTCAGGCAGCAACATTTCCATGAAGGATAATAAGAAAATTAACTTGTAAACCCTAGAGCCAATTTTTGTATAGTTCTGTATAGCAGAGGGTTTGTTTTGGGGTATTTCTGAGTAAAGTATTGTCTACTGCACAGGTGAATTGTCCTCTGCAATATGTATGTAATGTACTGCAATCAATAATTAATTACTTAGTGCAATCAATGGCTAAGGTTTATTGCTTCAACTTTAATTACAACTGGCTTACGTCTCACATTTAAAAGCACACAGTTAAAAGAACATTATTCAAACACACATCTATCAAACTACATGTATACTACAAAATTCATTTATTGAATTCTTGGGCTCTGCAAGAAACCTTGCATTATTCCCTAAAATACAGTTAGCAAGATAATTGCAGGAAGGGGTTCCAGGATGGATTTGGGTGCTCAAAGACAAATGACAGAAACCTCTTGACACTGCCTTTTAGGATTTAGCAAGGAGCCCACATGCTTAGAAGGTTCAGCACTACTGGCACTGAACAGATGCCTTGATATTTGCTTGGATTAACAAATGTTATTAGAAGGCTATGTGAATTGGAAGACTGCACTGTCGTTTAAATTGAGTGCATTCAAGTGTCCCAAGTGCACAGCTGACCGAGCATATGAGGGTTTCATAGTAGCTACATCATGATATATAGTCCTTGCAAGTACAATCTTATTCAAACCCAAATTGGAAAGAGTATAAAATTGCCTCCCAATTGTGACTGATCAAGTAGTACCCCACAAACAGTGAAATGAAAGCTTTAGAAAGAACAAAACCAATTTCATATTCTTGGTTATAGATCTTTGTATTATGTGCCACGAGTCTGGAATTACAAAAACTAACTAATGTGCTTTCTTGGGTTATTTTAGCAAGGTGTTCTCTGTGTGTCACGCCCTCAAGGGATTTTGGATTTATTAGTCTCGGGATTGTATTTGGATTTACGTGAAAGCAGTGTTCAGTTCACATATCTTTTGTGTATCTGTATAGTGGATTTATTGCCTTCATCTTTGTGACTGTTTTCAGCACGGAATCAGACTGGCAAACTTCAGTAAAAGAATTGTAGTGGTAGCTGAGGTAACCACCTTGCCAAGATGAGATGGTCCTAAGAGTTTGGGTTTTTTTAAGATTCCTAGTGAACCAATGCTTATTCCTTAAAACAGCACATAAATTTATGAGGTAAGTTTTTATTTCTGAGGTGCTTGGCATTAGGGCCACTCCTAGCCTTCCTTACACAAAGGAATGAAATATGCAGGCAAACTTAGATTCTCCCAAACCAGCTGGTCACACTGAGTATGCTAACACTTAGATGTTTGTATGCATGCAGATATATATGAATGCATGTATGACTTGTTAGTATTAATAATAATAGTCCTCCCCTGACGTAGCTTTGCATTTGTGCAGAGAAAGCACAGTAAGCTGGATATCTGTACCCTGGTGCAGTCTACTCTCTGCCTGGGGTCAGATTCCAGGTAGGCTGATACCTTGCCACTTGGTGTTTCTTCTGTATTGATGCTAGAAGCCTAGCACACGAATACCTGTTTTCTCCCTACTTTTACATACCAACATCAGATGGGGCAGTGGTACTGGTTGAATGGAGAGGCATCTGAAGACACCAGGAGGAGTTGGATGCACTATGTATGGTCAATATGTATATTTTCTGGGGAACTTTGTTCACCCCTGTTTCTAGTTCACATGCAACATATTTGTTAGAATATGAATGCAGCTTAGAGAAAATGTGTGGGCTTCCATGAAAAGTGACCTATGAACAATGGCTGCCTTAAAGGAGAAGAGTGGGAGTTTCCCAGATTCTGTTGGGGTTTTGTATTCCCTCATTCTCTGAATGCTGCTATAGCATCTGTCTTGGAAACAACTCACGTGAATATGAACAACAGTTTTTGACCTCTGAAATGCAGCAGATTGCACCAAAGAGGAGATATTACCAAAATGTTTGCAAGAGGTATATCCTTGACCCAAAGGGCTCTTATTTTCTGCTTTGCAAATTGTGCAGTGCATAATATAACAAGGAGTGTGATTGCTCCTTGTTATAGATGGGTGCAGATTCTGGGGTGTTAGGATCTTGTAAGAGGCATGAGTCTTCATTATCTTGCACTTCGCTGTCACCAAAGCTGTGCAGCAGCATTTTGTGTACAAGTTTCAAGTTAATAAATATTTAGATCCAGATCTTATTTTGTGTATTTTTTGAGAAACCAATTTCACCTCTTGAGAATGAGGTGCGTCTTCAGGCATTTTGGTAGAGCTCAAGACCTCATGACTCCTGTCTCAGTGCAGCTTGAGATGGGAAGTTTTGAATGGAACACTCCAGCCCTATTTACTGGGGCTTGATTCTGCTGTGAAATGACATTGGTGAATTCCTCTGACTTCATGTAGTTGCATCTCCTTTGCACTGTGTGAGAGGAGTTCCTGTTTTAGAATAGAACTGAGGCTTTCATCATAGTCTCATTGAATTATCATTTTAGCATCTAATATGGCTAATTCCAGTGGCAAATCTATGACCCTCCAAGAGTAAAGCAAATTAATATAGATTGTCTGTGTTGACCTCTGTTTTTAGTCCATTGTCAGGGGAAAAGACACCAAATGACCTTTATGAAAACCAAACTCTGTGCCCCTGAGTACTCATGACTAATGCAGTGGACTAGTTCTTGAAGCACTTAAAGGGTGTCTTAGCAATTTCTAATGAAAGTAAGAGTACTAGCTCCTGTTCCGAGGTGCAGGTGTGTGTTAGCAGCTTGAGTTTATTTGCATCTGTGGTTGATCACACACCGGTGCAGAGCCAAACTGTATTTCCTAGATCAAGATTTATCTGTGAGTTTGAAAGCTTTTTCACTGTGTAGATAGAATTGTAATTTATTGCTTAGAGGAAGCATTGATCCAGTACAATTGATTTAATAAAAAAATTGCAGACAAACAATGATCTATCTAGTTTGTAGCTGACTGAAGCATATTGGTTGTAGCTGTTACCCAGAATTGCTTGGAAAAAAGTGTAGCATGCTGCTTTTAGAAAGGCCTGAGAACAGATACACTGTCTGAAGGACCAAAATAGTCCAAGCAGTGGATGTAAATAATAGAACTGCACGTTATTCACTGCCCGGTAATCTATTAACTTCTTCACAGAAAAGAGAAGCTGCTGCCTTTTTGAAAACAATGGAAAATATTCCACTCTGTAACAGCCCCAACTTCAGATTTTAGAATTTTTCTTTTAACTGTTCTCCCTTTTAATACTTCTCTGCAAACAGATCCTTTCTTTCATTTCCTTCTTCTGCCAGAGCCCCCTGTCAGCTTGGGAACCTGGGGAGATTTCTGTGGTACCAAAAGCAATAGATGCTCAGGTGTGATACATAAAGTAGGGGAATTCCTGGAGAACAAAATAATTTGCTTCCCTTCATGCAGCTCCAGACCTCTAAGCAGTGCCATTCAGGCTGCCTTCTTGTGGGGAATTAGTGGGGTTTCCTAATTATAGTACTAAATGCTGAACCCAATAGCACTGGTGGGATTGAGCAAAAATGGGAAGGATGTGTGTTTACCTTTTCTGCTTTCCTGAGTAGAAGTGATTTCTAGAGTGCCTCATGGAGTGCTAGTCTGTCTGTGCTGTCTGTTCTCATTCGTAAAATGTTTTGTTAGAAGGGTAAACAATTTGTGAAGCATACGGCACTGCTCACTGACTTTGGCAGTTCACTTAGGTGGGTGTTGCTCTCCCTGCTTTCAGACAATTACGCCCTTTTCTTTACCTGCTGCCCAGAATGCTGCTTCTTGTGCCGGCTTCACTTCATGCCTATCCACATTCAGATGCTGTCCACAATGGCAAACTCTCATCATGTGACTTGTCCACTGCTCATAGCAAAGTAAAAGGAAAGCTACCCACTGTGTGGGCCATATGTACAGCAAATTGAAATTCTGGTTCAGTGAAACCTCTGCTTAGAGGGAGAGGTCTGGGAGACAGTTGCATTAGTAGCAGAACCTGCGCCTGTCATAGAAGACTAATACAATGTGCAAATCGGGCGCAGGTTTATTGGTAGGCAGCTCATAGACTTGGCTATTTTCGTTTCTTGTTTATGCTGATGACAGTTGCCTCAAAATCATGTGGGAGCACTGCTAGCTGAGGAAGGGGAGATGCTTTCCTGAAGTCAGATCTTGCTGTCTTTACTATAGACAACTTTCCTGCCAATTCCCAGGGCAGTTTTGTTGGAGCAGAACGAGGGGATCCAAACAGGAATAATGTGAGGAATAATCCAAATTCTGTGAACAGCATGTTGGTGGCTTCAGTGGACAGTGAATCAGGCTGCAGGAGAAGAAACATGATTTTGTGACCATAAACTAAGGGGACCAAACTAGTGCAGCCATATTTCCCATGTCCATAGGCAAGCCATTACATGCTTCATGCCCTAGTTCACATGTCATGAGGCAGAGGATGAAAAAAACACACTAGACAATCAGTGCAGGGATACAGTTTTTTGTATGAGACGTTCAGTTGCTATAAAAGGCAGCGTTTGAAAGCAGGAAAGCCTCAGTAAATGAAACACCTCAGTGTATCACCATAGTATGTTTTAAGACTATAATCACATAATATTACGGTATTTTCATGTATATTCATGTGTAGGAAATGAGATGAAAGAGTATAAAAAATGCTAAAGCAAATATTGAGATTTAAGAAAGCGCTATGGTTAAGATTTTCTGCATAAACGTCATTGAGGCCCATTGCACAAATCTCTGCCAATAGATGCATACATTATCTCTTCCACAGAAGCCCATGCCTCATTCCATACACACAGGGATGGCTCCTTTGTGAAAAACTATTTAACGTTTTCTCTATCTCCTTGTTAAGGTAGTATACCATATTTATTACATCTTATTCAGATCCTATTCTGAAAAAAACAGATTAATTTCTTTATAGCGTTTTCTTTATTTTGACACTTATAAAATATGCAACTATAATGGCAGTAAATGTTCATTTTGCCTCCTGACACCTTGGCTAGGAAACTGGTACCGTCATCCCCAGTTTATAGCAAGGTGGCAGAGACTCATAGAGACTAAGGTCAAAAACGTTCATTAACTTGGTGTAGTCAATTTAAGGACCTGTTTTGCAGAGTATGAAGCATTACACACCACACCTTATGTTCAGAGCTCTGCCTTTGTGGGTGCTTAGTGAGGAATCAGACATTGCTGTGACCCAGAAGACAAGGGCACAGAGATAATGACTACCTGTTTTAAGAGTAATGGGTGCTTTAAGAGGATTGGGACATTCTGATTCGGACCGTGTCTTGGACTAGCTTGGTGAGCAGCCAGACTGAGAAATGGGCATGCCGATCCCACCCACCCTCTGATGTTTGTTAGTTTATCTGTCGTTATAGCAAGAAAAAAAAAAATCATAGCAATAAACAATGACATAGTGTTCTCTTTAATCATCACCTAAGAATATTATTCTAATTACAGTTTTGGACTGAGCGATTTGCTTAACACCTCTGCAGGAACTTTTTGGCAGAGACAGAATCTCCAGGGCACTGCTCATCTGCCTTAGCCATCACATCTCATTCTGCAGTTCCTTATCTCTCTTTATTGCAAACCTTCCAGATTGTGCAAGAAATGAGCTTCTATAGAAAATCTCTTTCCAGCCCACATCTGCCTCAAGCCCTTCCTCTCATGTTGAATGAAGCATGAATTCTATGGGAAGAACTGTTTTGAATCATGTAAGGACTGTAATATAATACATATGTACAGCTAACCTCCTTTCTGCTATTTCGTAACCTGAGCTTTTGAATTTTTTATAATACAGTGTTTTTGTATAGTTGTTAAGGTTTTAAAAGCCAAATCAGTCCCTATCCTATTGTAATATCTCTGGATTCATTAGCAAGTATGAATCTTTTGACGGATATGCTGCACTGCCCTTTGCTTTGAATTAAGCAATGGCCATAGCAGGTAGTTACAGCAAAGGAACGATGATGCACCAGATTCTTGGGTTACTCTCCAGGCTTCAAAGGGAAATATACTCTGCTTATTACAAATTCTGTGCTTGTTTTCTCCCCAGTACCTAAGCATGATACCTTCTGCCCATCTCCCTGCAACCTGTTGTTCTCCCTATCCCTCACTTCAAGTTTGTGTTTCTTACCCCACCAGTTCCATCACTATTTTCTAGGCTTCTCATGGCAGGTTTCTTGTCCAGCCAGTCCCAGGTCCCAATACCCAGTTTATCATCTGATCACTGTCTTCCACTTTGTCTTAGTTTCCAGTAATGCCTCTTCCACCTGCTGCTCCCCACAATGTTCCCATTGCAGTATGTTGCACGTGGCACTTAGTCCAGTTCCCTCCCTTGCCAGGCTCCATCCTTCAGGTTTTTTCTGTGTGGGTCTCCCCAGATTAGTTTTCTCTCGTTCTGTATATTCTGAGTTGCTATCATCCCTCTGACTCTTCAATCTCAGTTTTCTCACTCTTTGCTTTCCTTCCTGATTTAAGAATAGATCATTTTGCCTAGTAATTTAAAACCCTTCCACATTATCTCTATTTCCATCCTTGGACACTACCAGCCCAGCAATGTTTAGACAAACTCTACATGTTTGGGTTTGGGTTGTTTTTTTTTTTTCCCAACTTGAAATATCTCAGTCCTTAGAGCTAAGCATTTAAAAATGATGAATTTGTATAGTAGCACAATCCCCACTCCATTATTGTGAAACAGATTTTAAGGGAAAAATGTTTTTTCTAAAGGTTTTTATTGGTAGACACACAAAGAATCACTGTAGGACTGTTCAGTACTATTATAAGCAGGTAAATTTAAGTTTTCAAGGTGTTATTCTGGTTAGGTAACTCTGCTAGTGCTTTCTGTTGCACTGAGTTTTTCTGCTGTAGAGTCATTTATTACACAGATAAAAGGGTGATCTTTGTCTGGAGATAACGTAATGTCATTTTAGCTTGAAATCATTGGAATTTTTCTTGGTTTCTGATGTCTTATGAGCATCTCATTAGCAAGCCCATGAATCCCTCAGTTTGCTCTTGAAACCAACTATCTGAGCTCTCATCTCTGCCAGAGCAAAGATTTCTTCCTTTCTCTTATTTTTGAAAGTTGTGTTGGTGCCAAGGCAGTTATAGGTCAATTGAGTTATTGTTGGTTCTAACTGGCACTCTAACAAGCTATTAGATCAATTTACCTACAGATGAACGTCACTCAAAATGAAAGGTGCCAACTCCTTTTCTGTCTCTGAGAACTAAAAAAAACCCACACTTCCACTGATGGGGTGTAAGTGAAAGGCCAGTTTGTAGGGAAGTGGCTAGAGAGAGCATTAAGATTTAATCCCTAAATGTTTATGCCATGAGGTCTGTGACTGAACAAGGTCCAGGCTGTTTCTGTGTGCGGCGGGGTGAGACTACGTCCAGAACTCAAGGCCAAGAGGAAGAATTAGGAAAATCTGACAAATGCTCTTACATCCCTTTGCTGGTATGTAACAGAGCATGGGTTTATTTCCATGTGGAGAGCCCTATGGCCTCTTCTCCTTTATTGGCTCTCCATGTCCCATGTGTTCCTGTGACTACTGATGCAGGTGTAGTATCCACAACCATCTCAAATCAGGCAGCACCTGGCTGGTGACATCATTACCTTTTTGGTGTCAAGTGATCTATAACTTCATGAGATTTACTTGTTCTGTGTTGCAGAAGAGTCAGAGTTATTATGGTGAATGGGGTTGATTTAAGTTCTGTTCGGAAACGTTTAGATAACCTCTTCCTCTACAGCAATACAGTGCTTATTCCCACTGGGCATTTCTTAGTGAGACAGTTGTAAAACAGTGGCTTTTCAACCTACAATTCAGGACAAGGTTTCTTGACCAAGTGGCACTGCAAACTCATTCTGGGGTCTCCAAATCAAAGTTACTTTATATATAACAAGCAGTAATAACTGCTCAGGTATCCTTGCTTAAGTGGGCAATTTTTTTGGTAAAGCACAAGGCAGATGAGAATGCAGCTTGGCTCTGTGCAGCTCTACAGCTCTGCAGTGCTGACAGCACTAAACCCAGGGTTTTGTCAGCAGACAAAGCAGCTAGGACTCCAGAAATGGAGAAGAGAGAGCAGATGGGTGCTGGGCTAACAAGCTGCTACCACAGAGACTTTTTTCTGCCCATTTTCCATGTTGAATTGTTTGCTACCTGGGAAGTCCCTTTACAAATTGAAATTATTCCTTCCATGCAGTATATTCACAGTGGCTGACATAAAATATGGTCACCCGGTGCCTAGTATTAGCACCAGACTGTAGTAAAACCAGGCTGTTAACTCCTGAAGAGACGCTGCATGCAGCAGTGGAAGACAGTGCTGTTGAGAGCAAAGCAGATGAGCTTCTAAAGGGGAATTCCAGGGTCAGCTTGAGCGCCCACCACTTGGACATTATAGGGGCACAACTGCTTCCCCAGCAATGTGCAAAAGCTAATCTCATTTGTGGTGACTCCTCCAAATGTGCTAATTACGGATTTAAATCTCTGCCTCTTTGGATGGAGAGGTTGTCTGTGTTTATGCATGTATTGTTAAAGAGCTTAGAGGCAGGAGAGGTGCTGTAGGTTGCCAGCTGACTAGCGTAGGAGCTATAACTCCTTTTTTTTTTATTTTCACTGCTGGCAATTAGTAACTGTACACGGAGTAACTCCTCATCCCTGTACACAGCTCCAGTGAGACTGTAGGCAGAGGAACTCCGATGGAATTCAGTTTTCCTGGTGAGAGCTGCTGAGCACTGTTTACGCTCTGATGCTCAGTTCCACTCCCTGCATATTTGGGGGATGGAAAACCTAGTGAAGTACATTTGTATTTGCCTGGGTGTGGGAAAGAAATGTCTTGCAAAGTTATCAGTGCTCCGAAGCTTGTGAGGGAGATAACAGCTGCATTCCAAAGACTTGGGGACTCCATTAATAAGTCCCTTCCTCCCAGCCGTTGCTTCACACGTGATTTTAGGGCAAGGTGCTAACTCATCACAGCGCTAACAACATTGTTACTCGCTGCAGTGTCTCATCTGCAAAGGAGTTGTGTGCGCGTGTGCGTATGTGCAGGTCTCCAGGGGATAGGAGGAAGTGGAGACCCCTAATTATCCAGCCCTGCTCTGTATGTTCTCTCACCTCTGTCCACCTTTGTGACTAGGCTGGAGGGATGGTGCAGAGCACAGGGGTGTGGGCTGAGCAAGTCCAGTGACATCTTGGCTCTCTGCAGAGAAGCAGAAGTTGCATTAGGCATAGTGAAGCAGTGCAAAGGTGACGTTTCCTGGCAGTGTCAGGGTTTGGACTACCTCTCCCAACAGTCAAAACAATGAGAGAAATGATGACTGTAGGGAGCTTTTTTAACAATAGCAAACCTGCTTTCATTAAGCACAGAGGCCTGATGCTTGATCTTTCCCCCTTTGCTTTAAAGCACTAGTGTGTGCACAAGGTATGCTTCTGTTAATAGCAAAAGGAATATTTTTTTCCATCCCTGGTTTTCTGGGGCTTGTGGGCAGGCAGGAGAAAAGACCAGTCTAGACTACAAACTATGGTCTGTTCTCCTTGATGCCTGTACAAACCATTTGTGTCATTCTCCCGTGCTTATTTAGCTGCAGATACACTTTGAATCATAAGGAATGTATAACGGATAGAAGGACAAACTGGAAGGCAGGTCAGGCATCTAGTTTTGACCCTGTGAGCCATCCTGAACAGAATACTTTGTGCCTTGGTTTCTCAGCTTTGAAAAGAGGGTGATGATACTGCCGGGGACCATGGAAGGTGTGGCAGAACTCTAAAATATTTTAATGTCATGGGTGCTAGAGTAGATTTCAGCAAGGGTTTGGTTAATATCTACGAAACAATTTCATGAGAATTTCTTCATGATTAGCCTTTTCTGTGTACTGCTGTACATTTGGTTACATCTCTTGTCCATCTTTTGTTAGGAACACAAAAATGAGTGGATCCATGTACTGTTAGGTGATTTCTGAATAATTGGTTCCTTTGTCTTAATATGGAAACTGGTTACTAATGCCTCTACAGTTCCATGTATGGTGCTATATTGTGTGGCACATTTAGAACTAGGCTGGAAAAAGATGGAAAAAGAGCTTGCATGGGGAGGGAGACAAGATGAACCATTTACGTCAAATTTGTGTCTGTAAATGAGAACTGTGCAGCCTCTGCACAGAGTTTGGAGATGTTCTAAAAAGAAAATGTTCCATCTTTTCCTCACTTGTAACTTGTATTGCAAGGTGTGCTACCTTTTCTTCAGGAGTATGGGACTTTAGTAAACACTTCCTGAATAAAAGGTCTGGCACAGGAGCTGGCAAGATATCTGTCCTTTTCAGTGGTGTGCCAGCTTTAGAAAACATCCTCTAAGCTTGTCAGCTGTTGAGTCTTTCGGATAATCTGTTGTGACCCCTTGGTTTTTAGTGCAAACACAAGTGTGCTTCAGATCATGCCAGCCATGGTTAAGGCAATACACTGTGTGTGCGCTATGGTTGTAGAGCAACTAGGCTTGTTCCACAGTTGGGAATTGGAACAAATGCCTGGGTCCAAGACATACTTAAATCAGACTCCAGATTTGGCAATGACTGTTGGCTCAAGCCTGACTGTTTTGGAAAGTTTCTGGTCTTCGATTTAGCGAAACCCCATGTAAAGTGACATTGTTTGGAGCTTCTCTTAGAGTTTCCTGTTATGATGGGGCTCCTCTGCTGTCTCTTTGCAGCACAGGCTCTCTCATGTACTCCTGATTCATCACCCAAATGGGCAAATTCCTCTGGCTTCTTGTTGTCTACATATATTGATTGAACGATGGGCCAAAGCCTGCCAGACAAGGAGAGTTCTGCTGGTTTCATGCTCCTTTTGTAGCACAAACAGGAATTTAGGTTAACAGTGGCAGATGTGAGTATGGCCTAGGGCTCCTGCTTTTGAATGGGGGATCTGGAGGCCTCATCTGCAAGTAAATTCACACAACAAAATCTGCACTGCAGACAAAAAAAGATTTGCCTTGACATCTTCTGCCCCGCTCTGAGATCCGCAGTCAGTCAGGAGAGCACTGCATGCTCCCAGCCTCTCTAGCTCGGTAGAATTAAGGCTAAGCTTCATCATGAAATAATGCAAGCTGTTCCCACCCCAAATAATTGGCTGCTGGATGGCTTTGTGTCTGTCTAACCATTATTGCATGTGGGTGGATGTGTTATGTGTGTGTGAATAAGTCTGCTTTGGAAATTAATACATAACACTGGGGGTGCATCCAATAACACAATGCCTCATGAGTGATGTGTATGTGAGGAGTGTAAAACAGAGCTGAGCACGTCAAACAGGTACAAACATCTCTCTTCCTGGTACCACAGGATGGTGATTCCTACATCCAGACCACCACTACCTTTTTTTTGCTTTTCCTCCTGCCTAAAACACCTCAGACATCTTTCCTGTCTTCTGTTTCCCATAGCTGAAATTTCAAAGCAGGAAAAAGAAAAAGCAGCAAAATTTCTCAAAAGCTCAATTCCCTGATCAGCACAACCCTCTTTGCAGAGCACAGTACCCGTGGTGAACAGGAAATGACAGAGGTGTTGACTTGTCCATAGAGATGAAAGACACTGCCTTATCCTTGAACATAGCTGTTGGAGATGGTGATGTATAGAAGTCATGCACAGCTTGGGGAGTCAGGAGATGTAACCCCTCTGGGACTTGGCAGCTGTTACAGGGTATTATTTTCACAAGGCTGAGCTGTTCTTAAACACTTCCTCTAGTGTAACCATAACACACACACATTTTCTCAGTAATGGCAGTCCATCAGCGTTTCTTTCCAGTCTTCTTAGATAAGATGTACAGAGACAAGCTGTGAAAGAGCTGAACAAGATGCCTTGATGTTAGTCATTCACATTTCCTTAGTTTGGCCCACGAATAATCTTTAAGCCTTGCTTTCTGTACAGATCGTTGTGGCTCACTTTTTTTCAGCACCTCTTTCAAGTAAGGACAGGCAAGTGGAAACTTGTGCCTGCCCCAGACTTGGATACTAAGCTGCAGTCCAGTTAGAGAAAAAGACATGTAGGGAAAAAGACATACCTCTAGGTGTAATGGTTCAAGGTCGAACATAGCTCTCCTACAGCTGGTCTCAAGAGAAGGGGAGAGGAAATCTTCACAAGTTCTTCACTTGTTTTTCAAAGGAAAAATATATGTGGGCCTGGTTAGCTCAGAAAGGAGAAGGAAGGATATTCCAAATAACAGAGTTATGTAGTAATATAAACTACCCTGATCATTCAAAATCCATGGCTGTTGACAGAGCAGACTAATAACTAGGCTTCATAGGCAGCCAGAAAACACTGTAAGTAATTGTGGTACAGTGTAAATAGTGTCCCTCAGTTTTATTCATACCCTGCCCTGAAGTGTAGTTGTATGTTGTTCTGTGTTTCACCTCAGCATTAGCCTTGGTCCAGTGCTAATTATTTCTCCACACACTGGGGTTCTTGTGGATGCAGAAGGATAGATCATTATTTCTTTGAAAGTTGTTTTTGTAAGTAGATGTATGGAGCCAAATTCCTTGGTGAGAACCCATTGCAGCTGGCGGGGGTGACATTTGGAATCAATTTTACTCATTGGAGGTACTTCTGGCCTCTTTCTTTTGTGTATGCACCTCTGAGGCATGTAGGGGCACTGTGTCTAGCACTGTTTGAGACCTGCTAATATTGCACTGCATGAGAGGTACCAGATTACGTTCACATTTTGATGTTTGTGGAATGGATTTAGTGAGGCTAGCTATCTGTTGCTAGAGTGGAAGTATTTTAGAACACCACTTTTCTGCTCTGCCCACAAAATAGCCATTTTTGATTCAATGGTGTCTTTCATAAAGGAGATCCTTAATTTATGATCTGAATATCTAATGAGTTAAGAAGTTTTTTTATATACTTGAGAGCGGAGCTAATCTGCTTTTCCTGGACTCTAGTGAAAGACCTTCTGCTGTTCCTTGCTGAAACCAGAGGGTGCTGAGGATGTTGGCTCCAGTGAGTTGCAGTTTTCTTCCCAGGTACCTTCATCACTGAACCATCTTTACACTTCTCTTTCTCAGCCTTCCTGTGATCCATTGAGTGCCAGCCAGTTGGGCAGAGTCATATCACATGTATTTCTGGTGAGAGGAATTTGAAGGAATACAGAGGAAACCCCTAGCTTTTGCCTTACTACTAAGCTTACTTAAATAGAAGGACTGGAAGAAAAACATGGGTATCATGTAACCAAGTATTACTGAAGTGCACAAGTTCCTGACTGATTTACGTAATATGCTAGCACATCCCTGCTCTTGCTGAAATCAAAGGTTAAGTCAGTGCCTGCTACAGTGGTCTTTGAATTGGGTCCTGTATGTGTAGAAGTGAAAAACCAAAAACATATTTCACGTTTTGGAGAAGAGGGCCTTTGAGAGTGTGTTCTTGTGTAGCTTTTTGGAAAAGCTGGAATTCATTGAGGCACTGCTGCCATCCTAGAATCCCAAAACAGAGCAGGGAACAGACTTGCCTTTAGGCACCACAAGCAAAGGATGGGACATGTCTTTTCTCTTAAGACACAAAATGTAAAAGTATGGATAGTGTTTTGGGGCTGTAACTTTCAGTACCTGGAGCATATTTAGGTTCTTTTAGGGTTTCTTCTGCCAGACTTGGGACCAGAAGCACCTCTTTGTAGACTGGTGAGGAGGGCTGTGGCATCTGCAAAGTGCCATTGCCCATCTTGCAGTTGCATGCACTTCTCTGGGCTTCAGGCAGGAATAGACCCTGTCCTCACAAAAAGAAGAAAAGGAAATAGAAAGAGCTCTGTGATGAGTTCCTGCCTTGAAGTAAGGAGATGTAAAATTTTAAACGGGTAGATTTAAAATATACACTTACACCTCATTTGTCAGTGGAATCTGCACCTTAAATAAGTAGGGAAGTGCTTGAATATCACTGCCTTGGGACAGATACCTGCCCTGCTATCCTTTTGGTAATTGTTTATGGAGTCAACAAAACCTACTTGCATGTTTCAGTTATACCTGAAGTCTGTGGTAATTATATTGGTCGTATGTCCAAAAATATTCAGAGGTTGTTATTTCATATTCATTTTGTAGCATGTCTAAGCCCTGATGCTGAAGTGCAAATACAGGGTTTTTTTCCCATTATTTATTGGGTTTTCATGAGTATCATATCTGCACTGTCCCAGCTGTTTGTAGAAATAGCTTTGTAATATTTCTGGGAAATAGCAAGGATATATATTTCCATTTTGTCTGGAAAACTGATACACGGGGAAACTACGTTATTTTCTAGCAAGTAGCTCGCAGAATCTGAACTTCAGTTGTGTAGCCAGCACAAGAAGTTCCTCAGTGACAGGACTGTCCTGTTTCCTTCTTTAGTATCCCTCTAGGTAGGATGAGAACTGGCAGCCTGGAGCCTCCTTGTTGTATTGATGGAAAATGGGCTGCATCAATCTGAATATATTTCTGAAACAACTTGTTTCTGGCAGGTTGTTAATTCTAAAAATATATTTATTTCTAATTGCTGAGCAGAATGCTTAATGAATTCTTCCTTCCCAAGAACAATTAATCAAAGAAATGATTTAGGGCTGGCACTTGCTCCCTCAGGGCTCAATGGCTGCATTCCATTGACTTAAATAGAGCAGATCAAGTCCAGCCCATACTGGAAACAATTTATCTAAGTATTTTTTAATGGTGCCCATCACTATTTGTCTGGATGTCTGTGACAGAAAAGTACTATACATATTGGAGGAGCAGCACTGGATGTTATAGTAGAGTTACAGCAAGCTGCTATGGTTTGCAACCCGTGTTTTCCTGGTTTGCATATTTTTTAAAGAGAGGTATTATGCAAACTCCCATTGGTTGTAATGGGGATTTGGAATGGTGAGGAAAGAAGGGGCTGCAGTTACAACTTGCACCAGAAGGTTTTGTGATTGTAACAAACAGCCGGAGAGGACTGGTCACTGAGACCACTGAACTAGAGCTTTGGTAAAAGAGAATCCCCTGGGAACCCCCACCACACCACAAAGTTGTGCCCTTCCTGCAAAGGATGAGAAATCAGAAATTTGCAGCATGTCCTGGAAAGAGCAGATGACATCCATCAGCATCCTGTGTCTTGGCAAAAGCCAGATATGTGTTAAGTGAATATGCTAGTACTTGTTCCTTTACAGGAGTGTTACGTAGCGTGCCTCAATGCCACACAGGAAGATGAAAAGCCAAAATGGCTCCTACCAGTCTGACATGAGGGGAAAGGCCTTATATGCCCTGAATGTGGCCACAGAATTTTCTATGTTCTGTATAATTGGTGATTCGAAGCATCCTCTTTGGGCAAGTGTGTCAGTATCCTTTCTAGGGGAGAATATATTTTAAATGTCCAGTTTCTGAGTTTTTCATTCTGTCCCGGAGTATGCACCAAGTCCTCATTTTTCCCAGTCTCCTGCTGCCCTTCAGCTTATGCTGGTTTTCCTCATTTCAGTGGGTTCAATGCAGAAATGTTTGTGGGGACAACAAATTAAATAGTTTCTCAGAAACTGAAAATGGCGTTGGAGCACAGTGGCTCCTTGCATAAGGAGCTGCCTTTCTGTTGAGCTGAAGTGCTAAGTTGTGAGCTAAGTTGAGTGCCCTTAAGACACTCAAGTGGATATCAGGATTCCTGGTCCTCCTCCTCCTTTCTGCTGTGGGCCTGCATGTGAGTGAGGCACGCAGGAAATAACTGCATTTCTGTGCCTCAGTTTCTCCAGCTGGCAGATTCTGATGGTGAGACTCAGCCACCTGCCATATAGTGCATTGAGGTCAAAAGGGAAAAATCTCTTGTGAGCTACATACTGTTTAATTCAGCATCCGATGTTTGGAGAGGATAGTGAATTCACGTGGATGCCTTAGATAAGCACAGCCTTAGCACAGTACGTTTCTTCTGAAACCTAAAATAATCAGATGCAATTGGGCTCTTTTTTTTCCTTAACTGCTGCATTTTTAGAAGGTGATTCATCTCATCTGGGGTCTCGGATACCTGAATAGTCCCAAGGTCCCAGTAGCATTAATCTTTTTGAGGATTCATTGTGTGCTAATCCAGCCTGAATAACTCATTGCAAACAAGAGTCCGATGTTAGCAGCAGGCAAGTTGGGAAGGAAAAATATTTTCTGCTTTTGAAACTGAAACACAATAGTCACTACCTTATTTTCATTTTAGATGTCTTACTTCCTTCCACCCCCATCTTCTCTTCCCCGCAGAAAGACGCTTATGGCTGGCACTTCACACTGAAGCTTCTCTGAAACAGTGACAGCAGCATTAACATTTCCCACCAGGGCTGAAAGTAATGATGTAAATCAGTGTTCTTCTGTTGATTCTCATAAGGTAATACTGATCAGTAGGAGCTGAAGTTTGGAAACAGTACAAAATACGTCCTCCATCCATCCCAATCCATGGTCTTTACACATTGATTCTTTGGCACTTCCTCAGCCTCTAACACTTAAAGCCATAGTTCTTTTCACAGAGTAGGCAGAAAATGTGCAGTAGAGTTGCCACTGCTGTTGGCCAAAATGTTTTTAACACTGAAGCAATACTTCTTAAAGAAGTCATTTGACTTGGGAGTGTAAGCTGGGAGTGAAATCTCTCTTCCAGGTCTTCTTACCCCTGTGCTGTGTAACCACTACATCTGTGGTAAAGTGTCCTTGTCAGGGATGAAAACTATACGCAGGCAACATGTTATGTCACACTGGCTTTCTCCTCAGTGAGCAGGTGGTTTAGGAAGTTTTGAGCCTTTAGAGTAACACAGCTTTGAATGTCATCATTCCAGCAGGCCACTGGAAAACCCTGAACTGCTTTCTGTTACCTCTTCCTGGCAGCTTTTTGGATTCCCGTTCTGCCATTAAGCAGGAAAGAGGTTAAACTTTTTCTCCCCACCCCATCTGGCATATCTGGGGCTCATGCAGAGTGGTAGGAATAATTGCATGGGTGCTGAAGTCTGGCAGATGCTGTTGCTTGTCTCAGACATAAATTCTAGTAACTTTACAAGTTGAAGAGAGAATACGAGAGAGCATGTGTGCCTTATCCTGCAAGCAGAGATGTATCTCATTGAGTAAATGGCTTCGTGTAGCTGAATGACAGCTACATCAGGTTCAGGTTTTATCCATCATCAGGCACAGGAAGCTCTTCCTCTGTTTTTTGGTTTTTCATTGTAAGATAAAGTAACTGGATGCAAATGACCAGATACTCTGCTAAGCAACATACATAGCTGTTTCTAAGGCTCCTTAAACCCGCTGGTGACCTGCTGTGGAGATGGTTGTGCTGGTGGTGTGTGGTTCAGAGGTTATGGCAGGTACCCCAAACCTGGGTCTCTAGGAGCCTCTGTGAGAGTCTAGATGTAATAAGAGACCTTCTGTCTCACCCTGCTTTCCATTTGGGGAGACTGGAGTTGTGATTCTTAACACCAAGCTGTGGCATGGCAATATGTAGGAAGAACTTTTTTAGCATCTCAAATGGCTAGAAGTCTTTTTCTTAGCCTCGCAGCTGACTTAGCTACTGTCTGCTGCATGTGTTTGTCACCTCTTTGTGGACTACTGCAGAGCATGAGGGCATACATTTATTAATCAAAAGCAAAACATCAGCTAGCAGACAGCAGAGCAATGTCCCCTTTACTATCACCCACTTTCTAAACTGATTCTTACCTAGTTATGTGACTAGTGTAACCTCTCTGACCTATGTTAATGTTTAATTTTAGCAAGTTTGGGTTCCTAGTGGTGAGGCTGATGTTCTCTTCTCATGTAAATTCATATTGAGAGAGCCATGTCAATACGAAATAGTTAAGAATCTAGACTGTCATCCTTGTAATTTACCAAGAAGATAAGTTGATGGAAGATACTTGTACCATCAGTTGGCATCCTGTGTCCTCTGCCACTCTTGCAGTAGCATTTACTCTGAACTAATATACATATGTACATATAAATCTCTATATAATCTATATAGATGTAAAAGTCTGTACCTGCAGCCCTGAATCCTGTTAGTGTGAGCTGCTGTTATCTGGCAAGCAATGGTGAAAGATCGGATTCAGAGAAGTAGGCTTTGAAATTTCTACCTGTATATCTCTGAGAAACTGTAGCCTGGGCACTCTGAAATAAGATACATTCACTTGCCTTCATATACTTGGTACAAATCAAACCCTTGGCCCAGTATCGCTGCTGTTTGAGACAATTGGGAACTCTCTAGTGCAGATCCACCTTTGTAACAGACTGCCTGAACTTTTGAATTTGACTCATGTTAGATGTTGGATATGGACCGGGGCCTGAACTTCATAATGTCACAACTTATGTGCACCTTTAGGCTTTTGTCCTTCACATTCCACAACATATTCATGATCACTTGGAAGCTGCAGCCCTTATTGATCTATCCGTTCTCTACAACAACGTATGGCATGTTTCCATGGCAATAGGTCCCCTAAAGGGGCTTCTTTCCTTTCCTGAGTTTATTGGCCTTTTTCATTATTAAATCATCAGAGATAAATGCACACAGAGAAGGGTCAACATCTGGATCAATGGCCAACAAACAAAGCAGAACTTTTCCATATTCATACAAGCGAGAGTTTTCAGAAGATCAAACAATGCAGAATTGCCAGGCCCTTAGTATGTCAGTCTCATACATAATGTATCCTGGGAGCTCTGTGAAATCAATACACATCTTAACACCTTGAAAACCTTTGGGATTCAGCATGGGGGAGGGTGGAGGAGGGGGGAATCAAGAAATATTTATGAGTGCAATAGGGGGGGATTTGAAGAGAGGTTAAGCTCTCTGGCCTGGGCTTTCTGCCATGAGCAGAGTTTTGGTTAGGTGCTACAAACAGAAAGTTGTACTCAGTTCTTTAACTCTGGGAGGATGTGGTGCTGCAGGTTCCTTCTGACGAAGTTTGATGAGATAGCCATGAAGCAGAACATGTCTTACACGGTGACGTGGCTCTGTAGAAGATGATCCCAGACCACCAGCAGCTGGTGTGCAATTTGTCTATACCTTCCCTCAAGAGGGAGCCTGATATGGTCTACCTTAACCAGTGGGGAGAGGAGTCCATCCAGACAAGTTAGAGCTTGGTTTGCCAGTGGTTGCCCTTACCTGGTTTCCTTCGAGAGGGAACTTGTGCTTATAAATCTGCCACTAAATCTGTACATGTTGTCTTCCCAGTGGTGTCTCCTGCAGTGGAATTCCACTGCAGGACAATTTATAACTTTGATCACCTCAGTGGTGCTGTGAGAACAACAATAAATTGTCTAGGTTCAGTGTGTAAATGTTAGTCCTTTGGGCCTTCAAAAAGACAGGGAATAAGCTTTCCTACATGCAGTACAAAAATTTCACTGCTTTTGCAGCTTGTTACAGGGGAATTCTCCATGAGCTGCATTCAGGCAAGTGAGAAAATATTACCAATGCTGTTTTTAGTTGGAAATGGGATGTGTGCTCTATTGGCCTTCATACTCCAAATTTAGAGCTGGAACAAAGAAGGTCTCTTGTAGCTATCTCTGTTTCTGTGCATGCGTTCCCCAAAGAGTGAAAGGAAATCTTGTTTATTTTTACCTTTCAGGGAAGGTTGGGTTCTAAATGTAGCTTTAAGGTAATGTTTAGTTTGTTAGGATGATACTTGCAGGCAGGAAGGCAGCAGGAGTTGAGGAGAGTGGTCAATTGACTACTTTGTGCAGAATCCACCATGCCTTTTCTTATTCTTGTGACATGTTTATGTTTCAGCATTACTGGAAATGAAGTACAGGAGTATATTGTTTCTGTGTGATACAGTATGTCCACAGACCAAGGACTAGGTGTAAGTGTTCCAACACATCTGCGTTTATCGAATAGCAGATTGCACATAAAACTCTGGAAAATGCTTATACAATTACTATTAAGCGCACTGCAGGGTTAGGTGGTAGACATTGATATTACAGATCAGATGTCCAGAACAGTCATTATCCCAGGACATATGCAAGCCAGGCAGCAGCGCTGTAGCTAGCCTCTGTGAACTTCTGTGTCCTGACTGTAATGAAATGCCTCAGACTGTAATGAGATGACACCCTGCAAGGTTTGCTCAGTCTCCATGAAACTGAGCTTAGTGGTACCACGTGCTGTGTTGTTCACATACACTGTATGTATGGTATTTGGAGGAACTTGAGTGAAAGATAGCACTACCTAGTAGTTGAGAGTGCTGTCATCCTAGCCAATTCACTTAAATTCTATCATCATTCTAGCTGAGTGAAAGTTAAATACACTTACAAGAAAGCGGTTTCAGCAGCTTTTTGGGATAGGGTTCCATTTATTTTTTTAACATGCTTGAACAATACTTTTCTTAATGTGTTTTTGTCCATGACTAGTGCATATCAGCACAAAGCTAATACAGAGTGCTTGCGTTTTCTGAGACAGAAAAACAGGAAACACAGTGAAGTTGTTCTGGCAAAGTCACAGAACATCAGGACTGTCTGCCTTGGCTGATTCACAAAGCCTGTTTTAAACTGACTAGATGGAGACTGTAGAAATGTCTCTATCCTGATAAATCTAGTATTTGTGAAGGACAATCACCACCCGTTTCTTTGTGGCCCCTCTAGCAGCTCCCACAGGCAGTGCTGAGTGTCCCAGCTATCCTGAAGAGCCCTGATGGGGAGATTTCCCTGGAGGTTCAGGTATGTGGCATGCTCTCCCTCCCTGCAGAGGCCAGAGCCCACATGAGGGAAAGGCTTTGCCATTTCTCCTTTGCTAATACTTGATGACAAAGTTAACACACCTGGTAATGAGGTCATGTTGCATTTTGCAGTTTTTGACCAGAGCTGGGGGAAGTGCAGGGTCCAAGACTTTCATAGTCACGGCAATAAAAGCCTGGGCTCGTGTGAGTGGGCTGCCCACTGCAGTGCTGTCTGTGGTCTGTTCTGACTGAGCTGGCAGCAGGGGCTGTGCCAACAGCTACCTAACTTGTGTTTATTCAGAGCATTGAGCTGTTACGTAGTTCAGACAAACGCATTCCTTGGTAGATTATCTTCAACAGATGATCTGCTTTACTAGTCCTCAATTCTTTTGAATTCTCCGGTAAAAATCTCTGTCATATAGAATTGTAGAATAGTTTGTGTTGGAAAGGGACCTTTGAAGGTCATCTGTTCCAACCCCTCTGCAATGAGCTGCGACATCTTCAACCAGATCAGGTTGCTCAGAGCCCCATCCAACCTGGCCTTGAACATTTCCAGTGATGAGGCACCTGCCACCTCTACAGGCAACTGTGCCAGTGTTTCACCACCCTCATTGTAAAAAAGTTCTTCCTTATATCTAGTCTAAATCTACCCTGTTTTGGTTTAAGACCATTACCCCTTGCCCTATTGCAACAGGTCCTGCTAAAGAGTTTGTCTCTATCTTTCTTACAAGCCCCCTTTAAGTACTGAAAGGCTTCAATAAGGTCTTCCCAGAGCCACTTCCAGACTGAACAACCCCAACTGTCTCAGCCTGTCCTCATAGGAGAGGTGCTCCAGCCCTCTGATCATTTTTGTGGCCTCCTCTGGACCCACTCCAACAGGTCCATGTCTTTCCTGTGCTGAGGATCCCAGAGCTGGACACAGCATTGCAGGTGGGGTCTCACAAGAGTGGAATGGCGGGGGAGCATCATCTCCCTTGACCTGCTGGCCACACTGCTTGTGATGCAGCCCAGGGTATGGCTGGGATTCTGGGCTGTGAGCACACATCATTAGCTCAATGTCCAGTGTTTCATCCACAAGTACCCTCAAGTCCTTCTTGGCAGGGCTGCTCTGAATACCTTCATCTCCCACCCTGTATTGATACCAGGAGTTGCTCTGGCCCAGGTGCAGGACCCTGCACTTGGCTTTGTTAAACCTCATGAGGTTCACATGGGCCCACTTTTTGAGCTTGTCCAGGTCCCTCTGAATGTCATGCAAGTCTTCATCCCTTTAAGAAGCCTGACAGTAGAGTGGGTGTATTGCAGGTACTATCAAAGAACTAATAATTTAAGGTAACTCATAATGATATAATGTGTTTTGTAAGTTAAAAAGGGCATAATTCACAACTCACTATGTTATAATTGGTTAAATGCATCAGTGCCTCAAATGGGTTGTTTGCAAATTGCGAAGTACTATATCTGCAATAAAATTATTGCTAAGTAATTTGTATATTTATATTTTTACAATGGAAAAGAAGAAGTTTCCCCCTTTGCTGCTGCTATTACAGTATATAACAAGACTGGAAACCTCTTCTGAAAATAGGCAACCGTATTTCCTCGATGGTAGTTCTACCTCTGAATAAGTTATTTAAATCTTTAGAATCTCATAGTCTATCTATTTGTAATATAGGATGATAATACCTGCTTAATTATGTCTGTTGGGGCGTAATTAATGTATGGACATTACTTTGAAAAATGCAGGGTGTTGATTGTTGTTTAATAATGTAGTGTTAGATTTAAAAATTGATGATAGAGAAGCAATAAAAAGCTAACATGCTACTTGCTTGGCCTGCAAATGCCATTTTAAAGTCTTACATAAGCAATAGCTTTCTTAATTTTCCACTCACCAAAATCCATGTAATTATATTTTAAGGTAATAATATGAGAATAGAAGTTAAACTCGAAATACGGTATGGAATTCTGCACTGTTCAGAGCGGATTATGTGAGCAATTATGTAGATTGGAGATAATCTAAGTTAAAGGCTAAATACAGACTTTGGAAAATAATCTTGCCTCAAGTAAAACTGACAGTTGGGTGCAATGAAAATTCCATCAAAGACAAAACATGAGTTTTAAGAAATCTAGATGCAAAGTGCTGCAAGGTATATACCTTGCTTGTAGTGGACACTGTCACTGTGCTGTGAGATATCTCTAATCATCCACCTGCTTATGTAAGCACTTAAAATTCATCACTAGCTAATAGTCCTTTTGTTCCTCATAGGAAAATTAATCACATGCAGAATTGTATCCTGTCTTAGGAATTCACTGACAGCACTTACTCTCTCATACCCAGCTGAGGCATCATGATGACTACAGCATCTAAGTTCAAAACAAAGATGAATAGTTCAGACCACCAGCTGTACAGAGCTCCTAGTCCTGCCTCCTTGCTGTCATTGTGAGGAGATAGTTGGAACATCTTCCTTAGACCCATAGGTGCAGGTAATCTGAGTGTAGCCCTTGACCTGTGTCAGCCCTGGGCGTATCCTCACTGGTTATATTTTATGTATTTGCATAGCAACAACTGGCAGTGAGGCTGAATTTGGTGCAGCCCATGTTCAGACAGGGACAACCACAGCTGAATGAGAAGCAGGCAGTGCTGCCGAAGCAGGCAGCCAGGGGATTCTAGTGGTGGCTGGGACACAGCAGAGCTCTTTTCCTTGTAGTGTTGTAATGCATGGCTAATTATTAGTGCTCTCAGGGGTTTTATTCAGGATGGCAGAGGATACATATTATTTGCATAGATTGGTCAGAAGGAATTAAAACTGTTTGTCTTATTCTTTAGGTAGGTCCTCCTAATCATTTCCCATTACTTAGCATGCAAAATATTTTTGGAAGTCAGTTGACTTTTTTTGGGTGGGTATTCATTTCAAAGAAGCTTTCAAGTGCACAGGTATTTGAATAACTCCCCTATAAATAAATGAATTCTTCTAGCAAGTGAATTCTTGTACTCAGTAGCTGGTAGAGTGTCCTTTAGTGTTTAGGAGCAGTGAATCATCATGTGCCTCCTATTATCTCTGTGAATAATGCAAAGTTTGTAACTCTCTAGTCGAAATACGCCTACTCATATCTAGGAGAAGTAATGGTTCCAAAGGCAGGGAGGGATCTCTTCCTGCTTTTTCTCTTTCTCCTCTGTGTTCAGATACCTATGTGAATGGCTGCTTTCTGGAGTAAACTCTCCTCCCACCGTTGCTGCTCTAGCCACACTGACATCTACTAATGCTCTTTACAAAAGATGATTTCTATTTCTAGCCTGACTAGCAGTCCTGGGAATTAAAGCGCGACCTCTTTCCTGTCAGGATAGTTGCTGGTGAGCACAGCAGTGTCTAATTCAATATGCAATCCAGAGCGGGGGAAGGGAGCTGCCACTCTGGAGAAAAGGGCAGATTTTCGTCAGTTTTTTAAAGGAATAACATAGCGATTTCTCCCTGTGCAAAGCAGAGGATGGAGATGTCATTTGTGACTCAGTAGGTGGCACTCTGTTTCTTGAATCAGCACGGAGCCCAGTGCTCCTGCCTGGGCTTGGTAGAGCAATTGGATTTGTCTTTGGTTTTGGTTTTAGCAAGACGTGTTCATTACAGATTTGTTCTTGTAAGGTTAGGAAGGTTGGTCACGGTGTCTGAGCTAAATTCCATGGCTGGTGAGAACATCCTGGCTCCCTGGCATTTCCAGTTAGATGCATTTTTATTTTTGATTCCTTTCTGCGCACTTTCAGACAGTGCCTCTGTTCAACTCAGAGTTGGCTGCCTTTCAGCAGAAGCTGGAAACATCCAAAAAAGCTTTGTTAATTTAGAGGTGAGGTTGCTCAAGTCTATTTTCTCTTGACAGTGCAAACACTACAGAGCAAGAACAGAAGTTAAGGCCACAAATGTGCCCCACTCAGGCAGGTTT
Organism: Falco cherrug; assembly: GCF_023634085.1. Classification (NCBI taxonomy): domain Eukaryota; kingdom Metazoa; phylum Chordata; class Aves; order Falconiformes; family Falconidae; genus Falco; species Falco cherrug. The sequence goes on along the minus strand of NC_073703.1, from coordinate 1,629,068 downwards.
TGAATGCCATACTGACACAGTGATGCTGACCAGGCAAACTTCTGCAATTCACTATTTTCTCTCCAATTGGTCACAGTCCTTCTTGAGCTCATGTACTATAATTGGTTTCACTGCATCATGGAAAAGTTTTGGAAAATCAAAGTTTATTTAATTAAAAAAATTATATCCGAAAGCAATGTTCCTAGCCTGCTGTTACATTATGCAGTAGACAGAACTGAAAGATGATCTAACTTTCTGGTCAAAAAGCACAAACTAATACCTACAAAGTGTACATATTATCAAATCCAACTGAGTGACACCAACTATGCTTAAAGAGCATATATTCTTTACCACAGTAATTCTCAAGGCGCATTGTGTTTCAACTAAATAATATATTAGGAATGAAAAGATTGGAGGTGGTGGTGCATGTTAAAATGTGATTTTCAGATCTAAGAAGCATGCACAGAGTAGGATGTAGTATAAAATCCAAGTACGTTTGAACAAGACATCTGGTTTATATAGTGGTGGCTGTTCCCTGTGCTGTGAGCTGTTCAGTTGCACTGAGTCAACTATAATAAAGCAATATATTAATATTTATTAACTTTTTTTTTAGGCTTTTGAAAAGAGGAATAGAAGTGAGAAGTCAGAGGAAGTGTCCATGAGGTGCATCTCTTTTAAACTCTTTTTCAAGCCATATGAATAGCTTCAGATCTGGTTAGACTCAAGAGTCAAATTTAAACCTTATTTAGCCTTAGACTTTTGTGAAAAAATCCCATTCTCTTAATTTTGCCATGCCGCTTCTCTATCTGCAAGACAGGGATAATAACTCTGTCAGGCTCTCATGGGTGCAGCGGAGCCAATTTCATCACTGTCAGCTCTGCAGAATCCCTGGGTGCAAGGAACAACAGAAATACAGAAAACATGTGTTATTAATAGCTGGTGCTTGCCCTTACATACATCACATGCACCGTTAGTCATTCTGACCAATAATTTATGGGGAGTGAAAGGATGTTCCTCAATGTAAATGCAGAATTACACATGGCTGATATTAGGTCTCTGAGGTGTTGTGGTCCCTGAGTCTATTCAGTCTAAATCCAGTGATGCCCCCCTAAGCAGATCATACTTAATATGTGGGTAAAATTATAATGTGCAGGAGCTGTGGAATCTGAATAGTTAGATTTTAACTTCTAGGCAGTTTACCTTGTAAAGGCAGGTGAATTTCCTGTGCTGGAATTGGTGTGCAGACCAAATTCTTGGTGGTTTTCAGCTTTTTCTTCCTCCTTCGTAGAGTCCAAAGGTTATCTCTTCCCTGACACCTTGGATACCCTTTTATTAGCAGGGGTGCATTGCATACAAAAGTTTACCTTCTGTAAGTGATGGCTGTAAAGGTCAGAACTGAGGGGAAGTTGAGACCATAATCTTGAGTCACTAGTACACCCTTGAGGAGAACTATGGTTTAAGAAACACATGGCAATGAATTTTAGCACTTCATATTTGCTTGCCCACATTGGAAGCCATGATTCTCTGTAGTCGTTTCAGCAGTAATAGCAGACTGGGACTGAAAAGTGTGAAGTGTGTTTGAAGACCTTAGAACTGGAACAGCAAGAAATGCTGTACATCAGGATGCAAGAGAGCTTACTGTGGCGTGACCATGCTTGGCTATAAGAGACTGGGGTAGCAGGAAGTGCTACAGTCAGGCAGAAAGCATCTTACTAGGGTTGTGTGTGTGTAAAACATCTTACTTAAACTGTGAGCCATCCTTGCCAGTTTTGTCATTGTCTCCAATTGCCACTAAGTATTGAAATCACCAGCCAGTGTAAGAGGCACAAAAATCCAGAGATCTTTGAAGAAAGCCACTTACCTTTGAATCTCTGCAGGTCTGGCCATGTTTATCTCATGCCATTTATTTGAAACTTGGGAAAAATAATTTTCTTTGTGTGTATCTCCTTCTGTATCCCCTAAGGCAAATTAAAGATGGCTGGGGGGTTATTATTTTCGGTAATAATACACACACTGCTTCCAGACTTCCTGCTATTGTGCGATTATCTAGATTAATTGACTAGGAAAGTTGCAGCATCATCTCAGGCCCTTAATAAGGAAGACCACAACATGGATTTTTACAGTATTAACACGTATTACTGTGTGACACAGCCTTGATCTTAGAAGCACATGGACAAATCTTGTTGCTGAGTGTCTACCAGCACCAACTGTACCTTTTACTAAGTGAAGGATCGTGTGCTACTTGCCTGCAGGGCCATGGCACCTCGAGAGCACAAAAGAGATAGTTGATGACATTTTTAGAAACCTCATTAGTGGATAACTTTACTTATACCGAAGTCAGTTCCCATCAGCCTCTGCTGAATGTTTTTGAAAATTGCTGGTGTGCTGCTGGTTTGTGACCCTTTCTATACATGTGTATTAGCTGGAATCTTAAACATGCTTTTAGGTGCTTTAAAACGTTATGTTCTTAAAAAGGAGAGAGAATCTATACAGAGAAGGCTTTTAAGGCATATTCAGCCTTTTTTGTTTTCCTGCTGAGAGTTTAACAAATTGGTGCAGTTGCCTCACTATAGAGTGATACTGTTCTGCAGCAGCTCAGACTGGTCCAAGGCCCAGACTTCGGCTGAATAACTCTTTCCTAACCTAGATTTTTAGGATCTTTAAGGCAAATCTGTTTCTCCTAAAAATTTTCACTGATTTTGGCTGTAATCTGTCATACAGATAGAGCAGCATGTCCGTGTCCTCCTTCAGCAAACCCAACAGTTTCCTTCATTGCATCATTGTAAATCTAGAGTCACTTGATTGACTTCACTGCTATTGAGACGATTGCTTTAAAGGAGGGCTCAAGTCTCTTGCTTGTGTTAACTTTCTGTTGCCTTTTTTATGGTCTAGGAAGTTAGGCTTATTTGGTACTCAAGAGGTTAATAATAATATAATAAACATCATGCTAATTTGCGTGAGTGACTGGGAGAACCACTGCAGCTTTGTGTATGTTTCATCTTCACGTTTAAGCAACCAGACCTGATAATGGGTTTGCTCTGTGTATTTTGCTCATTCGCTGTGACAAGTGCATCTTAATACAAGTTATTTATGATACCTCACAATATTATAGTACTGCCCTGCAGTATACAATGTAGAGCTGATGAAATCTTGGCAATGTGAAACTACAATACATCGGCATCTCTACCTGTGAAACATTTGGAGAGGGGACCAGAGCACCACTGTGTTGGGCAGTGAGACTCCTTTGTGAGATTCATCTGCAAACTGTGAAACTCAAGAGAAGTTTTTAGTCCTCACTCTGGGTGAGTTGTGGCAACATTGTGTGATTGTGTATCTCTTACAGTAATAACTGGGGAAAATCTTTAAAAAAATCCCAAACAAATAATTTAGGAACTATATTCAGACTGTGTGTGTCTTCAAAACCAAAAATGAGTGTTACTGTAAGGTCCGCTGGATAATATTGACTTGCCGCTAAAGTGAAGATAAGCTTCTTAGAGACTGTGCTTCATGGAACGTTAGTTAAATGTTGTAGTTGCTTACTTTAGAAATGAAATAGATATTTCCAGGCATGTGACTCTAAGCTTTATTGATTATTTCTGTACAACATAGGAGTCTATAGAGTGTAGACTGAACTCCTAAAGTCCAGGTTCAGCGTAAGCTTGGCTCAGCAAGAAATCAGAACTGAGCACTGTATATCACAGGATGGTCTCCAGTTCCATCCTGATCCCAATGCTATCAGTGCTAGCTGCTTCTAAAGGAGGATCAGACAGTAGGAGCAAGCCTGATGATTTTAACCCCAAATGGCATATGAACTCTGAGGCCTTCCAAATACTTGTTCTCTCTCTCTCTTAGCCTAACAGTAACTGCAACAGTAACTATTAGTCTCTTCTTGGGTGGCTCTCAAGTCCCAGTTGAAGTTTTCGAGTAGGCATTTCCGGCTGTGTACTCCATTCCTTTCTGGACCCTTTAAGCCGGAAGATGAGTGTTCCTTTGATATTGAGCACTTAATTAGCTGCTTGTGTACTCTTAAGTGCATCAGGCAGACTAGCAGAGCATAGGGAATGAATGACAGTAGAGATGTATAAAGCACGTTAATTCTGTTGACCTGGGCTCCCTGATCTCCCACTTTATAGCTGATCTCATGTGTCTCTGTCTTGCTGTCCAGGTTTTATTGGGATTTGACCATGCTGCTCCTGATGGTAGGGAACCTGATCATCATCCCTGTGGGCATCACTTTCTTCAAGGATGAAAACACTACCCCATGGATTGTCTTCAATGTGGTTTCAGACACGTTCTTCCTCATCGACCTTGTCCTCAACTTCCGAACAGGCATTGTGGTGGAGGACAACACAGAGATCATCCTAGACCCACAGAGGATCAAGATGAAGTACCTGAAGAGCTGGTTTGTGGTGGATTTTATCTCCTCCATCCCCGTGGACTATATCTTCCTGATTGTTGAAACCCGTATTGATTCTGAGGTGTACAAGACAGCTCGGGCACTGCGCATCGTGCGCTTCACTAAGATCCTCAGCCTCCTGCGGCTTCTGCGGCTCTCCCGGCTCATCCGCTACATTCATCAGTGGGAGGAGGTGAGCAGAGGCTGTGATGCACTTGCATCCTAAATCTTTTCTCCACTTATGCTGGTATTACACAAAAGTGCTTTCTTTGAATGCCTATTCTCCTACTTTATGCCAGTGTGAATGCTAAAGAATTGTGTCTTGAGACTGTCTAATGCTTTGCTTTTAGTAGGTTCCTGAGAGGGCCTTCAGCATATTGTTACTTAGTCACTTGAGAGACTGTACTATCTGCTTCACGATCATAATATATATAATCTGTGGAGATGATGCATGGGCTGGGAGGAGAGTAAGTACAGGTGGGACCCCTGCAAGAAGTGTGTAGTTACAGAGCTGCCTGTGAGTGGAGCAGTTAGCCAGACAGCGTGATCTTGCCCTCTCAGAGCCCCAAAAGGTCCAGAAACAGCTCAGAGGAAAGATCTATAGGCAGCTGATTTGCACAGCCTGTGGCATTTGTTTATCCAAGCAGCTTCTTTTACATGCTTATCTTTTGAATAAATGGCTTGAATATTTTTTTTAAATTCTCTGACACAAAGTTAAGGGGAAGAGGAAAGGAGAGCAATATGCAGACAAATAGGGTCTGTTTAAAGACATAAAAGTCTGGTGAAAAGCAAGAGCGTCACTGCCCCTGGACCCTGGCTGTTCCCAGGGGAGTTCCAGTATGCAGGGTGAGTTGTCAGGCATGATGTGAATGAAGTCACAACCTTACAAGTAGCTGGAGAATGAGTTATTTTTTCCTGTCTTTATGCTGTCCAAAGCAGAGAGAGTGTTCCCTGCATCCTTCTCCACATGTCAGGAGTATATTTTCAGGACAAGGAAAGCTGATCAAGGCAGTTTTATCTTCTTCCCCATACCTTCTCTTCTGCTGTGGAGCAGAGCCTGATGCAGAGCCTAATCTAATGCAGAGTGTGCTCCTGGGAATGCAAAGGGAAAGCAGCCATGCAAGTCATGGCTAGATTGCACCGAGCTGTCAGAACACTAATTCATGAGAGAGCTGAACCATTTCCTCCTGCTAGCATCACAGACTCAGAGGGAGAGCACTGGTGCATACTTTACAAATTTCAGGCTTCATCTTTGTGGTGTTATAATTTGTGAATGCTTCACTTAGAGCAGAGCTTAATGCCTTGTTGAAGTTTGGGATGACATTGTGCAAGGTGTTGTACAGGTGTATATGGAGAGACAGCTACAGACCTGAAGAATTCATTACTAGGTTAATTTGCCTCATAGCACCAGCAGGCAGGACGTGCATACAGAGATGGAGATAAATAAAGCAAAAGTGTCTTCCTGGTGTGACTCAGTAAGTCAGACACTGAGTAGAGCAATGAGATATCTCCTGGTCTGTTGTGCTGTCCCATGGTTGCATTGCTTCTCTGTCCTCTAATCCGAGAACGCTCAGGGAAGGCAAGTTGGTGGCTTAGGCTGTTGTTAAAGTAGCTCCTTTGTATAAATTTACATGTAGCCACAGCAGTGCAGAGCTCCGTGCCTGCTTGTCTCTGCTCCTTGACTTTAAGGTGGTTGAAGAGGATTTAAGAATATTTGCTGTTGATTGTACTGAATGTGTCTTAAAAAAATCATGAAATGAAAGCAAATCGGCACCCTTTTCCTGTCTTGCTTCTCATGCAGTTTCACTGAGCAGCCATTTCTAGTTTCAGTCTCACAATACAAATTGGTGGGGCATTTTTCCCTTCTACTGGCTGTCACGGGTATCGGGGGACAGCACAGCGAGGCACTCTCTGGATACCCCCTGAAGAACAGACTCCCTGGAGTGATGCAGTGCTGCAAGTGGAAGGGACAGATGGTGCTGGATTGCAGTTGGAGACTGCAATGCAGACTCTGTTATGCATTGCAGAGCCCAGCAGACCAAACACTATAGTCTTTTTTTCAAACAGGGCTCGACCCAAGCAGCTGTTTCCTGGAGAGAGTGTGATACTGGGAGGTTTTCCACCTTCTCACATGGGGGAGGGAAGCAAAGCAAAGGGGTGATCCCTTGTCATTGGTGCAGTGTGTGCTACAAAGCAACAAGGAGACAGGGATGAGAAGTGCTTCTCCATCTTTGCGCAGGAGTAAACAGTTGTGCTCCTTGGGAACCACACTGACAGTTCTTCCTCTTACTCTGAAGTGCCTACAGATGATCCATCTCTGAAATTTCACATTAATCTTTCCTCACTGCACAGGTCAGCAGGGGTGATCTGGAAGTGGTAATTCCTGTAGGATGGAGCAGTGTTCTAGACTTACTCTGGATGTATGCAAGGGGTAGGTTGCTGTGCAGAGTTAAAGGAGGACAGCTGTTGGGTTGCTGAAGACTTCTGTTTTCCTTTGCTCCACTACACTATCCCACCCTATGTCTCATCTGCTGGGTAGTATCCTTCTCTTAGGCTCTTTGTATATGACCAGATAAGCTAAAAAAGACGTGTGAGTAGGGCACACTGGTCCACTGAAGAAGAATTTGTGTGTGAACTACAGGAATGTAGGGCCATCTGAGGCAGAGTTAACAGAGGTGGGTGGACTAGTCAGAGAGGGAGCATGCTGTGTTGTGTCTGGGTAGAGCATCCCACTCACTTGTAGTGAGTTTATGCAGTGACTTGCTGCCTTGCTTGTAACTAGTGCTGAGGCTCTGGGTCCTGCATGAGGAGGAGAGGGGCACCCAGTGTACACAGAGATTCTACTTACTCTGACTCCTAGATGAACACTACATTTGTGCATTAGTGTAACTGAGTGAGTGCAGGGATAAGTGGTCACTTCCTGAGTTCACAGCGAGCCTCTTCATTTCTTCCCCTGCAATTGCCCATGCGCTGCATGAATTCATCACTCACCCTGCAGTGAGGAGAGAGCAGCCTTCTCTAAGGCTGCAGTGCTGTAAAACAGCCAGCCACTCATCAGTTCCAGATCAATGCTAGTCATGAGTCTGTGGGCTTGAGAGCCAGTGGTTTGAAGTGCCTGCATCATTCTGGCTCAGCCGCAGACTACTCTGGCATCCTCCTCCAGACCTGAAACAAGTGCATTGGGGACTACAGCCGGGCAAACAACCTAAAGAAAAAAGAAACAAGAAGAAAAACAATCTAATGAACTCATGTTCACTGGAGTACAAAAATAAGCTTAATTCCAAATGTAGCAGTTTCATTTGCATTATCCATTTTGCATGAGTGGTCCAACGAATGAATTTACCAGTAGGGCAGAATATAAATAGAGTCTTTTTGAAGTGTCTGCCATATCTACCCTGCAGTAGGAAGCTTGATTGCAATACAGGAAGGCACACACGCACTGGTTCGAGCCTAGCTTGCCTGAATATTATCTTACAGACTTCAGTGTCTGGTAGTTACCAGTCCATAAGCAGAGATCCAGGAGGGCTGGCATGGTCTGTATCTGAAGCTGTACTGCCAGGGTTAGAACAAACATGGATACTCCAGCCATGCCTTGTTCATACACCGGGAAGCGCTCGTCGTCTTGGCCTTTGAACCACTCCAATAGATCTTCAGGGTATCTGGATTGGCCAGTGATTCTTAACTGTGTGAACGTGGTGGAGGCACATTGTGACTCTCAGAGTCAGGGGCTGGGCCTTCACACTGCTGTCTGAGAAGGTGTTCAGAGAAAGCAGACTGAACATTAACATCCTACAAACCTTATCCCAAGGTCACCCAGCAGAAAGAATAAAAGCAGAATAATACTGTGTAACCCACATACTCAATCAAATTGAACCAATGCAGTTCAGATTGTGAGTTAGGAAAAAACCAATTTATTTATGTTTTGCTAGGCAAAAATGATTGATTCTCGCGCCCCCCCCCCCCCCCCCCCCCCCAGCAATTTGCTGAGCTTTCCCTATTTTATGCACAGCATCTACCCCCATGCTAGGAAGCAGTGACCTATATTTAAGATCAAACTATTTTGACTTATGAACAAGGAACATTTTTTGCGACAACAGTAAAATCCTGCTCCTATAAATTGATTTCCAAATAGCACATAGGCTAAGATAACAAAAATATTTTGATTTCAGAATCTATGTGAGGGATTATGATGGGAAAGAAAGGAACTAACTGGTATTGATATACATCACAATGATAAAATTATTGTGAGAGGATTTTATCAGATTTTTGTTAGAAAAAAAATTATAGTTTTCAATTTTTGCAGCTGAAACCTGAAGAAAAGGACAATTTGGTGATTTTGAAACTATTATGTCAGTGAAAACTTGGAAACTACTCTGAATGCTGTCCTTCTCTTCCCTTGAGTTTCCATATCACATAGAAGTTTTAGAATGGAGGGAATGTATCTTCTCAGGTCTTTTACTGGGCACAGATTACATCATCTGAAAGATGACATCACTTTTAAGAAGATTCAGAGATATTCAGAAAATTGATTCAAAGGCTAGAGGGTTTATGTGGAAAGACTAGGAGAGGGCTTCCAAAGACCATGAGAATATGGTTCCCAATTGATTTTCATTTTGATTTGAACAGCTAATTCCCTTTTTGTTTGACCTATTTGTAGCCTTCCTTAAATTAAATTAAAATAACATGGCTAGTAGCCTGGGGGATGTAATGTGAGGCCAAATCCATAACTGGATCCTGAGAGGGGAGGAGCTGGGCAAAACGATTGTTCTCAAGTAGCACAGCAGGGTCCCATTCCATAAGCAGTTCAAAATAGCTTAGCAGATTTTTTATCAATATGTTTTGCAATTCTGTCATGTTAAACAGCAAGGCAGACCCCTGAGAGTAACTGATTAAAACCTCTGACCACCCTTGAGTAAAATCAGACTCAATACTGGTATTGTGGTGGTGGGATGGGTGGGGGTGGGGAATGGGCTGGATTTCTTCCTAAATTTGCATTACCTCATTTCTGAAGGCGGCATTAGTATGCATTTGTCTTTAATGTCATTACAGGAGCTTATTGGAATCATAATGCAAGTTACAGTGATTTTCATTCTCACTGCACAGTGACCCAAAACGCAAGCATCTTTCCCTTTTTAGTAAAAATCCTGGCCACACTGAAGTTGATGGCAAAAACCTCTTGTTGCCATATTAGAAGGTTGTTCAAGATTTTACCACAGCCTTTTACATTGAACTGTGCTCACCTATGCAGCACATACTTGCAGAGGGATGACAGACAACAGAAGGAAACAGATGTTCTCCATTCCTGTGCAGACATTGCATTTTCCCTCACTTGCCCGTGGGCAGCTAGTGATCCATCCCCTGCCCTGTTTCAGGAGAAAGAAATCTAAAAAAGTTTTTTGGTGGAATTCTGCTTTAGCAGGAAGTTCTACTGCTGTAATTCAAATTAAGATTCCCACCTGGGCAATGGGAATACAGTTTCAAAGACAGTATCAGAAAAAATGGGTTATAATGAATTATAAGGAGCCAGGCAAATATTTGAATAGCTGCACAGCTCCAGAGTTTGGAGTTTGCCGTAAAAAGGAAAAAGCCTTTTATGTTTTTTTACAGTCACCTTCTGGCAGTGCTTAATGTGTCTTCTGTCAACAGGATGGTATGATAGGGGGAATAGATGGCTTGAGGGGCTGGGATTAGGGCACAGAGCCATTTGTCTCTAGGTCAGTAGTTCAGATCCAGCTTGTAGCAAGTGAAGGTCAGTTGCTGTCTCATGGATGTTTTTTCTCTGATCTGTTCTTAGTACACAGGTGCCTGTGTGACAGAATCATCTGGGGGACTGGCCCGGGTAAGCCTCAGGCTCCCTCTGGCAGCAGCAATGGGGTTAAATTCCCCCACACACCTGAGGTGGAGTCCCCACTGGCTAGGGTTTAAGGCATGTTAATAAGAGGGTCTTGCCTGTGCCCAGCCCCTGGTTCTCTGTGTCACAAGGGCTGTCAGTCTGGGTTTTATGCTGGAATGGAATTATAAAGGTTTTCAAAAGAGACAGGCTGATCTCCTAATGATCTCTAACGACTGTGATAGCTGGTTGCTGCTCCAGCCTTTCATTTTCCTCTTCCCTCAGACTCCTCCTAGCCTACTCCTTACGTGTCCCTTCACTGGACACTGGTAAGTTTGCCTTTCTCTTGGGGAGCTCACATCTCTCTGTTTCTCTGCCAGTACCAGCTGCCTGCAGCTCAGTGCCCTTATCTTGCCAGCTGCCTGTCATTTTTCTTCATGCTATTGTTTTTGGAGGGGGGATGTCTGGCAGGCTTTATTATTGCTGTTGTGTTACAATAACAGAGGGTCCTCAAAGGAGAAATGCTGGAGTCTGGCATGAGGATTCCTCCTGCAATCAGTGTCATTTTGTTAAATTTAATACCGTGGAGGCTATACACTTTGTTGATGGGGCATGCTCCAGCTGCAGCAATGTAGGAACCCTGGGCCCTCAGCATATTGACACAGCCTGCTGTGTTGCTGTTGTATAGGTGACATATGAGTTGTGACCTACATCAAGTGTGTTTGTAACAGGAAGAGGTGTCTTGACAACCCCGTACGCTGATTGCAAAGCTTAAGGAAAACTTCCAGGAGCCTTCTAAATCATAGAAAAAGCCTGTGAGCTCGGGAACCAGCAAGGGCAGCACCCAGTTCCTGTAGATGTGTGGGAACACAGATTCACACCTCAGTAGGACTGTGCCCCATAGAAGAAGCACTGTGAAGGCCAGCCTGAAAGGGCTGTGCCCTCTCTGGAGCTGGAATTGAACACCTCAGGCTGTGTGTGTGCCCTAACCAGCCTGCACACCCTTGTGTTAATAGGTCATATGGTCTGTATGTAACATACGCATGTATAGTGCTGATGTTAGGGACAGCCAATACAGCTTTTGAAACCATTCAGAGGGAGATTCCTGTTACCATTTGGCTTGCTGATCCAGTGCCCGATGTGTTCTTGTCTTTTAGCAGTATGAGAATCATGATCTGCCAAACTCGCCCTATACAAAGGCCACTGTGTCTAAGGCACATTACCCTTTGCAAGTGTTAGCAAATTAATTGCTCCTCTCATTGAAGCTTCTTCCAGGAAGGCACTATTGATTGCATTCATATCAAGTGAAAAACTTTAATGAGGTAGCTGAAGAGACCAACATTTCCTCGCCTCACTTTTTTGTATTTAGAAAGACAGAGTTGGAAAGGAATGTACCAAATCCATAAGTTGTGTGAATAAAGCAGGACCTTGGCCCAAATAGGACCATGGGAAAAAAATCAAGTTGGTTAGTGGGGGAGGAAGAAAAGGGGAATCTGGAGTGTAAGGAGGAGCATGCCACCATGGAGTTGCTTTTTGCCAAGAGAGACTGAAATCAGTTACTTCATCTCCCCACAGAGCATCCTCATGGGCTCTGAGCCAGTCACTGAGCAAGGGGAAGTGCCAGATGGGGACCTGAACAGCTGCTTCTGCTGGAGCAAAAGGGAGAGCAAATCTCTGCGGTAGGAAGAGAAAAATACCCCAGTCACTGGCATCATTAAGGGTTTAGATTCTGGAAATTAATCTGTATCTGGAGTTCTTCAGATATGTGTGTGGTTTCTTCTGTCTGTTTTGCTTTGCTTGTCTCCCCCCTCGAAGCTGGTGAGCACTCTGAGGCACCACTGCACACCAGAGGAATCCACAGTAATGGGTACCTACCCAGTCCATTTTATTCTAGTAAGTGGATAGGGCTGGTGAGAGAGAACAACCAATTATCCGTACACTTCATGGTCTGTAGACACAACACCCTGTGGCAAGTGCTGTTGTGGTGTGGAGCTCAAGGCAGAGCAGAAGCCTGAATCCCTCTCCCAGGCAAAGCTCACTAACTGGGATGGCGTGCAGTGTTCAGACCTCAGGCTCCAGCACCACCGCTAGATAATACTGTGAGTTGAAGAATTCATATGCATTGCCATGCAAACAAGGTAGCTGAAGGCAAGCTCTTGTTCTCAAAGGTTCTGTGCACTTTGGAAGAGGGATAGGGTAATGTCAGCCGTGCAGAAAGGTCAGGACCCATCCTGCCAGCAGGGCTGCATGAGAAAGGCTGGGGAAAGAAGGAACGCTCTTCCACAGGGCAGCAAAACCCGAGGCCAAGCTTTGCCTCTGAGCAGTTCTCACTTCCACTCTAGAGAAAAAGTTGCCAGCCTTTATGCAATACACTGTGTGTGGGGAACCAGAGCTGGAAAGCCCGAGCCCTGAGAACGTTGCTAATGTAATGCAAAACAGCCTTACTTTCCCTACTAGTTTGAGGTGAAAGGAGGATGAAGTCTTTCTCAGGAAGAACAAGCTTCACTCCTGAGCAAGGCACAGAGAGAAGTGAAGGTTTAATGGGCAAGGGCCTTATTGATGAAGTTATTTTCTGAGCACCACTGCGAAAAGAGCTGTTTCAAAGACAGTTTCAGGACATGCAATTATCCAGTTTGCCAGCTTAATGCATTCAACTTAACCTCATTTTTATGAAGCAGAAATCAATGTGCAAACTTTTTCAGGGCTGAGAGATGATACATTATTCTTGCTTCTCTCATAAGAATGCATATTTTTAAGCTTTCTCTACTTGAACTCCTCCCTCTCCCAGTTTTGATTAAGCAGGAATATCCCAAGGGCTAGAGGAGAGGGTGAGGCAATTTCCATATTCCCAGATTCACATTAGAATGAAAAATGTTTCTGAAATCTCTTTGCAATATATGGCCAAATTTTCCTTACTGTCTTCTTGGAAAAGGACTTGGAAGTACTTATATGACTTCAGTACAAGAACCTTTTTATTCATTTCATTCAAGCAGCACTTCACCAGGGAAGAGCTCTAAAGTGCTGTTGACAGTGCTGATCTTCACCCCAGGTTTTCATTCCAGGGAATGTGTGTCCCCTGTTCTGTGCTCCTTCAGCATCTGCCACCTGCTTGATTCCAACACGGTCAGGGATAATTTGGTAACTATTCCTCCTTTGCGTCTTCCCTTCCTAAGCAAGTCTTGCAGAACAGCAGCTGCCAGAGCTGTGAGCTGGATAATGTCTGTCCAGAAGTTCCTCAACAAGAGTCTGCCATAAAATTGGAAAGAGTATGGTAACTGCCCTGCTTTTCATTAATATGCCTCCTCCCCTACCCCTGGCACTTCCTGAAGTGTGTTGCACCACACTGTGCAGGCCACCTTACCCATTGTGATTCGCTTACGTTCAAAAAAGTAAGTGCTTTCTTTTTTTGATTCTTTCAGGTATATGTGAGTTATACCTCTCCCCCTCCCCATATCCATGCCCTGTGACTGGGTTTTTTATCACGAAAGTTAAGAAGAACATTTCATTGGGGCCCCTTGTTTCAAGCTTCTCTTAGTGGATGGGTGGCACAACGGTCCCAAAGAGCAGAGCAGCCCCAGCCTGCCCCAAGGCTCCCCGAGCAAGTCACAGTATGTGACTCAGCAGTGCTGCTGTTGGATGCACTGCAGCATCAGAGGGACGGATGGTGGCAGCCAGCCACACACTGTGCAGTGTGCTGAGCTGGGTCAGCTGCAGAGGAGCCTGGGCCATGCAGCGCTCTCAGTTCTTGCCTCAGTGGTTCTCTACACGATCTGGTTGGTCAAGGGCAGAATGCAAGGGTATATGTGTGCATATACAGAGGGAAAGGGGAATGAGGACTGTGGACTTCGGCTTTTTAATCTAAAGAGAAATCTGTTTCCCCTGATAATGTAAAATAGCAATGGTAGCCCTATGTACTTTGGCATAGCCATGTAGCAGGCTGAACTGCTGGTGATTTTATCTTTGCCTTTTGCTCATCCAGTGTTTATGAGGGAGGAGCCAGAAATCAGGGGGGGCCTGATCATGGGAAACATCCTGCCTTTCGTGACAGCTGGAAAAAGAAAGTAAGAGATGTGATCTGAAAACAGAAACACCAGAATTACTATTCTAGCTTCCTTCTGTGCTTGGGATAAGCCGCATGACTGTAGTCCCACAATGCTCCTTTCCATAAAACGAAGGTAATAATGTAGTCACCTCACAGGTCTTAAACAGCTGCAGTTCATTCACACTTCTGAGGTGCCGTTAGGCCTGGGATCTGCTCCAACATAGACCCTGAGCAATCCCATGGAGATATGATATAAACATACAGTTTTCTGCTAGGTACACTTTGGCAGGTCCTGCCCCCAGGGCTGGTGGGATGCTGTTCCTACTCTTCTCTAGAAACAGAAACCTAACCCAGTGTGGGATATATATCTTTATTTTAGCACACCCTACTGTTCCATGTGGCTTTTCATTATTCTGTGATGTATTAATATCCTCTCCCTTGAGCTGCTGACTTGGGATCATCAAGGCAGATGAGCATAGAAGAGGATGGTATCATGGTTACTCTGTGTCTTTGATCCCTGAGGGTTAGGAAAGGAGAAATTTGGGGAGTATGTTTCTCAGGTTTGGATCCAGCCAGGATGGATCATCAAGAAAGTATGATGATCTGTGCAGTGTGTAAATGGATTTGGAGTAGGAAGAGCCTGATCTGAGGGGAAATCCTGAGGTGAGGAGTGAGTCAGGTGTGGGCCAGGAGCTGAAGATGGCTAGAAACAAATTGGAAAAGAAGGGACTTGGTGCAGTACTAGTGGGGGAGAGGGCAGTAACACTGTGGGCAGCGAGCTCAGGGAGAAGTCGTTCTGCAAAACACTGCCCAGTGCTGGGGCGGGCACAGAGCCATACCCGAGAGAGCAGCTGGGAGTCTGCCCTTGTGTAGGATCACTTTAGGTCTGGCTCCACTCATATGGTGGAGCCTGTGGAGGGTGAACTTTGAGAGAACCTCTCTCTGTGCTGGCAGTGACAAGCAATCAAACAAGCAGCAGCAGTCCTTCATTGTAAACACTGGGAAGAAACTGTGAGGATAATGTCCCTTAAAGCAGCTGACAGGCCTACTCTTCCTCAAGTCCCTGGAGGGGGTGGAGACCAGTTAAGACAGCAGCTGTGTTTGGTCCCCGTCCCCCCCCCCCCCCATTTATAGTTTTTTTTTTTTCACCCAGCAAACTGCCAGGTGTTAATTCCTCTTGATTTGCCATGTCTCAGCGTAGCCCAATTTGGAGAGGCTGTCCCTCGAATAGGGTTGATTAGACTCCTCTCCAGTATGCATCACCCAAACATCCACTAATTCTACTTTATCCCAACAGAGTGCCTGGCTTTTCAGACGCTACAAAGAATTAAGATGAAATTGTGTAGTTAATTATTTAACCTTGGTGCAGCCAAAGTCCAGAGACTTCTGTCAGGGCCCAGCAATGATCACCAATTAAAGGTCCTGAACAGATAAATAACTTGCAGTCATCCTCTTATCACTAGCACCCAAAATACTTCCTGTCTACTGGGCTCAGGTCTAACTGGTTTCTGCAAGTAGCAGGGTGTACCTAGGGGAGATGAGACATGTCAGAGTGACTGTCAGTGAGAAGGCTCCTCCCTTTCAGTGCTAGAAGGGTGCAGCATCCCCCTAAATTCACCACACTTACAAATCTTCCATGAAAAACACGAGTGGTTGTTGGTCAGGGGAACTGTGCCTCTGCTACAGTAGAAAGTTGTTACAGCACATCACAGAGGTCAGAAAAGTTTGGGAGCAGCCCTGACAAACGGTTTGGCTGGCAGAGCCTTATCATAGCCCTTACCTGCCCTTACATGCCACAGGGATATCTGAAGGGACCATCTAGAGAAAGCCTAGCCAGCTGCATACCTCCCAGGGCTCCCTGCATGCTGGCAGTACCACCACGGCTGGAAGGGAATATTCTGGTGGGTTTGTGTAAATGTGTTGTAATGCACTGGTAAACTTCAGGTATCACATGAGCCCAGCACTTCTTCGCTCTCCCTATATCTCCATCCCTGCCTTGTGCTAGAGCATCCATGGGAGATGCAAAGTGGAGCCACTAATGAGTCATAGGGAGCTTATGCTGATCACCTTCCTCTCTATTTCCATATTACTCTTTCATGCACAGAAAGGTTAAAAAGGGCTGTCATTTGCATACAGGTGGAGAGAGGAAAAAAATACGTGTGATTCGGGTTGATTGTGCCTTCTCCAGCAGACTCTTCCCCCTCCCTACAGGCCTGGCCTGTGGGTGAGCCTTGCTCCTCTGCACTCCGAGCGCTTCTTCAAATGTCTGTTCCCTGCCAGGATGCACAGACATCCAACCAACTGCCTTTTTCAGTTGATAAATCAAGCTTGTAGCTGTGAGGAAGGGTAGGTAAGAACTTTTCCTTTCAGCTGTCTTCCCTTCAGACTTGAAAGACATGTTTGTTTTTTGTCTGCAGCATAATGCAGACCCTCTGGAATGTGAAAGAAATATCGAAGAAGGCTGGCAGGGTGGGAGGAAGGCAAAATGAGGAGCGCTTCTGTGAAATGAGGTAGTAGAAATGAGAGATGGGGAAGGCCTGCTGCATCATGTAGTCTGTCCTGGCACAGAATTGTCTGTTTGATCTTCAAGGGCTGTTGTCAGATAAAATTTTCCATGTGTCAAGCAGCCATACCTTGTCACTTTTTTTGAGATGTTCATCTTGCAGCATTGTCTTGTATACTGTGCAGGGGATGGATTACTTTCCAATGCAGTAGATTGCCATGCTTAGCTAGGGTCTGACTCTGCCTTGGCCCACAGAGAGCAAGTGGGACAGAAAGTGGAGAGCTGGTCTCTGCTGTTGCCAGGGGCAAGAGATTGGTTTCTCCATCATGGAAAGCAAAAGGAGAGATCGATCTCATATCCACTATGAGGAGGAGAGGCCAGCATGTAGCAGTGAACAGATGCTGCTCCATCTTGCTTTGCTGCCTAAAACAGTGCGCCCCATGAGTGTATGTGTGTAGAGTGCAGCTATGCTTCAGGGGAACTTGAGGAATCCTTCCTGGAGTTTCTCTCATGACCCATAGCCATAACATTGCTGGAGATTAGATAAAAGCACATGATGTTGATGCTTCTCATATACAGACTTTTTGCCCCTCTACTTGCCCTCTCCAAGGTCGTCGTAGCAGCTGGCAGGGAAGGAAGAACACAGCCCACTTTAGGAAGATGGAAAAAGTCCCTTAAGTTTCCACCCTGGCTCACTGTGAGTGCTGGGAATGCAGACTAGAGGTCTGGAGCCAGACTGGAACATGTTCCTCTGGCCTTTACCCTCTCTCTCCTCCCCCCTTTCTGAGACACTGCATGCCGCAAGCTCCTACAGTAGATGGTTCTTTTAAAAGGAACCTTATCACAAAACACTCTCCCCTTATCTGCAGCCTTCAGATGTGGACGTGCTGCACAGAGTGCTGACTGGAGACCTGCAGCAGCTGGCAGCAGCTTTCCATCGGCTGCTGAGAAGAGGAAGCTCTCTGGACCTCCCTCCTAGACTGTCTGCAGCAGTGCATCTGCTAAACCAGTCAGGCACGGTCATGGGAGAGGCATCCCTCCTCCCCTTAAAGATTCACTAGCGTTGCAGAAAAATGCATATGTATCTCTGCTGACTTTGCTCTAGGCTGGGTATCAATAGCACCACGAAGGGGAGACCTCACATGTCAGGGCAGGATCATACCCCCACTGAAAAGCCATGGGCCTCAGCGAGGTTTGCATAGCCCCGGTGGAGGCTTGTACTGCTTTGTGTTCCCTGCTCTTTGTATTCAAGCAAACCTACCACTGTGTTCTACAAATGCAGCAAGCTCCTGAGAGTGGAAGTGTTTGACTGCTCTGCTATTTCCTTGCCTGATAAATGTTGCCCCAGCCTAAGCCATTGCCAACTGCAGGATGTGCTGCTCATTTCAGCCTTTCCTTCCCTACCCCTGCAGCCTCTGGCCAGCAGCAGCAGCGGACAGAGGGAAAGCAGCCTCAGAGCCCAGCATTTGACCCTGATCAGCTAATGGGGGTGAGGGAGGGAAGAAAAGCCAGTACTACAATCAGTCATTTGAGCGAAGCAGTGCCTGTTTTGATTAGCTAGCAATTTTTTCTGATCGTTTGGAGGAAAAGTTGCCTGCATGTGTTCCCTCCTTCCTGGGGAAGATGTGAGCTGTAGGACACCACCCCAATACTTCCTGTTCTGTTTTGGAAGCAGGGAGAAACTATTCTGTGGAGAGATCTTTTAAGTAGAAGAGGCAGGAGAGGATATTTCCACAGTGACTGAAGTAGAAAGACCAAGCTAAAAGGGATGGAGCATATTGGAGAGAGCATATTTTGTTCCAGACAAGTCATTTCCTCAGCATGAGGTCTGGGCATCAGCGCCCCACACAGTGGCTTCTTGCTCCCATCACTTGTTTGCAAATGGTCCAGAGCTTACCCTGTCTGACAGCTACAACCAGCTCCTTGCCTCTGAGCCTGGCAGTTCAGTGCACTGTGGGTTGCTTTTTGGAGCCGGGAAGGTGGTAAGGTTGCACTGATGCGCCAGCTTAATTGACAGCTGGCACAGAAAAGAGATGTGCTGATGGATGGGAGGCAGCTGCCAACTCCAGATGCCAGCACTGGCATCCGGAAAGTGGCAGGAGAAAGGGCCAGGAGCAAGCCAGGGTGGCGGTGGGGAAACAAGCTTGGGACATAACCATGTGAGGGGGGTTAGCACATAACTGTCTTGAAAGCCTAGAAAATGTGGCAGACCAGGTGGCTGGCTGGGAGGCTTGACTGCAAGGGCAGCATAGTGCTCCAAGTCCTTGGTCCGCAGCCTCCTGGGAGCAGGACAGCAAGCTGTGCACTTTTCTGCTTACTGCTGGAAAGACTTGAAGCCAGGTGCGAAGGGCTAAGCTCCCCACAGCTGGTAATTACAGGAGAGCAATGTCAGCCAGTTCACAGGCTGACCAGGGAGAGATCTTGATTCCTGGAGCGGTGGCAGCTGGAGGTCATCTGTGGTCATCAGTTATAGTGGAGACATCCTTTCATCTTGCGTACATGGGTATATTTGTGTGTACAGGGCTGACAACTTAGCAAAGGCCAGCTGGCTTGCTGGAGGGTGATGGGACATACTGGCCAGACGCTTGTCTTTGTGGCTGTCCTGTCCTGTCCATGGCTGTCACTGCTGGTCTTCCCTTTATGTCATTTGCAATAACAAGAGTTTGACAGGTCACCTTGGGTGTACTGAATCAGAGTGAAGAGAGGCTGGGTTGGGCACATCCAGATGCAATCACAGCTGCTCACAGAAGCCTCCTGTACTCCATATCAGCCCTGTTTTCTGGTGCCCTAAATGATGTGGCTTCCTACGTTTCCATTAGCAAAGTAATGCAGCTAAAAGATCCTTACAATCAGTATTTTCCCTTGATGTTCAATTTAGGGTTTTCTGTAATTGCATCTCAATACATTCTGCTCCATACCTCTCACCTCATCCCTAATGATCCTCAACACTTTCCCCCTCAACTTCTCAACTTGACATGCAGCAGATCTGAAGAAGAGACAATTGCCAAGCTCTTTCTCATTAGACTTGTCAGAAGCGTTTGCATCCTCCATGATATTTAGTCTACATATGAGAGATGGGATCTATAACGAAATCCTGACAGATCATTTCTTGTCTCTGTGGTAGGGGGAGTTACATAGCTCAGATTCAAATACCAATCATTTGTTAAAAATTAGGGCACCAGTCTAACCCTTCCAGAGATTGAGGTGCCTGGGGTTTTAGGGAGATCCAAACTAATAACTGGGATATCAGACATCTGTTCCTGACTCCCTTCCATTTTCAGTCTTCCCACTGGGGGTTGTGAAATATTTGATCCCTCAGATTAATTTTTTTACTGTTCTTCAGAGTGCCCACACCCATCTGCATGCTTCAGAGCAAATTCTCTTGAGGAAGTTGCCAGTTTGTAGGTGGTCACGAAGAGGAATGTCACTGCAATTCCCCTGTCTTGCTAGCTGCCCACCATGTGCACAAAAGTCTGAACTATGATGGTGCTGTGAACCCAACAGATATTCTTGTAAGTTTAATGAAAGGAGGCAAAATCTTGTTTTGTGAGATTTCAACTGTATCAGACACGGAACTGGGAAATCAGATCCCATGGTTCTGAATTCATGATAAGCCCTAAACTGACGGAGCAGGCTCATACCTGGTTTTCCCACTCAGGCTTTGAAATCTTAAGACATCAAGTTTGATGCCATGCATTTGCTTCATCCCATGCACAGTGTAACCTTTGTCTTTTTGAGGCATCCCACCACCCCTTCTCAGGCTGCGGAGATGACAGCAGTCTGAGAAGGGGTCAGTTTGCCTGAAGTTGGGTTTCAAGACAGCCCAACTGTATCTTACCCTGTGTTGCTCTAGCAGAACTCCTTGCCTGCAATTTAACTCCCTGTTCACATTGTGGAGGGGGAAGCTACATAAACACACATTTGGTCCTAGTGCTAAAGCTTTCTGAAAGTAGTACTTCATCGTTGTCTAGGATTCTTCCTGTCCCTTGCCCTGCTGGTTCTCCTTGCCTGATCCCATACGTTGCAGCTGCTGCTGGTATCTACATCTTCTGCCTGACACGCTTGTGTCCTGATTCACGTTTCTTGCTTTGCCAAAGCTTTATGGGGTCAGGGATCCGGTTTCATTTATAATCACCGCTGACAATAACAATTCTGCCTTAGGTTAGAAGTGCTCATGGAAAAGACACTCATTATAGTAAATGCAACCACTGAGGTGCTGCACTGTTCCCTTCCTCATCCCATCTTACAGCATGGCCTGCTCTCCTGTTGCAGTTTTACCATTCCGTTAGTGCTCTTTTTGGGGGATAAAAGGCAATGTTAGCCTTTCTTGATTCCTGCTGTTACTTTAGCATGGGTCAGAACCAATTCTTGAGTCCCAGCTTGTCTAGTATCTGCACTGCATCTGTACAAGCACATGTCCAGACATGGACTACACCATAGCCTTACTTTTTCCAAGGTGGAGGGCATGAGTATTTTCTGCCCTTTTGCACAGCTCTCATTCATGTAGTCTGGAGAGATGAAGTGTGACTGAGGCTGCACACCACCCAGGAGCAGACACCCTGAGGTACCCAGCCCTCCTAAATTCACTGTTGATACTTTGAACCAGGGCTACAGCCCCTGCTAAGGATGGAAAAGCATGCGCCAGGAGGCTGGCTCCATATACATACCCATTGCTTGCTTGGAGTCTATTCTTGCTTTCCAGTGTAGATATAGCCTCTATGTACATAGTCTGTAGCCTTTGTAGACACAGTCAGTGTAGATGTAGTTCTTGGAAGGCCCAGTCAGTCACAGAAGTAAAGCAGATTCTACCCAGGACTTAATTTCTCTGAATAAATACTCAGAGGTATTGACATGGGAGGCTCTGCTGTGGTAGCATGCAGTGAGCTGCTAGGGGATTGTAAAGAATGATTAATGCTGTCATTTTTATGTACTTCATTTCCCCAGGTAATTTTTCAGCATTGCTACTGTCATTTCTTCTGCCCATTTCTTCTTACACTGATGGGGCAAATTTTCCTATTGCTGAAATGGGGGCTTTCACAGCAATGAAATATCATTAAGCCAGACAATGCAGCAGAAGCTGAACAATGATCCAGACTATAGAGGGCAAGGCAGGAGAGGTTGAAATGAGCATGTTATGAAGGGAACCCCTAAAAGACTCAATTTCTTCTAAATCTGAACAAGAAACCAAACAGAATAAATGTGAATGCTTAAAGCAATTCTGTTTATGTTTCATAGTATAGCTTCTTTATAGAAGTTCTGTATATTTTCTTACTGTCCGATTCTCTGCTGGAGGAGATAAAAAACCAGAACTGGCATTGGGGGAGCACAGGATGCAGACAAGTACTAAAAATAGTATAAATGGCCATCATAGGATAACTGATTATAAAAAGATCCCAATTCTAGTTAGTGGGGCTACTTATACGCTGTAGAATAAAGTGAATTCAGAGAAAAGCGATGAGGATGATTGAGAACCTGGAATAAATGAGAAGTTTGAAATCTCTTTCCTTAAAGGGGAAGAGATTAAAAGAAAAAGCCTGTAAAGTAATGTGAGCTAGAAAAAGATGAAGACTGAATATATTTTTCCTGCCATATTCAGCAAAGATAACGGAGCAGTCAATGAAATTGAAAAGGTAGCAAATTCCAAACGCATTCAAGGAAATACTCTTTCAGACAGCATGTATTCGGACATTGGAGCTTCTTCCACAGACAACACAATTCAAGGGCAGTTTGGATGTTTATGTGAGCTGTAAGTATATCCAGAGTTACAAGGTAGACAAGAGCTTTGGAAGGTTAAAAAACACTGCTGCTTCCAAGTTTAAATCAATCTCTCATTATTACACATTCAGGTGAAGTCTTCCAAGGAGGTGGGTTACTGTCCCTGTACCTGATGTGAAGTTTCTTATGCCTTGATCTGAATTAGCTGATCCTGGTTGCTGCTGAAGAGAGCATTCTGGAGCAACTGAGCTCCACATTTGATGTGGTTTGACCTTGTTCAGTTGCAGTTTCAACTGAAGTGGGTGAAATTATTCTTTGTGCACACAGGTGTGAAGGAAGTCAGGCTCACAGGCCAGGAGAATGGTGTATCAGGAGAAAGTGGTGGGTCCCATTCCCATCAGAATTAAAAGGAAAAGTTGAATAGATGTAGCAGAAAAGCCATTTCAGAAGGAAAATAGTAAAAATTGGGCCAAAGCAAGTAGTTTTATTTAAATAATTCTATCCTGCAATGTGCCTTTTTGAAAGAAATACAAATAAAACACTTTCAGATCACGTGATGCAACAAGAAGAGATTTCATTAGGACTTTGTTAATTTTTTGCAAGCATCTTGCAGTGCTGTGGTGGTGTCTGGGTCTGTTCCAGCGCTGACAGACAGGGCCCTAGTATATAATGCCTCTTCCTTTGCAGGGAAAAAGGATAAAAACCTCCCAGTGGAGGGTTGTGGCCTTTTAAAAAGCACTTACTAAGATCTTCTGCTTTCTGGATGGTTGATGGTATAGGTCTGCTGCAAAGAAAGGGTGTCAAAGTTTGAAGGGTCATTTCAAGAACAGAAAAGCCCTATACTGTGAATAAGAAGGGGGACTCCCTTTACATTATGAACTTGATGAGATGCCCGCAGGCCTCAACCTCTGAGGCACAGCTGGAGTCAGAGGGGACAGCAGCACATTTTTATAACATCTTTGTATTTTGATTGAATGTACAACATTCCTGTCAAACTGTTATTATATACTACTACTATGATTATTATAATATTATTATGCTATACCACTAAAAGAGCTGTGCATATCTCCTCCTTCTCCTGGGCTACAGCTCTGGGGATTTTTGTCTTGATACCTGTCACCAGGCAGCATTTCCTGTTGGATTTCTAATTAAAATGGCAGCCTTTAGGGACTGTGTTCCTGCCCAGCATATATTAATGGAGGTTTAAGAATATTTTAGGTAGAGTTTAAATACTGCTTTTAAATATCTTTGTTCAGACTTTTAATTCATTTTTCTATAATCTGTGTATAACCACAGCAGGAATTAACCTGTCATACTTTCAGAAATATAATCTACACTGCTCATTGGTTAAAAACCAGGTTTTTTCTGCCCCAGATTCTTAAAGCAAATAAAAAATGTACCCAGTCATATCCCTCCACTGTCCTCCTGTGATCAGTGTGGCCTGCGTGCATGTGAGGGTAATGGCTGTATTTCCTCCAGCAGCTCTTGTATCTCTAATTTCTCTGTCTCCTCTGTGAAGGTTACGGGAGGGTACAGGCTTTCTGACGTACGTTACTCAGGGAGATGTTTTCACTGCACTGTTCTTTTAAGAGATGTCTTCTCTCAGGTGCACATTGCAATACTAAAACGGTTATATTGCTATTATTACACTGAAAGAGTAGGAGGGCATTTGTCTCCCTGTTACTTGTCTTGGGCCAGATGAGACCTACGTGACACTGTATGCAAATAAATTTGCATCAGTCTGTACAATGAAATCTTTTGGCGCTCTGCTGGCAAACTGTTGAGGTCCCCCAAAAGAATTCAGATCCATGTTGGAAACATTCAGACTGGTCTCCATCAAAGCAGTTTAGGGACAAAACCACCACTAACAAAGCAATTTAAGTTTGTGCTACTGGGGGCCAAAAACCAGCCTACCCTGCAGCCTGACACATCTCTCTGAATTTGTCCAGGGCTGCAGTCAAAAATGTTTGTCACTGTGGTGTGAAGTGCACCAGTCATTTAATCTGCTGTTTTCTGAAATGTTACTACCAAGAAGGAGTGCCCAGAGTGGATCAGCACAGACTTTGCAGGCAAATGCTCAGCCCATCTGAAAATCAGGCCATTGTGCTGAGCATCCTCAGTCTGTGAACTTTGGTCTCCGTTAAAATAAAGTGTCACCAAGTTTGCACCCAGAGGAGCTTTCATTATCTTTGCTCACACTCTCTGCCTCGTGGCACATGAAACCATTCAAGTCTCCAGGCCTGCCAGGCTGCTCCCTTTCATGGATGTTACAATCACTAACAGCATAAAAAAAAGTCAAGGGTGGAAGTTGTGCTTGGTTACCACTGTTGTAATTGAATTAAACTTAGAGGATTGAGTTAGGTGGAAAGTACTCAATCTCCCTGCAGAACATGAACCATCCTGTCAGGCTGTGCTGTGCTATAAGCAGCAGTAGGTTATGGTTTTGTACATAGTTATAACCAACGTAACACACTACCAGCCTCAGTGGGCACATGCAGCATGCAGAAATTGACATTATCAGCTCTGTTTAAAAACAAGAGGAAACACCTACCATCACTTCAGTCAACAGAAAGCCAGATCCTGTAAACAAATGCTCGCAGCAGAGCCCAGGAGAGATGACTGTGAAATATGTGTAGCTGCAGTTCTTTCAGAGAGCCCATAGGACTCATTTTGGCTGCTGCCCTGATCTCTGTGTGCTGCTTCTGTAAGATCCCCCATATGGAGATCTAGCTGTGGAGGGTAAGCCAGTTTTCTGTTGAGAGAGCCTATAAACTCTTCTGCTTCCAACGGCTTGAGCCCCTTCTGGGAAGTGGTGGGGGCCTCACCTGCATGTGCAAATGTTGCTTTGCTTATGCAGAGAGAAGTGTTTTGAAGACAAGCAGGCACATGCTCATTCCATTTTGAGGTGTGCGGGTTTTGGCTTAGCTTCTCTCAGTGTGCTCTTACAGACATCCTAATAGGGCTTAATAGTGGGTTAATACGCATGTGCTTTACTCTTTGATTGAAATGCAAGCTGCATTAAAGAAACGCTAATTGATCAAGCGTAAACTGCATTAGTTCTTCAGCAAGTTTGCACTTGCTGGCCAGGACCTAATGAGTTTATGTTATATTTCAGATGGTAATCATATGAATCCATAAGTATGTTAAATGACAATATTGGATTTTTTAAAATCTGTTCTGAATTTTAAACTAAAAAATTAGAGAGTGACTGAAAGAAATATGAAGACAAAGATCACTGCTAATTTCTTTTGCGACAGCTTTCTTTAGAATGTGAACCAGGGCTATTTGACAGGCAATCTGAATTTTGAGAAGACAATTTTCTTACTCACTGGAAAGATCTGTTTTCTTGATCTGATCTTCTTTCTCCTGTGTTCTGGGTGTATGTTTATGGATACAAATACAGCTGGCAGACCCTAGTTCTCTGGGTCAGGCTTTCATGTATGTAAATGGGGACAGTGTGGCTCTGTGGCAGACCAGACATTAATTTAGTCCAGTTTCCTGCTCTTAATAGTGATCAAATGCTTCAGAGGAAACATGTGGTGAATTCCAAAGCAACAGTTCTAAAATAATCTGTTCACAGGTAGATTTATTCCTCAGGGTTTTTTAAGCACTGAAAAGGAAAAATGTAAACCAAATTTTTAAAGGTATTATTAGCCACCTATTTATTTATTTAGACATGTATTTAATATCCTGCCAAATTCCTGGCCTGGAAGATTCCTGTGTCAATGCATTCCGCAAGCTAAACTGCATGTTTTTTGCAAAAAAGAGCATTCCCTTTCATTAGCTGATCCTTCACTTTGATAAAAAGTCCTCTTGTCTTGGGGTGAGAGAGGATGGTTAAGAGCAGTAAGCTTATCCAGTGATATTAATGTCTTCCTGGGATACTTGTGTCTTACCTGCCTGTCACCATTTTCTCCCTGGACCAAACTGTCCCAGAAGGTGTTCTATAATTACTGTTTTATAATTACTAGCTCTTAATTGGGATCTTTGAATTATGGTAACAGCTGTCACTTGGTGGAAGGCAAACAGCTGCAAAACAACGTGTGACATGGCCCAGCTTTGGGACATGATGATGCTGCTGAGAGGAAAAAAGATTGGGATCCCCTTCCTCAGCACACCGATTTACACAACTTTTTAATTTCCTCACTGAAAATAGATCTGTGCTCCAAGGGAAAGGATGTCACTGACCTAGGTAATAGCATAACCTGATCAATATTGCCCTAAGTATTTTATTTCATTACTTGTCCATGCTAACTGTTTTGATTGACTTTGCGCCTGATAGCTCAGTGTGCTCAGGGGGTATTTTCCCACTTAGCTCAGTAAATTTTAAATCAGACCACAAATGAGGTCCTTCTGACATAGTCTGCAGCCTGGACTCACCTACATCGTCTGAGTCATCCATTGATTACCTCATCTTGCTGTTCAGCTGCCTTTTCCAGTGATGAATACCAGTGAGTGCCAGTCCAGTGCAGAGCTGTGTGGACCAGCCTCTCAGATCACTTAGTGCTCCTTCTTGATGACATTTCCAGGCCTTGAGGCCCCAGTTTCAGACCAGTTGTGTTTCTTGTTGCCTTCGCAGGTATTTATGCTTGCTTTCCCCTCAGCTTCCTAGATATTTCTTTCCCTAGGAGTATCTATGTATAGCTACTGAGCTAGACAGACCTTTTGCTGGTGACTGTGGTCATTCTTAAACTTCCAAAAAAGCCTGTGACCTATTTCCAGAAGTGATTCATAGCTAGCCTCTCAGAAGAACTACAATTCCCAAAGATGCAGATAAGAGCCATGAAAGATTAAAAAAAATGCCTAGGCAGGTAAGGTATCTAATTCCCACTGAGAATGAGATACCTAACCTACTTACAGCTCTAGGGGCTTGATTTGTTTTTTTCTTTTTCCAAAGGCATTTAAGTATATTGAGAGAGAACTGTTGAAAACCTGAGCTGTAGGCGTATGAGAACATAAGCACCATTGAAAAGCAGAGGGGTGCTTCCTCCAAAGTCATAGACCTTCTTGAAAAAGCCCTGGCCCCAGTCCTTGTGTTGCTGCTCTGGGACACATTGCCTGGGAGGTAAAAATGCCATTGTCCCTCCACACTGGAGGCACTGGCCATCTCCTTCCCTCCTGGCTAGCACCCGTGGGAGACTTACAGCGGAGTTCAGTGGAGGCAGAATCCAACCCTAAATGTTTTTCCCTAGAGCTTTAAAGAAAACCATGCAGGAAAGACAGCCGTTCGAATTGTGCTAGAAAATATTTTTAAAAGTCTGTGTCACGTTGCCGTGGTGACAAAAGTTCTTAAAATGAAGATTAAAGTCTAGGCTGGGAATGGTGGCATGGGGAGGGGAAGGGGGGCTGTTGTCATGACAACCTCAACTCTGAGAGTGCAAGAGGCAAAACACATGGTGGTGGCAGGATCTTTGGGGTTTATATATACCTATAAACATCTGCCATTTATGCCAGCTTTCTCAGTGCTAATTAGCCCTGCTATTTCACCTTTCTCTGCTGTAAATATTTTCCGGTAGACACAAGTCTCTGAGGGAGAAGGCAAGAAAATGCTTTTTCTTTTTTTCCTTTAATTTTTGCACGGGCTTCTTGCTGTTCTGTCTATGGCCCCTCAGATGCTACAGCACCTACCTGGAGAAGAACTTCCATTAAAAGCAAGCTGCCTGGGAAGAGTTAAATCGTCTCGGGAGGAGGTAGAGGCTTGCAGGCTTGCATCTTGTTCTTACAGAGCTTTAACAGCAGCAGGCTGCTGCAAGATCACTTCTCCCTTCCCTGGATGCACATACACACTCTGGCTTTCCTTGGCACTGAAGTGGCTGTTTCTGAATGTGAAGCGTACCTCCTTGGGCTCTAGTTAGTAGCCACAATACACAGACAGTGGTTGCAGCAGGAGATCAAAGCTGGCATCCCTAGATTTGGCTCACAACTTTGCTCTCAGCTTCCTGTGCAACCTCTGGCAAGTGGCTTTTCCCTTTTATGTGCCTCATTTTGCCCATCTAGAATAATGGAGATAACACATTCACTGGTGATATTGAAGCATACCAGATTAATGTCAGCTGAGCCCCTTGAGACCTTCAGATGAAAACTGCCACAGCAGCACAAAGGATTATTATATTTTAAGTGTAAAATCTACTTGGCTATCTCTCTTAATACCTGTCAATCAGTGTGCTTCCTTCAATCTCGATGTTCCAGGCAGCTCTAAGACAAGCACACTCCACAGTATCTTCCCCTGTGAGCGTTAAACCTAATGAATCACAGACCTGTTTCTCCTCTCGCACTGACTCAAGGCAGCATCAGCAACTCTGCTGACATTGATTATGTCATTTGGTGCAAAGCAAGCATAAAAAGAGATTCAAACCCAAACTCTTCCCTTCATCTAAAACTTGATCTTCTGGCTATAGTTTTCCTTGCTGGCACAGCAAAAAGCAGGCAAAACCAAATCCCACACCATCTCAAACTGTCGAGTGCATCCCTGAATCTGCACACTGCTTGCAGATGTATCTGCGCACCACAGATGATTTCCCGTCTCCAGTCCATCTGCTGTGTGCTGGCTGGTGCTTTCAGCGTTGTCCCAATACAATCTGGATCCCAAAGCTCCCTTCCTCCCATACTGTGGTGCCATTCCGCCAAGCACGTTGTGATTAGCACAGCCCAAAGCTGTCTGACCCAAAGCTGATCCTTCAGAAGGGACTCCTAATTCCCAGTACACTATGAAGTTGTAAATAAGCCCAAATGTGTTCCTTTACATAATTTTTCTTCCTTAGCTAAGCCGCTTTCAGCAGGTCAGCCTGAGCAATAGTTGCTTCAGAAATCTAGAGTTTATATGTTTGTATATTTTAGTGGCAAGAACAGCATTTTGTCTGTTCATCCAAAAGAACCAAATGCGTGGTCTAGTGTGTTACTTGAGACAGCAAACCTTCTGGACTAAAATTAGTTTACGTTTTGGCACAGCTTAAATGCGACATAACTGGAAGAAGAAATAGAAAGTTGGGGAGGGTGAGGAATGAGCAAGTAGAAAGGTTGATGGTGCATTTCTGATAGCAGCATCAGGAGAGGGAAAACAGCCGCTGAGATCTCTTGTGTTGCTTTGCTGAAACGTGTTTTCCAGTGGTGTGCATTTACTCAGCAGGCTGGGTTTCTTGGGGAGCTGCCCTTTCTCTCTCAGCTCTGGTTTCTTCTGTGTCCTTACAGTATCTGAGTTGCTCAGGGGTTTTGGCTCTGAGTGTGCCTTGTGTATGCTCATGGCTTCCATGCTTCGATGCTCTAATATGCATAATGCTGTGTGTGTGCCTGGATAGGATTTTTCCTCCTGGAGGAAGCCCATCATGTGAGTTCTGCATGTTGTTTGTCTCTCCCCTTGCTTCAGCCTCCCAGGATGGATCTTGCACATACAGGCTCCTGAGCCCTTCCCCTCTTACATGGATTGTGTCCGTCAAGACTTGCTGAGTGTGGAGAAGGTGACATTTTGCCCCTTGCCGCTAGGTTTGGCACTGATTTGTGCTAGTGATCCCTGAGCAAAAGGACTGTTTTTTCAATGAGCTGCCTTTAATTTGCATGCTGGTCAGAATGGGTAAGAGCTTAAACTATTGACCAGTCTGTTTTCGTAACCAAACAGGATGAGGCCCAGTCAGTGAGTAGATGGGTGTTATGCAGAGACACCATAGCTGAGGATGCGGGGACTTAGTACAACCACTCTATAGTGATCTTTCTAACAGTATTGTAGGCTCAGAAAAGCTCTTCACAGCAACCACCTATCCCCCATATATCGAGAGATTAACACTGAGGTTTGAAAAGGCAGCTAATGCCTCTGTGAGGAAAATGCATCTTTGCCTCTGTTATCTACAAGCGCCAAGTAAAGAAAGGAAGAGTGAAAGACATGTCAACTTTCTTCCCCATAGTCCACAAATACTCTTCATAAATGTAAAGAAACATGTATTTCCTCATAGCAAAACAACCTTAACTCTGACCTTAGAGCACTCAGAATGACATATGATACTGTTTTGATTCTCTTTTGAGATTTGTATTTCCTTTTAAGGACTTCGGGTTTTTAAAGTCATAAATTAAGAGTAAATTCTTCTCTTTCTATTAAGCTGGAGCAGTGTCACAGCTACTTGATTGTCCACAGGGGATTTATCACAGTTTTATATTAACCATAGTGTGGATACAGATACCAGCACTGGCTCAGGACCAGCAGGCTTTCTTAGTTTGGATGCAGGCTACAGATATACTGCTATGTTGCTAGGAGTGGTAGTGAAGGGCAACAAGCAGTTTCACTGCTTTCCTGTGGTGCAGAATCTGTTCATAAACCCTATGGATGGAAGTCAGTTCTATGTAGAGCCAGCGTTCAGCTGAGCGAGCGTGGATGCTGTTAGCTCTCTCTGTTGGGGTGTTTAGCTCTGGCTCAGTTGTGCTGGCTCCAGACAAAATCATTAGTATGCCTCTGAATTGCGGTCCCCAGACCCGCAGGAAAACCCATTTGTTCTAAGCATAGTGCCTCTGGTACATGCAGAGCCAGCAGGGATGTGCATTCTCATCCCAGCCTGCACAGCTTGACGTGCTGGGGAGCTGAGCGCAGACAAAGGCTTTGTTGGAGCTGGCCTGGGCCCGGCAGAGTGGTGCAGCATGCAGCAGGACCACGCTGCCCCCCTGCACAGCACTGCCCACAGTGTCCCCTGGGTGGGCTCTCAGTCTCTTGGAGCAGTCTGGCCTCCGTGGGCCTAGACAGACAGATGCACTAATGCAACATCGCTCTCAAGGATCTGAGAAATTCTGGTGACCTATTGGCTTGGATAGCCACACCAAGCTGTATGCCAACATAAACCAACACACCTAATTAAACATACAACTGATTTCAGTCAGAGCCCTTATTTCACTGCTAGAACCAGACTCCCACTTCTCTGGGGTGTCCTAGATTTCTTCCAGCTCAAGTGATCAGGTTAGAGGAGTCCTGCTGCAATAGAAGGCCAATTGAGGAGTACTGTACAGAGTAATTTGGGGCTGACGAGATTTTAGATTCATACTGGTAGGATCCTGATAGCTTGTTCTGTATAAGCAGGATTTCTGAGATGGAACTCATGTAACTAGAGATGACTTTGTTGAGGAAAGTTTTGGCCCTCCCACTTTCCCAAGCTGTCCTTCCAGAAGGCATTGCAAGGTATCTGTCTGTTGGCTAGAAAGACAGGCCTGACTTTGTAACAGGGATTCTGAAGCCACAGCTTGTTTTGGACGATCAAGAAACAAGGATATTAGCTCTATCAGACAATACCCTCGGAAAGAGGTGCTTTTAAGTGTGAATCCATGCTTTGTCCTTCTTGTCCTCCCCACTCCTTTTTTCCAATCACAGGCAGCAGAAAGATGGAAAGCATAAGCAGTTCAAGGGGCAGCAGAAGGAAGTGTGATGCTCTGGGACCTAGCCTGGGTTGTGTTACAGCAGGACAAGAAAGCCCTGAGTGTTCAGGATGAAAACCAGAGGAGTTCCAATTACCACTCAATGTTCCTCTGCTCATGGACCAGCTATTTTAGAATGTTTCTTCCCCACCTCTCCCTGGCGAGCTATAGACTGCTTTAGAGCACTGCAGCACTGGCTTAGACACTCTCCAGCACACTACAGGAGTTAGTATTCCCTGCAACACAAGCAGCTATTTACAGTAGGAGCTTCTTTTCAGTGAAAGGTGTTTATTCATACCCCTTCACAGTTATGCCTGTGTGCCACGTAGTGAGTGTTTCTTATTTTCTCTTGCATGTGAATGTAAATGTATTCCAAGGAGTGGGCATGAGCTGGTAACTCCTGAGACTGAAATTGGATTTGTCTCACCTGCAGTTCAGGCATTTACAGTTGGAGTTCATTATCTAGGCTTACTTTATGGGCAGCAGAGAGGAACAGAAATTCCTGAGATGCAGATGCAGTGCACCTCCTTCTCAGGTAAACACGTGCCACAAACCAGACGTGCCTAATGATGCTGTCTAGATCTCTTGGTCCAAAGTAGGTGAGCTAAATCTACCCTTGCGTAAAGCAGATCCTGTCTCTACCTGTGTGGGAGGTTGTGTCAGCTCAGTTGTGACCCTTCCCTCTAGTAGTCAGTGCTGGGCATTAGAGGGCAATCCCAAATGGCCACTGAGCTCCTGGCCTCTCTGAGCTCTGTGCACTACAAAGGCAGATGCACCCTGGTGTTAATACAGAGGCGGGACTTCCCTTACCTTTGTGCTTCAACACTGGGTCCTGTGCTTATGGGTGACTTACATGATGGGTGATGACCTAGCAGTGAAGGAAGACCTGTGAGCCAAGACATACACTCTGCACAGAGCTGCCATTTCTTAGTTGCCACTGAATATGTGAGTTGTTAGTGCGTGAGAGGAGACAGCAGGGCCTAACAGCAGAAGCAAACACACTCATTTATTCCTGTTTTTCGGAGGTCCACCAAAGAACAAAGGCTTTCTGCCCTAGCCTAACTAGAATAGATCCCAGTTATCATATAAGCAGCTCCATATCCATTCACTTTTCCCCTAAACCATTCTTTCCCTCTAGCTGATAACTCTCTGCTTTTAATATGTTAAAGAAGTAAGAAGGGCACTTTCTGACAGGCTTTCTCCCTGTCCCTGGCTGGAGTTCCCTGAGTTACAGGAGGGCTGGAGCTCTTCGAAAAACACTCATAGGTGGGAGAGGAAAAGTCATTAACACAGTAAAACCCTGGTGACACAAAAGATCCATTCAGAGATCCTTCTGCAGACTGCTGCTCTGGCTTCATTAAAAGCATAGCTCGTGGCTGTCACTCAGATAGGCTGGATTCACTTTGAGTTATCTAAATGAGAATGATCATTTCTGCAATGGAAAAAAAAAAGATGAAACCAGTAGGAATTATTCTTTATGAATTATGTGTTCAGCTTTCATACTGACCTAGTCAGCACTGAGAGCTGGATTTCCTAGAACAGCCTTTCATACTGGATTTTGGGTATTTTCTTTAGCCCAGAAATATTGCTAGAATGGCCTTTCTCACACTAAGTGACATGGCTTCAGCTCCATCTTGGGTGCAGTAGGAATAATGGAGTTTAGAAGCTGTTATCCAAATCATTCATCCTAATTTCCAGCATTCTTCTGTGGCTCCCTCGCAGCTTGGATTGAGCATGTTGGCATCTCTCAGTGAGTATGACCTTGTGGCATCCCGATTAGGTGGGGAAATGTTAATATCTGGTGTGGAAACAGGCAAATTGAACAACTAGCTCTGACGTCAGAGTGAGGAGCCAATTTAGGCAGCTAAACTGACAAACCATGATTCCTTTCTTTTATAACAAAAATTTTCTGCCTTTATAGCTGCTTTAACTGACTCACTATGGGATCAGAGGAGGCCAATCCCTGGTATAGGCAAAGATGGCAAGTACATACTGCCATGAGTGGTTGGGGAGGAGCAGGACTGTCTCTGTCACAGCAGCAAGGAGTTACATGGATGTAGCTGTACAGTCACATAGCATGCCTATGGCCTGCCCCCCACTTCACGTACTTCCCTGACAGTCATCTCCCTTAGTAATTACCTACCCCTCTAGAGATGATTCTCAGGAGGGCGAGTCACCCGCTGCATGCCTGTCTTCCTACACTGAGGCTCAGTGGAGCCTGGGCAGTGCTCTGGGGGTGTTCAGCAGGCAGGAAGCATTGGGTGTGCTGCTCCCTGCAGTTTCAGTCACTGCACTATCATTTTTATTAATAACATGGTAAACTGAAAATTGCTTTCCTATCTTATATAAGCCTGTATCAGGGTTTCTGTGCTTTTTGGCCCACTGCCTGGTGCCACATAAGAAAGTTGCATTTACAGGTTTATTTTACATCTGACAAACTGACAGTTAATCCTGCTACGTCCCTGAGGAAATGGTGAGCTTGGATAGGTGTCACTGTGTGCTCTGCACGGCTTACTTGGAGGTCAGTTTTACAACAGCACTGGGAGTCACGCTGTAACGAGAATTATGGTGGCAGGTCAGGAAACAGAAAGTGTGACCGCGCAGGGCTGGAGCAGCAGGGCATGGCCAAGGTACAAGAGCACAGCTGTGGAGGGGGACTCTGCAGGTGACATAGCAGAGAGGCTGTGGGCTGAGTGGAGTGGCTTTGTCAGGGCTGTTGGGGAGTCCAGGACTGAGAGAGCAGGAGGGGCTGTGGGTGGGGTAAACAACCTCTGTGGGAAGCTTCAAGCTGATGTAGCTGGACTGGGACAGAGCTGATTGAAATATACCCTGGAAGGGAATACCATCCTACAGGTCAGGATGGAAACGCAGGAATAGAGTTGGGATGTACAGCCTCATCTGATTCACAGTAGTCTTCTTT
Organism: Falco cherrug; assembly: GCF_023634085.1. NCBI lineage: Eukaryota > Metazoa > Chordata > Aves > Falconiformes > Falconidae > Falco > Falco cherrug. Next base: position 1,594,299 of record NC_073703.1, on the reverse strand, counting down.
GCTCCTCATATTTTTCTGCTTTCTGTTCCCTTCCGCTAAATCGGACTAGAACTTTGTGTCACCAGATTGCGGGCTGGACTGCAAACTAGTCAAGCTGTATGTGCCTTCAAACCATGGGGAGGCCTCCTGAGAAGGCCCAGCTGTGGCAGTTGACAGCAGTCTTTCCACTTCATTCACACAGACCTGTCTAAATACTTCACTCCGCCTCTGCCAGAAACAGCAAGACTGTGTGTGGGGAGCAGTGATTAACATTTCTCCAGATGAAGCTCTAGGGCAGGACACGTTGGCAGGGCTGGGGCATGGCTGTCAGGCCTCCGTCCATCCCAGCTCCGTCCCACATTGCAGTGGTGACACAGCAGCATGTGGGAGAGGATGCCAGATGTGTTCAGGGTCTCTGTTTTCAGGGTGATGCAATAGGCTTCTTCAGCTGGAAGCCAGCACAGTGTGAGGACTAAGTGTATGGTCCTTACTGGACCCAAACCATTGCCTAGTGACAGTTTGGAGGTCTCCTCTCTTTGTGTTAATGGCAAAAGAGGCCAGAAGGTGGGCTCTGTGCTGAGCCACCAAGGGTCATTCACACTCTCCAGAACTCTTCTCACTGTGGTGCGTTGTAATGTTGGAAAAACCAAACCTGTGTGGATAGCTCAGGATAGCAGTCACTGGCATGCCCTGTGTGTCGTAACTGTCATCATGAAGCTGGACATAAAAGAGCCAAGCACCTCCAGTGTCTCCACAACACACCACCCATAGGGAAAAACCTGCATCTGTCCATCAAGCAATTCTTGACTGCATATGCAGATTTCATAAGAGGGCACCTGGATTTCTCAGTGTGTCCTGCTTGTGACAGTACTATGGACAACATGGCCACAGACTCCCTTGGAATTAGAGAACTGACTGCAGAGGTGTGGTTTCTGTTGCCTGTTTACCAGTTTCTCAGCTTCCTTGCTGAGAACTGCTATACAGCTCTGACACGTTTCTCTTTTCCTTGCCCACCTTCATGTAAGACTGGAAGTGATAGAGCAGCAGAATACAAGAAATACAAGAAAATAGTTAAATCAGATCCTGTTCTAGAAGTCTCTGCTGCGTCTGAAGCCATTCTTTCTTGCATTTGATACTTGTGAAGACTGCATCTCACATCCAGTACAAAGACAGCTTCCACATTGGGTCAGTGTGTAGCTTATATGCAGCAAGAGCAGAAATCAAAGAAGGGCATTGCAGTTAAAAAGATATAATGATAAGAGTTTATTTCTGAGTAGTGGCTAATGTTCCAGAAATATTTGCAACCAACTTATTTTATAAAATGAGTTTTGGAGCTTTTAATGTAAATTAGAAGGCAAAATCAAAGGGCAAGAGGGGTGAATGATTCTGATTGGATATTTTGGTTTTTAATGTTTTTCAGCTGGTTCTGCTTGCATACTGTGTCTGACCTGAGCTGAGCTGATGCAGCCTTTTCTATTACTTTAGAAGGTTGTTAACCCTGATACTGCATTTAATTATGTTGGGTTGGTTGTTTGGGGAGCTGCCATCTAATCTGCTCCCTGTTGGCCCCTGCAGATCTTCCACATGACCTATGATCTGGCCAGTGCGGTGGTGAGGATTGTGAACCTGATTGGGATGATGCTGCTGCTGTGTCACTGGGATGGCTGCCTCCAGTTCCTTGTGCCTATGCTGCAGGACTTCCCTGACGATTGTTGGGTGTCCCTCAACCGCATGGTGGTAAGTGCCCGTCCTGTTTGCTCCCTTATGGCCCTAAACTCAGGCCCTCAGTCACAGCATCACCATTTCAGCATCAACCTCCCAGCACTAACATGGCATCACCCCGCTTCTCATTTCCTTTCACCTCCTTTTAGGGCCTGCCTCTGCTATAGAGCAGACCCTTGTAAAGCCACAGCACTGTGGGCATGGAGGTGCTTTGGGGGCAGTCTCTGCAACTAGACAGCCTCAGGGCTGTAGAGCAGGAACCAGCCCCAGCAGAGCCTGCTGCGGGCTGCCTGCAGCAGAAGGCAGGAGCCAGGCTTCCCCTCCTGGCAGGAAACAGCAGAGAGCAAGAACAGAAAGAGTTTTCTGCTGGGATCTGGGCATATTGAACCAAAGGCAAGAGGCACAGAGGAGGTCCTAGAGCCGTAGCTGGGTCTGATCCATAATTCCCATTTCTGGTCCCAAGGAAATTGTTAAGCCTTCTGCTCCATATCCTTTTGAAGGGTCAGTGTGATCACCCACCTTTCTCCCTGGGGAGCTACACAATATCCCATTAGAATGGGCTGAAACAGACTCTGCCAAGCCACAGTTCAGCCCCTCATCACAGGATCAGTAGCCAGACTTCCCAATAACATCCCAAGCTGTGCTGCTCACTCTGCTGTTTGCTGTGAGAGAGATTTATACCATATGGTAAATGCATGGGGAGTTCATAGTACCTGTCAACCATCTCGCTGAGAATTCAGGATCTTTTATTGAAAGGGACAATGTCCAGTTGATTAAGCAGCAAAACCTGACAAAGCTTAAAAAATTGCCTCTTACTGCAGCTCTTAACCTCCAGATTCCCCCAGCCGATTTCTTCTTAAAGAAAAAGAAAATAATCAGGCACTTGGGCAGAGCAGAACAAATATAAAATGTATAAAAGAACTGCCAACTTCCCATGCCTCCCACATATGGAGCTGTGGGCACATGTTGCCCATGCCTGAGAAGACTGAGCATCCTTGAAAAAGTCGTCTGTTTGGTGTTTATTTATTCTTTTCTTCCCTCTGCAATCATCATTCATTTCCTGCTGTTGAAAGGTGCCAGACTGACAGTTCTGGAGACTAGAACCCTTTATTTATCTACAGCACAAGAACAACCCATGCAGCAGCTGCCTTGTCTTCCCCCACGCTGCCTTTTTCTTATTTATATGGAAGGAACAACACAAGATCAGGGCCCCATTGTGCTTGTGCTATTCAGGTTCAAAAGGACATACAGCTCGTCATCCTGGAAAGCTCTGAGGTGCAGAGAGAATCCTCCCCATCTGATGAAGTGTCTTGGCCATGGTGCCCTTGCAGGACAGCTTCAGAGCAGCAGATTTGAATCATGTTTCCTTTATCTTAATATGTGGGTGGAGGCTGCTGTCTAATGGCAACAACTTCTTTTTGCTTTTCCCATCCAACCCTGAGGGAAGAAGTAAAAGCTAGGGTTGCAGAGTTACAAGTGTGAGTAGCACACTTGGCTCAAAAGCCAGTGGATGAGAGCTGCAGCACAAGCTGCAAAATCACCTGAAGAATCAAAACAACCAGGTCTACTGCTAATTGGTACATGGAAAACCTTCACAGAAGGCAGTAACTAGCAACAGCAGACACACGGTGAGAGGAAGAATAATCCAGCGGCTGGAGCAGTGACTGAACGTGGGACACCTGAGTTCAGTTCCCAACACTGTGCTGTGTTGCTCCCAGGCAAGTTAAGATGGGAGGCTCAGAGAGTTCTCCCTCCCCAGATGCTTCTGATGATAAGTAAATACTGTGATGGTGGGTATCTAAAACAGTCTGAGGAACCTGGGGTTGCACTGAGTAGGCACAAATGCATGGCGCAAGCTAACCAAATGTGCTCTGGGACACTTTTCACTCAGAGGCAGTAAAGCCAGAAAACCACTTGTGTAACCCAGTGGAATGAAGAGCTGCGAACATATTGGGGTCAGAGCCTGATGAGGGGGGAAACAAAGCTAAATTGTTATGATCTGTGAAAAGAATTTTGTGGCCAGACTGATCAGAACCTGTAAATGACCATCAGGGTAACTGTGTAGTGAAGGGATAGAGTCTTGAAGGGTGTCAGGAGACAGGACAGAGGAAAAAAAGGTTTAGCCTAGGCACCTTTCATAGCAGTGACACTGAGAGGGGTGAGGGATGCATCCCATAGGCAGGAGGGCTCAGCAGTCTCCAGGAGGGGCAGGGTAGAAAGCATCTATCCAGAGCAGAGTTTTACCAGGCAAAGACTTACACTACAGTGTTTGTCTTCCCAGCCTTGAGAGCCTGTGAAGCTGGGAATTAAACTTGCCTTGTATGATTTTTTTCCACTGCTTCTTTGCAGCTAAATCACTTTCACCTTTTCCACTTAATAAAAGTGAAAAACCCTTATTGTCTCAGTGACTGTCTCAGAAACGCAGCCTCAGGAAACTCAAGAACCAGAGAGATGGTTATATGCGCCACCTGTAGTTCAGGTGGCTTCCATTCCAGAAGCTGTACAGGAATATGCCAGCCCCAAAATAGCTTGGGTTTAGAACATTTAACAAAGAGAATATTTAGTTCTTCTGGAATCAGATAGTTTCTTCTCACAATAAGGTTCTTTCTTCTAATCTCCTGAGAAGATTTCCAGATGGTCTTTGGGACCAGTGATGGATGTGGATGGCATAATTAGTGCCACCATTTTTGTTAGTCTATTGTGAAGAAATAGGAAATTGCTTCCACTGAGTCAGGACACAACAAGAAACTGGTGGTCTGGGCTATTCTCAGACTTTGGTGCCAAGAGCTTGATGGTAGTTTCCAGAAATGGCTCTGTTTGAGAGCTGTAATGGACAGGGTTGGGAGATGGGAGGCTAGGATGGCATTTGTGAGGGAGTTGCTAGTTTGGATTTTGGGACATTCTGTACTGACCTGGGCATACCTTTGAGGAGATAAATATACTTGGTGCATGACTGCCCTGATCACACACAGAAGGCAAAAACCTGGGATGGAACCACTGTAGGAAAAAAAGGAATCTTCTGAAGCTGCTACAGCCAAGGGGAGCTGAAAGTGAGGTGCCAAATGTTTTGAAGGCTTTCTCCTCTAGTATGCTGGTGCTGCTCTTCTGCCCCTCCAGTGTTTCCCACCTATCACTTGGCAGTCTGAGTTCTGATTCAAATGCAGCAGGGAAAGAAGATTCATCACCTCCCATCTGCTTCCTAAAGGTTTGATCCTCTTCCAGGGGATCTGTGAAGGGTCTGGTGTTGCCAAAATCATATCAAAGGCTTGATAAATCCCTGGGTCCAGTTCATCTTGGTGTTTTCTACATGTACCATGTTTCACCTTCAGCAATTGCAGGAGGAGTGAGTTTCTGTACTTCTTTCTGAACTGGCTCTGGAAGGGCAGGGAAGGATGTTTTCAGTATTAATTGCTCAGCCCTAACTCAGGGGCTTCAGCGTTAGCTTCCCTACAGGGCACATTATTAAAAGAGAAGCGCTACTGAGTCAGCTGCAGAGCAGCATGTGTGTGGGCAGCAGCATCTCCCCAAGACCCTTGCCTGGCAGCTCCTGATCAGAGAAATCTGAGCTCTGCTGACACCTGAAAGCTGCTGGAAACATGTGGCTCACTCCCTTGGGTATTGTGCTGAACTGATAAACCCTGCAGGGAAGGCAAATATCCCCATGTCAAATGCAGCAACCTTGCATAGGAAATACTAATCATCTTCCTTTCTACAAAAGAAGGAGAGTAGCTTTCTTTTTGAGCTTAAACTCCCATCCCCGCCCCCCAACACAGTCTTGCGGCATTGCTGATAGAAAGGAGGAAGAGAAACGGGTGCAGCATGTGTTGTGGAAGACAGGGCAATCCTGCATAGATCTCCTGCGTGATTCCTAACTCACTCCAAGCCTCTGGTCCAGCAGATCCCTCCTGCCCTTGCTCAGTAGGCATATGAAGCCATGTAGTAGATTATCACATTTTAAAAAATCTGTCAGGGGGCAGCAAGAATAGGGCTGCTTCATGATGGGACATGAGCCAGGATGTGGTCACCCGAGCCAAGGGGGCAGAGCAGAAGTGGTGATAACACAGTCCATTGACCATTCCAGTGAAGGCAGGGTGACAGTCGTGTCCAGGGTCTACCCAAGTGAGTCTAATCAGGAGCAGCAAGAGACAGGGTCAGAGGCAAGGCTGGAAACAAGGCTGTAGTGTACGTTCAGGGCCCAGGGCTGGGTGCAGGTACAGCTAGCTCAGGCAAAGTCTGGGTGCCCAGGCCTGCGCTGAAATGGAGCTCCAGGAACTGTGTGTGCATGGGTGGCAGTCCCAGGCAAGGCTGATTGGAACAATTGAGACTGGTGCACTCAGAGCCCCGAGAAAATCTCTTCTGTTACGTGAAGGCCATGCAAAACTCTCCTTGGAAATAAGCCCAGTCCGATGTGAAGTTTGACCTGTCATGTCTATTTCTCATCCCACTATTTCCCTTCCTTTAAACTGGATCTAAAGGTTTGTTTGCGCGGCCCAGCAGTTACAGCGCAGTCCAGGGGAGGGCAGTGATGCTCAGAGGCCTTATTTCGGAGCTTGACACAAGTGGTGTGCAGCAGCAAACCCCGAGTAACAACTCCGTGGCCAGATAAGATCACTGCTGAGACAAATGTGGGAGATCACAAGATTGAAATATGCCTGTTCACTACAGACAGCTCCTTAATACTGTGAAATGTTAGTGGTGTAAGTCAGGCATAACATTGTGTCTGTGGACTACACCCCTATGCCCAGGATCTGCCAGTACTTCTCTGTCTGCTCCTCTCTGGTCTTCTCCAGTGAGGGTTCAGCCAGGTACAATCACATGTACATCAGACCCAGAACATCCTGTAAGACACCATACTGTTTCTTTACATACTTCTGTGAGGTACTACAGAACCCAGCACTGCCTTTGAAGAGTTCCAGGAACATGTCTCCAAGTATTCATGGGTGGATCTGAGCAGAGGCATTGCAGTCCAGACACTAATCCCAGTGAAACCTTTATAGTACTGCCAGTGTGGATGTTAAAAACAAGCTAGTCTGAGAAACTGCTTCAAAGTAATTTTAACTCCCTTTTGCAAATGCTTTTGGTGCCTGGCATGTATCTGAGATAACATCCTTCTTGACTATGTTCAGGCACAGATCTGGAGCTCCATTTTAGCTTGCTTTGAGATTTGGTTAACGAGGAGTCATTTTCTTTCTGCAGTTTAAGGCCTCATTTACCTACCCTAATGGGCCATTTCAGCTACTCTGTTTTTGAAGTAGTACAACTGTCCCACCATGGGGACTGGCATAGTGAGTATTGAGTATAGGGGGATGGAGCTTATGCAAACAAGCTGTATCAGTATAAGGCACCATGATGCTAGTAAACTTGTGTCCACCCTACATTTGGAACCACTACTGCTAGTCTGGCTTAAAGTACTGCATTCTTGACCTGCCTGCTTATTCTGTGGAAAACAAAAGAGTGTAGAGCAGGCCTAAAAATTAAAGACATACTGAGGCCTGTAAACAAAGAGTCATTACATAAACTGTACCATGAGGATCCAGTGCTCTTTACAGATGCTCAAACCACTCAGAGGTCATGTCCTAAAGACAGTGAATTGCTCTGAAAGGTTTCCCCTTCATGGAAGTGCCTGTCTTTCAGCAGTCCTTTATCTCTTCTCCCAGCAGACCACATCGCTCAGGACTTTTTTTAAACACTCCTGTTTTCCTCCAGCTCTCACCCCTCAGTCTGTCATTATTCAGTGATCTCCTCAGTCTGGCATGAAGGAGGCAGCCCTCACAAGGAGGCCTGTTGCTGATTGGAATTGGGATTTTGTAAGTTTAGAGTTCCCAGGGAGCCAGAAGTGTCCGCAGGCTATGGGGGCTCCTTGATGTTGGATGTTGTAGTTTTGGGTGACTAATTCCTACAAAACACACCCAGGCTTCCTTGTGAACAGCATTCCTGAGCAGCAAGTTGCTGGAGGAATGGCTTCTAAAACTTCAACTTGCCTAATACCCAGATATTCCTCTTAGGATCTGATCATTCGTGGCCATTAAAGACCATGGCAACCAGTTTCCTGATATATCAAAATCCAGCTCAGCTATTATTAATCTGTCTCCACAGATTCCCTTTGGAATCCCTCAGCATTTCTTTTTTCCCTGCTATCAATTCTGTTGTGGAGATGTGCTGCCTTGTTAAGCCACACTGAACTCAGAAGGCAGCAGCATTTCTGCAGTGTCCAGTGAGAAATGCCTGCATGGGAAAGGAATTCATTTAACAAGGAAGGGATGGGACAGAACACCTGCACTACTGCCTCTACCACAGTAAAGCTGTGAATGTGCTGCCCACCTTTACAGGTGATGCACCGTTTTAAGCAAAGGTTGGTCAAATGTGACTGCTCCTTCCTGTTGTCTCAGGATGAGCATTTCCCTGCTGAGGCATGGGCAATAGATGGACTAAAGCCATAGAGTTTACAGCGTTTACCATTCTGTAAGTGCAGGGGCCACAGCTTTATGACTGCTAGTACTACAGGGCTGAGGGAAAGGGACTGTGGCTCCTGGAAATGTTAACATTGAAGATGCAGGGAAGCCTGTGTAAGGTGTGTGAGATGCTTGATGACTTCACAAATCAGAAGTGGGTCTGCACAATGACACAAAACCAGGGTGGTGGAAAAATGCCCCCCCCCCTTTTTTTTTTTTTTTGGGGGGGGGGGGGGGGGGGCAGGACTCTAGGAGCCACAGCATAGACATGGGTGAGGCAAATGAGCAAGCAGACTCACTCCTTTGGTGCTTATACCTCAGGCAGCCCCTGTGGTTGGATCCTTGCAAATGCTCTTTGCCTTCATCTGTAGCTGGCTTCCCTTTGGGCTGTGGCTCCTTACACACTGGCAAGCCAACTGCATCACCAGGAATAGAGACACCAATGGTCATATTGTCTCTTGTCTCTCTCTGTTGACTCAAGGGTAGTTTTTTTCCAGTGCAGGAGGTGAATAGGTTCCTGCTTTGTTGGGGAGGTGAGCCCAGACAGGCTGGCGCCAGCCAGGACCAGCGTCTTCTAGGGCTGTGAATGTGCTATTTCTTCTGTGTCTGCTTCGCTGTCACTTCTGTTGCTTTGCCCTTCTTGTTGCAGTGTGAATCAGGCCTGTCTTGCATAATGTAACTGAATATGGCCAGGGTAATGCTATCGCCTGTCTTTGTCCATGTGCTTATCTCCTAACCAAGCATTAACACTCTCCAGAGGTTCCAGCTCTTTGCCACAGCTCACAAACAGCAGCAGTACGCTTTGCTTCTGTTTACTACTTGCAAGCTTACTGAAAAATTTCCATCAACATTACTGACACTCAAAGAGCTGTTTACAGAAAGGTCATCAGCTGCCCACCTGATTAGATTGTGATTAGATACCTCCGAGGAGGTGTCCAGTAAATTCCAGGGCTCCCAGCATTACTGGCGACTGGTGCTGAGGCTGCTGCATCTCTCTGAGTGAATTTCACAAAAGTATTGCTTGTCTATTTGGCAAGCCATAAATGAGGCCTTTTATACAATGACCTTCTAAGTTACCATGGCATATGTGTCTGCATAGCTACATCTATAATGTTAACACCTTCCTAGGAACAGAAAGAAGACTGATGAATGTATAGACTATGTGCTGCAATGAATGTCACTGTAGCAGAGGTATTTTTTCACATACCTTGTAATAGCAATGTGTGATGACAGTGCATTTACTTTACAAGGTTTTGTAGCAAGGACTTGCTAGCATATAATACCCACAGGATAGTAAATGTACCTTGAGCTGTTCCATGAACTCAAGCTAATCAGCATAATCATGAAATTTATGCTGTTTTTTCTCCCTATCCCATGATGTGATTGCTGAGGTGCTTCTTGTGTTAGTTGGAGTGGAGAGCAGAGGGTGTCTGAAAGAAGCCATTGACTTTAGCTGGCTTCTCAAGGTGGTTTATTGCATCTCTCAGATGAGCCCATTTGTAGATTTCTCAGCTCCCTGAAAAAAGCCCTGTGAAGAACTTGCTGTCCGGACCTTATAATCTGAATTTTCTGCCCTTCCCATCTCTTCAGGTAATGACCAGAGATCCTGACCATTTCATAAATTTCTGGGGAGTGATTTTCCCCACTCTTAAGATTTTGCTGCTGGCAACCTTGCTCAGGTTCTCTTTTACTCATATTTCCCAGTGGAGAAATAATTTGCTTCAGTTTCTTCTCCCACACGTGGGTAATTTTGAAAATATCCCAATGCATCATCTCAGTTTATCCCAGGTTACCAGTGTGTCAGACCGTCTGACTTCCTTTCTGGAAAGTTTTGCTGGGAAGAGTACATAGAATCTGTAAAAACCCTGGCCAAAGTCAGTTAATGTCAGATGACAAAATTGGGGCTTTTTATTATTTTTTTAAATTGAGTGAGCCCAGCACTTCCAAGCCATCAAATAATTAAATTGCTTGTTTAACATGTAGAGTTAAGCATGGACTTTTGGGTCTAACATTAGGTATGCTTTTCTGAAATGTGTTCAGCTCAGAGAATGTCTTGTCTCACTGCTAAAGCTTTGTCTGTCTATCTGTCTCTTTAGAATGACTCCTGGGGGAAGCAGTATTCCTATGCGCTATTCAAGGCAATGAGTCACATGCTCTGCATTGGGTATGGGCAGCAGGCGCCTGTTGGCATGTCAGATGTGTGGCTCACTATGCTGAGCATGATTGTTGGTGCCACCTGCTATGCCATGTTCATCGGCCATGCCACAGCCCTAATCCAGTCTCTGGACTCCTCACGGCGTCAGTACCAGGAGAAGGTAAGGACTGCAATCCTTCTGTGACCCAGGGGTGGTTTATGCACTGTCTGGAGGCAGCCAGGGCTGTCGGTGACCCATGTGAGAGGCCAAAGGTGCTGTGCCTCTGTCACCACGGCAGTTCATTGGTCATTCGTACCACTCACTTGAAACAGACCCTCATGAGGAAAGAGATGCAAGATCAGGTGAATAATAGCAGTCGGTGATTCTTGTTGTCTCAGGCTGTCTTTTTAGATCAGCATTATCAATGTCACTGTTATCTAAAATTGTAAGTCACTTTTTCCTTTCTGAGATCTTGTTTCAAATCCCAGATGAATGTTCCAGAATGCACAGCTTTTGTTTAGCAAGTACTTTGTTTAAAAGTATCCAGATTATTCACTTCAGTGCTCATGAGTGAAACTACGTAACAAACCCCAAAGCACAGATCAAAGCTCAGAAGCTCCCAACAGGTTCCCCAGGTAGCTATCGAATTAATTGGACAGTTGTTGAATTGAGTAATGTAGGACACAGACAGAAATGTCACAGCTGATTGGGTTGCCACTGCAGTGGCAGTAACTGGTAGTAGTGGGTTTAAAGTGGTGCTGTGAATTCGTAATACGGCAAGGGGCAAACAGGGTCTGTCACCTTGATTTGGCTGATGAGTGGTAACTCATGGAACTGTATCACTTCCATCCCTCTTTCCATGCCTTTAGTATATTGCCTCTGTACAATCACATTTTATTACCTAAAGCAAGGGGGCTGGTTGTGCAACGAGACTTTTGCCTCTAGGACATAGACAGGCAAAACTACTGCCTTCAAGTTCTGGTTGAACCAGTAGGCCTGCACCTCCACAAAATAGGAGAGCTAATTGAATAATGACTGTGTACAACTAAGAGCAAGGGCCTGGGTGGCTCAGAGGTGAGGAAGGGACTTCCACCACAAAGACAGTAGGTTACTTACAGGCATCAACAAAAGCAACTGCCCTTATTTAGTAGGGCTGAGGATACCATAGGCAAGGAGGTGTTATGGTCAAGGTCTTTTGGATACGTTTGTTCTGAAGATTAAGAAGAGGAGTCAATTGCTAGCCCTATTCTGACCCTGCCAGCTGCAGTTAGATTAGGTGAAAGGGTTGCTGTTATTCAAGTGGGTAAATTATACACAGGCTAGATGAATTTTAAGTTGAGGGAGGAGATTGGAGAAAGGATTTATTAGATGGCTTAGGAACAGGTTTGAGAGACAGGGATTACAAGGCTGGGCCACAGAAAGAGAGTAGGCGAGAGAGTGAAGACAAATAAAGATCAGAGGCTGGATCATGCTTTGAGGATAGGGAAGATCTCAAACTACTGATAGAGCTAAAAGATGGAAAAAACACAGGAGGAGAAGTGGGGAGGACTGGGGTGCAACTAGAACACTGGGCTTTGTATAGAGTTTTACCACTGTTTTACAGATTGGCTGGACTAATTCTAATTGAGTGTAAGGCATGCCAAAGAGAAGGACACTGCAGCACTAGGAATGCAAGCTGATCAAATCTGTGTATGCAGAGTATTTATTCAAATGTGTTTGAAGTAGCATAATAGTCAAGGACTGATTTGCAGATCCAACCACCTGGTCATCCTAGCCGCAGCCAAGTTTACACCTGCAGGACTGGGCACTATGATTTTTTTCTCAAGCCAGGTCTAAAGACAAGGGCAAAACTTGACCCTGGAAGTTGGATTCCAGTCAGTGCTCAGGCAAATCAGTCACCAGTAAGCCAGCAGGGACTGCGGTGCCAGTGGCAGAAGAAGTGTGAAAGGTTAAAGTCTTATTTAAAGGTGGAGGTGTGAATGAGAGGGTTAATGGATCATGGAGAAAAGCTTTGTGACAAAAGCAGTGAGTAGAGGATTTATCAAAGGGTGTTATTTCATGTGTAGTGGTTATAGCAGGTTCATTTCCCAAGGTATTCTCCTAGGATTAAAGCCTCAGGGATTGAGTACGTTCATTTTCCTTTTGCAAATGGGACAAATGATGGCCTAAAAACAAATATGTATTTACTTTCTGCATTCCTTAGCACTTGAATAGCCATGATTAAAATGAGGCCGCTTCGTGATTTGCAGCCCTGCAACTCAATTTAGTTCAGTCCTCATGGGACAATGTGTCTGTTGAAGCATATTACAAGCAAAGAATCTCAACAAGTTTGGAGGTCGATTGGTAGAAGCAGGCAGCAGTTTAGAGACCTCTGCTGAGTACACCTTTGGGCTGCGAACAGGGCTCTGCCTCTCACCTCAGCAGAGGCTTAGGCTGCAGAGACTTTAGCAGCCATTCTAGGAGTAGCCAAAGAAAAGAAACAGTGAGGGCAAAGAGGAATGGCAGAAATAACATAACAGGACCAAAGGTTATAGCTAGTAACTGTACTAACAGGTGTTGCCTTGTGTAACCTTCAGGGCAAGGTTCAGGCGTGAGTTTGTGGTGAAGTTTCAGATTTTCTAGATCTCTGCCAAACCAACTTGTTCTTCCCTTGTACAAACAGGGCTTTTAAGAAGAGGAATAAAAGCCAAGATGTGCTGTCTGTTGGCTTCAGTAGCAGGCTTGTCTCACTCTGGGTTGGATTCATTAAACATTTGGACATTCAATCCCTGTCCTGTCTAAATCTCCTCCTGTATCATCTGACTTCATGCTATGCTGGTTTCTGCAAGGCAGGGAAGTTGTATAGGATCAAAGGGGTGGTGGGATGGATGGAGAATTTGGAGAGGGAAGTTGCACTCTCCAAGACAGGGTGGTTGTGAGGTTTCTGAGTACAAGTGGAGAGTCCCATGTGGCACAGAGCACTCACACCAGCTCAGGCACTGGAAGTAGCACAGCCATCGTGTAAGTCTGGCTCTGTGCCTCCTTAAAAAGCTCTGAATAAGAATAACTCTTTAGATACAGAAAGTCCCTCTGAAATGACTGTCTTATTTACAGTCCCAGTGGCAAAATTAGAAGGGACCTGTCGGTCCCATCTTGCATTGCAGAGTCTGTTGTGCCCTAAATTACTTGTCCATGGTCACAGAGTCAGTGGCAGGATCAGGAGTTGACTCTTATCTCTTAACCTCAACCTGGTGTTTAACTCCAAGATATCTGTGCGCCCAAAACTGGTGTCTATTTCCTGCATGTGAGAGAATATTACTACAAATCCATCCTGAAGGATTCTGACAGAAAAATTTCCCAAAGTCATGTTGCACAGTTACATGTTATAACTGAACTGATGACAGCTTTGACCGAAAAGGGGAAGCCTCACATACACATTCTCACCCAGTGCTCCCTGCCAGTATTCTCAACTACACTGTTTCACTCTTGTGCACCACTTTCATACTTCTCAGGCCTTTACTGAGCTGATTTCTTTCTTCTGGGTTAGTTTTCTGCCAGATTAGTGGGTGGAATTAGCTTACTGTAGAGTCCAGTGAATGCCACAGCTGGTGCAGCATACTGATGGAGAAGGTCCATAAGCAAGAGCAGAGGCGCAAGGCCCTTTTCAACTATTCATGGATCAGATCAAGCCTTAACATGTAAGTTCATCATTGAGTGCGAAATTACCCTACAGCCTGCGCTAGCTGAGGCTCACAAGCAAGGAAGAGTGTTTCTTACCCTGGAAATGAATAAACTAGACCGATACGCAAGTTATTTTCATGCTTTTTGCAGGTTCCCCTATTCATTTCTTTCTCTAATCCTAAAGCTCAGCTGGATTAATATTTATGTCAAGTCACCACACACACACACTCTCATCCTCCCCAGCAGACTCTGTAACCTTGAGGCTTTTGGGAGCAGTGATTATGCTGCTTACTGCAGCCACACTCCTTGGAACAAAGGAGAGAGAGACTCTGGGATTTGCTCTCCCATCCCAGCAGGATGCAGACAGTGATTGGCATCGTGCAGAGAGGCTCGGCTCTCCTGTGTTATCTTCTCAGGTACATACAGAAGAATGACTGATGAGAGGTAAGAATTGCTGCTGTCAGCATTGCAGAGCCCAGCAAAACTGTAATCTCTCCTTCCAGAGCTTCATCTCCTCAAGATCTGTCTGCTACACTGGCATTCCCCCAGCTCTCCACGTTCAATCCCCTGCTTCTCCTCCCCTCTGAACCATCACTGTCTGAACTATCCAGTGAACCCTGAACTATCCAATGCCTCTTGTTCTTAAAATATATATTGAAACTGGGTGGGTACTTAGATACTTGCATATTCACTTGTCATTATTCTGAAGAAGCACATGCTGTACCACAGTTGCAAGGGGCAAGCATGTGACATTAAAGAGAGAATCACTTTAGAAATCCTACAGAAGCACTAATGATATCACAACTCAGTTCCTGAAACAGCCCTGCTTAACCATGAGCACAGTCCTTCTTGCCACAGTTTTACCCCATGGTCTGGCTATCCAAGCCAAAAAAGCCCTTTACTGTCCAACTATCAACATTTCAGCCCTTCTGTCATCAGCCTGAATTCAACAGAGAGTAACTGGGGAAAATGTAGTAATTGTAAAGGCATGACAACTGGGAAGTTCAGTCTCTGTTGGAGACAAAATAGATGTTAGACCAATATTTATTAGAGGGGAAGTGAAACACTGCATTGTGCCTACCTACTACAATGAGGGATGAGAATCTGTCTTTGGGGCTTAGTCAGTGCTTGCCCTTTCTTGGAGACCAGCAGTATAGAGTCTTATTAAGCAACAGGTTTAGGGAGTGATTTTTTTTTAATGGTATGTAATTGAGCTATGGACCTCATTGCTGCAAGGGTGCTGTCGAGGCCCAAAGTTTGATGAACCTCAGAATTTTTAGGCAAAGTCACATAAGGAAGATCTTTTGTGTGTTGTTGAATGCTAAGATGCAGATACAACCCCTGGCAGTGGGTATCCTTAACGTGCTGTTGTCAGAAAAGCTAGGAGGCTGTGGCCAGGAGCGGGATTGCTGTGTGCCTCTTTTATTCTTTCTCCTCTTCCTCAAAGCACCTGGAACTGTCAGAGACACATCACCAGGTGAGAGGAGCCCTCAGCCTGACCCTTCATGGCTACTCCTGTGTTTTTAGGCTGTTTTACTATGCAGTTAGGTGTTCTGAATGTGTGCAGGGAGTTCAGTGCAGACTCCTAGCTGGGGTCCTGGATACAGTATAATCACATTAGCCTGGCAACATGCCCTTGCTGATTACCCCCCTCCACTCCTCCTTTAAGCAGAGCTAATTAACCCAAGCTTGGCACTGTACTGAAGCTGTATTAATTCTTGTGGCTCCAGGGCTGGCTTAGCCAGTGCTACCTTGGGGACGACACAGCACAGATACATTAAGATAACTAGTGTCAGCTGCTCTGTTTGCATGGAGCCGGGCAATGACTGCCAGTATTCCCACACTACTCTACCACAAAGCTGTCAGGTGGGAAATTTCATGCTCATTACCAGTCTGGAGAGGATTTGATGTGACATTCCCAAGATGATTGGGCACCAATGTCTGGAGGTTCTCAAGTGGCATCCCAGATTCCTAGAGTTCATGCCGCAGTTGTGTGTGTCAGGAAAGCTGCAAATCTCCCTTAGTCTTCTGGTGATGTGGGTGAAGGAGAAAGTAGGGAGTGTGCAGCACTCCAGAAATTAATGGTGTCTGGAAAATGTAATCAAATTTCCCAATTGGAAAAAGTTTGGAGAGCCTTGTTTTATCCTGTTATGACTATACTAGTTGTTTATTACCTCAGTCTGTTAAGAGATGGCCTGAGAACTATTATGTCCCATGTTAATGTCAGTTGAAGCATTTGGGGTTGATAACAAGGCTTATAAATGATGTGCTTTATTGATTGTGTCTAGAAGCAAGGGCCTCTGATATGCACTGGGCTTGGTGTTTCAGTGCTGCCTTTATCAGGACTGGATTTTCTGGCAGGTTTGCAGTCCAGAGTCAGCAAGTGAAAAGAGCAAAGTTAGATGAAGCTTAAATTAACAGGAGGGGCCCAGCTTCCCCCTGACATACTGAAGAATGGCTGGAACAGCAAAGGGTCCCCCATGCCCACCTTCTCTGCACACCCACCCACATGGGATAGTAAGTCCAAGGAGGCTACCAGAAAAGTACAGCCTGATGTAAAGCTGGTCCTCCTTTGGGTGAGGATTTGAACCAGATGACCCCCAGAGGTCCCTTCCAACTTAGGTTATTCTTTGACTCTGATTTGAAGTCCCTAAATGCTTTCAGGCAGAGAGTAGTCAACGTTGAGTAAGGAAGGCTGGGTCAGGATTGTGCATCCACTGCTGCAAGGCAGCTGCCCTTTTACAGATATCGACATCCGTCTCCATTTTAGAAGAATGTTCATAAGAAATGGGTAATGGTGTGGTATAAATAATAATGGATTCAGCTCAGCTCAACCAAAAATTCAGAAATTTATGTCAATTTTTTAAGGTTATGTAATGCTTTTCACAAAAGAATCCTGGGTTGGTTATAAGATGGAAATGTTTTCTGAATGAAAACTTAATGGTTTCTTTTAAAAATACCTTGCTGTGCAAGTTGCTTTCCCTTTATGGCCTGTTCTGTTTTTTTTTCTGGGATATCGTTGATTTTCTTCTTAGTAGCTGGTACAGTGCTATATTTTGGATTCAATGAGGATGATGTTGATAACACACTGATATTTTAGTTGTTGCTAAGTAGTGCTTACCTTAAGTCAAGGACTTTTCAGTTTTCCATGCTCTGCCAATGAGCAGGTGCACAAGAAGCCGGGAGGGAGCAGAGGCACCGCAGCTGACTCGAACTAGCTGAAGAGATATTCCATACCATTGAATGTCATGCTCAGTATATAAACTGGGGGAAATTGGCTTGGATGAGCCAATCGCTGCTTGGGGAGCAGCTGGGCATCAGTGGTGGTGAGCATTTGTATTGTGCATCACTTGTTTCTCTTGGATTTTAGTCCTCTCTCTCTCTTTTTGCTATCTCCCTTCTCATCATCATCATTGGTTTTTGTTCTTTTTATTATTAATAGTAACAATCATCGTCATTATAATAATTATTATATTTTTAGATTTATTTCCATTATTAAACTGATCTTATCTTAACCCACAGGTTTTACTTTTTTCTAATTCTCCTCCCTATCCCACCAGGGGTGGGGGCAGTGAGCAAGCAGCTGTGTGGTTTTTGGTTGCTGGTTGGGGTTAAACCATGACGATCCTTCACTAAACTGGGGTCAAGTAGTTTTTGTTCTTGCAGGAGAATATTTCATTGGTGAAATTACTGTTCCTTGAAAGAGTTTACCCATGTGTTCCTAAGAGAAGCCCCATTTTGAAGCTGTAAAACACATCTTCTAGATATCTGTGCAAACAGTTCAGTGCCCAGATGTGCGAGTGTGTCCATCTTAGGGGTGGCAGTGCCTATATGGAGCATATGACTGCAATGAAGTGCAGGGGTACATGCGGTACTCTCTCCATACTCACTTGAACAAGGGAAGGCAGGAGTCAGTGACATTGCAGTGTTTTTGTAGCACACCTTTACAGAAGGAGAAACGAAGCTGCCATGTAGATTGCCTTCTGTCAGCAGGTTTACATTAGGGATTCATCTTGGTTTGCTGTATCAGAGATACTGAGATTAGCTAGGATTTTGAAGTCTTCTGAGAGTGGAAGCCAGACAAATAGTTCTGTTCTTTGAGCAACGTCGATGACAGCCTGGTCTGGGCAGTGTGTGCACGCACGAGCACTGCATGTGTTGTCATGGAAAGGAAAGTGCTTTTGCCTCAGCAGTTCTTTGTATCCCAGTGTGGGATTTCAAACTTCATTATCAGTTTTGAAATTAATTTTGGCACTTGAACTGTAAATAAATAAATAAATACATCATCATGTGAAGTGCTAAGCCTCCCTGCTGAGCCGTCTCTCCTGGCAAAAGGCTGCTCCCAGTAATACTGATTTCAGATTGCACAGACTCGCTGTCCCCTTTTCCCCTTCTCCAGCCTTTGTCTGGTGGCAGATCTTGCCTCATCTCTCTCATCCTGTTCTTCTGATGAAAGTAGTGTTGATCTCTTTTTTTTTTTTCCCCATCACACCGCCAGATTTGTGGATCGAGTGACATGAGCTGACATCTCCAAAATGTCCTGCGATCTGAGTTTCACAGTGCTCAGTGAATAATAAAAGATTTGTTGACCGGATCCAAAAGTTCCCTGTGATGGACTACTGACTTACACTAGGATGTGACCTCTCAAACCCACTGAGGCATTCTTTTCAGGTGCCTTTCCCAGGCTGGAGCTGGTCGTGGAAAACGAGCTGTTTCTGTAACCATGATTTACAGAGTTGTACTTAATACATTCATCATTGCACTACCTTCCCATGATGCACAGTATTAGACTTTAAGGCTCAGCAGACAAACAGGGCATTGCCCACCACATTTAACGCAAAGAGATTTGTCACAGAGTTCTTGGATCTGCTCTCCTGGGACCCCTGAAGTTAGCAGACTTTTCTGTTGCTTGCAGCAAAAGCCAGGCCACATCCTCCGGGTGTGAATGCAACCGAGCGCTGTGTGCTAACAGCACATCCCCTGTGGTGGGATTCCCTGGCTTGCGCTGTGGCCACTGCAACAACGCACCCGATGGGCAGAAGTAAACAACTGGTTCATCAGGCTCATAACTGACACTACTCAGTCTGTTGACATCTTACAGCCCGAAAATGGGATTGTCTGAAGCACAATTCTTGCCTCAATAGGTACTGATTAACAGCAAAGGGAGGCAGCTATGGCAGCTTATCATTATAGCCATCCTCAATGTAATAGATGTTGTCTAGAAAGTAGAAAAAAAAGCTCCAGGAATTTTCTGCTAGTGTTTGTGGTCTTTGTAACACAGCAAGAAGATAAAGAGCCTAATTCTAGGTAAGGTAATTTCTGGAGATATCACTGCAGTAAGGGTGAAAGTGTTCCATGTTTTTCAGAATGTAACATGCAATACTTAAAAAGCCATCTTCCTGTACCAAATTGAGCTAGTGCTGTGGTACAAAAATCAACCCAGTCTTTGGGGGAACTCAGAACCAGGACATTACATAAAGCTTTTTGCAGAATGGAGGTAGCTATCAAATAGCTTCCAAAACTGAAGAGTAGATGGATGTGGATTTAAATTTAGCTCATTAATCAGAAAGCAAAAGTAGCACTCATAACATTCAGTGTTGTGCTAGATGTGGTCTGAGTTGTTCTGGTTGAATTAATGGTATGGAAATAACGACCATTTCCTATACAACCTGCTACAATTTGCATGTACCACAGTCTGATCCTCCCCACTGCCACACCTCTCATGCAGGCACGCCAGCTATCTTTCTACTTGCTAGTTCACTTAGAGTTTCCTTTGGTTCCCTCTGTGAAGGAATCCAGCTCCTGCTTTAGCCTCATCAGTAAGCCCACCCTCTTGCTGCCTGGGGGCTGGAGGATATGGAAGGGACAGCGTATACCTGAATACAACTCCTCTCAATCACTTTCCTGTTGCTATAGAGAAGACAGCCCTGTGCACATTTAATTCTATGAATGTCTGTATTCTTGTTGGAGAACAGCAGGACAGTGCTCATGAGCCTGAGTATGTGTGTAGAGCCAACTGCATTTATAAATGTTGGCAGTCTCTGGATAAACTGTGATAGCCTACACCAGTTACAGTTCTCAGCATAATTTCAGGAAGAGGGAAGAGCAAAATTATGTAAGCAAGGACTGACACAATATGCTACAAGCATGGAGCTTTGTAAAGGGAAACCAACAAAGATTGCACCAGCAGTGTTGGCATAGTTTTATTGTTACAGAAGTTCACTTTTGTTCCCTTAAACCCCTCACTCCTGGAGTCATACGACTCCATGAGAATGTGTCTTGATCATTTTGAGTAAGATGTAGATCTGGTCATAGAACAAATCCTGCGGGTGGGAATATGAATGACTTCAAAGACAAAAGAAAATGGAACTCAGCATTTATTTGGTTTTGATGATTACTAACTGCTGGGGAGCCACGCTTCTCCTCCTTCTCATAGGTCAGAGAAAATAAAAGAAAGATGCAACTGTGTCCCATCAAAGCACTCCATCTGGTGAATCTTGTGACTCGATCTTTACCCCTGTGAAGCACTAATCCACTTGAGAAAGCCACAGCATTGCACACTGTGGCTGCTTATGTGTATCTTAATCCAATCTCACAGGATATATACTACCAGCATTCAAAATACTGTCAGAGGATCATAATTTTTCACTTAATTGGAAATACATTACTCTGCTTGATTATCATTTTTCTTACATAAGTGCATTTATGTTGACTTCCATGGAGTCCTGATGTGGGGACTGTGACTGAGATTAAACTGCCCCACAGTGATTTCAGCCTGGTTTTGGAAGGATGCAAGCAGCACAACAGCACTGTATAGGAAATGTGTATTTATCTTTGGATAGAGGGAGACAAGCATCCCAAGTGCCTTCATTACAGCAGGTTATGTTTGCATGCCTATGTCAGCAGGCATACTGTGAAAGTGTGTAAGTGTGTTTGAATTAACTGAGATGAAGAAATGGAAATCACTGTTTCTGTGAAGCTCTGAATAGTGCTGAGTGTGGACCAAAAGAAGACTCAAAGAGGTGTCAACGCCAGGACTGGTATGGGAGCAGCTCTTCTAAGATGTAGGATCTTTTTTATATTCAGAAGTAGGCAAAGGAAACAGTTGAGCCTTTTCAGCCAGTGATTTGTTACTGCCAGAGAGAGGAGGATTTATGACAGAGATTGAGGGCATGGCAGGAGTTAAAAATATTTGGTTCCCTTTGAGCTGTGAGTGATCTGAGCTTTGGTGGATGGGTGGTCAGAGTGGTGAGACAACTAGGGAAAGTGGCCAGTTGCAGAAGGAAAAATACTCAGTTAAATCGTTTCCTTTTGATATATTAATATCTCCTTCAAGGGCTTATTTGGGGAAAAACAGACTTAAGAAAATGAGTTAGGATTTAAATGGACTTGATTGTCTTCAGAGAGATTTAAATAAGTCTAAATCAGTCTTTTCAGTTGAACTCAGAGAGGCCACTAATCTCTGTGTGTTCCTCTGAGCACAGGTCAGACTGAGGACATGGGAGACGAGTAGGAAGACTAAACAGACAAGTACAAGGGAGAAAGGAGGCAAAAGGGAGCTGTCAGGACAGGCCTGGCCACATCTGAAGGACACTCAAAGGGGTGCCAACTCAAGAGGATGTGAAGTGGCTTTAGAGAGTGCCAGATTGGCATGGTATCAGGGCCTCAGTTAAAAAAAGGAAGACCTGTAAATTCAGGGTTATCAGGCATGGTCTTTAATCCCTTTGCACTCTGCTCTTGATGTTCACCATGTCACCCTTAACCCTTTGTTTTGTCCCATCGCCGAGTGTTGCTGGTGACCTCAGGAGTGATCTGAGTGAGCTTAGAGCTGAGAGGAGAGATGTATATCCCACTGCACTTTGAAAGACCCTCCCTCATGCAGGTTTTTAGTGGCTAGTCACTAGTGATGCTTGACACTGCGAGAGCGGTGGCTTTCAGCTTGGCTGAGATCACCAAGAAAGGGGGGAAAACCACATGAATCTTCAGCTTATCAAATGTAGAGAGAAGGGGCTGGTGCTTTTAATTTCTGAGTACCTCTGCAGGCTCCATCTCAGCGCAAGGGAGAGTTAAGGGCCCTCAAAACTCTCCAGCTGGCATGGGTGAGAGGAGGTAGCACTAGCAAAGACAGGAGAGCCAAGAAGCGTACCTCTTGTTAACTGTGGCAGAGAGTTACGGTTTCTTATTTTACAATTTTCTTTTATAAACATGTTTTTAATTTGTAGTCGAAAGCAGAACCTTTTTTTCTGGTGAAGTAAATTTGTCCTGGTTTTACTCTGAGCCTTATCTAGGGACAGTGATTGTAAGAGAATCTGACAAGCCCTAGGGACTTTGCAGAGCAGTAATTTATTACTCTTTGTTACAAAGCAATAAATCCATGTACAGTAGTGAATAAGCAGAGTCTGAGTCGCCCCATCGGACCTGCTTGTGAATCTGAGAAGCTTGGGGATATTTTTCCTGAGAAGCAAAGGTCAGTTGAAGATTCATAGCAAGTGCTTATGGTGGAGAGAAGAGGGGTAGCAGGCAGGTGGCTGGTGGCAGGTGATGAGAGGCATCTTACGACACTGGTCAATGGTTCAATTCAAGACATTGGGCTAAAACTGAGAGTATAAAGTGGCATTTTTGGCAAATAATTTATTCAACAAAAATGCAGCATTGAAACAAGCAGAACTTTTGGTGGATTTAGGATAAATTGACTAAACCTGAGTCAGCCTAGGGATTTTACTTTCCATAATGAGTGTCCTTCATGTCCAATGTCTGATTTGCCAGGCATCTCCAGTGGCTGTAGACATCTATGTTTAGGCATCTGAGCCAAGCCCTGAAACTTCCTGCATTTAAGAGTGTAACCTCAGTATTCTTCATGGACTCAGACCAGCATGTGAGATGCTGGTGGTTTCCACTCCCTTTATCTCCCTTATTCTTGAGCTGCAGACTCTGTGCAGCACCCAGTATAGTGCCACCTGAC
The DNA here is from genome assembly GCF_023634085.1 of Falco cherrug. NCBI lineage: Eukaryota > Metazoa > Chordata > Aves > Falconiformes > Falconidae > Falco > Falco cherrug. The sequence continues at coordinate 1,571,389 of NC_073703.1, read as the reverse complement.
ACAGCATCCTGCCAGTCTCTACAGAACTTCAGCCATCCAAATAATAAAGTGCAGCGCTCATTGCCAATTCTCTGCCAGGCTCCCTGTGGGGAGGTGGTGACTTCCGTGACTTTGATCATGCTGTAGTGATCATGAATATTTACAGTCAGCTACTCTGCTGCTAGCTACAGACAAAAAGCTCTGGAAGTGCCAGGAAACCCCGACTGTCCCCTCTACCACCTTGGCTTCTTAGAGTAATTCCTTCTCCTCCCCGGTGCAGATCAAGTTGTTAGCATGCAAGGCAGTGCCAGCACAGACTGTACTGAGAGCAGAATGATACTGATGTGTGCAGTGGAGGTCTCTAATGGGCAGACGTTTTGTAATTAGGCTCTTCAGCACAAGCTGCAGTAAAGGAACATTCAGGGACAGATTTATTGGAGAGAAGAGGGGAAGGAGAGATGGCAAAAGGGGAGCATGGTCCTTTTGTCAGCACTATTTGGTTTGGTACATGCTCAGGATCATACTCTGTACTGCGTACCAGTGGGAGGGAGCATGACCATTGCAATGCACACACCTTGTCCATGTAGCACCTTCAAGGCAGGTGGGCCCTTTTACAGTCCTGTGCCCTTGAGGAAGTGTCATTTACTCATAGAAAGCACCATTCGTCCCCAAAAACTGCTCTGGCAGCACTAGGGAGAATGTGCCCTTCTATTCCCCTCTAAGTGACATGATGGAAATGCAAATCATTAGGTAAAAATATGGACAGGTTAGATAGCACAAGTGCATGGGGCGATAGGGACCCAGCAAAAGGTGAAGAAAATTGGGACCTGTGCAGCCCTAGGTGGGAAAGCAAAGGTGCCATCATAGCAGGGCGGACAAGAACACTCTAGAGGAGAGGAAAAGCAGGCCACGGCTACTGCAGCTTCAACTGAATAATTCAGATTTCTGTGTGTGTGCATTCTTTAGTTTGTATGTGACTATGAACATCCAAGGAAGAACTGTTTTCTGCGGCCCCTGGTACAGTGGGTTCTTGTGCTTGGCTGAGGCCTCGAGGTGCTGCACATCATTTACTGGTCTAGAGCCAAAGCTGCCGGGTCATACACCCTGGCTGCAGTTCTGCTGTGTGCCATGAAAAAACCTTTTGTTGAAGGCACATTGTACTTCCCTTGCTCTCATTCTGCACAGGGTTTGGGCAGTCTTTGCTCAGCAGTATTTGCTGAGAGGAGATTCCCAGCTGAGCACTTCTTACTCATCTCTGCTCCCAGCTTTTGCTGTGTGTTTAGGGGAAGACAAACACCTGGGCTGCCCAGCACCCAGGGAATGAGGAGTTGTGTCCGCAGTGTAGCTGGCTGAGGGTAAGTTTAAAGGTTAAAACATGGGGCAGCCATTTGGAGAATATAACAAAAGGTCTGGAAACTCCCTGTGCATTCAGACTGGTGGTCTCCTGCACCAGATTTTCCTTCCTGGGCCCAGCTTGGTGTGAAAGAAACAGGTATGGGTATGGTCTAGCATGTGCTTGTCTGTGAGCAGGGGCCATTTCTTGTATGTACTGGTAACTCATTCTCTTCTTCTGTCTCCCTGCACAGTACAAACAAGTGGAACAGTATATGTCCTTCCACAAGCTCCCTGCAGACATGCGGCAGCGCATCCATGATTACTATGAGCACCGCTACCAGGGGAAGATGTTTGATGAGGAGAGCATCCTGGGAGAACTGAGCGAGCCCCTCCGAGAGGTAAGGAGAGGGCAGTGAATGGGCAATGCATGTTCCTGTCGTCTTTGGCAGTTGTGGAGTTCCTGGTGTGCAATGTCGTGTCCCAGTGCTTTGCAGATAACACCATCAGGTGATGTGAGTTGTGAGAGGCCGGCTTTCCCATTAGCACTGGCTGTGTGTGCGCTCTAGTGTCATGCCCAGCAGAGATATCATATTCATGTGTCTGAGCAGCCATAAAGGCCCCATTTTTCTTGGGGCTGTACCTGTTCCCGTGCTGTGCCTAACTTTCTGGGAGAGCAAGGCCAAGAAGAACATGGTCCACAGCTTGTCTATGTCTCTGTTGGAGAGTTTCATTCAGCGGGAGTGACTGTCCTAGCCTTTAGTGTATGTCCGGTATTCCCTTGCCTTGGTCACAGCAGAAGTCACTGCTTGTGGAGAGAGAAACCCAGGCCTTTGGCATTGGCAGGACTCTTGCCCATGTCTGTTAATTGCTGCAGCACAAGTGATGTCTGACGTAAAGGCAATGGGGGCTGCAGTATACAGGCCCTGCCGCCCACTCACCATGTGATAGGTACATCTTGGCACCTTCTGAGGCCATGGCAATGTCCGGCGATGTCAGCCCCTGCAGGAGAACACTCTGGAAAGTACTTTGCTATTCTCTCACACTTCTGCAAGCCCCCTTCCCTTCCCACACAAACACGCGCCACTGCCTGGCATCTCATTAAGCTCCCACCTCATGCTCCCTAATATTAAGCTGTATCTCATGTATTTATATAAATCACTATGTGGTGTGCTGGCCTCATCTGTGCCCCATCCATCAGTTGTAACAGCATGTAGAGTCAAAGGAAGGAGGAGCCTTCTGGCAGGGCTCCCACTTCAAAAGAGTTTATAGAAAATCCCCTTCTCTAGCTGAAGCCTAGCATTGCAGATTCTCCCTGGTATATGCCTCCAATATGTTACCCAGAAGCACCAGAAGCAGTCTTCCTTCTGTCTTCCTCCTCCCAATAACGTACCTCCATAGGAGAGAGAAGAGCTGAGGATCTACCAGATGTATTTTAAAACTAGTTCTGCCAAAGTCTCAAAGGGCAACCCTGAAAAGAATCTCGGTGAGGAAGAGAGCAATGCTTCCCCAGCCCTCTTTCGTCCTGCTCCAGTCATCCAGATGCTCCTTCCCCTGCTTGGCTGGGGAGCCTTGTGCTGAGGTGATTTACTCAGTATCACTTTCTGCCACTTTCTGAGTCTGAGCTGACATGGCACAGAGCAGATCCTGTGCAGTGGAAAGTGCTGTCATACCCTCCAAGTGACACCAAGCCACAGGAGGAGGCACAGTCCCTGTCTGCTGTATGACAGCCGAACAGCTGCATTGGGTTTTCTTCCTCTGTGGTTGATTTCCAGCCCATGACCCAGTGACTGGCGGGCACCTCTTCCTCCCGTCTCTTGATGCTGTCCCCATCTGCGCAGGATAAGTCTTTCTCAGAGCATCTTGGCACATTTGTGCTGTTCAGTATCTCATTGACAAGCAAGGGCAACTGAGAACGTCGAGCTGCTGAGCTGAGTTACAACATTTTCCCAGAGAGGAGCCCTGGGCTCTTTCATACAGAGTTTCACTGGTTCTGTGCACCTCTCTCACAGTCCAAGGTTTCCTGCAGAAAGAGGTATATTGTGTGTATTTGGGAGGTTGTGGGGTATTGTCCCTACCCAGAGAGAAAGCATATGAATGAAAGCAGGGAAGCACGGTGTTGAGCTGTCGCTTCAGCTCACCCTGCTATATGCTTTGAGCATCCAGAGCCCATTCCAGCCTGCACTGGAGGAGCCAGACTAAGGGAACAGCATTGCCGCCCCCCCGCCCCCTTGTAATGTGGAGATCAGGTGGAGGGAACATCGTAGGTTATTAGATGTTGACTAAACACATGTGTGTGTCTTTTCTGCTCCCTGTCCCATCTTTTCTTCCCCCTCCCCCTCTCTTCCTCTCTCTTTTGCATCACATCATGGTCAGGAAATCATAAACTTCAACTGCCGGAAGCTGGTTGCCTCCATGCCCCTGTTTGCCAACGCAGATCCCAACTTTGTGACGTCCATGTTGACCAAGTTGCGGTTCGAGGTGTTTCAGCCAGGGGATTATATCATCCGGGAGGGCACCATCGGCAAGAAGATGTACTTCATCCAGCATGGGGTGGTGAGCGTCCTCACCAAAGGCAACAAGGAAACCAAGCTGGCAGATGGCTCCTACTTTGGAGGTGCGTGTTAAGTCAATCACTGTTTCACAGCGACACCCACTGCTATTGCTCATACATTCCTTAACTTGTCCTGGACGAACAGGGATGGCAACATGTGGAACTGATAACCCAGGCACCTCCTCCCCCACCCTCCATCTCTTGTTCTTCTCATGGCTCAGCAAAATGTCAGACAGGCATAATGTATCATCAGCAGAGCTCTAGAACAGTGAAACTAGTATGAGGCCAAAAAAGACTATAAGAGAAGATCTAGGATGGTGCTCTTACTAGTAACATGGACACACCCCTCCTATCAGAGCCCTGTGGAGACCTCACTGACAGCCCAAGACAAACAGTTCTCTGGTAGATGGATGTTTCTGTGCAAGCACTGGAGGCACCACAATTAATGGTCTTCTGAGAGGGAGCAGAATGAAACCTGCCTTTCCTTTCTTTTTAATGGGCCTTTTCTCCATTAAAAAATCCCGATCATGCATCATTAAAAAATCCCCATATTTCCTACGGATTATTTTGCATGTCCCTAGCAAGCTGGGTCTGTTTGCTGGGGTTTGGAGTTACAGGGTTGGAGTCAGGATACCTTGACTAACAGATTTGATTAAAATTGCCCATGACATTCTATGTGTTTTAGATACCATACACACAGTGACACACACACATGGCATGGTCTCATAAGCATCATTTCCTTAGGAAAGCAGCCTAATAATGCACTACAACCTTGTAGTGCTGCTGTGACAATGCTTTGGGGTAGACCCAGAGTGAATCCTGAGAGTGATGCTAGTGGATTGACACCCAACAGACAGCACACAGAAAAGTGCTGTCAGTCTTTGGGTCATACTATCTGTCTTTAAGTGTCTGTTGTAGCTGCCCATACTCTGTGTGCAGTCAGTGGAAAAGCAAGAGTCAGGAGCTCCGCTGAGCATTCAAGGAGTGTCTGTGCCCGAGCGAGGCATTTATGGAAGAGTCAAGGGCTTTCTGTACCGTAACCAGCTGAGCATCCTCCTAGGAGTAGATGAGTGCTGTGTAAACACACCAGGAATTAGTAAGTGCCACTAGCTTGACTTTGCCTGACAATCTGTAAGCTTGTGGCATATCTACAGAAAGCTTTGAAAACTTTGAAAAGACAAATCTTCCAGGTGTGGTGATCAAAATTACTACCAGGCACCAAAGCCCCAGGTCAGCACGGAGTCTTTACTACAAATCTAGAGAGAGAATTAGCTTCAATGAGAGCAGAGCTTGACCTTCTGCTCCCAGTGCCCATGAGGAGCTGAAGAAAGACAGGTTCTCCAGTCTGAATGCGCAAATGATATCTTTGATAATCCACCATAACAAAACTTGTCTGGCTAATTAGATCAGCAGAATCCCTGAGGTGCAAATGTGTGCAGCAGCTGCCACAAGTGAGCCCCCTGGTATTTTTAAATGTTAGTGCATATGCAGAATATTACCACTGTTGATGTTTTCAGTGGAAGACCAGGTAGAGTCCAGCTAGAGAGGAGACTGGGTGGCAGGCAGGACTGCCTGTGAGTGACAGTGCCAGGTCTCATATTGCAGAGGCGATGGTGTCTATCCCCATGTTCTCAGGCTGGGTCTTTGATTCCAGAAATCTGCCTGCTGACTCGTGGCCGGCGCACAGCCAGTGTGCGAGCTGATACCTACTGCCGGCTCTACTCCCTCTCGGTGGACAACTTCAACGAGGTGCTGGAAGAGTATCCCATGATGCGGCGAGCTTTTGAAACCGTGGCTCTTGACCGGCTGGACAGAATTGGTAAGTAGAAGGTGTGAGAGTCTCCTTCCCATTACCTGCTGCCCTGACACCCCATCTCCAGGCTTCATCCTTAGTTCCTTTGCTGGAGTTGTGAACTGAAGGAGACCCCAGCTTGTCTCTCCTTGCCTGATTTCAGCTCCTACAAGGAGCCCCATTCACAATCAGTTAAATCCATTTGCTTCTCTCTCTTTCTCTCTCAAATACACACATTTCGGCTGGCTCGTGCTTCCATTTGTTTCCAAGAAGTCTTTTTGAAGAACTGAGATTGGCAGTCTGAGGCCATCAGGGCCATGGTGGTGAATTCACTAAGTTTTGAATTATAGCTCAGAATGCGTACACAGTTGATAAACACGTAGTCTCCCACAGCCCAAATTAAACACAGTTTAGCCAAAGAGTATTACTGGATTGTTATAGCTCATAGTGACCAATCCCAGGATGCTCTTCTGTACTGTGGGAGACAACTTGTGCTGCAGACATCCTTGTCTTAACTAGAGAAGACCAGGATAACATTCCTTGGTCACAACTAGAGACATTTAACACAGAGATATTAAGTGACTTATGCAAGGTCATGCAAGAAGTCTTTGCAGAGTCAAGGGCCAAGCATTTCAGAGTCCCGGTCTAACAACTTTAGCTTCTTATACATCTCTTTAAATTGCATGCATTTTCATTGCTTTTCAGAATGAAAAAGGTCAACGTAGGTCTGAGTACACTGCAGGAGGCAAGGAGAATAATGGGGTGAGGGGGGTGGGGAAGAAGTTGGCATCCCAGCAAGGGGTACAGTGCCTCTGGGGCTTTTCATGCCAGGAACATTGTATTCTGTGCATCTCATTATCTGCTGCAAATCAGAAAGTGTGACCCCTGAGGAAAAGGTTATAAGCTAAATATGTTGAGTTTGGCAAAGCATACGCTAATGAGGCCCTAGTGTAAGTGGCAATAGTCCCATCGCTTGGGTTATTGAAATGAGACTGTACAAACCGCTGAGAGAATGTAGTGTCAGGCGCAACCAGGGACGAGCCAGCTTGACTTTAGCTCAGATTCTCCAGCTTTGGGTGGTCAGTGCTGCTCAGCTTCTTAGCCTCATGCTCTTTGTGACCATGTATACAGGTGGGCAGGGCATCCTATGCTTCTTGTCTTTTGCTCTGTGTGCCACTGCACATGTAACTAAAATTCCTGGAAAATTCTGAACCAGCATAAAGAACCTCACATGCTTCTCTCCTTAGGAGAAGTTCCGCTCCACAGACAGCTGCAAAATGTCAGCATAAGGTCAGAAGGTGACACAGAGCAACTGAAACAACAGGCCCTTTGGTGCGGAGCTCAGGCATTGCCCTCCCCTCCTTTTGCCATTCTGCTGACCTGAGACAACGTCATTCCCTATGCCGTAAAAAGGCAGAGACTTTCAGTCATACATTGAAAATCCTAGTGCTACCCTGGTTTCCCCGACAATCAGACTTGAGAGCTGCCTGTTCTCGTTTACATCCTCTACTATCACAAAATAGCATCTTCATAGCACTTTCCAACCCTTCTGTGCCAAACACTCCCTGGCTGGAATTTCCCGAAGAGCCTACGGGAGTTATGTGTACCCTACTGAAACTGGCGGATCCCATGGAAATCCCTGTCTATAAATAAGGCATTTCTTCACCTTCCTCTGAAACATGCCCCATCCAGAAAGAGTAATGCAGTAGATGTGTGACAGCACGTGACTTTTTAGGGAGGTCAAGATCACTGCATTCTGCTGTGACTCTCTGGAAGCAGAGGGATTATTTGAGAGGACTGAAGTTAAGAAATAGCAGTTCATAAAAGCCAGATATGAACAGAAGCTGGACCATATTTTTGATTCTTGTTACTTTCAGCTCAGGATCTGTACACAAGATGGGAGCAAATGGGAGCCTCTTTCCAAGTCAGTGGTGCATTCACTAACTCCCTTTCACCCAGGTGACAACTTGTCCTTGAGAAACGTATGCCTCACTGAGTACACGAAATGATTCAGAGGGCTCTCTCTGTTCTGGTACCAGGATAAGATCCATCCAGTATTCCCTCTGTGCACTAAGGAATCAAGAGGGCAAGGGGGGGAAATCTCAGTCCATCCTGTCAGTGACGGGAGGAATGTTGATAGGATTACCTGCTATGTGGAGGATTTGGAAAGCATAGTGTGAGCTCATCTAGGTAGCAGGGAGACAGGATGAGGATGTAAGACCTCATCCCTTGAAGCAACCGGAGCAGTACTGGTTGACTGAAGGTGTGATGAGGCATTCACTTTGCAGAGCAAACACAGCTTGAAAGCCTGTGGCTAGGCAGAGGGGAAGGAGAGGGGCAGATGTGCCCTGATCTGTGTGCCCGCATCGCTTCCTGCTGGTAGATGGGCAGTGCAGCAGCAGGAAGGGCACAGCCCCCAGGGAGCTGTCAGCTACATTGATCGCTTGGCAAAGAGCATGTTGATGTGTCCCTCTAAACTCTGTTGTTAATGGGAATTGATATTGGCATCCTGCCTGTGCCATGCATGGCTAGGGAAGTTTCCCAGGTGTTTTGCACTTGCAGAGCTCTTTAAAGACTGGAAGAGATTAGTCTTCATGAATTGACTAAGGCTGGGATTCTACAAAGATTTGTGTCCCTGCTTAACTCTGCTCTCTGGGTAACTTCAGACTCTAAAGAACTCCTCAACCTGCAGAATGTCACACACCTAACTCTCCACAGGCTCAGAGAGTGAAGATTGATACTCAAGGAAATTAGGCCAATCACTGATTAATGATAATTTTATCACAGATTAAATCTTCCTCTTTTTCTTGTTCTTGACCAGGCTGTGAAATTCTTTGTGGTGTTTGTGTGCTGAAATGATCTATTCATTTCTCCAGTGAGTAATTCTTTGTCTGACAAGCATTTGCTAATCATCCCAGTTTGTGATGTGTCAGCTACGTAAGTCACATCATTCTGTTCCTGACTGGCTTTGAAACTGGCTTTCAGTCATCATTGAAGCTTCACATTAGATTTTCACATGTATTTGTGCTTGTAAAACACAAGCACTCAAATGTTCATTGAAAGTAAATACAATGTGTGTTGTGAATATTGTCAAATCAAAATTAACTGATGCATTCAAAAAATGTTGGGGGACAATTATTTGTGCTGTAATAGATACCATAAAGGTCTGTCATAAGGTTGCTTACCATCTATATCAAGGCCAGTGGTGAGAGGTGAAAGCCAGAGGAAGTTATTTTTCCGTTTTCATCAGGAATTTCTTGCCATGTAGTTTGAAATGCATACATTTGAAGTGCCAGTTGTGTATGTTTTGATGCAAGGATCCCAGTTAACCCATGATTAAAAGTGCCTTGCATTTCCTCCAGGTGTTCCAGATGCTAAAAAAAACAAAGAAAAGCTGAGACAACACAATGCTAGTCTCTTAACTGTAATTATGTAATGCTATTGCAGTACAAAAGTGTCTGTTCAAGATCATAGTGGTAGAAGTTTTAAAAGCTTTGTCATATAGCAAGCCACAAAAACAGCTATTCCCACACTTTTTGACTGGGCACCCTGTTTGTCAGCTCATGATCACGCTTCTGCAATTGAAATCCTGTTGGGTTGGCAACCCCACTTGTCTAGGTCATGACTAATACTCTGGGATCTGCTGCCTCAGAGGAAGGGCTGGCCTGTGTTAGGCTAGGTGAACTGTGAATGAGAAGATCTGGGATCTGTGCCAAGCTCTGCCACAGATTCCCTGTTTGTCCTTGTCCTTGTCGTGCCTTTGCTCTGTGCCTCAATTCCTCATCTCTTCTACAGGGAAAATAATGCTAACAAAGGTGGAGCTTGGTCTTTGAATGCTTTTTAGTTGCCTACTCCCTTGTGTCAGGTGCACGAAGTGGACTGAAATGTGAATAAATAAAACAATATGTACTCAGTGTAAATTTTACACTGTATCCACATTGTAGTCCCAAATTTTGTTTCCTTTAGACAGGTGAGTAATCCCCAAAGAGCTGCACATGAGATGAGCAAGCAGATTTGGTCATAAGGAGATATATATCTGATTTGAGGCTGCTGGTACAGGCACAGGTGACATAAGGGTCAAAGTTCCTGTGGCCCAGGTATACAAGTCTAGAGTGTGTGTGCTTTGGGAGAAAGCTTTATTTCAAAATCACATTAAACTCTGCCCAGCCCTTTAAGGAGGTGGAATCTTACTAGCCAAGTACTGAGCAGGTGAAGGTATCAGTGGCTGACAAGGTAACACAGATTCTCCTGTGTTGTGTCCTCTCTCATCACCTCAATAACCCATGAACATAACTGTTTATGAGGAATCAAAGGTCAAATACCATTATGTGTGTTCCTCTGACTTGAAATCCTCTCCCATGTTTTCCAGCACTACAATGTGGAGATCTGAGTCTGACTTACATAGCTGACAGAGAGAAAAAGGCATTTAAAGTGTGATTTGTCTTCTCCTAAGGTGGTTATCTAAAATATCTTAGGTGGATCACACTTGGGAAATGCTATCTAGGACAGATGTGCAGGGTAGGAACTTGGACTTAAGCAGGAATTGAACATCTGATTTTCTTTGTATTTGGAAGTGAAGGCCTAGACTCAGAGTATTTTCTGTTTAGCCTAAGGAAAGATAGCAACTTACTAGCCATGAGTGAATGCAGATTACTTCAGCTTAATAAAGGTGAACTGGGAATTGCCATTTTTCATGCAACTCTAGAAGGACAATAGAGCCCAAGACACCACAGTAGACGGGACAGTGAGGGGTGGTGATGAGATCTCAGGAGACCCGTCTTTGACTTTGTAAATGACCTTGGTCACATCAGTTTATCCCAATCTATGTCTACCTTGCAGGGTGCTAATTCTCTGGGAAATACGGTCTTCTAGGCAAGAGTCACTAGTAGTTGGACTCCTGGGAGACATGAAGCAGAAGTGAGAGAGTTGAGGGAATTCTAGGAGGTACAATATATCTGTACCCTATCTCCATGGTTCCCACAAGTTACTGGATTCCTTTTATATTTAGAGAGCCACTTCCACAGCTCTTTGCTATCTGCATCAAAATAAAACACCTGTTCAGGTAACATTTTACCATTCCAACATCTTTAAAAATAATTTTCAACCTGCTCTTCAATTACATGAAGTAGGACCTGCTTGCCAACACATCTCTGGACTCAGGGGACATGTCCTATCTTGAAGTCAGTCCTGTAGCTATCTGCAACCGGCCCACACTGCAAAACACACAACTGACAGAAAAACTGCCAAAATGTCCAGAGTCTTCCAGAATATCTCTGTCACAGCTGTCAGCTCCAGTAGGACACTGAGAATTGAGTGCAGGAGCTTTGGCTCCAGACACAAGCACTTCTACCACTTGAGGAGAAGGCAGCTCTTTGGCTTCAGTCTCTAGTGATAACTAACAGCCAGGACACCATGCTTTGGGCAGCACAGGGCATCACAGGCACTCCAGAATGACACAATTTTTATACCCCTTCATGGATGTTCACAAACAGCTTGCTCTAGATAGCTCTATATATTCAGATTTATTTTCTGCAAAGCACTGTATGAATGGTATAAATGTGAAGAGTGGGAGGGAAGAGCTTAATTTATTTTAAGCTTTGTTTAACTGTCATGAGGTTTATCCGATAACATTACTCAGTGTGTGTCATTTGATCTACAGCAGTTTCACCCAGTTAAAGGTTGCATTCTGTCTGTTAAAAGAGATGCCACATATGTTGGAAGATATCTATTCATTTTATAGAAGAGGAGAAGCAATCAGTGGCAGGCCTGAGTGGTCCAGGGAGGGAAGGCATCCACTTGGAAAGATTTTTGAACTCATTTTTGTTTTTGAAGATGGTGGTAAGAATTCAGCTAACCAGTACAATGGGCTCCGTGGTGATAAAATTTGTTTCACTTTCAATATGGTATTTGGCTTTCCTGCAATAAAATCCCTGTGCACAGGTGTAACTCCACATAGGCTTGCAGAGGACAGAGCAGGGGAGGAGATATTGTTGTACTTTAAATGTACCAACAAGGGATACAGCTGTAGCAAGAGAGAAATGACACTGCAGTATGCAGGTGGGTGCTGCCTTGTACGTATCATGGCATAAGAGTACACAAATAGCAACTACTGCAGAGCAGTTCATCAAGAACTGCACATCTAGTTTGTAACGTGTTTACGCATCCAGGCTTTCAAAAAAGTTAATCTGAATTAGAAACCTAGAGCAGATTAATTACGCTGAACTCCTCAGTCGATGCTCTTAGAGTTGATTCAGCTGGCTTTGCATTGCTTCCAAGAGGTACTTCAATTCTGAGTAGAAAGCTTTACCTGATAGTGAATACAGTTCAGTGTGAGTTAACTTACGTTTGAAAGTCAGGCTTGAATGGGAAAAGAGTACATAGACGGGGATTTAAGAATTATTTTGAAATCTGTGTTCCAGCTGATTTCAAGGTATACGTGGACTCCTAAGGCAGTTGCAAGAACTGGTGCAGCCAAGACCTTTCAAGCAATATAGTCCCAGTGCAGAAGACTTCCCCTGGGGCACAGAAGCAGCTGTGGCAAACTGCCAGTTACTGAGTATGTCCAGGGATTCTTTGCCTGCAGTTGCCAGTTGCTGTATTGCCCCTCCAGGGACGATGGCAGCAAGCTGAATTACCACAGGAGACCAGCTCAGGACACAAGTAACCCATAGGCAAGGGAGGGCAAAGACCACCTTTAAAGCTGCAATGTGCTGTGAGCCCTTTGCTGCAACCAGTGATCCAAGCAGGGTGTTTAGTATCCAGTCATATGAATAGTAAGAAGCCAAGACCTGAAAGAAGTAACCATGTGGCAGGGGGAGGCCACTTCGACAGCAGGCCAGGGCATAAGCCAGCCTAATAAAGTGAGATTATTTCAAATACATGCAAATGCAGAAAGCAATTTAGTGACCTGAATTCTTAAACTGCAGCCAGTAGGCTTAGACAGAAGCGAAAAGAGAAATGAACAGAAAGTCACAGCTAATTTCCCTTGTGTCTGTGCAGAATTTTAACAGAAGGCTAATTTTGATTATTTGATAGAAGAATTATTATTGAGCGCTGGCTCCTTTTATGAAATCACATGAGCCTTTCTCCCTGTTCTTTTGTGCGCTGTCTACAGTTGAGGAAAATCTGAGTGTGCAATTCTTTATTAAGGAAGGAACTCCTGTTTGCTTAGTTTCCATCATTTTACATACCGCACTGCACTTCAAAGCACCAGTAGCTTTGTTATTAACATCTTCTAGGCTCTAAATATCTTTCCTCCTCTACCCCTGCTCCCCGCCCCCCCCGCTTTAGCCTATTGTTGCAGTGAGGAGAATGGAGTTTTTAGAACCCAGAGCACTCCACTGATTATATTTATTTATGTCTGCTTATAGGAAAAAATCATATTGTGTTAGGAGCTACACAAAGAGAACAAAAAAGTCAGTTTGCCATGGGAGACCTTTTAGTCTTAAGTCCTTTAACTGACTGTGCTCCTGTAGCTCCCTCCATTAGTTGAACTGTCCTTCAGTTCTGTTCAGGAATACATCCAGCCCGAGTGGCTGCTTGGGAGCCACCTGGTCCACCCTTCAGCAGGTGTCGCACACCCCTTGCCCTGCAGAAGCCCAAGGCAGCTTCTCTCTCCTCTGTAGAAAGGTGGGGGGCCTTGAGCTACCACAGAGTAGCCAAGGGTGGGGACTTGGTGCTTGAGGCAATTGCAGATGGATCCTGTGCCAGTTCCGTGGCATCTCAGTGAATTTGTGTAATGCTTTTGGGGTTGGGAGAAATGCTTGGGTGGATTGATTTACCTTGGTGCCTTAGACTCTGCTCAGCACTTTAATCTATGTGGGATAAATAACATAGGAGAAACTCTTAACATAGAGCCTCCATACTTTCATGATTAGATTGAAGGCGAAACGGGAGTCCCTTTTCCTTCCTCCTAATGAAGCTTCTCCCTGCCTTAGCAAGAACACAGGACTCTATTGCGGTTCACTGAGTGTAGCTGTGAGCTGCAGAACATAATTTCAATTAGGGTTACACAGAGCCAAACTAATCAGCCTTTCAGTCTTCTGATTCCTGTCTTTTCTGCTCTCCTTTTGAAGCAGGTGCTATGACAATAAATCCAGAGCAGGAAAAATGAATTTGAAACTGGAGAAGTTTCATAAGTAAGATGAGGAGGAAAAATAATCTGAGAACCACTAGCCCAAACAACCTTGCTCCTAATGCTTTCTTCAACTGGTGGCTTGTTTCATGCAGGACCTCAGTCAGACAGACCTGCTGAGAAAATGTCTTTGTCCCACCAGGACTCTGCTGAGTGCCTGTTCTCATCTGGTGCTGTCTGGAAGGGGGGTTTTCTCCAGAAGCAACTAGTAAGACTTATATTGGTGTGTGGAAGCATCATGTAAATGATGCAATTCTTCAGAATAGTGGAATTAATTAATTTTTCAGTTTTCTAATAAATGAAAATTTTGAAAAATTATTTTGAAAAAATCCTCTCCCCTTCAATAACTGAAATAATGTTTTCAGTAATGTTTTTAAATGTTCTGGAGCAGAAATTTGAGACTTCCTTGGCAAAACAGGAAAGAAAAATTGGTCTAATAAAACAGTTAATAGATTCAAGCTGGTGTCAGGAAAACAGTTAAGTGTAATGTAATTTCAAAGGAAAACCAAAATGTTCTGTTTTAAAAAGTAACAAAAATAATCATTCCAAGGCTTTTGCTGGAATTATTTTATCAATTTGACACAAATTTAAGAGCTTTGATCACACCATTTCCAGTAAATTGTATGCATGTTTGGAACATGTTAGCATATTCCCTATTTAGTGCTCTGCCAAGGAAACCAGGGTCTGCTGTTCTGTTCTTTCTGTGTTGTCAAGAGCTCAGGTTATGAAAACATCAGTACCCTCAATTCATCCATGCAGCTCTGATTAACATTGCTATGGGTTCTCATTTGAATTGAGAGCAGCATTGGAAATTGCAGGCTATTCAAGCACAGACAAGCAAATCAGAAGCCAAAGACAGGTGACATGGAATTAAAAGAGTGAGATGAAGTGTAATGATGGAAACACAGAGCAGTTGCTGGTATTGAGCTTTTTGGAAAGCTGCACTAGCAACATCTGCTGTTTCTCCTTCTTCTACTCCTAGCCATTCCTCTTCAGCCTGGTTTTGCTACAGTCTGTTAGCAAGAAAGCAAATGTAGTAAGGCGGCTTTTTTGCCTGTCTGCTTTGAACTCAGCATGCTGTCTCCCATCCGCATCCTGACCTTGCAGTTGTGCAAGATAGCTACAGATTCCCCATGCTGGGATTTGTACCTTCAACTCTGGAAAAAGTACCATCAACTCCATTACAAACCTGCAGTCTGAATCCCTCTTTAACTCAAGTGTGCTGGCCGTATTCTCTCTTACCAGTCAGTTTTATTTAGATAGGTTGCTCCTTCTCTTCAGACTGGAGCAGTCAGTCTTTCTGTTTAAGCAGCTCTTTGCGATCTAATTTATTTGTGAGCGTGTATGTCCTTCTAGTAGATACCAGGTGGAAAGTACTCTGTGGGGGGTCTGTGTGCAGCGTGACCCTCTGTGCCATTCACTCCCTTTCACTGTATGTTCCCTGCAGAAACGCTCTTTTAAGTTTAAAGGTGACATTCTGCTCCCTCTAGTGCACCTGACTGCATGAATGGCAGGTAGAACCATTTAAATGTGTCTGTTTAGGGGTATCCAGTGCTGTCTTATTCTAGTCCAGTATACAATGAAACAGACATTATGTATGTATTGTATAGACATACCCTACACATGTATTTCCCGTGCAGACAAGCTCTGTAACGACAGCTCAGAACACTGTTTGCTTTCAGGACTGCATCCTTCCAGATGTGATATCTTTTCCGAAGGTGAGAAAAGAAAGGCCAGTTCATATACCATACTGCTTTTTTTGGAGGGAGCGATTAGCAGTAGGTAAAACACAAAAGCATTAAGCATCACATACCACTACCCCCAACAGACATCCCCCAAACGTGCCAGTTGCAGATCCAGATTCAAAACCCTCGTCAGCATTTTAGTGGTTTGGGTTCATGGTGCAGTTCAGCCCACTATAGATTGCAAGCTTTACCCACTCTGAACAATTGCATAGCACTATTGTGTAGCACTCGGTTGCTAGAGCCACGTCTCATCCTTTATAAAGAAATAAATGCTTGATTTTAAAAAGTACAGTAAAGGAAAAACCCTTAGTGTGTTCTTCCAATGCTTAACTACAGTTACAGTTAGATTGATCCTTCTCTTTATGGGCTTGTCTAAAACCACAGTGTCTCATGAGTCCTTCTGGAACTGAAGGGAGTAGTTCTTAGCAGCTTCCTTCATCTGTGAAGTTTCCAATAAATCAGTGTCAAATCAACTCTTCTGAGAGAAGCTGAATGTGTTTTACTGATGTTTTTCAGGCCTGATTCTTGTGGGTGTTCTCTGTATCTTTTCATGCTTTGCAGTTAGACACCAGAATTAAACCACACTATATGCCTTCCTAGCATTATGTGTGATAGTGACTAGTATCTCCTTTAAACTTTGCAATTTCCTCCTTATTTGTGCAATAATTTTTTTACTTTTTTTTCTGATGGTAGATTTGGAACTTAGCTAGTTATATTCAAGACTAGCATTTCAGCGTTTAGGACACCAGGATACCAGCTACCCTTTTCAGAGTGTCATTCAAATTCTTTTGCTTGTTTGCAGACGTTTGTTTTTACATTTGGCTAGAACAAGAGGCATGTCCTTAAACTCCTTACTCTTTTATCTGTATGGATGTAAACGGTACACTAAAAAACCCAAACAACAATGTCATCTATGCACAGAGATGTACCCGAGTCTGCATATAAAGATCTGAGCTCTGACTGGTATAGGACTGGAAGGAAATTCCTCTGGAATCTCACTGGGAACTACTACCCAACATGGCAGTCCACTCTTGGAAACTATCAGCTGACCAGCTTAAACAAGAATGCTGTGTGGGACAAATTAAATATCATACTGTGGTCTTAATAGTATCAATGGTTGACTTATCTTGAAAGTTGTGATTTCATGAAAGCGTGGGGACAAGTTTAATGGACAAACCCTTCCTTGTTTGCAGAAAACTTCATTGATATGAGCTGCGCTGCCAGCCTTTAGTTCTTAAAGCATGACATGATTTGGGGGTTAAAATACAGAAAAAGAGGCCCTTCCACATCCCAGGCCTCCATTCCATACCTGCTGCTATCTCATCCTCTGTAAATCCGTGGCAACTGGCAAGATGGGCAAGGTGCTGTCTGTTTGCCCTGGACCTGTACGGGAACTAGAAGTGATCAGACAGGAACCAGCAGAAATGACATCTGAATCAGAGGAGAGGTTTGCTAATGGATGCAGAGCCTGAGGGTACATTTTGTTCAGTTCAGAAGGAGGGTTAATACAGCTTTTGATCTGATCCAAACTGGCTGGTGCCTCATCTAGAGGTGACCTCTCTGCACTCACCCAATGAGCTTCAGCTAAAAACTGAGCTGTGCACAGGCACGCAACCAGAGGGCCAGGTATGCACATGCACGCACATAGTCACACACACACAGAACTTCCTAGACTGAACTCTTCAAATCCAAATAGCTTCAGTAAACAAAAGTGAAAAGGAAGCCCATAGGCAGGTGCTTCCTTTGCATTGATAGGTCATCAATTCAAACTTGCATGTGTTGTCAGGGTAGAGGACCCTTGAAAAGACAAGAACAGGGATCTAACTGTACTAATTCTGTAAGAAAATCATTGAGATCAGCATATACCACCTCCTTATAAATCAGTGCTGGCACAGTTACCAGTTTGCATGCTGTTACGAGAACAGAGGTGTAAAAGCTGTTATGCAGAGAGCCTGTCCACATCAGTAATCCTCTCAGTAATCCTCTCGTTTGAGAAGGCACTTGTGCTCTGGTGGAAGGGCATCCCTGGCAGCATCTCATACCCCTGTGTTGAATGGCTCTGTCCTTCAGTCCAGGAGAGTGCATCCCTTCAGTGCCAGGTGTGCTCTCAGACCAGACAAACTCATTATGCCACGTTTTCCAGCCAGTTGAAAAGGCAAAATGCTGAGCTAATATTTTGCTGCAGGCTAGGAAGTCCAGCTGGAACGATGTTTGCTAGCCTGCAGTTTCCTTGAAGTTGGGGCTAGAAGGGCATGGCCAAATAAGATGGTAGCTGCAGCATGTCTGAAGTCTCTTACTTGGGCCAGATGAGCTTTTCCCACATGTAAAGTCCTTCTGTCCTTTATTCATGGAGAAATTTCCCTTAACTAAAAACATGTATTGGACTCCAGAGTGAACAGGTTGCATGAGACATAAGGAAGAGGTGTAGCTGAAGGAAAGTAGCTGAAGACTCAGGAGACTTCACTGGACTTACATTTTTGAGGTTTTCCTATGCAAACACACAAAAAAATTGCAGCCTTTGGATTTATTCTCTTTTTCTAATGGAAGTTCATATTATGAGGTTCAAACTGGGAATCTTCCAGATTCATAAGCTTTGCTACCAGTCTGCTGCTACGCTTGTCAAAAGTGGCTTTACTGTCTAACTAAGGATATGTGTGTCCTGACAGACACGTTTTTATGAGATCTTCAGTTTTGTTGATCATACAACAAAAGCAGAAGATGATGTTTGTCATCTTGTTGCTGGAGCACAGAGACTTTACACAGATCCCATAATGACAGTGGAGGGCAGGCAGTGCCAACAATTTGAGAAAAGACTGGCAGGAAGCTTTGAGGAAGCCTCCCATGCTTTGATATATCAGAATGACTCTTTCTCTCTTCAATTTCTCTACAGGCAAGAAAAATTCCATTCTGCTGCATAAAGTCCAGCATGACCTCAATTCGGGTGTTTTCAACTACCAAGAGAATGAGATCATCCAGCAGATTGTGCAGCATGACAGAGAGATGGCGCACTGTGCTCACAATGTCCAGGCTGCTGCTGCCGCTGCTGCTGCTGCCGCATCCACACCCACCCCTGTCATCTGGACGCCACTGATCCAGGCACCCCTGCAAGCTGCAGCAGCCACCACTTCTGTCGCTATAGCTCTGACCCACCACCCACGCCTCCCAACAGCCATCTTCCGTCCTCCAGTGTCTGTCTTGGGTTCCTTGGGGCAGCAGTCCAACCAGACTCCAAGACAACTGAAAAGGCTTCAGTCTCTAATCCCGTCAACTGGCCCTTCTGCTCTTGGCTCTCCCTCCAGTACTCCATCCCAGCTGCATACACCAGGAGCAGAAACCCCTTCATCCTCTTCCTTCCACATCCAGCAGCTCGCAGGATTCTCAGCTGCCACTGGCTTAGGCCAGTTCCAGGTGGGATCCCCTCCAGGTGGCTCAAGCCAGCCAGGTTTGAGTGGCGCATCCTCAGTGGGACTGAGCCAGTTCCAACATGCACCTTCTGGATCACCCTTAGGTACAGCTCAGCCCATGCAGCAGCAGCAGCAGCAGCCAGCCCTTTCCAGTAGTGGGTTTGGGCACTTCCAGCAAGCTACAACTAGCTCCCCATCAACATCGCTCACTCAGCTTTCATCAAACTCACCCCCGAGTCTTCTCAACCAGTTCCAGCCCACCACAAGACCACTGCAGGGGGGACAGTTACAGCAGCTCTCAGGCAGTGGGACTTTGGCAGGAATGAATCACTTCCAACCCCCTCCTTCTTCCAGCTCTCCATCCTCCAGCCTAAGCCAGATGGCACAAGCCTCTGGCGGGCCATCCTCAGGCCTGTGCCAAACACATCCAAGTGCATTAGGATCTTTAACTGGAACGATAGCCCAGCTCCACCAAGAACGGCCACGTTTTGCTTCCATGTCTCCACTACAACAGTCTGGTGTTGCCTCTCCCTGTTATACCCCTTCTGGCCTTAGTCCTCCCACTCAGAGCCCAGTGGCAACAAGAACTTTTCAGTGTGGCCCTTCTGGGGCTTCAGGCTCTCATGGATCTCTGCTCCTGCCTCAAACCGCCAGCCCACCTCTGCAGATCCTGCAGTCCAAGAGCACGCCACCTGTACCACCGGGACGTCTGAACCAGGACATCAAGTTGATTTCTGCTTCCCAGCCATCTTTGCCCCAAGAGCTGGCTCAGACGCTGAGTCAAAGTTCTCATTCCTCTAGAGAATCTGTTTCCAGCTTCTCTCCTTTTCC
Source organism: Falco cherrug (assembly GCF_023634085.1). Classification (NCBI taxonomy): domain Eukaryota; kingdom Metazoa; phylum Chordata; class Aves; order Falconiformes; family Falconidae; genus Falco; species Falco cherrug. The sequence continues at coordinate 1,551,618 of NC_073703.1, read as the reverse complement.
TGGTGGAGGGACTGGACTTCTTGGGAAGCCTTGTAGCTCAGTTCCTGGGCGTGTGACTTTACCACGTCAGATGTCCTCAGGTTCTTTACCACATCCACTGGTGTTTGGGGCCAGCGCTGCTTCTCTGACTGCTGGTGGGCGGAAAGAATCCATAGTGCTCACAGGGGATCTGGAACCTGTCAGATCCAAACTGCCCTCCAATTTGTGAGGACTCCTTCTGAGAGCTGTTGTGTCAGCCGTGCAATTCAGTTGCTTATTAGACTTTCATGAATCATTTTTTCCTTTTCTTCCGCCCCCCCGCCCGACCTTTTTCCTTCATTTCTTTTGTTTAGGTTTAATTGTGATTAGAAACAAACAAAAAACAACACGAAAAACAACAAAAAAAGAAGATAACCAGGTATTCTTAGAGCTATAGATTTTTGGTCACTTGATTTTATAGAATATTTTAATACATGGAAAAAAAGGATATCAGCAAATTTAATCCAACGAGGTAACACACAGACAAGGCGTGTGCCTGAGCTGGAACATGTGAATGATCAGCCATAGAAGCCACCAAAAAAGGTTTTCCTGTTGAGACAAAGATCTGAGGTTGACGTGGGCTGTAAAATGGAACATCAGGTCAGGCATATAGATGGTGTTTTTAGAACAGCTGCAGTTGGTCTCAGCTTTGCACCAGCTGTGAATCTGGGCCCCAGTACCTAGTTACGGGGGGATTTGGATAGCTCACTGTGTGCGTCAGAAAGTTTTACTTACTCCTAGGTTTTCTCCTGTGATCAGCAGTTTGCAGAGGAAGCAACAGGAGGGGTGAGTTTCATTAATGCAGTCCCCTCTAGGGGTTTCAGAAGGGCCAATTTTTTGTTTGAACTCCATCTGAAGAAGATGAAGGTGGCCAGGAGATGGACGGGCCTGACTTCAGATGCTTGTCTCTTATTCCACTGATGCTCTAGTGGGAACAAGAAGCAATCCCTTGTAAGTCACAAGGAGGGCAGTGAATATCCTCTCTATTTTTGTAGGCGTCGTGGATGTGGGTTGTGGGAGAAGTCCTGTCTCTCTGCCAGCACACCAGGCAGTTCACCCCAGCCAACAGAAGAGCCTAAGCTTCAACCTCTCCATGGACTGGAAAGCCTGTGTGCTGCCTTCCAGGTTGAGGAGTGCAAAGCAAGGGGAGGGATGGAGAAAGACGCAGCAGTTTAACCTTCCCTTTCCCATTTTAATGTCTCAGTGTCCATGGGCTGACTGCTTTGAAGAGAATTGTGTAGAAAAAGATTGAAAAGTGGGGTGCAGTCACCCCAGCCCTCTTCCTCCTTAGCCCAGGGGAGTTTGAGCTTTGGGGCACCAAGGGTAATACTGGTGCCCAGCCAAGAATCCTCCAGATTTGCAACTATATTTATACCATTAAACAAGATTAGACCAGAAATTTGGCCAGCCATGGTCCATGCTTCTCCTCTGATGGGGGAATTGAAATCATTTGCTTGATTTCACCAGCAATAACAGCCTGCACCTGATTGGCTTTGGTCTTGCCCTGCAGTTGCAGCATCACTGGACACATCTGGGGCCTGGCAGGCACCTTGAGCTGGATTTTTTGGGCTCCCCTGATTTAAGGTAGTCAAAGTGGGATGAAGATAGTAAGGGGCCATTGGGTGTACACCGCACTGAGAAGCTACAGCCTTTACCTCTAGAGCAAATGTCTCCTTTTACTTTGATCCTTTCTTCCTCTCATTTTTTTTTCTTGGGCCGAGAGGTGTCTCCGGCCACCTCACTGTAAAGAGTCAGGTGCTCAACTTTTCTAACACTTGTTAGAAACACATGTCCAGCCTCCCTCTGTTTCCAGCTATCATGGGGTCCCTCCAGCCCTCAGAGGGGAAAGCAGGACTTCATGCAGCAGTGCCAAAAAACTTACTATTATCACAGTAATGATACAGGTCCATGTAACTCCCTCTTTGACCTCCTTCCAACTCTCTCCCAAAACACTGGCTGACAGTTGTTTTTTATATCGGATTGTTTGCAAAACTCTTGACATGTGCCTGTATCTTGAATGTTGCTGCAAGCATTCCTGGGCACTCCTGCTTCAATGTGCTTTGGTGGCTCAGAATTCAGATGTAATCGGCTTTGGTCTTCCTTAAAGGGTCAGGGGAACTCTGTTTTTTCTACTAGCTACATACAACTATATATGTGTGAGTGTGTGTGGTGGGAGGGGTGCATGTGTGTGTGTGTGTGTGTGTGTGTGTGTAGATTTTATATATATATATACACACATGCTTTTATATATATAGTATAGTTATACACATATGTAGTCTATTTATGCACATGTGTGAGCATGCACACACACACACACACATATATTTACATATCTATCTATCCTAGTTTTAAAATACATGTCAGTTTTGACCCTCCTGTAGGACTGATTGGCAGGTGATAATTATAATATATAGATCCTGATTTTCCAAATATGTACAGGTTCATCTTGAAACAGAATCAGTTGATGGAATTGAAGCAGACTCACAGACCCTCTCATATTGTCGTAGGTAGGTAGGAGGCAGTTCCTAGAAGGAAGACTCACAATATCCTTTTAAGTTTTATATTTGTTTAAGCAATCTTTTTTCCCTGTATGCTAGAGGGCCCCTAGAATGAGCATCTCAGGAGCCTGGGAGCTGTTTGGGTCTAGGGTATCTAATATAAGCAGGTGGGAAAGGTCTTCAGCCCAGCAATGCCAAGCTCTCATGGCTGTCCTGTGACTGCTGCATTGGTACTTGAATCTCAACAACCCCTGTGGACACTCAGACAAGCGGAGGTGCACAGAAACACCCTGAGGGCTGTCTCTGGTAGATGTGCGTTCCATCCACCAGTCTGGTGAACATCCTTCTTCAGTTGGGTTCCTTTGCTTTGTTTTTCATGGGGATATTGTTTGATTTTCCAGTTCTTAGCAGTGCAGTAGCCAATATTGAGTTATTCTGACTGGACCCCAGTCAACACTAGGCTTGTCTCAGTAGGTGGAACTATATTTATTATTACTGTTATTTTTTGGTTTATTTTGGGGGGAAGGGAGGGAAGAGTTCTAGGGGTGGGGTTTGCAATATAAAACACACAATAAAAACCTTAGTAAATAAAAATGTGAAAAAACCATCCCTCTGACTTGCTGTCTGCTTTAAGTGTTAACTTCAGGCAACATGACATGAGGTTTAAAGAAGAAAAAAACTTGGGTGGCATTTCAGTCTTCTCTCTCCTGTTGAGCAGGGAAGATGCAGGGGTTTGTCTCACTTCCTGTCTGTGTTTTCCTGATGTCTTTGGAGCTTTAATAGTATGTTTACCTGCTGCCAGACCTCCACCTCACACATGTAGAAAGTCTGTATTAAGCCATTGACAGTAAAAGTTTAAAACTTTTCTACACTTGAGTATTTAGCAATACAAAGGAGAAATCTGGTAGTTTTGCAAAGGCGTGTATGAAAGTCCTTCACATTAATGGCAGACATGGAAACTGGCTGACTTTGTGATCCTCGGAGAAGAGCCTAAGGAGCCCTACCACGGGAAACAGTCATTAACAACTTGGGACAGGGACTATCGCAGAAAGCGGGAAAACACAGGAGAGAGGAAGCAGCTACTTCAAGGTCTCAGACTAAGATGGATGATGCCAAGGCCAGGACCTGATCTATTTTAGGAAGGTAAAACTAGCTTCAACTCTTAGCTTTCGTTTCAATCCTGTGATACCCGCTTTGAGTCTTTGTCCAAACCCACTCTAGGAAATATGCACAAAATTGATGTTTCAGGTCAGTAGCTCACATAGGAGCTGTATGGCCTTGTGCCCTTTCTTTGTAGCCAAGAAAATGTAGGGGAAAGCAGCCCAGCTGCTGGATCGTGTCCTACAGTTTGTGGCAACAAGACATAGCTGGATTCCATCCTCCCTGTGCCCTCTCCTCCATCCAGCTGGTGTTGAGAGTGCCTCACCTCTGCTTTGCTGATGGTCTCACATTCATTTTTCCTTCTCTGAAATCTCATTTTCTTTGTACCTTCTCATGCCATGGTTGCATTTAGCCCTTTGACATTTATCCCAGCCTCTGAAAGACTTGAATTTGCTGACCTGGCATAAGTGTGTCATTTCTGCTGAGATAAGAGCAAGGTCCAGAACCTTCTCTACCAGGTCTCCCAATGCTGAAGGTGGAAAAAAAAGGAGCCCCCAGGCCATGAGTGAAATCAGTATTTTGCAGAGAAGGATGCACTGACACGCACTGACACATTCCCCCTGACACAGCACACCACAGGCTCGGTCCAAGCAGGACATTTCTTTTCTCTTGCCTCCTGCTTCTGATGGTTTAGGCTCCCTCCATCAATTCTCTGACCTGGTGTGGTTGTAAATGAGCAGAGCTGGTGAGGAAAGAGTAAACCAAATTTTTTAATTGGAAAATGCCATTCCCTTGAAACCAGATGGCTCTGCCATGGTGGGTCAGTTGTCCTGGAGTGTCAGTGAGGGAAGTTCAGGCAGTAAAATGTTTTGCCTTTCAGAATGAATGTTTTTATTTTACATGCCATTACTTTTACAGATGAAACTGGGATTGTGACTCAGTCCTGCCCAATCAAAAATTGCTTCTAAAATCACATTTCACAGAAGATTTTTGAACTTTCAAGGTTTTTATGCTGGAATAGAACAAAATCCAAGCTTTGAGCTCCTAGAACCCCCCTGTGAAACATGCTTTTTGTTCTCCATGAACAGCTAGCAGGGATTCAAGACGCAGCCCCACTGCCATAAGTTGCAGAAGGATGGGCAGGACTCCATCAGGAGGATCTCATGCTTTTCCTGAGGGCAGAGATCACAGTAACACAATAACCACTAGGCCCTCATGACAAGCGTGATACCAGAGGAGTCAGGGATGCAGCTTAGGTAATGGAGTCTGATCCTTACCTCACCCAGAGCATTTCAACACGGCTGGTAGCCATGTCTCTGCTCTAGGCCACTGTGGATCAGGATGGCACTGACATGCTTTTCCCTGACCAAAGAAAACCCATGGCTCCACTCTCTGGAGAAACCAGAAGCCCCTTCAGCTGTAGGAAAGCACACTTGGAAGGGCTTGACTGGTTTAACGTATGTGCTGATGCCTCCTTATCTTATTGAAAAGACGTAAGACCGCAGTGGGATTTCATGATACTTGCACGCCGGCTGTCAGGAACAAACTGCTCAGATACCGGAGCCAAGTCACTCTCCTATCAACAGGGTGGTTTCTCTACCTCCTATCACTCCTGCAGTGCCTTGTGAAGACCCAGCCTGTTGGTGTGGAAGCTCTGAGTGGGAAAAAGACAGGGATCACCAGCTCCTGTGATTTCTCCCTTTCCCCACTCACAGTTTGGCCAGTGCTCTTCATGGGACTTTCAGCCTTGTCTTGGGAAAACTGTCCCAGACTAGCTGCCCACCCCACTTCCCTCCCTCCTGGAGAAGAGCAAACAGTTTCTGGTTATGGTATAGAGGCAGAGGCTCCCAAGCTTACACCCCTTGCACCCTGTGAGAGATTTTGGGGTGTTGAGAGTTAACAGAACAGACCTATTCCTGGCAATGCTTTCCTGCAGACACTGGGATTGTCTGATCCCCTGCACCAGCCAGCCTTACACAGGAAGGAAAGCGATGCCAGAGCTACAGTGAAAAGCAGGCTGAGGCTCAGCCCATGGAAATGAGGTTTTTCTTCCTCTTTGCAAACTCACTTAGTTGTTTGGACCAGCAAGGTGATGAGGTTAATTGAGCACAAAATGTTGGAGCGCTGTGTGGACAGGCTGTCTGCCTGGCAGGGCCCTCAGCAGACCTCTTCACTCAGCATTGTACCCCAGTCACAACCAGTGTAAGAGAGACCCTGCAACATTTCTGGTGTGTCTCCAGGAAGCCTGGCACAGGGGATGGGGTTGTACATGCCCTGGTTCGTTCCTTTTTATATCTTCTCTGCAAATTCAGGGGTCTCATGGTGCTGGGCACAGGCTCACAGCACAGGTGAGCTCAGAGGAGGCAACAGCTACTCTACAAAGTACTCCACTGAATGTCCAAAAGGGATTTGCACCTTTCTTCTCCTTGCTTAAGGGAGACAGTAAGTTAGGAATCACCACTTAAAAGATATGAATACATCATAGTGTATATTTCATTTAAAATAAGTTAATGGCAGCTTTCACTAATTCACTCCACCCAGCTCCATGGGCCAAGGTTGTACCTGCCAGCTAAAGGCACTAGTGTGGCAGTGGGACATGAGCTGCTGTGTGAGCCAGACTCTGCATCCCTGTTATCTTGTGGAAGAGGATCACTTTGGGATGTGGAAGGTAAGATCTGCACAAGGCAATGCCACCATTTGTGTGCAAACCACAGCATGTAAAAAGCAAATGAGAGTTACTCTAGGTCTGGCATGGCCTGTGCAGGGTCACCCACTGCTGCTCCTCCACCTGCAGGCAGAAGCAGGAGTAAATGGTGTTCAGGCAAAGAGGTGACATCTCACTGCTTACAGCCCTGTAGGACAGCAGAAGGCTTTTTCAACACCTTGTGGGTACCCTGCTGCCAAACCCGCAGCAGGTCACCTACGTGAGCTGCTCTACAGCCACCTCTGGCCAGACTGCCCATTACATCACACGTCACTGCAGAGAACATGAGTGCCTGAAGGGGCCCCAAAACCTCCCTGTGGGACTGGAGACATGGTGAGGGGGGAGGAAGGTGAGGGCACAGATAATAAGTTCATATTGTTCATATGTTCGTATTTTTCATATGTTCTGATGATGGGGTGCACAGAAATCCTTCCAGCCCAGCCCATGTCTGCCAGCAGGCCATGTGCCTCGCGGGGACAGCAGTACAGATCCCGGGGGAGGCACCAGGGTGGGAGCAAAGTCCTGCAGCTGAGAGAGCTGGAGCCCAGGGGGGGAAAGGAGAGGGGCCAGAGTTGGCTTCTCATCAGCCCTGACAGTGAGGTGCTGGGGAGCATGCTTGGGCTGAAAGGTTGACTGGGAGTTTCTGCTTCCTATAGGCAAGGGCAGTGTTACAGCTTCACCGCTACAGAACCAGACACAGCAGCTGGTGGCACCAGCCTGGGCCCAGCACCTGATGAGGCAGGATCCTTCTCCTTGAAGGTAGTTCTCCCTGCCCAGCATTGGTGAGTGGCAGCCACCTCTCCAAGCCCCTGAGAGGTTCAGCTGGGGCATCAGTACCATGTGAGTCCCAGGAGAAGGGAGGAAAGAGGCCAGCTCATGCCAGGACTCTGAGAACCCTGTGCTGGTGCTCTGCTCCAGTACTGACACCCTCTGCCAGGCTGGTGGGGCAGTGCTGCCGAAGAGCTGGACTACGGTGATGGCTGCAGGGATAAAAGCTCAGGATCTGGGATGTACTAGCACAAACAATCAGTCCATTTTTGCTGGTGGCACTTTTTAACACCATAGACTCCCTCCCCATCCACCATTACTCCCTTGCAGCCAGTATCCTGCCTCCCCATCCCTGGCTGAGGTGACTGATGGGGATGGTCTGTGAGCAGGGAAGTGGGTGGTCATTTCCACTACTGAACTAAAGCTGGGCTAAATAATCCCCCTCAGTGGGGAAGAGAAGCAGGGCAGGGAAAGATGCTGTTTGGGTTTGCCCTCAGTAGTCGGACGTGGTTTTGCAGCTCTTTCATCAGCTGTGCAGTTCCTTGGTCACATTTCTCCCTTTCCCCACAGAGAGAAATGCCCAGTTTCTGATGGCAGGTTTTGTGTGTGCATGTGGCCCCCCAGCCAGGGTGAGACTGGCAGCCAGTTTGGTTTCTAAGCTCAAGCCTCTGCTGAGACATCTGCAGAAATTAAATGGAGCCGCTTAGGCACATTGTGAGCTATACTCACCCGCTCCTTGCAGAGGCATAGGCTTGGCTGAACACTGCTTTTCTAGAACAAAGTGGAGAAGCTGGGACACACCAAAGTCTGGCTCCAAGTCACAGCTGAGAACCACCTAATTTTTCAATGCAGACCATCAGTGCTGAAGTCTGAGGTCCCAGATGTTTTCCCTCTTTAAGGAGTTGGGCTAGGAGACCTCACCGGACATGCAGGACCTTGTACATGAGCTGTGTGCTGTCGGTGCCACCCTCCCTGATGACCCTGTTAGCAACACCTCAGTGAATCTGTGGGGGAGCTGAGGGTCTGGCCTGCCCAGGGCTGTGCTGTGATCAGAGCCAGCACAGTGCTGGAATCTTTCCAATGTCCCTGGCCCTGGTCTGTCAGGCACTGTCCCTGTCCCTGCCTGTCTCTGCTCCCAGCAATCTGAGGGGACTGCTGTCTGGATTGGCAAGGTGTCTTCAAACAAAACCCCTCACTGCCTGCTTTCTCCCTGTTGATAAAAACGGGGTGAAATTTAACACATGAGTATATGCACATCAGTTTTGTCACATCATTTGCAGAGGCCTCAGACATTTTGTCTCACTAATTACAGCAACCTGAGCCTGTTCCTAAGCCCCACTTTGACTTCAGGCTCTGATTTTTTAATGGAGGTGAATATGGTACCATCTACTATTGGTAAATTAAGGGAAGAAAATCCTAACTTGCTTCTGCCACTTACAGTTGCAGGAAAGTAGATTGATTTTCTTTTAAGCAGGCATTGCAAAACAGCTGCTTTTCAGCCTCCAGCTACCAGCTGACCCTAATCACCAGCAGTGACTGTTCTGCTCAAGTCCACCTTTTAGCAGACACCTGATTAGAAAAGACATTGACTGAAGCCTTTCAGAAGATGTAGATGTTCATTTGTTTTAACAGAGGAGAAACAAGAGCTTGGTAGGTTAAAATTGAGCTTGGTAGGTTAAAATCGGAGCTTTAGCCCAGCAAATGCCAGGCCCTTTGTAGGACTTCCTCTGAGTGACCTTTTGTTGGCACGGATGCTGCAGAACCCAGCTCTCCTGCCCGGGGGAAGGGGGCAGCCACCTCCTCCAGAAATGCCCCCACCAAGGCAGCCATGCTGTGTGTGCCCTGCCCTGTCAGCTGGGCAGGGAATGGGAGCTCCCTGAAGCTGTCCTGCAGTGCTAGGCAGGAAGGTGTTAACAGCATCTCCCAGTGCCACATGTCTAAATGCCTTCACCTCTCTGGGAAGCTGACATTCCTGACTGTGCTGCAAATTAGAGAGCTCTTCAGGGTCATTTTTCCCCTCTTCCCTTTTATTTTGTTTTTATACACCCCCTTTCTTCAGATGTGATGGGAATGGCTGGGGCTCATCCACACACAGCTCACAGCAGCCTCTCTGGGGTCCGCTTGTGCTTTCCCCCTCCAGCTCTGTCTGTGACAGCATGCAGGGCTAGTGGGGGTGGTCCATGGGAGGGCATGGCCAGCTGCCCTCCCCAGACCAGGTGCTGGCTTTCAGGTGTCCCATCTACCCACGCTGGCCGCCTGCTGTGGCCAAAGGATGCTGTCAGCTCTTGGCCTTGTGCATGCCCATCACTGTCAAATCCTCTCTGCAGAGGCTGAGTGCTGACATGCTCCTCTGCTGCGCTGTGTGGGCCACTACAGCCCCTGGGGTGGCTCACCAGAGAGTGGGGGAGCTGGAGATGGGAGCTGCTCTTTGCTGTTGCTGATGCTCCAGTTGGCCCAGCTGCCTCACCATCCTGGAAACAGCTGTCTAGGACAGAGGAGCTCACCCCTACTACCCAGCATGGGGGGGGGGGTACAGCACATCCTGGTGTTGCTGGAGCAAACCCACCAGAGTCAGAAGGGCCTAGCAGACTTGGGAGTGACTTCTTGCTTTTAGCAATGGAGGAAAGATGAAGGACAGGGCTTCAGTGCCGCTCCTTTATAAGCATTTCTACTTCCCTCCCTGGGATCAGCCTGAATGTGTAGCCAGGAGCACAGGACTCCCGGCCAGCCCGGGGAGGGAGGGTGTACTGTGTTGGAGGAAGGACATTGCTGACCAGCACGGCTGCACTGCCAGGCAGGAACACTGTCCCTGATTGATAGATTATTAACCTTTCCCTGGTGTCTCAGGCCCCTCTTGCAGCTCATGGTTTGTGGCAAAGATCATGTCTTTTTTACTTCATGTCACTGTAAGTCTTATGCTCCTGAAAAGGCTGTGGTGACTGAAGACATACATACTTGGCTCTAGAAAGATGCTTAACATGTAGCTTTTAATCAGCTCTACCATGAAGGCTTGAATGTCGCCCCAAGGGCCCCTGTAGGAGCTGCAGATACCCCGGGGATGAACAGGAAGACCTGGAGGCATTTGTGCATGGGCACAACATACACATTTTTTCCTCCCTGCCTCCAGCAAAATGGTCTCTAGAATCACAGGGTTTTGTTCAAGTAGTATGAAAACAGGCAGACACTAATCTTGGAGACTCAGGAATATCCTCCAAGAGCCCATCAATCACAGGCACTGGGGCCTCAGCATCCAGCTCTAGTTTGTCATGATGCTGTTGTTTTCGTGCTGGATTTGACTAGATCTCAATGGCTCATAGTATGTCTCACACAGCACCTAAAGCAGCCCTGGCTGGAAAAGGCTGTAAACCAGCCGGCTTGGCCTGCAAAACAAAGCCCAAACAGGTGGCCAGAACAAGCCCACAGCGAGGAGCAGCAGTTCAGTTGGGTACTCAGACTAATGCCCTACAGCTGGGAGGGGGCCCTGGCCCTGGGGTTGGAGATGAGACACACCTGAGGGGGGAGGGAGGGGCAGGTTCCACACGGTCCCTGGCTCACTCATAGTGAGCTTTTCCAGGTCTAGGTAAGAGGGGTGGTGGGGATTTTGGGGTGGTTTGCTGTCTGTGAGCTCATATTTTGTGGGATGCTGGTGGTCCTAATTTCCTGGTTTCTGGGAGCAACTGCTGGGGAAAGGTTGGCTCTGAGTCTGCACTGGGGACCCTGGCTGTGACTGCCCTTTGCTTAGAGGTGGGCCTGGCGTGGTTGGAACAAAAGGGTCTGGCAGGTGCCACATGCTGCAGCGTGTTGGTACCTGGGCTGTGTGCTCTGTCTTTAGGGTCCCCTCAGTGCTACCGGGTTTGGAGCTGGGACTGGGCAGCATTACCCCCCACTTCTGTGTTTAGGGGTGCCTTGTCCTTTCGGCTTCGCTGCCTTCCCCGTGCACCCAGCCCTGCTCCACCAGTACCAGCTGCAGCAGCATGTTTTTTCCCCTTCCAGCCATGGCTGATCCCACGTGGGGATGTGGTGGCCTCAGCTCAGTAACCCTGTACATTACAGCCCATCACAGCCTTTGGCTGCTGGAGCTTGCTGAAAAGGCAGCGCTAGGGGCTGGGTGAAATGCTGCAAGCCAGGTATTAGCTGCTTGGGGAGCCTGGGCAGGCTGGGCTGGGAAGAACCACCCTGGTTATCTGTGCTGGTGCCCAGAGCTGGGCACGGGAGGACAGCAAATGCTGTAGGGGTCTGGGGGGGATGCAGCCAAGGGAGCCCCTGTGAAGCAGCTCCTGGTGCTTCTGTGCCTCTAGCCTGGTCTCTAGGCAGGGGGATGTTGCAAGGGCTATCTCCTCCTCAGAAGAGGACAGGGAAACACCAGAACTTTTGGGTTGCTCCAGAGGAGCAAGAGCAGCTGGGTAGAGGCAGAGGGAGATGAAAGGGAGAGGGCCCAGGCTGGGGAGGGTAAGATATGGCCCAGCTGCTGGATGGATCCTGCTCCCTGGGCCTGGTAGGGTGGCTCTTCCTGGGGCACAGCAGTGACACCCCCACACAGGATAACACCAGAGCAGCCCTGGAGGTTGCGGGGTGCTGTCAGAGGGTTTACAGATGGCACTGGGGAAGCAGAGAGCCCCTGGGGAAGGTTTCCCTGGCAGCTGCTTACTGCCCATACCTCAGTGCCCTTCTGCAGTGATGGGGGGTTTTGGTCACAAGGCTCCAAATCTTCATGACAGTGACGAGATCGATAGGAGCAATGTGGGACTGGGGCTGTGCCTCATAGAACAGCAGAGCTGCTGGGGAAACCCCTGTGCAGGAGGGAAGCCTCCCCAGCCTCGCCATCCTCAGCAGCACAGAGCTTGGCCAGATTAAGTGGATGCTGTTACCATGGTGACGGTGCCCACAGAGGAGAAATGGGGTCTGGTGTTTTCCTCGCATACAAGGATGCGGGGACTGGGGATGATGCTGGCTGGGACAGAGCTGTCGGGGATGCAGCCATCCACAGTTCCCCTGTTCCACTGGGGAAACCCCTCTCCAAGCTCTCCCTGGCCAGGGCACATGTCTGATCACAGCCAGGCTCTGCTGAGCCAAAGGACAAACTTCCATGTCCTGCAACCCCCCCAGATTGTGCTGGGTCCCCAGAGTCCAGTGCCCCCACCCCGGTCCCCTGTCCTGCTACAAGAAGGGACCTGGATGTCTGTATTAGCAGTGCCCTTGGGAGGCTGAGGTCCCTCAGCAGTCTCATGCTCCTTGTGAAAGGGTCCTAAGAGGGGCCTGAATTCACATCAGAGCTTTCCAACACACACGAATGTCCCAGCTCTGTCTGCAAGGGCCCTGCCAGCCAGGGACAGTGACTGAGGTTACAAAGGGGTTGCTTCTCCTTTTCCTCTCAGGTTTGCAGCCCAGGACAGAAGACCTCAAGACCTCACCCCCTCTTCACAGAATGATGAAATCATAGGAGGTGGAGGCACTGACAGCCATCCTGAAATGAAAGAACGCAAGGGACACAGCAAAGCCTCCAGGTAGAAGAGCTTGTGGCAGTCCAGTCTTCCCTTGCCTGGAGCCTGCTAAGCGTGAGTAATACTGATTTGGACTAAGTTAATGTGTGATGAGTTTATTGCTGCACCTCTAGCATGTCTCATTTAACTCTCCCAGCCTTCGCAGTGATGGGGTTGCTGCAGGATATTGTAAGCAGGGCTGTCTTGTGTCTGGTCTGGTTCGGGTGGTGAGGGTTTGCAGGTACTAGAGCAGCACTACATGATGTTTGCAGGCCAGCAGCAGTGTTACTGGTGCACTTGTGTGCTGAACAAAAGGGTCGTGGTTAAACTGCTGTCGTGACCAACCTCCTACGGGCAGAGCATGCTGCAGCATCCCCTTAGCCAGTGGCCACCTGGCAGCTGACTGAAGGTGGGATGTTCTGAGACAGCCGGGTTGGGGAACAGAATTTCCTCCTAAGAGATTACCAAAGAAAAATGGTGTCTGCTCTAAATTGCAGCCCTATGGGAGCCAGCCGTTTGGGCCACTGTCCCTAAAGAGAGGAAGGCCTGGAGGAAAGGCAGTGTGTGGTAGGAGAAGGTTGGGAAACAGGATCTGAAATTGGGAAGAACTGGAAAAAGTTGATTCTCAATTACTAAAAAACAGGGAATAGGTTATTGTCCTAGTGTAAGTGCTGCAGCCCCACCTGTGGAAATGAGTTGGGCACCTGTGCATGGAGGGAGTCCTGATCAGAGAATCTCTCTCAGCTGGTGGGGAATGCTCCCCCCGCAGCCAGGTGGCCCAGTAGCACTCAGAGTAGGCTGAATCCTTCTTTTGTCCCACTCATGGCATTTTAGTTTGTCTCCTGGCACTCTACCACACTCAGGCTTTTCCAAAGGGAGGTGTACAGTCTGGATCTGTGGGTGTTTGCCACCCTTTCACTCTTATGCTCATGTTCTTCTTGCCACTTCTACACATTGTGCCTGCCAAGGGTTGGCTTTCCTTTTCCGAACCCACTGGTGCTGTCTGCTGCCTCTGCCCTGTCAGCTCTGCGTGTTTGCTTGCTAGGCTGATTGTCCCCTTGACTTCCAGGGTGTCCCATCACACTGAAGAGCTGGCACGCTTTTTTGGAGGCAGGAATTTTGCTGTGTCTGCTTATGGAAGGTTCTAGAGAGTCACACAGCAGTTCAAGATTTGGCTTTTAAGAGTCACAGGCTGCAGGGGTGTGAACTCACATGTAGTAAAGGGAGACATAACCTGGCTGAAGCCTATGCTGGATTAGGGGAGACCTGGCCCCACAGAAGAGCTGTAATGGTTGAATGTTTTAGGCAAGGGTAGTTTAGTTAAATCCAGCTGAGCCCCTACAGGAATGCTTTTGTTTGAGATGAACAGTCATTTGCTGTGAGTTAGTTTAAATCCAGTCTCAATTTGTCTTAAGACAGGCAGCTGTTCTTAATGGGAAAAAGCCTGGTAGTGTTGCGTTTGGGGCATCCTCTTGCTTCTGTGTCGGAAGCCAAAGTGCTCTCAAGGCAAGCCACGCTAGGCATGAAAACCCGCGAGTCTGCAGCTCGAGTTATTTACTGAGCTGCTACTAGCAAGGAAGCATCACTGATGTTAGTCTCTTTAACAGAGGCTGAAGAGAAACAATTTACTCGCTTCCAGGAGGATGCAAAGCTGGTGGCTGTGGGTTTGCGGTGCCGCTTGCCTTGCGGCGGGTCACCGCTGCCCTCTAGTGTCCCCGTCCCGCACTGCCCCCGCGCAGGGTGCGCGGCTCTCGGCAGGGGTTACTTCTGCCTGTCTTAAAATGGGCTACCCGATGAACACCTCGTTACACCCTCGCTTCCTCATCTGTCTTGATGTGCAAAGCAAGTAGCGCAGCAAATTATCTGGGCTAGCCTAGTAAGAAATGCTCCCTTTTCACGCTAGAGGTTAGTAAGCAGAGGGTAGGGTTTGGGTGTTTTCTGTATCCACTCTGCCTGTCTGCGTCTTGGATGTGCCTCGTGTGCCTTGTGACACTCTCAGCTTCATGGTTAACGCCCTGGTTCCCTACTTCTCTCCTGTATGCAGATGCATGTGCAGCCCAGTTCTAGCATGGCTAGGAAGTCCCTGAGCAGCCGCAGGGTCACGGCACTCCCTCAGGGTTCCCACCCCAGACCTCGGTGTGGCTGCAACAGGAGGATCTGACCAGCAAAATAGGGGGTGGGGGTGGAGCAGGGGCTGTAAGACAATGCAAGATCTTGTACTCCTGTTAGTAGAGGTCAGGACAGGACAAGGAGTGATCTAATGCACCCAAGAACATGGGACATAAGTAACTGGGGAAAGTGATGAAGAGGCTGATGACCAGTGTGAATCTCTAGTATTGAAAGTGTTTGGAGTTAGCATGAGGGTAACAGTAAGGGTATCAATTACTGCACTTTAAAATCCATACACAGAAAGGGCTATATTCAAAGAATGATAATATTATTTTTTTGTGATTTTACTGGTTTACTAAGGCTGTATTTCAGTGATTAAAAACCTTTCCTTCTGATGCTTGCTTGTTAGAAGGTGATACTTTTGCTACTGAGCTTTGAAATGGGAGGTGTTAGCCAGAAAGATACTGCATGCTCAGTGGTTGCGCAAGGGCAAGGTGGGCCAGACTCCCAAACCACAACAAAAAAGGAGCAAGTAAAATTCCAAGCCTGGTCACCATAGTGACTGGGGGGCGGGCAGGCCCCAAAAAGTATAGGATTAATTAAAAACAGAACAAACTCTCCAAGCAGACCAGAATTTGATTGGATTAAAAAAAGTGTATTGGATGTCCAATACAAAATAATAAACATGAAGGTATTAAAAAAAGCCATAGAGTATACAGCAAATACTACAGAAAAGCAAAAAAATTTGTACAGAAAGGTAGACATCTACAGCAGTCCTCAAAATTATTCTACATGAGAATCATAAAACAATATACAAGTTTGGTTTTTTCCCCAAAGGTCTCTGAGGGAAGCTGTCACTTAACAGCTTGACTATGACACTACAAGGATACACAATGTTCCAAATTTAAAATCACAGGATATGTAAGAAAACGTAGCATTAAAATGTGAAAAAGTGCAATACAGATTGTACACTGAATTGAATAAATGTTTTTTCTTTTAGTTTAACCTTAAAAAACCAACTTTGAACAGTTGTTTTATCATTAAAAATATTCCCCCTCCCCAATTTCAATGACAATATTAACATTCATGGTGTTATACATAAGTAATATTCACAAAGACCCACCAGTTAAGAATACTGTGTATGTATGATGGTATTTCTTTGGGTATAGGTAAAAAATAGGCAAAGGAAAACATGCACTCCCTCCTTTCAGGACAGGGTGCGTACTTTATTATTTAAATACATATTCTGTAGCTTATTTTGTCCTGAATTGTATTGATTAAAAGTCCAAACATCAAT
Source organism: Falco cherrug (assembly GCF_023634085.1). Lineage (NCBI taxonomy): Eukaryota > Metazoa > Chordata > Aves > Falconiformes > Falconidae > Falco > Falco cherrug. The sequence goes on along the minus strand of NC_073703.1, from coordinate 1,535,643 downwards.
TATCCAGGTGGCCCACAGTGCTCCAATTCATTTGATTCCCTCCCCCCCTCAAATAAATAAACCCAGCAAATGTCCTAGAAATGACAACACAAAGAGTCCAGGAAAAGAAAGGAAGTAAAGCTACAACATAAACCCCTGCTGCTCTCCAGGATGATTCATCAGCTCTCCTTTCTCTCAGTGACAGGGACTACGAAAATGGGCTGAGCTCTAGTTTTAGTCAAATGGATAAAAGAAAATACATGAAGCAAAGTTTCTGGGTTTTTATTTAAATTTAAGAAGGTTACAGTATTTTCTCTTAATGTTCCTACAGGTACAGCCACCTAGCAGAGGCACTGTGGGCTACAGCAGCAGCGCCCCGCACCTGAAGTGCTTGGTACCTGCGTGTCCCCCATCGGTATCACTGAGCATCTGAGATCACAAACCCGACTGCTCAGAAGGAACAGATTCTCCATCTGAATCATCAGTAAGGTTTGAGTTTCCTTTCATCTTAAAAATGGAATTGCACACAAGTTTGTTAGGCAGCTGGGTACTGGGGTTTTTTTTCCTTCCTTTTTTTTCTTAAAATACTGTCCCTCTTTCTATGCCTTTCTATTCCTCCTTGTGGCGTTTGGCAGAACCAGGCAATCATACAAGGGGAAAAGAAAAAACCCTTTTCCTTCCCCTTCTATGGGAGCTCCCTTTTAACTTTCCTTCCTTTTTAGTCAGATATGTGATCAGCACCCGAGTCGCTAATACTGGTTTTCTTTTCAAATGGTTTCAAAAGTGTAAAAAATACATTTTTGCCTTGCTTACATCTCCGAAGAATCCTTAAGAGAAGGATTCTTGTTTAAATGGCCTGGGATACAGAAATTGCACTGGGGTTGGACTTGCGGCTGAAGGATCCTGTGGACATGTAGTGTTCTCAGAAGTAAGATATGGTATGTGCTGATGAGAAGAGGTTCACAGTTCTCTGCTTCTGGGAGGTCCAGGTAGCTCAAACCCAAGCACCACCAGCAGGGAAGTGTTGTGCACTGCTGTCTGTGCTAAGCTCTCCATGCTGAATGAGCGCTCAATCTGCACTTGAAAGTTTCATGATGTGATCTTTAAATTAACAACAAAATAGAGCACTGTTGCCAAAAGAAGCTGTAGTGTCATCTAAACATAAGGAACCCTACTTTACAGGAGGAATTTTTTAATGTTTCTAAATGAGACTCTCACTGCAATTCAGTAACCAGAGACACAGTATGCTGAAGTTACAAGGAAGGATGTTACAGAAGATGCTTTCATTTTCTTCAGTCTTTCAAATCAATGTAGAAAGACAGGAAAACAACAATTATGAAACCTCCCACTGGATCCCCTCCCCTTCCCCATCTACTTTTCCCCACTCAAAATATTGAAACTGCACAAAAAGCGACAAACAAGCCTTTCAAATTACATTTCAATTCAATTCAAACAGACTGGTAATCTCACAGTGATGAGAGGAGAAAGTCAGGCTTTTAATAATTATAATATAAAAAAATAAAAAAAAAAGCTTACAAATAGCAGTGCAGCATCCCAAAAGGCCATGGATTAACTGCCAGAAGGGGACATAATTATACGCAGAATAAAAAACAAAAACAGAACAACCCACGCTGGCAATGATTTTTCATACACAATAGAACAAGCAGTCAAACGTCAGTCTAGGCTGTGGAAAAACAACAGTTTCTCTTTTTTTTTAACAATATTTTTTTCTTTTTTATAAAAAAAGATAAAATAAAAACACAAATAAAATTGTACATAAATGCGAATGTCCAACACTGAAAAGGCAGGGCAATCACACCACTGAGACAAAACCTGATCAGAAAAAAAAAAAACCCAAACCAATGAAGTCCACTTTTTTTCCTTTTATCTGGATGCTGGATTTCAGGCTGATGCGTCCCATCCTGCATGGTCTCAGCAGGTAAATGGAATTCCACTTGGCAATGACTTCATTGCAGGACAATGACAAGAAAGGTCATCTCTCTTTGACCAGCTGTAGCACAGATGCACTGGTTGGTTCGTTTGCTTTCTGTGTATGTTCTCATGTGCTGTCCCTCTTTCTGTTTTTTTGTTTGGTTTTTTTTGTTTGTTTTTTCTTTATTTTTTTTCTCCCTCTGTACAATTCCTTGTGTTCCAAGGCTGAGTCCTAAGACTTGTGAAGCTGTCTGGAGTCATGTCCTGGTGAAGGTGGTCATGCTGTAGTGATGGCATTAAGGTCCTTCATAAGTCCTTCCAGGTGGGCCATCTCTTTGGTCAGCTCATCCGGTTCATAATTCTGTGGCAGATGTAAAGAATTATTGACAAGATTACTTGCTTCCTTTAATAGACGGACAGAATAAGAAGAAATTGTCAGTGATTCTAGTGTAACTGTGACCCTGGCACATAAATAAGCAGAAGCAGATTTAGCAACAGTTGCAGGAATTAATAACTTGACTCTTATTTTAAGTGCAGACCTTTTTCATAGAATAGTTTGGTTGGAAGAGACCCTTAAGATCACAGAGTCCAACTGTTAACCTAATGCCGCCAAGTTACTTACGTCGGGTCACCCACTGACATCCCCACTTGGCCCCGGGGCAGCCCCCCAGCCTGGGTGCAGTGCTGCTGCAGGCCCCCACCTCCCCAGCCACACTGCCTGGTCCTGCCCACACTCCTTTGCAAGCTGAATGTCTTTGTTTCGGGTGTTTTGTTTTTTTTTTTTTTTTTTCCCCAATAGTGATTCATGATTTCACTGAAATTTAAGACTGTGATCATCTTATCTGTTTTCCTTGTATCAATTCCTGCTTCAAGATAACAGCCTCCTTTGAACAAAAGGAAGATATTTTTAAAAAACCTTCCCAATTTAATTGGAAAAAAGGTCAAAGCAAGCACTTCAGTAAAATGGTTTTGATAATCATTATGCTTGCTAAATTCATACTCCCTTGTCTAGCTCAACTGTCTGGCTTCAGCTACAGTGAACAGCTATCACTCTTATCTGTGCATCTACGTAGATAGATCACCATGGATTAGTTAATCTTAAAACATTTTCTAAGATGACCAAGTCTTTCCCAGTACTGTGCAGTTCCTGGAGCATTTCTCCAAACCCTCTTTGCTCTTCCAATGCCATTTTCACTGAAGGCAAGCTGGGCTGCCTGTGGTATTCCTGTACCAGCTCTGCTAATGCCGAATCAGAAGCAACACAACTCCTCTCCTGCTTGATAGTTTCTGCTCTATGTATTTAAGGTCCATTATTAGACCTTCTAGTACTGAAGCTACTGCTCAGCTGCCTGCGTACCATACACCTGAAGTCCTTCCCAGAGTAGAGCCCTCGACCCTGACTGCAATCTCACTTCCTTTGCTTTCAGATACAAACTTTTTTCTTTAATTTAAATAGAAATGAATGCAGCAGGCACTTTCCAGTTTACCAAGCAATCTAGACTGTACTAGAAAATTCATCTCTGTCCTGTGTCTAACACATTATCTGCCAACTACTGACAATGATAAATAGCAGCGAGCTGGAAGTACTCAGACTCATTCCTACAGGCTCTCATAAAACCAGAATCAATTCAAATCACTACCTCATCCTGGTTTTTAAAACTCATACTTATAACTAATATTTAGTATAGTGTGATGACTTTATCTTATAACAACTTATTAATGCCTATAATTAAATATTCCAGATTTGTTGATGAACAAACTAGTGACTGTATCTTTTGTACCAAGCAAAAGAAAGAATAAAGTAGAAGTGACAACCAGACAGAAGGGCAAAAGTGCACCAAATCAAGCATGCATACAGTTTCTAGACCAGCGCATACAGAAATAAAACCAAGAGGGTAACAAAACCAAAGGACAGTAAGGAAACAAGAAAAAAAGGAAAAAATAATTAAAACCAAGCATTTCCTGTAGCAGTAATACAATAGCTAATACAGTACTTCTTGGCTTGCAATTTGAAAGGAAAACAGCTCTTCCAGCATCTGACACCCAAAACATCCTTGCTTCTTAAAAGCTATTTCTAAAAGACCAACAGTTGGTTGTATTTTTCCCCCAGTCAGAACACTTTCATATGAGTATCTAAAAACATGTTTGGGATGATAGCTTTAAACATTTTGGCATTCGTGCTAAATTTCCATCTGCAATGACACTCTGGATGCTCTGCAGCAGCACAGGAAGCTGCAGCTGCGTGACTTTAATGGGATCCAAGCACAGTACGCTTGCAAAACAGACGGCAATAAATGACATCTCAACACGAGCATGAACACATCTTAAGCTGCACAGAAGAGCAAAAGGCACTGTTGGAGGCCTTCAGCTCCATGAACAAAGATGCTCTTTACATCAAGATAAGCAGGCAAAAAACAGATGTGCAGGGCACTTCTACAGCTCCAGTACGGAGGCCTGCATATAGAAGCCCAAGTCACAAACCAAAGCTCCATTAGGCACTATGTACTGCAGAGAACGAAAAGACTAGGGCTAGAGACGGCATCTGTCTTTCCTCTTGTAATTGCGAAAGGCTCACAGAAACCAGAGCAGTGAGCACGAGTCAAGAAAGGAGGTCCCAGAGAACATTACTCTGTGTTCAGCTAGTGGCATCAGCTCAGCCAAAATACTGTCAGAGGTTTTTCAGTGTTTGACTGAATGGGCTTTGTGGACTGGAATAGGTGGAAGCACTGCATCTGTTTTAGTGTTGTGTAATTAGGAAGGAAGGTACTGCTCTTCAGTAATTTTCAGATTTAGAAAGTACTACTAGTACTTGCCATTTAAGTGCTTATTCTCTGAATTTACTGCCTTGTGTAGAAGGTATTTGCACTAGATTTTTTTAATATCGGTTAACAGGCAATGGCACTTGGTGGAAGTCAGCAGCCTCATTATCCTCTGCCTTCGCAAGTCTCATGCAGACATTACTAAAGATTACAGGTATCACACAAGGAGAGATTTGCCACAGTTTGATAAGCACTGCCAAAGAAAGCCCCTGGCAGTGTAAGAGTACCTACGCTTTCTGAGTCCTCAAGCATCCTGGTGGTCTCCTGCACATCAGGGGCACTGGGGACTACCACTGGCATAGGAGGTCGGGTTCTTCCTAAAGTCCCAATCGATGCAGTCTTCACCGAGTGAACTGGATGGTTAGAAGCATAAAATAAATTGTTATATAGTCATGCCTCAGTTAATTAGTTCTTTTGCCTATTCAGAAAGCTCTTGAAAGTAGGAGAATAAAAAGGATTCTATTAGATGAAAAATAACACTTCAGATTACAGAGTGCTGAATTTGAATCTTTGCCTGGTTTATCTGTGTACATAAAAGGAAAGGGTCTTGAAAATTATACCAGCAAAATTCACTCCAGCCTCTGACATTTCCTTTGATGCCGAAGTCTACCCCCTGCCCCTTATGCAGCTTCTCTCATTTTCCTCTAAAATTGCCTTTTTCTCTTTTTGGCAAGTGTGTCTTGCCAGTTTTCCCCTGCTCACCTTGCTGAGTCAATAATGGTGTGCTTGGCAATGCAGGGTCGTACGTGGAACCAGCTGGTGGAACTGCCGGCACTGCAAAACTCTTCAGCGGGTGGGAAGGACGGACATGTGCCGTGGGGAGGTTCTGAGCCGAGTCCTCCTCTTGTGCATTAGCCAGGTAAGACCCTGTGGTGCCTTCAGGATCCTGGTGGTCAGCACAGGTCTGAGACGAGGAAGCTGGCATGGTGTCTGTGCTAGGTGTATTTCGAACAGATTCTACAAGAGACCAACAAATCAACAACAACAACAAAAAAGTTGTTTAACAGAAACTTTCTCTGTGGTCAGACGGAAACAAAACAGTAGTGTTTGCAAGCACCTTTTCCATAAGCCAAGAAGTGAATTCACAGATTCTGTTTTAAGTGAATTCACTGTCCTGTTTTAAGGTGAACGGCAACAGCTGTCTAATAACAAAATAAGCTTGAGCACTGAACGACTCCACAGGCATAATACCAAATCTATAGTTTTGCAATGAAACAGGTACATGTACTAAGACCCAGATAAACAGCATGGAACATAAATCTTCATTCTTCACTTCACCCTTGAGTATTTCACAGTATTGACATTCTTAAATAGGTATACATTAAGCATATATCACTGTAGTGCATACAGAAGAACCAAATTTTTTTCCCAGGTATGAGTTGAAATCCCTTTATTTGCTGAATGCTAAAATGAAACCACAGGGTTCATTTGTTTGTCTGCAGCAGGCTCCGCCCTGATCTCAGAGAACAATAAGACAGTATCTTGAGTTTAGGGCACTGTGACCCTACTTGGACAATATTCAGGAAAAGATCTGGCTTGTGAGATCTGTCACTTCAGCAGTATAAACAGAACAAGGGAAACCTCTGCCTCGAACATATCATCTGCCTGTGTAATTGCAGCCTTGTGAGTTGTTTTCATAAGAAAACAGGAAACAACGCTGTTGGCTGTGGCACCTCAATTAAAACATAGACCTTCAATTGGACAAGCTCAGAATTCACTTAATCTCAAGATGTTACCTACATGCAATTTAGCAATACTGTGCTCTGGAATTTTTCAGAGCACTGGAGACATTAAGAAACTATTGCAAATGATTGTGCTTCAAGCCTGAAAACACTGCACAGAAATCACTGCAATTTTCTGGGTGCTTCAGGAAGATTAACTAATGTCAGCTCTCAGTAGCAAAGTCTGGACTTTTGTCCTCTCTTGGTTTTAAACAAAACTGATTAGGGAAAAAGTTAGTTACCGTATTAAGTAGCTCAAATTAGATTAATTCTCATGTTTCAGGCTCCAGGGCTGAAGATTTCAGAACAAGAAATCTTGGTATTTTAAGTTGTATACAAAACATTAAACCTCCTTCTCCAAGGACATTGTCATGGATCTCAAAATCTGATCTACAGAAAACTCAACCTATCAAGGATTCTGCTGGTATTTAAACTGATCACTGCCTCTCATGGAACACACAATGGTGACTGACCAAGTTAAGCTTCAGGCTTTGATTTCACATGTTTCACTCATTGTTCCATTATAAGCAAAATCTATCTGATCATTTATATCTCACCTGTGGAATTGGCCCTGTCTGAATGGGACATGGATGTGCCAATCGGCCACGGGTTGACCTGGTGATGGAGATAGCTGCGAGTTGGAGAAGCGAGGCTGCCGGAGTGGAAATGATGGTGAGGGTTATCGAGTGAATGGATGGGATGAGCACTAATCACAGCTGTGAATGAACATAAGACAGAAAAATGCTTAACATACAGACAAGCATGCACATGTACTGAAATGCACCATATCCCTCCCTTCTCCCACAAAGCCACCGAACAGGGGAGCCAATGGCCCAGCAGGTTTACAGTGACACCAAGATGATGTATTTTAATATCAGTTTTCCAACTCTGCTCCAGCACTTTAGCTCCCTCCATACCAAGACACAAAACCCCCAAAAGAGGCAAGGCTCTCCGTTTTCCTGTGCAGAAAGTGCATCTCTCTTGGCTGTATCTTGCAGACACTTTCTGTTACACTTGAGAAAAATAAAATTAAGCTCCCTTTATAATTTCCATGTATTTCACACTGTGCCATAAATGTCAGAACTAAGGCAGAAGATAAAGGAGCTCACATTCCAAAATAATTTCTGGTTGTCTTTGAATTTCTTAACATTATAACCAGATGTGGCGTATTTAGTTAATTAAACAATGCAAGACAAACAATAAGAGTAGGGAAGACACCAAAGGCTCCACTTATTCCCTCTGTGCGGACTTTGTAAAGCTCTGCTCCAGTGTGCTCAAACCTAAAGCCTCTTTTTCTCCCCCCCCCCCCCCCCCCCCCCTTTTTTTTTAAATCTTTCTGTTTTCTTTTTCCTGTTTGAGACACATGAATTTTATACTTAATGTAAATCATCCTTTGCCCTCACAGCCAAACAAAACCTCACTACTCCCCAGCTGGGAGGAAAAACGTGCGCAGAATTTAGTTCATATGACTGACTAAAACACTGAACTGCTTAAAATCATACAGAAGAGTCACAACACAAAAAAATCAGGACGGGAACACCGCCACTAGCACCATAAAAAACAAAAAGGTTGTGGTTGGTTATTTTCTTTTGAACCTTTTCTGGAAATTCTCCAGATGTGCTGCCTATGAAAGTTACTTTCTATGAATGACATGATGCAGAAATCCATCATTATAATCGCGAGTGCAGTTAAGACTTCTTGCACTGATGCATGCGGTCTGAACTCAGAGGCTGACTAAACAAATATGAACCCTCTGACTTCCTCGCTTCCTGGAAAACAGCCTGTCAGCAGGACAGGATATGTGAATTGATCAGTGGCAGCAATATACTTAGAGATTTTCAGCTATTGGTAATAAACAATTTCTCTCTCCCATTAAGTTACACCAACAGAAAGCTAATGCCATTACCTACCTCTTGTAAACAAAGAGCAACTTAACTCTAATACTGAGTAATCAGTAGGTTCTAGATTTAAGTCCTGTGAGACAGCTGTCAAGGGGATGTGAAAAGTCAGGTATTCTCACTAAGAGCTTCCAGCAAAATTAAACCACCACTTTGTCTTGCAGGGAACTGACATGGCAAAATAACCCATAAAAGCTTGGCAATCAGAAATCCAGAGGCAACAGTCAGAGACACTAGGAGCTCTTTTATGTGCCAGCAAGGTAGGAGGCGTAAAGATTGTAACGCATAAAATTTTACAGGCATAAACATTTTCATTACTTTATTTGTAGAAACCACTGGTCTACACCTGTGTTTTAGCCAGCATTTGAATCACTTTGAAATATAACGTACGTTAGTACAAAAGACTGCCTATATGCTTTTGCAACCTCAATAAAAAGTCATGCACATATACTAAACCTTTCAAGAAATTTCCTAAAAGCTTGGAGATGAGGAGAAAACCACAAAATCATAGTAGCTCTGAAACATGATCAAAGCAGCATCCAGTGAACAAGTGGGGAAAACCAATCCAGTGAGAATGCCAGAAGGTTTACCCTGCCACCTAGCCAGCCACCTTCCACTGCTGCATTTTGCTGACAGTTTGCTGGGTTATGAGACCTAAATCATGTATAGCTTTACAGGTCAAAAAGCAGCATGTTGTATCACCAGTTCTTAATGAAGATCATGGTGCATTATTTACTTCCAAGGAAGAGAAAAGTTCAGGTGAAGAACTGGATAAAGAGAAATTGTTAAAAAAGAAACAGCCCTTTGCTTCCCAATGTCCTTCCAGCATTTTTGTATTCCAGTTGTCAAAGAAGGAAACAACTAGGCACACCCCATTACTGTAAATTGTACTAAAATTGAACATACTAAATTATCCTAGTTTAGTATTTAAGAGGTAAATAACTAGGCTTGAATGCTACAGTGGGCAGAGGGAGAAAAAAGCCATAGGAAGGTGTCTGCAGGCACAGGCTTAAACACACTAAATGGCCCTGCCTTCTGCGTTGCTCACTGCAAAAGGGCCTCACACACCAGTGTCAGTTTTTCTGTGCAGCTTCTTCAAAAAGGTATCTAAAGACATTACATTAATGTTTCCACTTACTATAAAATAGAAGACTACAGCTGGAGGCCCTTAGAGCTTTTGCAAACAGGATGAAAAGTCAAACAAAGTCACAAAAACAATCTCAATCCCTAAGGCACCAGATGACCTTGCATATCCTTCCTGACATTTAGTGCATCATGCTAACCTGTCACACTGAGCCAGCTGTGTGTCTGGTTCATTCTTTCTGGGCAAGGCAATATCTAATAAAGAGAGGGAAAACAGAGAAGCTTTTCAAGTGAACACAGCAGGACTGGTATCAAAAAGAGATGTCAAAGCTGGGTTTAGTGCTGCCAGGAAATACCATATCCACAACTGTATCTGCTAGCATTATCACATCAGCTTGAATACAATCAAAAGGCAGAACTGGAATATACTACCTCCCTAAAATATGCATCACCGCTGTATGGCTTGTGTGGCCTGCATACCTTTTAGTCCTCTGTGGGACTGATCACATAAGTTGCTAAGTATCTTTCTCACTGAATGACACAGGACAAGGGATACTTCACTGCGCTCTTTCTGTGAGGCACCCTGCACAATTCAGCAGGGGCTCCTATACGAGTTTATCTTATGTGTGTCCAATACTGCGTTCCATTTAGAGAAAAAGCACTTAGAACTGAGTGCAAGGTACGACTTACTGTAGTGTGAATTTGTTACAGGGTCACACAAGTCTGAATTCATCACGTTCTAGCACTTGCCATGGGACATCATCAGGCAATCCTCAGAATCCAATAGCTGCAATGTCCCTTGCTAGACACCCATATATGACAGCATGCAAACTTCTAAGAAACTAATCAAGAGTAAAGATTATTAATATAAAACTATCCTCCACTCCTTCCTCATATGCGTAAAACTGGAGAAAACAAGGAGCATCAGGCTACTTACTTTAAAACCAAGAAAAAAGATACTGTCTTTTAAGAAGGTAGTAATACAAGGAAACAGTTGAAAATTCACAAACAGAGCCAATCAGGTTGTCAGGACACTTGAAAAAGCGCGTAAGGGGCCAAGAAAACCAAGCACTTGTTTCAGGTAAATAAAGTAAACAGTTAGAAAGTTGAAACGTAACTGACTAGTCTGAATTCGTTCCATAAAACACAGGAGGCTGTGGCAGCAATTACCTGGCTGCAGAGTGCTCAGGAAAGCCTACATCCCAGCCCCGGCAAGCACTGTAATTTTGCCTCACAGTTCTCACTGCATGTTGCCTTTTGTACTTTTTACTTAGGTTCTCAAGTCAGGGTTTCTGCCTAGTTGTTCAGAGGTTTAGCCAAGTCCCTTTCCATCTCAGAGTCATCGTTTGAAAACCTGATATATTAATTCTTAAAGTATTTTGTAATAGTAATTAAAACATATTACTACTGCCTCAACAAAATCTCAGTTCAGCACTATTGCTCAAATCGTCATTAACTAATAGTGAGATACACAGATAAGAAGCAACAAACCAGACATTCTCCTCATTTAGGAGTCTGCTCTGCCAGACTCGCGAAACCTCACCCTCTGTCAGTGGTCTGTCCACCTTCTGATAAATTTGTATAAAGGCCCATTGTGGAGGAAAGCTTCTCATGTACTGCAGGCTTTTGGTATCCTTTCCAAAAGATTCCAGTGTTGCTCCTTCAGGGCCATTCTGCTCAGTAAATCACGGGACAAGTTGGCACATGGGGACGTCTTGCACTGAGACCTGTGGTGACCTTTTGCCCCAGCTCCCTAATTCTCTCCTACTGGAAGAGCAGCTGAGTTGTTTCTGAAGCTGCTTCTGAGCCACTACCACATTTTAGCATAAATCCATACTGATTTTGGTTTGCCATAGGAGGGTGGATTGTAAACTGCAGCTTGTCAAGAGCTGCTTCACAGAGCTGCCCATGCAGTGGGGACAGCAGTTACGGTTAGCGCTGTGGCAGAAGAGTACGATCACTGCAGATATGGGTGAACATGGTTGTTTAGAAAAGATTAAGCATGAGTCCTGTAAAAATAAATCCTGCCTCACTAATCTCAGAGCTTAAAGACAGTAAATATGTCAATAAAGGGAACCAGCAAATATAATACAGATAAATTTTTAAAAAGGCTCTGACAAGACTCCACTCCAAAGTTAAAACACTAAGTTGCTGCTGAGGGAAAGCTCTTTTATGGATTGAAAGATGGTTACAGATATGAAGCTAAGAGGGGCTTGACAGTCAATTTTCAAGACAGAGGAGAGGAAGCAGGAGATTCCCCAGGTATCAGTGCTGGGACTGGTTTTAACCAATTATCTTTTTCAGTGACCCAGACAAGGAAGCAATCAAAGACATCTTCAAGTTTGTCAATAATATTAAGGCCTTTGGGGTAGTCAAATGCTATTCTGATGTCAAGGAACTCCAGAAGGGCCTCACAAGAGTGCATGAGCGGGCAAAGAGGTGGCAGGTAAACTTCCACATCACCTGAATATACAGTAATACACTGAGGGATAAATAAATCCAAACAGTACTTATATGATGCGGGACCTCAGAGCTGCCAGTTACAATTCAGCAAAGAGATTTTGGAAATAGGGTTGACAGATCATTAGCTCAATATGCAACGGCAGTGAAAAAAGCCAACAGAATGTAGTACCTCACTGGGCAAGGAAGGTATTGAGAACAAGGCCTCTGCCTTATCATTCTGCTCTCTCATTCATCGTTCCCTGCTCCGTAAGAACTTGGTGGTACTGTGTGCAGCTCTGGCCTCTCTGAACCTCAAGCAGTTTAGCAAAGCTAGAGAAGGTTCTGAGAATGGTGACTAAAGTGATAAAGGGGATGATGAAGTAGTTGCCTCATGACGGGAGGCTAAAAAGGCTATGACTGTTTGGTCTAGGTAGGAGAAAACTAATAGTGGAGAAGAACGTGACAGATTTACCAGCTCTCTACAGTTCCTACGTAACAGCTGGATACTGGCAAGAGTGAAAAGGGCACGGACTATAACCAGCAGCCAGGCTCACAGGCTTGTCCTGGAAAGCACGTGCAGTTGCCACTGCTGGGGGCTGGGACAGACAGACTGCTGGGCACAGCCCCGACGTCCCCACTTCCACAGTGCGCCTCCTGCTCGCTCCGATACAGCTGCTCAGTTTTTCCTTTTAACTTGATCTAACTCTGCCTTCACGATAAGAAATTCAGGACGCCTTCTTTGAACTGTCTGCACTGCATGTATGACAGAATTACTTAGGAAAAGTAAGTAGGAAGGCAGCAAGTGTGTGCGCCTGTGCATACAGTATCAACATGGCTTGTTTGGGTGCTCCCAATTTCAAGCCAGCTAGTACGTGGGCTGTTGACTTACGCTGAGGTGGTTGAGAATCAAAAGGCATCATCATCTTGGGCCTCATCCCCCTTCTTCCTGCCAGGGTGGACATGCTATCCTCCGACTCATGCCCTGAAGGAAAAATACTGAAGGTTATTCACTACTGCAGCAAGCCTTGTGTGATACCATACCAGACTATTTCAGTCCTCAGTATTTCTGGGCTGTCCTGTTTGTAAGCAGTTCTGTGACTCGTAACTGATAAAACTAGCACTCTCATCCCTCACTAGAAGGCAGAAAAGACAGTTAGGGTAAAGATTATCAGGCACTGTAGAAACTCTTCCAGACCATCATGCAAAGACACACCTCTGGCAGTGCAGCTCTGGGCAGTGAGGGGCAGGCACGAAGAGTCACACGTGTGGGTCAGACATGCTGGACTAACGAGTTACCCACTCGCCAAATGAAAACTCACCCACACCAAAACCTGACTGTGTCTGTCCGCTGAAAGAATGTCATAAACATCTCTCAGCGGTTTCATGTGAAACACTTGTTGATCTTCTGATTACTAATCAGTATTTACCCAAGGGAAACGCATGCCTTAACTCCTGGGCACTCAATTTTCTCACTAAAACGTGTGATCCAGCCTTTTCAGAGAATCTTACAAACTAGGCACAAACCCCAATTCATTACTTGGAAAACAAGAACAAAAAAAGGTTAAGGGTAACTAAATAAAAGGTCAATAAAGCAATTTCACCAGAGTAAAATGCATTTGGTTTTAAACATCACAGTCAAAGTACTCGTTGATAGCTCACCTCTGTAGGAATTGCGCCTTTGATGGATATTGCTGTCCATGGAATTATCAACAGGGGTGATGTCTTGGGAGTTGCGAGGGATTGGGGTATCTGTCATGATTGGGTTGGGATCTGGAGATTTATCAATGGGTTTTAGCTCCAGTCTTTCATGATGGATCCACAGGTCAGGAGGCTTGACGTCTTTCGAGTTTCCTTTGTACTTATGGGACCCGTTCACTGATTTGCAGGCAGCTCGTTTCCTTGGGAAGGAAAACAAATGAAATGCTCTTAGATGTAGGCTTCCTTTCACTTGTTGAAGGAGGCAAATTTTCACTGAGATTTCCTTCAGATCTTGTATCCAGCTGAGCAAAAGCTACCCACTGGGCAGGAAGCTTTGAATTTTACATATAAGCACATCTGACATCTCAAAGCATATTCTGCAATTCTGACGCCATGAAATTTGTCTCAAATGCTACCACATGCTGTAGAACTGTGCTCTACAGTCTAGGCTTTCATTAACAAAAATTAAGTTTTCAGTACTTACGGTTATTAAGAGAATATTCTAAACATGAAGTGTACATACATCGTGCTGTGCCCTTACTCCAGGGCTTACAAACAGCCGCAAACAATAGCTGTAGGAGGAGTGTACAAATAGCCACTTATCCCCATAGGATGGTTAACTCTACAGATTAATGACATGAGCATTCATTTTCCCACCGCTCAGGTCAGACACATCTGATGATGGGCTTTTTCATCACTGCTGAACAGCAGCAGCCCGATTTTAAGGCAGACATTTGACATGACGGAATTTTGGAAAAGTAAACCGCAGAGTTCCGACACTGCCCTCCACACGTGCTCCAAGCTTTGGACCCTGGCAATGACGGAGGAAGGTGTCCTTTCTAGGTGGCAAGTTTCCTAGAACCGGCTAAGATATGACTAAATATGATTTTGAAAATACCAACGAACAGAACAGAGCTGTCTGATGTCGGTGATTCACAGCCAGACGTGCCCCCGGCATCCTGCCTGGAGCACTGTAGCTGAACCAGCACAACAGATCAGGTTATTCACTGGCTGTGGGTTGCTGCATGTAAGAGGTGGCATTTAGAAACTGGGAAAACAAAGGCAAGATTTCACAGGCTTATTTCTGCTCTTTGAAAATAAAATGTATCTCTTGGGTGCAGGCCCATGTATTTTGCCCTCTCCCAAGCACACCCCCAGCTGCTAGACCATATATCCTTGCTTGCCTCTCCTGAAGGACTTGCATTTTTACAGGATGGTTCAGCTTCAGCAAAACAAGTGCAAATTATCTTCTACGCCTGACTTTTAATAACTTTCTTAAAACTCTGTTTTGCATAACAGAGTCTTTTCAAATGTTAAAAAAAAGCTTTCAGCTCTGTTCAGTTCTTTCAAAGGACATGCAGGAACAACCTTCAGGAGCCTATAAATGGAAGCATGTAGTCTTAATTCAGATGGTCTAAATGAGGAAAGAATTCAGATACACACCTGTACTTTGAATTTTGGAGCACTTTTCTAAGGAGCCCAGCACCAGATTCAGATTCCACTCCAGTAATCTATCTAAAAATTGGATATTACCACGCACAGCTTGTAAACATACTCCACACAGTGAAGTACATGCTAAGAACAGAAGTGAGAATCTGCCTGAGCTGCTGAGCTCTCACAGCTCTAAACAGATGTATTGGCTCAGGTTTGGCAACAATTATTTAAACAATGAAAGGGGCAAGTGCAGGTATACATGAAAGCATTGCCACAGTTTGCCTGTAAACTCTGGACAGCTTGTAAACTCTGAAACACTGATTAAGAAAAACAGCACCTCATCACCACTGCAGGTAGGATCACGTAGCTGCACTGATGCATGTAGTCTTCTGAACACAGGAATCCAAACTGCATTACCCATCTGTTGTCAGGACGAGCATTTCTACAGCCCACAAGACTTAAAAGCAATAAACTTAAGCATCATAAAGAAAAGATTAAATCACAGAATTACACGAGAAAGGTAGGACAGGGCAAAGTGCCACCTGGACATCTTACTTTTTTTGGTGAGAAGTTGTACGACGAGTGCAGAAGACGGCGACTATCACCACTATCACAACGGTGATCACTCCAACAGACACTATGATTACAAGCAGCATGTTGCTGTCCAAGGGAGAAGTAGGACTTCCATGGGGACTGTTACTGCCTGTTGGAGATGGAAGAAAGGGGTTATTTATTATACAGAAAAAAACCCACCTAAAGCAAGCAGTGCCCATCAAAGGCTTCTAAAATCACTCCGATTAGCAGAATGAGAAAGATATTTGTCTGCTAGGACTTCAAGTGAAGTGCTTGCTTATGTTCTTGTCATTTGCTAACTGTGTTTCTGTACAACTACTAAATCTATAAAACGCTTTATAGATCCATTTCCAACTAACGGTCTATGAAAATGTATGTTCATCCTACTCAAATAGTTATCATAAAAAAAAGTTCAATAGTTTAGACTCTAAGGGGAGTTAACTTGGGACTTTGCTACAACTTTAGTACCACGGGCACTCCCTTGGACCCAATAATCACACGGGTCAGCATCAGTATTCTGTAGTGGTCACTCTCCTTCAAAAGAAACACACTTGCTGTAACACTAATGAGTGTTACCTTAGGGAAAGGCTTCCAGAATGCACAGTGCTAATAAGGAGGAGTTAGGATGATTTTTTTTTCCTTCCTAATATGTTCTTATGAATTAATTTTACACTTGTGCACTATAGCAGCCATTTAAACTGGGAACAAGATCTGCTTATCAAGACTGAAATGCAAATGCACACATTGATTATTTTTTCCATATACCCCACACAGCAGGCAAGAACGCTGTGACAGAAGTATGATACTATTTCTTGAGTGGAAAGAACTATCATCATGAAGAGAAAAGGTCACTGGAACAGATGTAATTGGTATTTTCAGTCGGATACAGCATCACTCTGTGAAACACCAAACGACTTTGCATTTAAATTGAAAAGCTTTGTAACACCACTTACCACCGAGAGGCGGTTTGTAATCCGGCCCTATGTCCACTGGGCGGCTGCCTTTCCCTGCAGATCCTGAAGCTGGAAAGGTCGTATATGTGGTAATTTTACATACATATATATACACACATAAACACACACTTTAGCATTTCTAAGGTAGCTCTTTTAGAATTTCTCTGACCCACTGTGTGCATTTTCCCCCTCCTTGTCTCTCCCCTACATCTATTTGGCTTTGAACAGCAACTGTGTATCTCCAAGAAGAGAACAACTTCTTCAAAAGACCTATTTAATAATTAGTTTATTGTGTTAGTATTTTCCTAAGTAAGCTTAGGAGCCTCTACTAGTATTAATTTTAAAAAAATACAATAAAAATTATTTGCAGTAATGCACAGATATATATTGAAGAAAATGGCTTTGCCACACTTGTACAGACAGTTAATCACCTTGAAACAGTGATTATACAGGTTTTTTTCCCTTCATACCTAATCACAGTAGGTGTGGAAGGCTAGAAGTGAAGGATCAAAAGCAGAGTAGACACCATACTAAGTCCCTGCCTATCCATAAAAAACTTGCTTTCAGCTTCTCCCTGTTCTTTTTCCATTTGTTTCACCTTCGCCGGAAGTGACATTGAAGTATTGCAAAAAACTTTTTGGTGAAACCTGGGATTCATTAGTTTCAAAGCTTTATAGGCTGACAATGGAAGTTAACGTATCTGTACCCCAGTCATCACCAACTGAGGCCAATGACACAGCCCTCCTGAACCTGGGCTGCTCCAGGGGGCTCCTAGGTGCTGAATGCCAGAGCCAACACCAGCTGCAATGCTGTCCTCCTTCCACTTAAAAAGTATTTCCCCTTGCATAATTCAGGTCTAATTTAGATTACTTGCTGCCAGAGCAAGACACATGAAGTCACAAGTTCACCTCTAATGTTAAGACCTCTCCTGAGTTAGCAGAATGCTTCCTGCAGATAAAGATACACAAAATCCTCGTTCTTTCACTTCTGTATTTTCATTAAAATGCACTAGTGCAATATGACCATGAATGATAAAAATACTATAGTAGGGGAAACATAAAGCAAGATGCAAAGAACATCCCTATTGGTACCCAAAATACTCCGCACATTTTTACCCGTTACGCACAAAAAGCCAAAACCACAAAAATCAGAAGTCTGCAAGTTCGGCAGTTTCACCGTCGGGAGAAGGATTTTCTCAGTTAAAAATCTACTCTAATCAAGAGGTAGTAAGCGTTAAAGGATGTGTAACAAATGGAAATTGTGAACTTGAAGTCAAAGTCTGTAAATTAATCACTGTGAAATAAAGACAACTGGTAAACCCAGCAGAAGTTTCCAGCAAAACTACTGATTTATGCCCCAAAAAGAAAATAAGAAGGAACGTTACATGTAATCAGTGAGGATTTAGATGCAGTCTGAAATTGCAGGAAAGATGTATTGCAGGACAAATCTATAATGAAAAAGACACACTGCCCCTGCAAGTCTAGAAAGGACACTGCAATCAGTGAAAACGTGTCCTTTTCTGGAAATACTGGACTACTAACTTTGCAGCCGCCATGAAATAATTTAACAGAATTTTAAACAGCTTGTATTTGATACATTTGTATCTGCATGACCAGATAACTTGCACTGGAAATATGTGAAAAAAAAACCAACCCAACCCGAGATGAATTGTCTGAATCACTGAATGTAGTGCAGAAGATGCACTGAAGCACCAGAGAAGCTGGGGGTGGTGGTGGTGGTTGTGGGAATAAAGGTGACTGACAGTATTTTAAAAGGACAACTAGACACCCTACACATTGTTAGTGCAGCAGCTGCAGCCTTAACATAGGCAGGATCACGGAAAAGGCGACAGACAGGCGATGGTGGCATACTTAATGCCCACCTTTCTGTTTTATTGAAAACAGGTATTTTCAAACAAACTAAATGTCAGACTATAAATTTGGTTGGCAACAGTCAGACATACTGAATTTAGACTTCCATAACACATTTTACCAAGTACTTTACAATGCTTTGTTAAAAATAACATCATAAAAAAAGCAATGTGGCACATATTAACAAGATTAACAACAAATTAACTTATAAGAATGAGAATTATAGTTGCCGAATCATTATTCACAAGGCATATTTCTAATGAGTTCTGCAAAGACTTGTGCTTGGCCAAGTGTAATTCAATATCCTTAATAACACCATGAATGAAAATTAAAATAATTGCTACTGAAGGTAGCAGGTGACATAAAATAATGGTGTAGATAAGATATACAAAATCACCTGCGCAGACCGACGGGGTCATGTGGTACATGTGAGCGTAATGCAGTGGTTTGCGGGGTGTGTGCGCTCCCTGAATGATGTATATACTCACACTGCCAACTGCAGATTTTATATACCCCCCCATACGTGTGTGGGTAAGTGACAAAGAGTATAAATCACATTTAGATGACAAAAAACATGGGAAGGCAGTGACACGGAGGAAGCAGTATTCTGGCAAGCTGCTCTAGAGGACGTAGCCATCCTTGGGAATAACTACCTACGCACGACCCCCACAGCGCGCGGCAGCTCAGGGACACCTGATACTGGCACTGACTGCGGTGACAGTGTCTGTACATTTCCAAAAATGCAAAGGTAACTAACTACAAGATGCAAAGTCCAGTTTTCAAAATAGTGTAATTTAGATACTTAACCAAGACGCTTCTCAGTATCTAATTCCTGAAACCAGGGATCAACAGTTCAGGCTCTAAACCCCGGGGAGTTCCTCTCTGAGGCAGTGCCTCGGGCTGACCCTCCGCTGCCGTTTATGCGGCCGTAAGGACTGTCCCTCACTGCCCCCCTTGGAAGCAGCGAGTCGTCCCCTCCGGAGCACACACCTTGCTTCTACCCCGCATGCTCTGAACAAGCACACACACGTGCTGCACCAGCTGTATAGACACTGGCCTGTTTTCCAGGATCTCATAAAGTTTGTTGTTGAGGTTTCCTGTTTCCTTCCATACGAAGGAACAGTTTAAGGTAACGTTTACTTGAAATTGTTATTTTATTGTTGAATTGTTTTTAGCTTGTCGGTCCCCATGTTACCCATTAGGTGTCTGCAGCCAGACCACACATTCTGTGTCACTTCAGGACAGTTTCACCGGGGTCAGACACCTCAACCTCTGCTTCTGTACTCGGCTGGTGCAGCTCCCTGAGGCCTGACAGCGACGGCCACTAACTTCTCATCCAAGCTCTGTGCTGTGGAAGTGTGTGGAAGAACGCTACAGTGTGCTTAATACAGAAGAAAAACATTAAATTGGGGGTCAGAACCAACCAGACAGAACCACCAAGGCCCGCTGCCCCTGTAGCTCTGTTCCTTCCCCGTGCCAAACAACTTGCCCACCATTTCCTGAAAGACGGCCTGCAGCTCAGGGACAGTCACAGCGGGCTGTCCTGCTCTTCTTCCTCTGCTCCCCTTCTACATTTAACGTACTGCCATGATTTTATGATCTCCGAGTGTTCTTATAGGAATTCTGAAACAAAACTCTCAGCTTTTATGATTTATAAATTATATAATTTGGTAAAAATTAATCAAATTGTTACTGGAAGAATGTGTTACTTTAGGGTGATAAGAACGGATGAGAAGATTTAGTTTTCTGCTGAAATGAGGTCAGAATAGTGCAGAACAGAAACCAGCAACTTTTACATTGCACCTGTTAATCTCCCCCTATTCCCTTCCACTTGCAGTTGAGCGCTGATGATGACACGTGAGCATCTGCTTACCCACAGACATCTCAGCTAGCATCTCTGTTACACAAGTCTGGATATGAATTTACTCCAGAGCCATCTATACCAGCATTATTTGGTACACAGAAGGTAAAAGCATATTTAATAAATTACTTCTAAGTAACAAGTTGAAAAGCAACCCCCCACCCCCCTCATTCTCAACCCCTTTAGGATCTATTTAATTGTATGTCTAAGCTGCTTGCCAATGTCCTTTTAAACTCATCCCTTTAGATTAATTCTTTCCCTTTTTATTGGGCTTGTAGGTTATTTGGAAGAAAGCAAAAATAGCCCTGGGACATCCACCTTATAATTCAATGTAGTAGACTCAAAGCTATCATTTTTCAAGCTAGTGTTTTAAAACCTTAAGGCTTTTAGTAGCTATTGCTGTGCTCTTCAGGAGTGTCTGGAGTCTAAATGAGCTGACGAGCAGAATCTCTCTTGCAAAAAAGCTATCTAGAGCAGGCATACTTCCCTTTATTATGAAAATAATTACCCTTTATTATGAAAATAATTATAGATGTAGAGCTCACAAAATGGTAACTGTTTGATCTTCCACCTCTATGTACTGAGATCTTGGATCAGTGGTCAGAGCCTGGCTGGAGTATCAATTAATCCAAACTCGTTCTGACAGAATGATTCAGCTCTGGCACAACCCGCTTGTCCCTTCATGCGACATCTGACTACAGAGATCACTTTATATTCCTAACACCCAAACCACAAATAGGGCTTCCAGTTCTTCCACTATTAAAAGCACAAGAAGAACCCACTCATTTACAGTTAGAGCAGCAGATACTGTTTCATTTAGGAAATGCAACAGCACATGGACAGGAAAAACAAAATGTGTGAAGGATGGAATAAAAGAGAAAGCATGGCTATTAATTTACCTTGATCATT
This sequence comes from Falco cherrug, assembly GCF_023634085.1. Classification (NCBI taxonomy): domain Eukaryota; kingdom Metazoa; phylum Chordata; class Aves; order Falconiformes; family Falconidae; genus Falco; species Falco cherrug. Next base: position 1,514,470 of record NC_073703.1, on the reverse strand, counting down.
AGGCATTTTATCTGAGGATTCAGCTAGCGAGACAAGCAAAGGGAAGGAAAAAACAAGAGAAAGATCACAAGGATTGAAGGAGTGAGAGACGGAATTTTAAGTTGCACATAGCGTAAGCAGACTAGCTAGAGCTCTCATTTCTAACCACCAATACTCACATGGAAAAAGTAACGTTAAAAACAGCTGCTCATAAATTTTTGTTTTTCACCACTCCTTACAGTACTTTTTTCCAGGCTATCATGCATTTGTGCTATTTCACTAGTTCCCCACCACTAAGCAGTTCTTTATATTTAAGAGCCTGTTGTGTCACAGTAGTTCCCATTATATCATCCAAGTCGCTGGCAAGCAGCTGTGCCGCTGGCTACCACCTCCAGAGCCTGCTGCCTGCTGCTGTTTCATCACGAGCAGCCGCGATGCACAAGACCCTGAATCTTAAAGCAACTAAAACCTGGTTTTCTAAAAAGCACATTTAGGACCCGGACCCACAGCATTAATAACTAGATGACCCGAGTGCCCACCACTAACTTTGAAACAACACAATTAATCAAACAGCTGAGCAACGTCTGTGTATGTATTAATATATATAACACAAGAGCAACCCAACAGAAAATTTTGTTCTAGTCAGACTCCACTGTCTTCTTGTCTTTTCCAGTTTAAATGTAATATTCACGCTACTGGTACCTTATCCTTGCAGGGGCTGCATTAAGAAAACAAGAGGAAGACATTTAGATACACGTGCTAGTTCACCTTTTGGGGTTCTGAACTGGACCGCCTCAGACATGGGCCCCATGCCCTTCGAGTTGCGGGCCTGAATTTTGAAATAATATGGTGTATCAAGGGTTAGTTCTTGTATTTGATGGGTCAGTCTGTTTCCCACGACGGGCTCAATAACCCAGTCATGTATTTCAGCATTCACATCCGTACTGTAGTAAATGATGTATCCTGTCCAAAGGAAAAAGCAAAAGAACTTCATACATAAAAGAACAGGATAGTCATAAGATCTCACAGAAAATGTTCTATTGACTTTTAATGACATTTACACAGTTAAATGACTATGGCTTTTCTGAAAGTGTATTTTTTCTCTTTCAAAGACTAATTATTCAATTATTCAATTGCATTAAATTATTAGGCAGCCTTCCCATCTTAAATTTTAAGCTGATCAAAAGTGGATGTTAAGAGGAAAAAAGCAATTTAAAATATCAACATTATTTCCGACCACCATTCACTGAGTATGAAGAAACTCCTCATTTCCATCTCGTTACTGTTCACAGTCCAAATAATATAAAATAACATAAAGCTGTTATCAAAGCGTTGTCAAAGTATTAACATTTATAGAAAATAGATAACATTAAAACAACAGAACACTCCCATGCACAGCTAAAGAACATGTTCAGTAGTTTGTAATTATTTTATATTTTTCAGTTTATTAACAAAGATGACAATAATCTGAAGAGAACTGAAGTTATCTTGCACGTAATAGAAAAAAAGGCATGGGAAGAGTTTATGTTCTGTTACTAAAATATACTGCAATTACAAACCAATATGGAGTAAAAGCTTTATAACTTTTTTATATAAGAAACACAGAGCCCCAGCATGAAGTAAATACTTGTACCAAAGTAAAGCCCTGTACAGGGCTGGGTCATCAGCTGGTTCATGCACAAATTGCTTCTTCCCTTGTCCCACGGACCACCAGCCTGGGGGTAACAGTAAGGAAGGGGAGATGTTCCCCAGAGTGATTTCTACTTCCTTATAGCAATTGAAAATATTGCTGGTACCCCATATTCACAGAATTCACAGTAACCAGTACGGCACGGAGGGTGATGCTTGACAGGCCAATGCTTAATTTCTTCCCTTGATGGCACAGTTAACTGCTGGGGAGGAGACTGAATAATTTGCCACTTGTACAGGTCACAAAGCAACAGTATATATATGGTGACAGCTGAAAGCACTATATATAGTCTAGTGGCACAAGACTACTGTGTTAACTTACGACTGTACTAATTAGTCAGCAACTGTAATGATACACAAGCATCTGGAACCCAGACTAGCACGGCTCAGTACTCCGTATCCCTCCTGTGCTCTCAAAAGATTAGGGCTGAAAAGCCGAGTACTCCACAGACACGCCAGCCAGTGCATGGAATTACATCATCACTTTTTACTGCATGACTTAATACACAGAATGAACTGAGCCAAGTTAATGAGTAATTACTGGAGGATGAAGCTGCCCCTCCGGTGGGCAGGGGCTGGCCCAGCAGACAGCACTCGGCTGTGTGAGCTGCCCCTTCCCGGGCACGGGGCCGGCAGGAGAGGAGCCGCCAGGAGAGCGTGTGGCATCTCCCAGCACCTCACTGGGCACAGGCTGCTGGAGGGGGGCTCTGTGTAAAGGCCTCAGTGACAGGACAAAGGGGAACGACTCTAAGCTGGAAGAGGGTACATTTCGATTTATTAGGAGGAAATCCTTCCCCGTGCGGGCGGCGAGGCGCTGGCACAGGCTGCCCGGAGAGGCTGTGGGTGCCCCATCCCTGGCAGTGCCCAAGGCCAGGCTGGACGGGGCTGGGGGCAGCCTGGGCTGGGGGGGGTGTCCCTGCCCCTGGCACGGGTGGGACTGGGTGATCATTACGGTCCCCGACGACCCAAACCCTTCTGTGGTTCCTATGACACTGAACCTAACATGTTAGACTCAGACTTACCACAGAATGATTTATTTTATTTTATCTTTTAGCTGTTAACTGCTACATATGCAAAAGCTAATAAATACTATGTGTATTTACATTCAACATGTGTGAATGAATGTAAGATCCTCCTTCACACTTTAGACACTGCAAGGAGATTTTTTTTTTTTACCTGGAAAATTGAACATGTGCGATGATTTTGCTAACCACATTGTGTAAATGCCGATCTCATTGTACACTGTCTCCCCTTCTCATGGATACACCCAATTTAAGAGGACAGGCTTCTCTTTTCAGGAGCAGATATAACCTGGGCATACTCGTGCCTGTCTGAACGCCCCCCCTGACTGCTAGCAACCATGTCCTTTCACCTGCAGTTAAGATAAAGGCTCTTGTTTCTCCAGTCAAACCTTCTTTCCCACATAGAGGAAACATCTTGCTGATAATAAACTAATACAGAATTGGCTTTATAGTCAATATAAAAAAACATACAACATACAAAGAGCTGTGTGCATGCAGAGGCACACGTTCTGGTGCAGAGCAGGCTGTCCATGGCACCCTTACAGCCCCACCTCTGCGCCACACCTGGCACCCACCCACCCCTGCTGCCCTCCCTTCAGCACCCACAGCAGACAAAGACCTGGTGGAGCCTCTGGGCTGCGTGCTTAGCGCCTCTTTGCCTTGCAGGGGTCTTTCTTATGGCTTACTTAAAAGTTGACTGTAATTACTGAAGGTTAAGAGTCTGCACTATTCTGCCTTTTCAGAGGGATCTCAGTTTTATCTCCTGTCTGAAGCTGGCCGCAGCACTGCCTAGTCAGACGCCAGCTGGAGGTTTGATTCTGCACCATAGTTAATTCTGAGAACAAAAGCAGAATCGAACACTGCAAACTACACCCCAATAAAATCTGCTTTAAGCTTAAAGCTTGGTGTGAAAAAAGGAAAATTTAAGAGAATTATTTCAGAAAACCTTTAGAAATGGGCATCCATACAGAAATTATAGAAGGGACACAGTAGTTACTATTTGATGTAAAATGATTTATCCAACTTGGAAGTGATGCAATTACAAAGGCAAATAACAGTTTACTCCTAATGGTTATGTCAGGGGACTTAATAAACTGACTTTAAGTCTGTTCTGTGCCACAAAACTGACACAAAGATGACAAAGGGCACTGGGATGAACCCTTCTAAATAAAATACTGATGGGCCAGAGGCATTACAGACCTATTTCTGGAGGCATGCTATTAAAATAGCACAAGCTGATGAAGGCAAAGGTTATTGAGATATTTAAACTTTCAATTATATTTCTGGTTAGACTCCAATTTCACACTGCAGTTAGTTTGTATCTTACTACATTTTTACTAGGTACAGAAGTAAATAATTAATCTGGGCTACTAAAAAGATTGACAAAGAAGATAACAGACCTCTTGGCTAGCTCTAGGCTAAATGAAGCATGGAACACATTCACATAGTTATGCAGATTATATTCTGTTGTTAACCAGCCATCTTATATCTGCCTTTATTGCTCATGCAAACTGCACCTGTAATTTTGCCATTGGCTTCGGATGGAGGCTGCCAGTTAACAATTATTGTCCGAGGTTTTCCCTCCTTGCTCACCACAGTCACGTCTTTGGGAGGAGAAGTGGGAACTGCAAACAAACAAAAAACAGACTATCAGGAACAGGTCGCCCTGTTTCAGTGCACGTACAAGTAACCTCAGCACATTTGCTCTATTTGTTGTACCGCTGAAAAAGAGCATGTACAGTAACAAAACCGCTGAATATTCGATCTTCAAAGAAATCCGCCACCCCAGTGGTAGTGGTCTTACTGATTTACTTCATTCAACTGGTAAATGCCATCTGGTGTGCAGCATCTCCTTTCCATGAGGAGTTACCTGTTTCTAAAGCACTTCTGGCACCAGGTGCTGTGGTTCATGACTGAACGAGCCCACCTGTCTCCAAAACCACGGCATCTTTGTACAGCTCTTACAGCGGGGGTCAATGCCTTCTAACCTCTTCAGTCATCATAAAGATGACATGAACTTGTGAAATAAACACATTCTATATGCACAGGCATGTGAAATGTCTCTGCATTTTCAGGTTTATGGTGGGACTGAGACCTGGTAATGCCAATTAGCCATTTAAATCCAAGTTAGCAAAGTAAATCTTCCAGAGATTTCGAATCATAACCCATAGTTGCCGATTTACTTTACTAGAAGAATTATTTGTAATTTGCAAGGAAATCTGCACCACAGAAGCATTTGAAATCCAGAAACAGTTGCTGAACACAATTTTCCAGCCTTTTTCCTTGGGTTGCCAGAAGGCAAGAAAGGAGGAGAGAAAAAGAAAGGAGCAGAGAACACTTCCTTCTCCCATCAGCCTCCTCCTGGCCTAAAATTCAGGAAATGGCATAATTCGCTCCAGTGAAGGCCTGAAATCTGAGACCTCACTCCCGAGAACTAAAATAGCCAGCTGGGGCTTAGATTAATGGCTTTCAAATGCACAGAGCCAGCGTCTCCGAAGGTGCGTTAACCAGCCACAGCTTGCAATGCCACATTATGAAAAACATGAGACTTCTAATTAGGTAACTTTTAGCAAAGTAAATCCGCCTTGGATATTTAATACTATAATAGTAACATTTAGTGCTTTCTACATTTAAAGAGCTTTATGTATATTACCTATTAGAAATTAATCTGTACATCCTCCGAGATGGCTACCTATTAACCCTGGGCAGAATAGCTGGAAACCAGGGAAAGCAAAAGCTCAAAAGTTACTGGAACTGTTATCCCAAATACTCAAAAACAAGCTCAACAGAAACGTACAGATGTAAAGCACGATTCAAGGCCCTACAGCAAGCTTCAGAGAAAAAAAACAACCATTAAACCAGAACTAGCCCACAAGAAATTACTAATTCACAGACCAACACTGAACCCAGCATCCTGTATTTTTCTTCAGCATTAGCTGAGGAGCAAGTCCTATACAACGCTGCTACTCAAGAGTATTTGTAAATAATGAGTCGAACACTCAGGAATTTGGCGAGTAATATAAATCACAAGATCTGTTATGAGAAAATATATTTAGCCTTTTTTGTTCCTTTTCATTTGCTTCTTAGTTCCCAAGCTTTTAGGTCGTATCTGCAAATATTCTTTACAAGGAGCCTGACTAGAAATTTACTTTCTGTTTAAATGAAATGAGACCTCCTGTATCTCGCTCTTGCTCCTGTACTTTCTTGAGTTCCAAATTCTCTTTTAAGAATTTTATTTACGCAACTTTCACAGTCCCCACTTAGTGCAGAACTGTATGTGTGCCAGCAAAAATACCAAATTAAGTGTTTTAACGTGGGATGGGCAGAGTAATTGGGAAGGGAAAAGAGCCTTGGTCCAGACCTGTGCTGTCAGAAGGGTAGCTGGCTCCACATCATGGAATTCCCACCGAAAACTACAACAATGTTTTCAAAAGCAGCTGAAGCTCACTAAGGGTTTATGGGATTCAGAGTAAGCTTGGAGATTTCTGATTTTACTCTGGCTTTGCTTTTTCTTATGCCTCGTTATAGAATATTTGGATGATTTCACTAATTCTTTGCATGCTTTATTTTTCTGTTGCATTTTTATCTAGCATAAGAACTACGGGGTGATTTGGATAGGCTCTTTTTGGTCCTTACAGTTCATATAAAGGGAAACCTAAGCATAATAAGCAGTAAATTTAATTGCTCAAAAATCATTTAACACTGCAGGACAAAAAGAGCTAATGAGGGACAGGTCAGGGGGAAGAGAGGTTCTGAACCTCAAAGTTTCTCAGGGGGCTCAAGTTCCTCCCAGCAGCTACAAACACTTTTCTGTCCTGTATTCTGAGAGTGCATCCTTTCTACAGCACTGAGGACTGCAGTGGCAACTCCTGTGGAAGAACAAAAATTTAGGGCTAATTTGAATGTCTTAGTTTCCGCTAGGATTTTTTTTATTCATTTGCCTCACACACTTCCTCACTCTGTAATAATTATCATCATAATTATAGCAAAATTTAATTATTAATTGCTGAAGCATTTTCTTTGTATTTGCTATTAATGTACTCTTTCTGAGATGTTTCAGGCATACACTTCTTTATCCTCTCCTGTCCATGAGCCGTGGTACATTATTCATTACTTTTCTGTAATGTGATGTAAATTTTTCTGCATGCAATCATCCCTTTGAATTTTGAAGTATGTCGTTGTTTTTTAATCAGAATTTCTGACTAAACTATAAAGAAAAGAACCCCCCAGCAAGTATTCATCAGCATAAGCATTTTAAATACATGCTTTCCCTCCTCCAGAATTCTGACAGACTCTGCTTTATTAATCTTATCAGGAATGTTGGCCCTTCCAGAAAGCCACCAAGGAGTACCTAATTCAAAAGTTGTTCCATGTGCTGTCATACTCCAAGTACTTGATCTTCGACCTTTAGTCACCATCACGGAGAATTCATACAAGGTATTTGGTTTTAACCCAGTCACTAAATAGCTCAAAGTGGTTGCATTTGCAGTCTGAAAGAAAAACAAAGAGTCAGTAACTTCTGAACTGCAAACCATCAATCAGCTCTCAAACACCCGTGTCTCAGGTGTCTAATATATTTTAGCACTGCTACATTTTCACAACCACTGTCATTAATTCTGTAACATTTCTGCTCTGTCATGCAAATTCATTAATCAAGTATTAATGTGCAGTTGTTTTATCCTCAGCTAGAAGTTCTTTCTGCAATCAGCAAGACCATTTAGTAGTAATTATATTTTTTTTAAAAAAAGCAAGCAGTAATACAAGGTCCAAGGCACACCTGTTATGCAGCAGGCTAAATCACTTTATGGGGAGGGGTGGAGGTGGTTAATTTACAGCATCTCATTAAATGATCTGGCTAGGGGAAACAACGAAGCACAGCTAACAGTAACAGTCCTTCTTGAAATCTGTATCTGCCTTCCAAATTCTTGTTGGAGTTTTCAGTAAATTTTTAATATCCTTCAAAAAAAAAAAAACCAACTGAAGGTACAGGTGCTGAGACTTGAAGATAATGAAGCTTTACCAATATGTAGATTTTTTTCAGAACAAATGGTTACCTAGGATTGCACTCTGAAACTACATATGGCTTACAGTGGAATTTGTAACTCAGACATTTAGCTAGAATTTTCAACCTTTTGGTTAAAATATCTGGTATTTGTTATACATGACTTGAATGTGAACAGAAGGTACTGGAGGCCTATGAAAACCACAAGAAGGATGTGTCTACACATGCGTATATTCCCTGCCTTGACCTACAGCAATCTAGAGCACAGAATCGGTTCTGTCAGTATTTGATGGCCATACAGCAACCGTATACAACCACTGCCTTCAGAAAACAGCTATTTTCAGCTAATTACAAAGAAAATGCACATTTCTTGAAGACTTTATGAACAATACAGTTCAAATTTGCTGCAAAGGAACCCCCTTATTTCTGAAGTATCAGTGACATCTTTTTTTCTTACACCAGGTGAAAGTGCAGAAAACTGTTAGCCAAGTGATACTTAGACTTGTACAACATTTTTTGCTTGTTCACATATGTGCTTTGCCCATTAAGACATCACAGGGGTGGACAAACAACGAAGACATCATAAAGCTAATTAAAATAAAATCCTCTGTTAACTTTAAACCTTTACCTGACACAAACTCAGTGTAGTTTCAAAGTAAATGCGATTGTGGAAAAATAGTTCAAACATTTAAGTGTAAAGCAGGACAGTTCTTACACTAGTTCAGTGACAAAGCTCAACTGAGCACAACCTCCCTGTAATGACACATCCAAAGGAGAAATCCTCTCCTGGCATCTTGCATCACAAGCTGACTTACCCCTGGAAACGCACACCATTTCTTCCTCTCCAGAATACCTATAGAAATTCCTTAACAGCATTTAGGCAATTGATTCTGTTTATATCACTTTACAGTACTTCTTAGCTCCTAGCTGCAGTCGTACGTGACAGTCCTTTTCACAGGTTAAAGTTGTATTTTTCGTTTATGGCTTTGAAACTTGGTATCTTTTCATCTCACTGCACATTATATTGAATGGAAATGACACATGAAAGGCTAAACTGGAGTGTTAGACTTCACTACTTTCTTCATTTTTTAACACCACTTACTGTTTTTAAGATCACAGCATATCCCATGGTACTAAAACCTGCTCACCTACTAGAAATAAACTTCATAAATTTTACCCTGTAAAAATCTATTTGCCTTTTATACAGTCCTGAAAGATCTAAGTTAAGATTTAATATTTTAGCTTATGCTTGAGAGCACACTCATAAGTCACGGGTAGCCCGCGAGTAGGACAACTCTGCTCCACCAACAAAGATTCTTTGAGAAACGCTCTCTGATCTGCGTTAGTGGAACTACACTGTTCAAAGCACAGTGGAGTCTTTTAGCTTCAGGAACTGTATCATATCTGTTCCTCTGGTTATATGCTCTAGATTGACACAACTCCTATACAAATCTAAGAAAAGAAGACTCCTTCAAGTAGAACCTCTTAACTTGTATTTACAGAGTGCAGCTTCTTCTTTAATAACAGTTTGTGACTGTCAGCATAGAAGCGGGGAGCAAATGTAGAAACTATGAATGAACTGTATCAACATCCAATTTACTGACGAGAGGGATGGACGGAACAATGCTGTGTTGAACAGATGCAGCTTTGGATGCTAGAGACCTGCCACAAAGATAAAGTTTCTGTGTGCAAGGCTGCGTACCGGAGAAGCTTCAATGCAACTGGGTGAACAGCCTCAAAACACGCAATAAATAACAAAGCTGCTAGAGATAGCAATTATCCTAGCTCATACTTAATAAAGTTACCAAAGACCTGACTGAAAGGCAGCAGCCTATTGAACAGCACGGCTGAAAAGAGGCTTCGCCTTTCTTAAAATTAGCAATTGTTATTGTCTGACAGAGTAGTACAGAGTTTATGATTGAAACAAAGAAGAGCAGGATGTGAGCTCCTCAGACATTATGGGCTAAAAATGATTAGAGCAAATGTTCTCAAAGTTACAACCTTTCAGGCAAATGCTTTTTACAATGAGTAATTTTTAACTATATTCCATCACCACATATTACTTTTGGTCCACAATAAAACTTCTTGACCACTGGCCGCCAGCACTGAGAACGGTGGGAGTATCTCATTTACCACTGAGGGTGGGTTTTTTAAAGCATTTAACTAATGAAACTGCAGCATTATATAAATCACTCCCAAGACATCCTCTGCACATGACTCAGGAATGTGGGTTCATAAATAACTTGTCTTTATAGAAAAAACACACACATATACAACTTTTCATTTCAATAATAAAAAAATATATCTGGTTTGTAACAAGATTGCTCTGCAAGAGCATAAAGGGAGCTCCACTAGCTGGATAGTTTAACAACCATTTCCTTTGAGTCTCATTTCAAATGCGAAATTTGCAGTCAGCATTTCTGAGGCCTTCAGATAACTCTGAAAATTAAAAAAAAAAATAATCCCACCAATCAACTAAAAAAATCCAAACCAATAAACTGGACCCCAAATCTAGTCTAAATCAAAACAGTAGATGAAAATCAAGGAAGGCAGGGATATCATAAAGTTGTTGCTGTATATTTTGCACCCATTCAGTTCCCAAAGGAAACGTTCACTATCAAGTTCAGATGAACAGAAAAGGTTGTAAAAGGAAACTTAAAACTGTCAGGGTAAATATTTTCCTTGCATGACTCACCCCAAAAGATTCAGATTCTTCTGCTAACTGGAGAGAAGCCAATAGTAACACACACCTTATTAGAGCATTATTGGCTCCTCTAAAGGGGAGCCCACATCTGTCGTACACAGCGAGTGTGTTGGGGTGAAGTACAGCATATAAAGCTGTCACCGTGCCCACGGTTGCACAGCAGCATGGATCTCTGGACGTGCTCGCCTGCCTGCCCCAGCCAGCCCTTCCAGCCACTCACACAGACACGGAAGAGACACAAAACCAACTACTTCACTGAGTCTAGAAGGATCTTTCAAGCAATGATTTAACGGAGCAGTACTGATCTGAACTCAGTCCAGGCAGCTCAAACAAAACCGGGCACACCTCTACACCACTTTCTAAGCACTTGTCGTTACTTTCGGCTTCCACTTAACCCTGGCTCGAACATGAAACATCTTCTTACTGAAGTAACGCAGCTGTGTTAGTGTTGTGGAAACTCCAATACCTTGTACTTCGTATTTGCGGGGATATTGGTTTTCCAGCGAACCGTGTAGTAGCGAGCGTCTGTGATCTTCTGGTTCTTCGGCAGAGAGTTGTCTGCCCAAGTGATCCGTATGGTGTCATGGCTCAGAATGGAAGCCTGAACCCCCACCGGTGGCATCATGGGAGACGGATCTGGCACTGGAGTGTATGGAGCATTAATAACAAACAAATCAACCTCGGAAGTGTCTAGGGAATTGATGGGTAAAATAGTGTATTATAATTAAAAAGGGAGAAGGTGGCATTTTAATGTAAACAAAAACAAAAAAGGGGAAATGCAGGGTAGTACAATGAAATGAAAGGTGAGAAATGGAGAAAGAGAGAGAAAAGCCAGAGTTAATAGGTGACATAAGACCGGCTAATCAAATTAATCTCGCATTGCGTTCTTCTTAAGACAGTAAGACAACATATATATGCCAATATATATCGACCTCATCATATTGGTGTCCAGCACATTCAACCATGGCCTAAGAACCCCAGACATACAGTAATTTTAACTTTGACTTCATCTGCCTCAGAATGTCCACTGATTCCTTTCCAGAACACAACAAGGAGGAAAAAGAGCAGGACTTCCTCTAGATGGGTAAATGCCACTTCGTAAAAATTACAGGGAACTCCCAGCACCTTTTAAAGAATGTTAATGGCAATCACGTTCCAAGTACCACACAAATTTGCAGTAACAGAAGAAACTGCAGTTCCAATGTCCCCTATAAAATCTATACGAATTCCTGCTCTTCAGAAGACTAGAACAAAGCGTTAACATCTACACACAACAACTAACATCAACAGTCTAGTAGTGAGCACGGTGAGCCATAGCACAGCAACAGCTCACTTGGAAACAAGTGTCTCTGCTTAAAATCTTCTATTAATGTATTACAAGACCAAAAAAAAACAACTGCCAAGAACTTGTGTAAGTGACAGCAGATTGAGACTTAGACAAAGAAAATGCAGGCATCATGTTCAAGATGTCAGGGTAGAAGACCAAAAAGAAATAAACTATACTTGTCCGTAAAAAACAAGGTAAGGGCCACGCCTTTAGAACTGCATCACACAGCCTGGCTCATGTAATGGCAACTGTTTGAATAAGAGCATCTCTAAGTAGTAGAAAGTTTTGTCATTTAAAAATGAAACTAGTTCTAGGTGGTTTAATAACTGGGTGAAACAGGCGAGGCCAGCCAGCTCAGAGGTGGAGTGTGCTTGATGCCACAGGTGAACACGGCCCCAGGTCCTCCCACCCCAGAGGCAGCCGCGGGCCTGTACCTGAGTGTGGCCTGGTCACCGCACTCTCGTAGAGGGGGATCCCTTCCCCCACGTTGTTAAATGCCTTCAGGGTTATCACGTAGTGGGAGCTTGGGTCTGAAGGGAAAAACAAACATCCTTTTAGGGCAAGCCGTTCGTGAATCCGATTTTCTGCTTTTCCATATTCTTTGTTCAGTATTTTGTTTTTTAACAGAAATACATGAAATAAGTAAACTAAACTGGAATTGCAAAGGTCTCCACACAGACCTGGTAGCGCTCAATAGCTCTCGTACAGCGGCAGTCCAGTCATAGAGCTACATTACGTACAGGCAAAAAAGCAGTGAGGAATTAAAGGAATGTTTTAAGCTGCTCTACTATAAAATTACTCAGAAGTTCCATTTAATGGAACTTCTCAGTAGGCTGGTACAGCAATATTTATTTTGCTGTCAGGATATTTTACCTGCCACAGAGAATTCTGTGGAGGGGTGAATCTGTATTTTTCTTTTAAAGCAGATGCCACTGCACCTTGGTAACATTTTAGTTTCTTTTTTGCCTGAAGCCAACTGTTCTGCAGCTCCAGCAGAAGAACAAGGGAATGCTACTCAGCGTGAAAGTTTTTGTGATAAGCACTGAAGGGAAAGCATTGGATCAAAGTGCTCTATGCTTCAAACTTGGGGACTGTAGGATTCTGGGTTTGGGGCTTTTTTTTTTTTTATTCCTCTGCCTCTTTCTCTATCATCAGAAAATTGAGTTTATTTGAAATTTATCAACAGTTTGGCATCCCGCATAATATCTGAATTAAGGAAAAATCCAAAAACTTGCATGTAGTTTCGTTTATTTGCAATACCATGATTAGCAAACAGTAACATAAATGAGAGGTAAAACTTGGCACTGATGTTAATTTGCTTTCCTTACCTAAGTTTTCAATGGTGTAGTATCTCTGTTTATAGTCCACCTTGATGGTCTGTGCATGAGGACTGCCAATGCCGTACCCTATCGCATAGCCTCTCACCACGATGTTCTGGTTTTCAGGTGGAGTCCAGCTCACTACAATACTGGTGACCAGCGGACGGACATGTAAGGAACTTGGAACTTCAGGAACACGAGTTTCTGTTAAAGAAAAATGATGGATTTAAAGGTCTTCTCTTAAATAAAGGTAATTACAAGAAGAGCTGTGAGCTAGTAAGGTCAAACGTAGCACTTCCACTCTGCGTCTGTATTCAAATGAGTACGCTGCGCAGGAGGGAGCTTTACTGTAAAGAGAGCACAAAGAATTCTAATAAGCAGAAGAAAATTAACATAGATTCATATACTAATATATTTTAATAGATCCTCTCTTTAAAAGAAAGGATAGTCGTACTGAGGAAAAGATCAAACCTGCTTCAAGGCAGACTCTTCTGATGCTTGTGCATGTTTTAACCAATTTGTAATTTTTCAAAATACGCACTACATTTATCACGTCCTTCACCTCCACAAAGAAATCTCCTTTTAGTTCCACCATATTACTTACTTGTGGGCATTAAAATAATTATAACTGAAAACACACTGATGATGAAAGAAAGGCTCCTGAGCTGCTTGTAGGATTAAAGAGAATATTCCAAATCTCTAAGAATTGTCAGTAAACTGTGCTGCAAAGTTTTCTTCTGATTTGTCCTACATTTGTTGCTATTTAAATCCTTGGGTTTCTTTAACTTAATTCACAAAATATATGCAGGGACTATACAACCATACCACAAGATAAAGAAATACTCAAAGAGTCCATATGAACTATTCAAACCCTACCCCACAAGCAACACAAATCTCATCACAACCCAACAGAGAAATGGAGCGTGGGTCCTTAGTAACAGCAGGACTTCCACAGCGTGTCCACTGATTCCACTGTAATGCCCTGATATTTTTACTGAAAGGTTTTTTCCCCACCGTTGATTAGAATTTAAAAGCAATCTAAAAGCACAACTGTAGTACCTACTAGTGTCCGTACCTTTGTTTTAACTTCTCAAAAATTAAATAAGTACTTTTGTCAGGCCACTGGAGCCTGCCATATGTTGACAGATTATAAATAATTCTATGCAATAGTAAGCTGAGTTCCCCAGTCTAAAATAAAATCAGCTCAGTGTTCTGCTTCCTGCAGGGATTTCATTTTAATGAAACATGCTACATTTATCTAAAAACATTTAATAAAGCACCACAACAGGATTATTTGGATCATAATATGCCACTGGCCTGCTAGCCCGGGGAGTTTATAGTCTCCAGCTGACACAGCTGATCAATTAAAGTTCACAACTATTAAATACAGAAAAGCTACATAATTGCAATAAGAAATGACATTTTTAACTGCACAGAAGTTAGTGCACTGGGGGATAAACTTTGTACAACTGGTTAACGCCTCTTGCATATGTGCTGCTGGGGAGACTTGCACCGACTCTGCAAAATGACACAGCCCTCCCAACATTAAGTTGTAACAGTCTGGCTCCTGTTTACCTTGATGACACTATAAAGTAAATTGTCTATTTAAATTCAAAAAGCAGCCATGGAATAAAAAGGAATGCCTTACATGTCTGTTGAACCAGAGAAACTGAAGAGTAGCTGTAAATACTTTTGCATGGTATTAAAATTACCCACGAGCTTACTAAAGAAAGAAAAGCATGGTTTTCTGTGATTGATATGAAGATGGCATGAATATCATGCCTGATCACACCAGGATTTATAGATTTTCAGGTCTGTGTTCCTGGAGGGGCTGGGGGTGCTCAGCCTGGAGAGGAGGGGGCTCGGGGGGACCTTCCCGCTCCCTGCAGCTGCCTGGCAGGGGCTGTAGGCAGGGGGGTCGGTCTCTGCTCCCAAGGAACAAGCAACAGGATGGGAGGGAGCGGCCCCAAGTTGCACCAGGGGAGGGTTAGATTGGATCTCAGGAAAAACTTCTTCCCCGACAGGGTTGTGAGCACTGGAACAGCCGCCCAGGGAAGCGGTTGGGTCACGTATCTCTGGAGGGATTTAAAAGACACGCAGCTGCGGTGCTCAGGGACATGGTTTAGTGTTGGGCTTGGCAGCGCTGGGTTAACGGCTGGGCTTGATGATCTCGGAGGTCTTCTCCAACCTAAACAATTCTATGATTCTATGTTCCACTGTCTTAGCTGTGAATTTTTATTACTTTATTAATTGTAAAGAATATGCATAAAGAAAAATTGCCTGCAAGGACTGCAACAGTCCAATTTGAAAAAAATTCAAATGAAAAAATCAACACAGAATGAAAAGGTTCTTTTCTTCTGCCCACTTCTGCCCTATTTAAATTTAATCCTGATGGTACCCTCCAGCCAAGTGTTGTTAACTCCAGCAATTCAAAAGCAATTCAAAATTCAAAAGCAGAGTTACATTTTCATTACCTTGTGTAAGTGCTGCCTATTTCACAGAGCTCTACTTCAGACTGGGGAACTAGTGGTTTCTTAAAGCTGCAAGGTTGTGTCATATCCAGTTAGAGGAAGACAGACACACAGATGAAAGTAATTTCAACTCTAAAATGTAATTTTAAATAACTACAAAACTGAACCCTACTGTTAACGCTGGGATTTTTGCTGTTCTTAAGCAATGGAGAGTAAGCAGTAAGAGGGCAAGTATTAAGTTGAGCATCAACTTCGCATAACACAAAGACTGAAGCACGGGCTCTCAAGGGCTTTGATCAGCTGACTGTTGAAGCAATCTTCCAGCAGTGTAGAACAAATACTGAAGCTGTTTCATTATTCTGTCTCCCAGCTGCCAGTACAACCGAATCTCAAGCCACACAGATGTGAAAGACATTACTGGGTCCTGTGGCATTAAGCTAGAATGCCCCTCCAGCGACTTTTAACACAGCCAAGAGGGAGACCAGCCTCCAAAAAGCATAAGGTAGGTGTGTGCAACAGCACCAATTAAATGCTCTTCTGAAATAGCAACAGTTCACCCAGAATCACTAGCTCCTTGTAGGCACTTCCAAAGGAGTCACCCCAGCCATCCTTCTAGAAAAAGCACTTTTCCCCCATTTTAGCTGCTCTCAGTCAGGTTCTGGGAGATGCTCACAAATTTGCTCATTTGAATTCTGCAAGCATCAGGCCCCTACTTACCAAACATCTGGACCAACTATGAAAGGTCAAAATTTTTCACAGAACACTTTCTACTGTTATTGTTGAACTCTGCATTGGAAAAACAAGATGCTAACATGGTTCTGTGTACCACACATCATGAATCTATGGATTTGGTGGAAGGGACTTAATTTCTGATGAAAGATAAAGTCCATACTAGTCTACCACTTCTGAAAATACAATGTATCCCCCTTTTCTTTTACAATGGCAAAATAACAATTACTTTAGACTCTTTAGAAAGAGTCTAAGCAAAAAACAAATTCCCCAAACCAACACCCAAACCCAATCAATTCAAAAAAGCCACAAAAACAAACAAACAAAAACCCACAAAAAAACCCAAGAAAAATATTTTATGAAAGCATGGCACCAGTTAAACACAGTGGAAAGATTGCAAAGGTCTACGGGCAACATTTCCCACTGTTTCTTTCCTGCTGTGGCATCTCTCTTGCACTTGGCAAAGTTTACAACTCAGAGGCTGCAGCCAGACCGCGTACTGCAGCCCGCAGGACTACACTCAGCCCGCCAGCACACAGAGAAGCCACCCTGAGCACACTGGGGTACACATCAGGGGCTTCATTAGCATAACTTAGGTGCTACAGAAATACATAATCACTATTTTACCTCCCCAAAGGAAAACAGTCCTCCTATCTCAGTTTCGTAGCACGTAACCCCCTGCATGATTAACCAGAGGAATTTTACCACAATATAAAAATTGAACCATTATTATTATGCCCTTTATGAAGTACTGAATCACTGACATTGGCATTCATGACTGGGTATTTCTTAGCAGAAAAAACATAGTGCCAACATACAGTACTAGAAAGTGTAAAAGCAGGGTTTAATTTCAAGCCACTTGGCAAGAATTTTATGTCGAAATAGAAATTAATTTCGCTTAATCATAAAGCAGATTGTACTATTAGAATACAGTAGAAACAACTGAAAACAATCAGGTTTGCCTTTAAAAAAGACAAATCAACTTTAGTGTGCCCTGCCCACAAAATCTAATGTTTTTGATGTCACAAATATGGTCACACTTGTGATCTTACCATCTAGATCACTCTCAAAGGTTTCTGCTGATACCCAGTCGGTAGCTGGTCCGGTACCATTAACAGTCAAGGCAGCTACTCGGAAGCTGTACTCTGTACCTCGTTCAAGACCTAAGAGACAAAGAGTACCCAAGATATCAAACCGGGAATTCCAGCTGTGATCCCAGGAGTCACAGCTCCTAATTAAAAGCCAGGTCTAACCTGACAGGAAGAAGCCTTTCACCCCACACTGCCCCTGGGCGTAACACGGGTCAGGAATGGAAGCAGCACCCACAGCGCAGCACCGTGAGGAAGCTGACGCCAATTAGGATGCAACAGCCAAACTGGGACCGGAGACAGCCGGGGCTGTGACACTCTGCAGGCTGTCCCTGTGGGCCACTGGAGGAGATTGTGAGGCACTCTTTGCAGCCAGCTCTAATTTCTGGCTATTAATTAGCTTTAAGTGCAGAAGCACCCGCATCCATAACTAAAGCTAGGTATAGACAGCAAGTGATCAAACTGTGCAAACAATTTGTTTACTGTATAGAAAACTGTACAATCAATAATCAAAGCACTATGAAAATGCACTCAAAATTTGATATATGGAACTTCTGTTGCTGGTAAAAACACACTCCGGTTCCAGGCACATATCAACTCCTGCTCTGTGAGAAACGGAAACTTACGGAGTCACAGCTGGAGTTTCAGAGCACAAATCAAAACATCTTGTTAAAAAGTGCATATTCATTTTCCAGAGAGGCACAATTTCTTCTCTTTTGACCAACTGTTCATTTACAGAGAGTTAAAGAAAATGAACAAAACATAGTCTTGCTCCTGTTCTCATGTACTCTTCATTTCTGCTAAAGCAAATTCTAGTTCTGGTAACAATATATAATCTATACTAAGTAATGTACTAGTCTGCATCTTTCAAGTGTACAAATAAAGAGAGAATGTAACACATTCATGCCAGAGAGAAGGAAAAAAGGCTGATGTCAGTGAAACTAGGAGGGATGGTTTGCACAGATGCCTGAGGCAAGAAGTCCACAGGACGCTGAGCTGGGCTTGGCGGTGAGCACTGCAGGGCAGAGCGTGCCTCCCGCGCACCCACACGCAGGCAGCGCAGTCTGCAGGACGCCTGCCCAGACTGCAGGGCTCGGGCATCCTTCTCCATACAGTTCTGACATTTGGGCAGACACCAGGAGCTCAGGACCACCTTCTGCATGCAACCCTGTGCCTTTTACAAAAGATTTTAAAAGGACTTGTCCAGTCCGCTTTGCAAACCAATGGCAAAACTAGGGCTAAACACCAGGTCACTGAACTCCAATTACCACCAGCCAGCCCAGAGTTACCACCAGCCAGCCCAGAGTTACCACCAGCCAGCCCAGAGTTACCACCAGCCAGCCCAGAGTTACCACCAGCCAGCCCAGAGTTACCACCAGCCAGCCCAGAGTTACCACCAGCCAGCCCAGAGTTACCACCAGCCAGCCCAGAGTTACCACCAGCCAGCCCAGAGTTACCACCAGCCAGCCCAGAGTTACCACCAGCCAGCCCAGAGTTACCACCAGCCAGCCCAGAGTTACCACCAGCCAGCCCAGAGTTACCACCAGCCAGCCCAGAGTTACCACCAGCCAGCCCAGAGTTACCACCAGCCAGCCCAGAGTTACCACCAGCCAGCCCAGAGTTACCACCAGCCAGCCCAGAGTTACCACCAGCCAGCCCAGAGTTACCACCAGCCAGCCCAGAGTATCTCATTACCTACAAACACTCCTTTTAAGGGTTTTCATTTTTTCTTCCAAGGCAAGAACCCCACATAAACATGCCTCTGAGCCTGAGCCCACTAAAAGCACCTAAAAAACGCCCTTCTGATAACAAATGCTTGCAAATAATAGCTCACCTTCAATTAGCTGCAAGAGCTGGGTGCCACCGATGCTCTCTGTCACATCACTCTTGCGGGACACTTTACGGTAGCGAATTTTGTAGCCAGTGATTTGTCCACTGTGTGTCCCCGCAGGGGGAGGCTGCCAGTGCAGCATGATGCTCTGTGGGAGGCAGAAGGTCAGTACAAAGTCATCGCCACCCACACAGCCAGAAACTACTCTAGTGCTAATACTTCATGAAACAAGACAGAAAAACGCACATACAGAAAATACCACATTTTTGTACAGTAAATCATAGGCTATTTGTAAAAAAATACCCCCCCTGTGATTCAGCAGCAGCCCAGGTCATACATGTGCCTACAGTTCATCTCTAAGCACTTCGATCTTATTAGCCCTTCTGATTCCAATCTCACAAATGGCCCCTGGGGTTTCCCTTTCCATTTCCTTCAAGTTATCTTGAGGTATGGTTTACCTGAGGATCTATCTTTAAGAACTGGTATTTTCTCTAAAGGGTACAAGTTATCTGAACTGTATGTAGTTTATGTGCATTTATTTTTAATCATACAAGTAGCAGAAGAAGGTAATCTGGAAAAGAGTTTTTGGAAAAGGCTTTTAAAAAATCTCCAATCGTAATCACTGAAGTCACAATGACGGAGTATATAATTTTCTCTTTTAAAGTGCCTGGGACACTATAAATGTGCGTATGTGTGCACACACACTGTAAACAATAGTTAATCAACAGGAACACATTCAAGCTCTGGCGCTTCAGGCCTTTGTGCCTGATTAAACCTCTTCCATAATTAGCCTCCATGCTTGTCATTGTCACAGTCTTTGCTGCATTCCATGACGTACGATCCACAACGGGCTGGAGCTTCTAATGCTTCGAGCCCCACATTCAGATACTCTCCTGCTGCGCAACTCATACACAAATAGCTGAAAAGCAGCATGGTAGAAAAGAGACCCAAAGCAGCTCTAAAATCTGATCGTTCTAAGACCTGCCAGCCTTTTATTTACCCATTAGGAACAGGAAATTCTCCACATCTTACCTTGGAATTCCGTACCTCCAGCGTTAGATTCTGTGGTGGAGCACTGGGGACTAGAAACGTTGAAGGAATTACAACTCCAAAATTTCCATATACTGTATCACACACTGTATTTCCATACACACCTACTCTCTGCTATCGTTCCATCATGAAAGTACAAACCGTTCTGGTTTAAGGCACTATATAACTACGAAATTCTACCAGTGGTACTTTATGACATACAGTGACTAGCTTAGGAGTTTTACATATTTTTCATCACAAAGAACAAACTCACTTTTTATTCAGGTCTTATCACAGATACCTAAATAAAAAAATGTTCTATTTAAAGGTTCTTGCCATAAAATCTAAGAAGAGAGATCACATTCAGTAGTTTTCAAAAATCAGATCTTTAATTTATATTTTTGATTCTGGGAACCCACATTTAAAATTCTAGCCATGGTTTTTATTACCATGTTTTTCTGTAACAGAAAGACCCCTGAGTCAACATGTCTCTGTGCTACCGAAGAGGTGAAGTCCATCACAAAGTAAGTTTCTGCTTCTAAACTTCGTTCTTCATTAGTTCTTTACTACCTGTAGTAACCTGCTGGTCATGACTGAAACTCCATTAGACAAAAGGGCAAAGTAAGAGAGAACCCGAGACCAAGGAAACCCTGTCCAGCACTTCAGGCTCACACACGTCACCTGAGGGCAGAGATAAGGGTTCCCTGGCAGGAAGGTGAGGCCCCAGCAAAGCAGGAGGACAGAGAGGTAGCAGACTGGGGTAAAGATTGTTCCAGCCCAAATAATGTGTTTTCCAAGTAACTCCCAGGAGCCACAACAATAACTAAGAGAACAATCCTGAGTGCGTAAAGTGAAAGTAGCCCTGTGGTAAGCAGAAGGTACACCGGGGTGTGGTTAAATAAACACCCCTCTCCCACTATCCCACAACAGCAACGGAGACAAGCAGGATTTGGTTTTCCTTCTCTCTTGCCAGCTGAGCGAAGCCCGAAATCACCAGACCTAGGCATTACGTGCTAGGTCCCTTAAAAAGCCACAAGAGGAGGAAATGAAATGAAGCTTTTTTTGCTGTTTGTTTTACACAGTTGTTGCCTACTTTCAGAACAACCTGAAAAAGTAGTCTTGGGTTTCACATGGAGTGGTTAATAATTAATGCACATATTGCAAACTTGGTGAAAGACAATCAGCAGAACACAGGAGACACGCACGTAAATATGTCCATACGTACGTCTCACCACATGCACAGTTCATTTTACGTCAAGGTAAGCTCAGGCTCAGACCAGATTAAGAATTACCCAGGCCAACAAATACAATGGATTTCCCATGGGCCGATATTCCACGCTTTGATAGGAAAGGCACAGCCTACATCCACCTGCACCATACAGTAACCCCCGCAGGCAGGAGGCCCGCGACATGCCGATGGTTCAGAGCGGTGCCAGGAGCAGGGAAGGGAGCTGCCCTCCATCGGAGTGTGATGCAGAGCTGCATTCCTAGCTGTAGTACACCACTGCTTTCTGTGGATCAGGAAGGACCACGAGGAGAGAAACAATCCTTATGAGCAGCCCATAAACCTTGGTTCAAATAGTAACACCAGCAGAGCTATCCTGCAACAAACCACCGGAACAGATTAGGAGCAAAGATCCACATAAAAATGCAGAAGCTTGTTAAATAGAAGCTAAAGGAAGCTTAGAAAAAATCCCTGCAGGAAGCATGGAGATTGCTTCCAGATAGCACAATAAGCAAATGTGTATCGTTCATCCAGAAAAATTTGAGAGACTGAAGGGAGAGAACAGGTGTTAAGCACCAGCGTTATAAGATTGTAAGAAGCAAGGCAACATCCTTCAGAAAGCTTTAGAAAATAAATTTCTGTAGGTTAAATGTGAAAATATAAGTTGGGCCACAAAGAACTTCAGGAAAACTTGAAAATGACATTACAACTAATAGTAAATTCTTCCAGAAAATGAGCTGGAAGCCCTTTGGAGATGCTGTAGAGCTAGACAACGGTCAGGGTATGCCAGAACATGAAAATGGTAAGGACCACACAACGGTCTTCAACTTTGTGTCTGTGCTGAGGAAGGAAGAGGAGAGGCTTCCATAGCACCCTTTACACGGGACTTACGGGATCTCTCAAATGGAAACGTCAGTGTAGGGGATTATGGAAGAGTCAGACACAACAAACAGCAGCTTGCTGCCAGTCAGATGCCACTGATCCAGGGTTTCTCAAGGAACTTGGGAATGAAACAGTTGCATGACTTGACTTATAAGTAACTGGGAGATGGTAAAGTTGATGCCAGTATTTAGAAGGAGTTCCATTTGAGAAACTTCAAGTAGGAAATCAGAAACCTGTATTAGGCAAATTAACTGAAGCTACAAAAAGCACAAAATCCATAGATCCATGAAGTTATAAATATGTATTTGTCACTTTTTAAAGGGAAATCCCACATTGCAAACCTGCTGGAGAGCTCTTAAGAAACAAAGTGATGAGGGGAAAGAAATCCTTGCCTGAGAAAACAACTGGTTAAAAGAAAGAGAAGGTAGGAAGGTGGGTATGCACTGGGAGATGACCTGTGGAGCTCCACCCTGGCATGTGCTGTGACCCGTTTTGTTCAACACATTCCTAAGTGATGATAGGGGGATGAGCAGCGAGGTGACAAAAGTTAGTACAGACAAGATCTGATGGTGAAGAAGCACAGGAAGACCTCGGGACATTTTGTGCCTGGATATTAAAGGGGCAGATGAAATTCACAGTAGATAAATTTACACGCATGGGGAAAACGATCCTTCCTTTACATGCAAAATGGTGGCTCTAAGCAGACCAATGCCACCAAGATCTGTATATCCCAAAAATGTCACCTCAGTGTTCAGAATGAGCCAAACATGTCAGTCAAATGCTGGCGATTACACACTTGCATCTTCGATACAGTTTCAGTCCCTTCTACCTCCACTGTTAGAAGGATATAGGAGAAAAGAAACAGAAAAAAGTTCAGCAAAGGGCACTGAAGGTTGAAACAGCTTTCACAAAACAAACAGCTAACCATTTCTGTGGCTTTGGAACCTGGAAAAGCTGAATGAGGGAGAATGCAGCAAAGGGCTATAAAATGAGCAGTGGGACAGAGAGGGCTGGTGGACACTGGTTATTCCCTCTTCCAGGCAGTACAGCCATAGGCAACAAATGACACTGGCACACAGCAGCTTCAGAACAGAGAAAAAGGGGTGATTTTTCCACAGAAAACGTATTTGTAGAATCTCTGTCAACTTGATGCGGTGGATGATGAAAGCTGACATGGGTTTAAGAGGATGCCGGCAGGGTTTTATGGAAAAGAAACTGAACTAGTAAACACACAGAAACCACTGCAGAGTCAAGAAGTCCCACAGAAGCAAACTTGTGAACACTGAGAGCATTTAGGACAATACTCCTCTCTGCTCATCTGTTCCACTTTTGGTCACTCCTGGAGAGAGGATTCCAGGCTAGGCTCATTTTGGTCTGGCTGTTCTTTTATGTAAACAAACTTCTCTATAAAAAATAACAGTTAACATTAACTGGTCATTCTAGAATTGTTTATATATCCATAGCTGCTCACATTACCAATTTATTTGCTTTATACAAAATACCATTACCACTTCCTGCTTTCATTATTATATGCAATTGATTTAGTAGTATCTGTGCTGGAGCCCAAAGACACGCACCGTTTTCCCATACGACCACAATGAAAATAAAAAGCTCCAAAAGCAAAAGTCTGCTTTATGTAAAATTAGTATAGAACCTAAAAAATAATTTGGAGTTGTTGCATTCAATATAGTTGTTTTTCTGTCTGCTCTTAATACTTTGTAAACTCAATAACCCATGAAGTAAACTCCTGACATTGAAATGAAGGACACTGTTGTTTCATAATCAGAATCCCAGGTACTTCTGCAGGTACAGTAATTTTCCTTCACCCAATCTGGAAAGCCTCCGGGGGAACATGCACCATGTGTGGCCATAGGCAACAACAACGTTATCAGTAAAATAGTGCAACAATGAGCAAAACCCAAGTCTGGTTAAAAATTCACTTTGAAGAAAATTACCAGATAATTCCTAACAAAAAAAAAAAAAAAAAATGGAATAAAGCAGCTCACCATCTGACAACGTTCGTACAACAACATCTTGGGTTGAGACACCAGGACCATGTTTATTGTAAGCTACCACTCGGAAACTATACTCTGTGTATTTCTTTAATCCATTAATGGTATAGGAGAGTCCTCCTACATCAACATCCTGTTCATAAAGAAACATACATACAAGCCAAGGTCAGAATCAGGTCTGCAACTATTATACATGTCTTAAGAATTTCAGTGCAGTAATACTCAAAGCAGGAATGACATCTTTCTGTAGCACCTGTGGATCAAACCCACAGTTTATACAGCAAGGTCTTGTAAAGATGCTAACAGTGAGCTTGCAAGGGAAAATCCTACCTATCTGATTTAAATTGTAACATGGACTCTGGTTCTGTAAATGAAAAGAGATCTGGCCTATATAGTAAAAATTACTACTATATTTTGAACACTGGGATGCAGAATTAGAAAAGGTAATTTTACCTGAGCAATACAACATTCCTATTTAAAAACTGATGGAAGAATTATTTTGAAAGCTCACGAAGATATTCTTCCCTTAGCTTTTTACAGCTTGAATCGTATGTAATCAGATGGGAAATTAAATGATTGGGATTAATCCTCTCAAAGCTGTGATTATTCTCAAGTGGCAGCCTATACTTCTACAGAACATACTGGATTCTTCCAGTAAACTCCTAAGAAAATGTAATCAATTAGACACTCAGCAGTATCAAAAAACCAATCGCTGGATCAAAGAACTCAAGTAACAACAGCTCAGATAAGGGATCTTGCTAAGATCAGTAGTTAGACTGCTTTACTGAAAAACAGCCAACCTATAAAACCTATGCCAGTCCGTTACATTACGTGAAGCAGAACTGTTAAATAATGACACAGCTGTTAAGTGCACTCTCTCGTTAGCACGATATAACAGACTTCCCCAAAAGGTACTTGATACTGATAAGTATCTAAATAAGCCATCACAAAAAACCCCTGTTTTAATTCTAGGATACATGCATTTCATGCTGTATCTTTAATTTTAAGTATTTTTTAGGCTAATGGATTCAGTCTATCAGAAAAATGAACACTTCACAAGGTGTTTCTAGAAATTTAAGGTAAAACCCTAATAAAAGAAAAAAGGCCATTACTGGCATTGTATCTGACATGGGAAGAGCCAAGCTCTGTACCTGCTCAGTGTCCTGCCCCTTCTCCATGTAATAGAGCTTGTAGTTCTGGATCTCTCCATTGCCAGACAAGGGTGTCTCCCAGGTGACAGTAACGGAGGTGGGTGAACTGGCGAACGCTCGGATATTGGGTGCTGGACCAGGAAGCTGAACTAAAATGTAAGCACAAAACTGCTCGTCACCAGGCCTAACCAACAGCGCTTTCAGCAGCTGATTATTGTAGCATCAACTTCACTATAAATCAACTCCGGTTAAAAGATGGGTATTTGGTCACATTTCAGCCTCTCACATGGATTCACTGGGGAGTATAAAAGTGGGACCAAATTTCTGGAGGAGCTCCTGCTCCCTGCTCCTTTTGTCCTGAATGATCCTACAAATGACAGACTTCACATTTTCTTGAAGTTCTCCTTTTTTCCTCTTTCAGTTAATGACAAATTAAAAGTACTCCTCTTACAATGGCAAGTTCAGAAAATTTAACAAGGAGTGTCTTATCAGTATTTCTTAATGGCAAAAATAAATCATGTAAGTTCACCAACTTGGAAAATAATTCTG
This sequence comes from Falco cherrug, assembly GCF_023634085.1. Classification (NCBI taxonomy): domain Eukaryota; kingdom Metazoa; phylum Chordata; class Aves; order Falconiformes; family Falconidae; genus Falco; species Falco cherrug. Next base: position 1,488,461 of record NC_073703.1, on the reverse strand, counting down.
AAACTATGGTCTGCAAGTGCAACTTCTAAGAGTATTGACTTCTTCTGGGAAAGGTCATGAATGGGGAAAAAAAAAAAAAAAAAAAAAAAAAAAAGAATAAATCGATCCGAAAGTCAAGAAGACTCAAAATATTTACAGCTTACCCTCAGGCTGGGTGGCCACCTTGAGCGGCGCTGAGCTATCTCCAGGGCCGTGCCTGTTCTGAGCCACAACTCGAAACACATAAACTGTTTCTGGCATCAGGTTTTGGATTGTCACTTGTGTCTCTCCAGGACGACTCGTATTTTCAACGCGTTCCCTTTAGGAAACAAAAGGTTTGGGCACAGAAACAATCACCGATTAGTAACGGAGTTTTTCAGGGGTAAATAAAGGAATAGTTGCTACTAAGATGTGTCCCATCTGAATATATCCAGTGTGTTAATGACGTGGTTATTTATACTGTGATGACTACACAACAGAGCAATAATATGCCAAAATTGATGGTGATAAACAGCTTGTGCTTTTGTAACTTTTCTTCCGAAAAAACCCATGCACTGAAGTAGAAGAATAAGAGATACTCAACATCACAAAATTCAGAGTTGTTTCTTTGTTATTCTTGTAACAGCACATGGTAATTTGTAGTGACAGTTTGTCCTACTACTCTGAAGCCAGAGAAAAAAAAATATTTAAGCAGCATACAGAGAGTCTGGCAAGATTCAAGCCATTTTTGTTAATATTGTGGGGCTGGTTCTGCAGTATTTTTCAAAGAAACTGTTTTAATATAGTATTCTACCTCCAAACGGTACTTAGTTCCTCCCTAATATTTACACTTTTTGAGAACACCCACCAGCTCTGACGCCGCAGCCAGGCCGACAGCTGTGGCGCTTACACTACCATCGCACGAGGACTCGCGCCAACACAAGGCAGCGCCTGCCCGCGCTGCCTGCACTGCCCCCGCACCGCACGCTGGGAGCAGGCGCCGGGGGCTCAGCCGCACCCACGGGACATGACGCCACGCCAAGGGGGCACAACTGGGGCCCGGCCGGCTGCCAGCCCCTGAAGATTGGGCACACTCTGCGAAGCAGCACTGCTGGCAGGCTCAGCAAAAAGGGTAACATTTTGCAAGCTGAAAGCTGTGATCAAGTTGGAAGGATCCACTTTGTGTGCCGAGGCAACAGGAAGGATCACCGCCACTGCCGGCAGAGCCGGGGAACTCAGCCCTCCTCATCCGCCGGGTGCAAGCACATGAGAAGATTAATCATCAACTAACGCAGCCTTTATTTCCAAGACAATTGCTGCTGTCACGCAAAGGTTCACAGAGCTGCCCCTGGGTAATGACATCTACACCCTGTCCTTTCCCGAAAAAAAGCTCCCTACACCCTGCAAATACAAACAGTGTTACAAAAGAAGAAATCAAAAACTTCCCCACTGAGAAAATAAAGGGAAAATGCAACTGCTTACAACGCAATCGTCTCCCTTTTGTCTGCTAGACTTTGTTGAGCTGCACAGCAGAGGGCAGACAATTCTCATCCTGACGATTAGCTGCTATTAAATCATTTTTAATGCAGAAGCCCAAGCAAAATTATTTCAGTGTCCCCTTTCCTACCTTCCAGCCATTCGACTTCAGTCTATACCACAGAAGTATGATGCTAAAATTCCCATTTTTAATTTATTTCTTTTTAAATCAACTGATACAGATGATTTAGCATAACTTAGTTGAAAAACATTTTGAAATCCCTGTTTATTTCTTCACTATTACATTGTATCTATAGAGAGGGAAACAATACACTTACTGTAACTACAGACCTATTTAGATACATTTTCTAGAATGTTCTCCTTCATGAAAGTTGAGCTAAAATGGCATTCTGTAAACGGCTTATTTCAGATTATTAACTTCCATCATTACATGAGGAGCATCATTACAGCATATCTGAATCTAAAATGTTTACAGAAGATTTTTCTTCTTTTAATGTTTATAAAATATTTTTTTAAAGAAGGAAGCTGACAGAGAAGCGAGACACACACTAAACAAATATCACAGCCAATACAGAATGAAACTGGAAGGCGAGGGAAGAGATAGATACTCTCCCTCACTAACTTTTCCAGTTACAGCTAGTGCAAAATATCTGGTTGAAAATGCATTTTCAAATGGACAGTTTCCTTTAAGATGTGCCTTTGCTACCACAACGGTAACTGAAAACGCAGAATAAGCGCCAACTGATTCACAGCTGTGGAATAACATTCGTCTCCCACTGACATGCAAAATATATTGCATTTTCTGCCTCAAGTTTAAATGCACTCACTGATTTTTATCTAGAGAAAAACCCTCAGCAATCCAAGATTATTATTTAAATTTTTTTTAAAAAATAATAATCAGAATTATTTTAATGGAAAGACAACATTTCTCAAAAAATAGACATGTCAAAGTATTACAATTTTCAGTAATAACCAGGAACTGTGCCTGCCTTCCCTTGCAACAGTATGTTAAAAATATGTTGAGATTAATCTAATTAAGCGCTACATGAATCTCTCATTTATGCCCTTTCTAAGGGAGCCTTGAGCACCTTTTATGAGCTGTGATGTGTTTAGGTAGGCGTAATAGGTAACAAAACAGATGGTCTATATGAATAACTATATTACCCTACAGAACATTATGACTATTCTAACTCATTCCAGTTTAATCCCCAATTAAAGAGCTTTGTAAACTAGAGTTAAAGTTTAAAATAGCTATCAAGTACTTAAGGGAAAAAGCCTACAGTTCAAACCCAGAAACAAGCATTAATCTGGAAATGCGAAGTTTAAAGTTACACTTATACATGAAAATCAACCTACAGGGAATTATTAAGAAGTGAGTATCATCCGTGCCAGCCACGTCAGCTGCAGAGCCTGGCGGTGTGCTCAGAGAGGCGTTCCTGATTGTGATTACACACAACTGAACTCCATTCTGTGCTCGAAGTGCAGTGTTGAACTGAGGGTTTCATATTATTTGAATATCTCACAAGCGTAATTTACCCTCTTGGTAATCCCGGTTCATAGAATTACACCTCCCTTTGCCGCCCCAACACATCTGAATTTTCATACCTTTTTCAGGGCAACTGTCTTCAGTTTGGAACGCAAGGATGAAATAACTACGTAACTATACGATCTATAAGGAAGGCAGTAGTTTCCATCTGATGAGATTACTTTGTTTTTTCTAGAGGTGCAACAACAAAGCCATGAGGCACACACTCCATTTCACATGACTGCCTCAGTGGCACCTCTGACATCAGGACAGCATGGAGACGTGCCGCAGCCAGGGGCATCCCGCAGCCAGTGAAAGCAGCAGAAACAAGCTGCCCTCACGGCGGATTTCCATGCTTTGAAATGCTCCTCTTCCACGGATAGTTTTGATTTCTGTGGTGAGAGTAACCCCCAGGCTCTTCAGATCTCTATTGTCACTCACTCCTCAGCGGACCCTACGTACCATCAAACCCAGCTTTCATCATCTCAGAAGCAGTAAAAGCGGCCACTGCAACTTTGGCAGCACTTGCATTTTTGCTGTAATTCCTTGTTTGCTGCCACTTCCAACTCTGCCGGTACATTCAGCTCGGGGGCCAATGTTCTGCAAGCAGACAGCGAGTCCAAAACGTGCAGCCCAGGACTTCAGGGGGGCAGGCAACACCCTCCGGGCAGCTGAGGAGTCGGTGGCACGACGCTGCCATGGGGCACGGGAAGAGCCTTTCGCAGGGGCGCCCCGCGGTGACGGGGGAGTCGCGCTCCCACCCCCTTGCAGTACCCTACATTCCAGGGCACAGTTAAGGAAACCTCGTGTTTCTCTGTGCATCTCCTTTCCCTGCACAGGTACAGGGGGTGTAAATCAGCGGTGGCAGAGGCAGCCGGTCCCTCAGGAACCACACGGCTCACATACTGCAGTTAAGTGCTGCTGCAGTTCACGGTATGAAGATGACTCCCTACAGCCCTTTAAAAATGGTTCAGCAAGGTCAGAATATCCAGCTAACCCATGCCATACGATACGTCATTTTTTTTTTTCATTTTTCACAAGCCTGATTTAACTTAAATAAATCAAATACCTGGTTTGATGACTGTTCAAATACAAGCGAGGAAGAGACAACAGTTAGGTTACTAAAGATCCAGTAATGCAGGCAATGAAAACGGTACATGTAGGCAAAAATATAACAGGATGAGAAGATGGCACATACGCACTTAAAACTGCAGCAAAGATATAGGATCATGCATAATTCAAGGGCGACAAAGCGATCCTTTAAGCAGTGTTTTACAATGCTGAGAAAGGAAGGAAGGTTGCACATCCAGCCATGACTTCCAAACTGACTGATCTCCAACGGCCTAGGTGTGCGACACGCTCATCTACGGTTTTATTCAGTAACCAAGCAGCATTTCCACAAGGCCACATTTGACCAACCCGTCAAAAAGTACCACATAACTGTTTGTTGGTTTGGGTTTTTTTTTTTTTTTTAATTGTATTGTTCTCATTCTTTAAATCCAGGTTGAAAGGCGTGATTTCACAGTATTTGAAAACCAGTCTGTGAGATGTGTTATATCAACTGTCTTTGTAAGACATTAAAAAAAAACAAACACTCAAAAAACAACAAAAAACCCACCAAAAAAAGGAAACACAAAACCCCCTTCAAAAATCCAAAGGAGTGGTAAAGTTGAGAAAATGGCGAGTATGTGCTAATGCAGGGCTTTCAGAGCCTGCTTTGAACCCTGATCCAGAAGGGGCTTAAGCAAACAAAGATCTCACTGAAGTCAGTGAAACCACCTGCTTACATATAAGCACCAGCTTAAGTGCTTTGCTGTGTAAACTTTCTGTGGACTGCATTAACCCCAGCCCGGAGCGCTGCGCTGCCAGAACTGAAAACAGCCGTTTCTGCAGATTGTCCTATAATTTCCTAATTTATTCACCACAAATTATGTGATTCCTCTTACCCTTTGTTCTGCTAATGCTTTTGGCCCAAGCGGAATGTTTTCTAGATTTCGATACTCTGGTACGTAGTGGAAAGGGATGCATTTTGTTCCCTCCAAAGCAGCACAGGGAGAGGCATGAAGCCGTCTCCAGCAAATCACTTTTTAAAAACCAGCGGGCAGAGTGGTTACAACCAGGAACGTGGAGGAGAAGCAGCACAAAGCAAGAGTGCCTGGCAAGATCCCACCTTTTCTCCTGTCTCACTTAAAATATTGCCAATATGAATGAATATTACCAAAGGAAAGAGAAAAACAACATTTGTGAGGCAAAGAATTTTATTAATTGCCTCAGCTAATCCTCGTGAGCCTGGACAAGATGTCTACCCACAGAATTAAGAAAGAGTGGCAATTCACCATACACAGTAGTGCGTTTTATGTTCTCTTCAAATGACTTTGAGTCTTACACTCTAGTCAGTAAGTAGATAGATAATTTTCTCTTGAGTAATAAATCTGATAAGCAAGCTAATTTGCAATTAATTAAGCATTGCTTAAAATTATTGTTAGCTTCAACTTCTTCCAACTTATCACAACAATTTGAAACTGCAGTTGCGAGTGGTAGATCCCATCAGCAAGAAAAAGGGGTAGATTGAACTAAACCTTTGGGATAATCTGTCAGAAACTTATGAATGCTTCACACTCAAGAATGCTTCACACTCATGAAATTTCAATTTATAGGGATTACTAGGAAAGAATCAACATTTAACTGACACCTACCACACGGTTCTCTCTAGAACAAGACTGCACTTACAGGGTTTTAAAGCAGGAGGTGACTGCTTGCTCTCAACAGCACATGGTTTGACTGGAGGACGTTTCCATGCCTGCTGTGGATGGCATTTATAGCAGTGTCAGTGCCCCTGAAGAGGTGTTACCTTCTGTGCTTGCTCTTACTTTCTAAGCAGCCTGCTGAAAGCAGGTAGCAACTGTCTCCAGTCAAAAACACGCACAACCATTGCCCCTACGAATACACATTATGCAGCAACAAAGCAAATCAAACTGCACTTCCTCTGATCAGGGTGCCGGAGGGAAGGGAACCCCTCGGACTCCGCAGCCTGTACGACTGAGCATTAAAGCCTGAAGGTTTATAGTGCTTTAAGCAAAGCTAGCATGAAGAAGAGTCATGAAATAGCACGACCCATTTTGCACATCGAGATCTTTACCTGTTTATACCTTCCTTGGTGTAGAAGATTGAATAGGTGAGGTTGTCTCCTTGAGGGTCTGATACAGGTGTCCGCCACGTCAGTCTGATGAAGCGGGTGGAGACGAGGGTGGCCACGACGTCCCGCGGGGCTGAAGGCAGTGGTCCTGTTGTAGCTGGTGCTAGATGGTCATTAGTGGCACTGGTCAGTGAAGTGGGAGGTAATGTTGGGATGGCAACATCTTGTCATGTGCAAACATTGGGGAATATGAAGGGCAAACATCACCACGGTTTTAAAAAAAGAAAACAGAAAAAAACACAAAAGAAATAAACAAAACCACGATGGGAAACAAAAGAAAATGAACACACACAAAAAAGGCCATTAAACTGAAGGCTGACATGCAGGCAAAGGTAACTACTGAAAACTAATGGGAAGTATTAAAGGACACGTCACTTTCGAGCAAGCAGACCAGGTCTCCATTGTAATGGAAGTGGCAAGGGAACGGGAAGGGTGAAAACTGAGGATAAAATATGACCTCCTAAGAGGACATACCAGCAGCAAACAATATTTTCATTTCTTTGTAAAACAGATGCAATACCAAACGTTTACCAATCAAACCCCCCCAACTTATATTATTTATGCAAAAATACATCCGGACCCAATTTTCTACTTTATTTCAGTAACATGCAGAATTAATTTATAGTCTTCTCAATCATAAAAAAATGACAGACAGATACACAAAATTTACTTAAGAAGTGCAAACTCATCCAGGCTGTGCAATTAAGCACTGAAGTCAATTCACGCGGTAAGTGGTTTCTGAACTGGTTGGGTTCTACCACTGCCAATGGTAATGTGGTGACAAACTCGGCATGGCAGTGGAAATACGGACTTTTTCCTGACTTTCACTAAGGTCACTGTTTTCTTTCCGTCAATGCTTCTCCTCCCTGTCGTAACATATATTACATCATTTCACAAAGACACTAACAAGCATAAACAAGTCTTGCTTTGTATTATATGAAGACTTTACAAACTTTTTTGTGGCAAGTCATGTATGTCTTCCCGTATTACTACTTTAAAGCGAGGACAAATCCCTGGGATTATTGCATTAAAAGGTTGGCATGTTAACAGCGCAAGCTGTAACGTACAAATAGCTGTTCTCCAAATCCTATTAAAGCAATCCATCCAGTAAATCTAACAGTAATATTCTGAGCAGCTGGACCCCAATTACCACAGAATATTACTGGAAGCACAGTTAGTAACAAAACCCTAAAGCTCAGGATGCCCTGAATTTGTCAGGATGCCCTGGATTCTGAACTATTTCCCAAGATTAAGCCATCCAATGCCATTTTCCACATGGGAATCTATGCTGCCAAATATATTTATTCGTTTATTAATTAGGGAAACTAACTCAAATGGCTCAGACTTTCCCCAGAATGAAGTTCAGGACTAGTACACTTTTTGGTGAGAGCAGCAGCATCTCCACCTAACGTACCAGCAGAACACAAGAACTTGTGCCTTGATAGACGAGGAGAAAACTGCGCACAAAAAACCTAAATAAACCAGAAATCTTTATCTGGATGACCACACCTTCAAGCAGACACACTAAGAACATCTCAGCCACACTGAGAAGTTCATCATCCACAACCAACCTGATTTTAAATTCTAAAAAAACCCTTGTCAAGCAAAGAATCATCTCACGTGCAGGTCTTGAATGGGCAGAACTGTCTCTTTTTCTGTTTCTATTTCTTAAGCAGCTGCTGACAGCGGTGGAAGAACATACCATTGGCTTTGATCAGATTTGCAGAATGCAGTGAAGCGTGTGGGCAGACATGTGAGACCCTCCATTGCTCCACGTGACCAGTACCGCCCCCAGCACCACAGGGACCAGGGGACTTCTTGGAACCAGCGACCACCACAGACGAGGCCCAGCTCCACAGGGACACTGGCCGCGTCCTCCCACCCTTCCCACGTCCCGGTGTGCCCGTCACTGCTCTATCGCACCTTCCACCTTTCCTGAAGCTCTCGTTCACGTCTTGTCTCCTCTCCAAGATACTGTCCATGCTGTCAGCTGGGAAAGTTACACTCCCCCAACAAGTACACACAATCGTCAGTTTTATTTTAATTACACATTTCTTCTTGCTTTCATACTAACATCAAGACTTTTTACTTCAATACCCGTATCTTTATAGGACTCTGCAAGACTACCAGAGCCAGGTACATACATATTTTGGTCCTGAAATACAGATCACAGGAAGAGAAGTACTCAAGCATATCTTCCTAATTATCCTTTCCACGCTGTAATAGCCACAGACCACAATTAAGTATTCACCAGCACCACGCTCCTGATAAATAGACTACACCATTAATTTCACATTCACTGCAAAATCTGAACTATTTTTATGTTCCCTAATTAGATTTGCTGCAGAAATGCACCGCATTTTAGCTCTTCTGGCCGCAGACCGGGCCCCTGTGCCCCCAGGAACAGCCCCACTACTGCAGCCCGCTCAGCACAGGGCATGCACTGCGCAGCTCCATCCCTGCTCCCTGCTACAGGACAACATCCCAAGGAGCAGCAGCAGCAGCTCGGGGCAGAAACCGCTCTAGCTAGTCATCGGCACTTACAGTTACCACTATAACCTTACTCCAACCTGCAACATCACCATTTCTCCAAGCTTTGTGGACAACTTCTCAGCACCAGCACTGGGTGACCCAGCAGAAGGGATGCTCTCCTACGTTTGCTATTCATAAATAAGGAAAATGTCTTCAGAGATTTGACAGTCAGTGGCATCCGTAGCTGAAATGACCCTCAGATGGTAGAATCCAAGACCGTGAGGAACCTGAGGAAGGCATTTGGCGTAATCAAGACACTGAACTACAGGAAAAGAAAACTGAGCATGGTCACAGGACACATGCAATCCCGTGGGTGGCTGCACTCATGGATGACAAAGGTCAGGAGAGCTCGCTGGTCTTGAGGGGCAAAGCACTCACAACCCCAGAATGACCTGCTTCCCTGCATGCAAGAAAACAAATGGGCATGGCCAGACGGCAGCAGGTCTGCGAACTGCTGGCCTGGCTTAAGCACAGAAAACGTAAAGGAACCAAAGCCCGAGACCAGCGTGGCTGACCTAATGAAACACAGAAACGATCCAGGCATGCAGGCGTGGAATTGGGAAGGCTAAATCTGGGCTGGAGGGCGGGCGGTGGGGGTGAGCAGGGCGGGCCGGCCCAGCAGGCTCCCAGTGGTGCTGGTGGGGGGGCAGCCCAGTAACGGGTGGCACCACCTGGGGCTTCATGCTGCGACGGGAGGGGTCCTATCTTCATCGGTGACCGGGACGACAGGACAGAGATTATTCGTGGTGAGTTTGCGGGTTGTACTGGATCGGGAGGAGCAGCAGCTACACTGCGGAGAGAGGGACCCGGCGGGCTGGAGAAGCCGGTGGGAAGCTCAGAGCGCAGCCCTGGCAGACGTGCATTCCGGCACCAGGGTCATGGGATCTTCCCAACTATCGGCCCTCTGCCCCTAGATGACAATTAGTGCCAACTCAGTATCGCGTTTATGGTCCCAGTTACACCAGCCAGGCTTCTCGCGTTTTTCAATTTGAGCCCATGTCAACAGTTCCTTTGGACTGGAGATGTACTCGCTGCACCTATGGTTACTGCTCCCACATCACGCTTTCACTGAGGAACAAGGTACGGTATTCTGCACAAACCTCCTTGGTGCCTATGGTTCCCAGCATCTTTCTCAGAGTGTCTGCTTGATTGACTTCCATTTCATTTCAAATTTGTGTTCGCTTTACACTTCAACTGAATATTTTTCCCTTGCAGAGAGCTTTAATTTCCTACCCTTCTGTTAACTAATTACATTCATAAGATTATTTAAAACCATGAAACAGTTTGAGGAATAATCTGTAGGGAGGCTGTTATAAAAACAAACTTGTGTTTTACAGCTGCATCAGCCAAATGTCTTCTGAAGTAACATCTTCTGAACCATTCTGGTGAACTCTTTGATTGATTGCTTCACACATTTATTAAAACTACTTAACATATGAAGCGCCTCCATTTCTTAAAAAGACAGTTAATAAGACACTTCATATCCAGCACAACAGGCAGTTGCTACTTCAATACACAAATTCCTTATAACCATGTTACGTGTGTGTATATATATACACACACACACACACGTAACAATTCAGTTGTTTGTGTTAACTCCAGGAAGACTGCAGGAGACTGATTTCTACTGTATGGACTTAGAGAGAACCAAAGTCCAAAGAACAGCATCAGACTGCCATTCTTAGGTACAGTAGCAGAATTTTTAGAGCTTGAAATGCAAACCACATCTTCCATCACCTTACATTAATACTTTGCCTTCTCTCAAGTGTCTTGGTTATGTTGTCAGGTGATCTGCTTCAAATTACATGTTCTTGATGCAAAATTTGTACCTTTAACTATCTCTAAAAATCATTCTGTTTAGTTCAAGTGTAATTTTAAAAATATTTGTATTATTAAATCTAACAAAATGCTGAAATTTCTCTAAGGAAAAATACTCACCTGAAAAATTTTAAAAATTCATCTGCTTAATCTAATACACACCCCACATACTCCTGCATTTGTCTTCCCATACAATGAGACAGATCCACCTTTCACGTAAGTGGTCAGCACACACACAGTGCTTGAAGAACCGGCAGGCATCAAGATGAGGAGTCTGGAAGAGTTGCCAAGGTTTCCTAGGTTAACAGAAACCCAGTTCTATCCTCACACAAGACTCAAAACCAGAAATATTCCTTCTGACAGCATTATAAGTAGATTGGTCAAACAACAAAAAACTAGTGGTGTCTGAAAAATAAACTGTGAACCCAATGAAAGCACAAAGGACTTGTAAATCGTACAAGTAGGGTAAGCAATGAATAGGCAAGAAAACTCACCCACTGAAAGCTGCAATTAAATACCAGCTTGGTAGCAATTTGGTACTGCTGATAGCTGTGGATTGTATTTAGAAGACTAGGTTATTTCCTTTCCTTTCCCCCCATTCTTCCTCAAAATGCCTGGAGTGCCATTACAAACTGATTCGTACACAGCCATGTGAGCAGAATGCTCAGCAGTGCAGAGCTGTGTTAATGAGTAATTACACTAAAATTAGTTTTAATGCCAATAAGGGAGCAGCTTTATTACTTCAAGCTTTTAAGCATGATGTAACAAGTAACATGGAAAACAAGTCTCTTCCTTCTAACATATATTTAATGACTTTTTAAAAAGTAACTATACTCTGGAACATTCTTTGCAGGCCTACTCCTACACAGTTTCACATTAATCTTATTTAAAAAAAATATAAAATACGCGTACTCAGCAAATGACATGCTAAGAACATGGAAAAAGAATGACGTTGTTGCATGCCAGACACATATACAACAGATTTATCTTTTCAACTGCTGCTGATATATCGGGTTTTCTGAGCTTGTGTTTTTCTAAGGTCCTTGCTCAGTTTGGCATTACACAAAGGCTGTACAGTCGAGATAGAGCACATTGTCTTAAACAGCATTTGAAAGAAATCATTCAGCAAAAACAGCTGACACAAAATTAATCACTCCTTAAACAGTGGCTCCACTGCAGTCAGGGGCTGAGAGGGGGAGGCCGAGGTTAAGTAAATGCTGCCAAGAGGAGACATGAAAACTGTCGCAATACGATTTCAATTCTGAATCAATAGACAAGGAAAGTCACTTGATTTATCTGTCTGCATCTAACAAAGTTAAAAGCTAATGAAAATCAGTTAAAAACAAAGGAAAATATTTCAAGCAGTCCTTTTTCTGCTTCGCACAATACTTTTTCTAATGCTTATGTAGTAACCCGGGCAACAGAATGTTGTCTCAGCTACTAAACAAACCCAGGTTGTGTTCACCTACTGAAACCCAGGCACTGCAGGACATCCAGCAATCCACCAACAGGATGAGGCAGGCAGAAAAAGTGAGAAAGTAGGATTTTCTTAACCTTCCACTAGAAGTCATTTTGACCCACGTTACATATACCTTATATGGGATTCCAACACATAACACTGCATTTGTGCTACTCAGGTGCAACACCGAGACTTCCAGCTAAGACAACCCTAAATCCCACTGATCCAGTGTAAGAGAAGACTCCTCCCTCTAGACCTGTGTTTTACAAACCGCTGAGATTCCCAGCTCATTTTGCTGTGCAGGACGAAGATCTGAGGACACATGTCTGGATTGCTAATTTCTCAAATCCCTTCTGTCAAAAGCTGCTCTTTCAAGGGTTTCTTCTGAGCAGACATCACCTATGGCAACAATTTTATCAAAATGTTATGTCAAGTATACAAACACCCACAAGGAGCTGGACTCAGACGAATGAATAACCATCAATGACTTCTATGAGTCCTTCACTGGCAAAAGCACAATGCTTTAATTTTACCAACATTAGGCTGGTAACATCAAAGAGGCAAAGGCTTACAGATGCCTATCAGTTTGATACGCTAATGTGATACCCAGCTTTTAATCGTGTAGGAAAAATGACCCCCACTGCTATTAGCGTAATTCACTGCGGCGAGGCAACAAACAATTTGAGTGTGTCTGTGGTGCTATTCTATCACCACCATTTCATGAGGCTGATGTGATCTTTTAAAAACAACTCTGTAAAATATTCCACACCTGAAAACCAGTAATTGAAATGCTCTCTTTGTTACCTAATTATTAAAAATATTTTCCATGTTGTCCAGCCCCTCCGGTTTAGATTTCCTTCTTCCTGCTTTTTTCCTCCTGTGGCACATTATTGGCATATTCACAGCTTCCTCCTGTTTCAGGCAATAACATTCCAATTATGCCATCGGACATACCACTCAGGAATATTATCTGCTTTGGCTCTGCTGCTGTTATCTGAACAACCGAGGACAAGTCCAATTCCCTTGGCTACCTGGTACATATAATGAGAACGCCACTGCCACAACCTACCAGGTAGATACAAGGGAGTATTGAAATGTATGACATGAAGACGTGTAAACACTTTAAGAACTAGTTAGTGGCCACATTTAGACTATTCCTGGCCACATTCAAGTGCTCGCAAAGTCACAGTTACAACACCTGTCAAACAGGGGTGTCGGGGATTGCTGACCACGCTGGAAGGCAGTAGGAGAGGCACTGGTGAGTGAACCAGCTGTTCCCGAGAGCCCAGCACCTGCACTGTATGGACTCTACAGGTTTCACTTTGGACTAGCTCTTACTCTGAACAACCAACAGGGACCGGGGTGCATCTTCCAGCTCAATTTCATTCCAAAGACATTGCTATCCGAGACTACTCTGAAATGCAACTCAGCGCGCGAGGAGCAGGCAGGGGCCGGCAGTTTCGGGCGTGTGCTCCGGACGCGTAGAGATGCACCTCAGAGGACACAGATAATGCAGCAACTGGAGAACACAAGACAGACCTGGCCAACAGGAATCAGCTGTGGGGACAACTGAAGAGTCTGGGGCATCAGAGAGTGGTTAATCTATACTATTGCAGAAGAAAAGAAAGTCCTCTTTATAAGAACTTCAGAGTGGACTTTAAATGCTTTTAAACGTAAATAAATCCTTGATTTCATCAACAGAGACCTACTGCAACTAAAACCAGCAGATTACTATTTTGTCAAAAAAAGAACTGCTGGAAAAAACATGACCTAGGACATTCAGATCTCTAAACACCCCTAACATTTTAACTGTATCTTGTAAGAAAAAATACCTCAGAGGTACTGATAGGTTTAATTTTGACTTGGGGTATTTGGATAAAACTGTTTACTTGATAAATAATATTTGTCACATAAATCACAATTTAACTGATTCCAGAAAGGCAATAAAGACTTTTTTCTTACTTTTACCTAATGCACTGTTTTCCTAAAGTTGAGCTTGAGTGTGTGATACAACTGCTCCTGCTTTGGAACAGAATCAGAACGGTCAGGGTTGGAAGGGACCTCTGGAGATCATCTAGTCCAAACCAGAAGGATTCAAATCAGGATTAAGAAGCTGTGATACTTCAAAGAGTCATAGTCAAAAAAACACTGACTTTCTTTCGTATGCTTCCCCTCGTAGTATTAAAAAAATACAGCGGTATCTGGTTGCAATGTAGCAAGAAATAGTGTGTAAGTCCAAAGCTATATAGCTACCCTTTAAAATTTTGCTTTCTTTCCTATTTTTCCCCCGTGTTTTTACTCTTACCAAATTGTCATCCTTCTTCAAATGCACAACTCACAGACTTATGACAGAAGGGACCTCATCTTGTTATTCCTGGTAGTTCCCTGCATGATACCATAATCAAAGAAAAACACATTAACTGGCCCTAGTAAGTTCTTACAGGAGAAATGGCCACCATGCTGAAGTGGTACTTCATCTCAATAGATGAGTTGTAACAACTGAATTACTTCCTTCCCTTGGAAAAACTAATTAAAAGAAATCTATCAGACTGCTATTCTTCTACTAAGAGGCGCTTTCATGCGAAACTGAAAAAGTGAATAAGCAAACATGGAAAGAAGAGTGTATTAAACTAACTTCTGCTGCATATAATGAACATACATTTCCTGAATCTTTGGCAGTTCATAACAACGGTGACCAGCACTTCCATTTACCTGGTGTAAGACAGATCCATGTCTGCTTGACATGGCCACAAAAAGGTAACAAAATTTAGTAGTTCAGAGAAAATTCAGAATTATCTCAATAGTTGTATACAAAATTGCACTTGTTAAAGTAATTTAAAATGCAGAACTTTGTGTGTGACTTTTTTTTTTCTTATAGGAAATTTGTCAGGAAAAGAACACACATGAGAACACTTAGACCAACACCTACAAGAAAGCACAACTGTGGCCAGCTGGACATAAAGCCCACTAACCTTGAAATTACTCCTAGGATTAAAATTGCACAAACCATTCAGAAATGCGAAGCACATCTGAGGAGCTGACCCCATAAAGGCTGCCTCATGCCCAAACTGTGGGACGGTGGTATGTTACAGAGCAGGGACAACGGGCTCAGAAATTAAAACACAGATTTTTACATTTATATTGCAGTTTTATACAGTACTTGCTGTGATTAACTGTAAATCTGTTAGTAAAGCTTACCATTGTATATTAAAGACATTTGGTACCAAACCAGACAGAAAAATAGTAGAATCTTTGATGATGTTTTTTCCCAGTGACCTTAGTGTCTCTTTGTTTCACCACTCTACGTGGCCAAGGAAACATCCAGGTTGTCAACAGTTTCCAACCCCAGGCATTTTTTCTACGCACTTATATACCAGTGTTACTAAAGCCAGCGCTTTTAATTTCTGTAGTAGTTTAACTACTTTTGACTATAACAGATGATCACTGGCTGGTGGGAAAACGAGGTGATGCTGTCTGGGAGTTTGTCTGCCCCGTGGGAGAGTCCCCTCCCATGCTGCAGAACCGGCTGTACCTACATATACACACACATCCAGCCCCGTACCAGCTTTACAGCCAGACCCCAAAGCCAATGTGCCTTGTTAGTCCAGAAAAAAAGAGCGTACACCTTTCTGGGCAGGCTACAAGGTAGCTGAAGATATTGAAAGGGCATGACAGACACCAGAACTGTTCAAAGGAGGTGGCAGAGATACGGACCTTCCCTTTGGGGTGGTCTCAGCTGCACATGAAGCTGCTGCCTGAAACAAGGACGAGTGTCAGTGAGCTGCCCAGGGGCGCCCAGGCATCATCACCACCATGGGTACAGCTGGAGGACCGAGCCGGGCTAAGAGGAGCACCCAGCTCCCACCAGAGCATCTCTCACTCCTGCCTCGGTAGGTGGGCATTCACCTGAGCCTATGGGAAACCCACTTCATGGAGTTAAACCTGGACTTAACAACCCTCTTCTTCTCAGTACTATGAAACTTTCTGCTGCTTTATCATCCTGAATCAACTAACTGCTTTTTTCATACAAAAAAGTACGAAAACTTTTCATTAAAAAAAAGTATGAAATACACTCCCCTAGATGATCCTAAGGAAAGAAGATGACCGAGGACAAGAACCCTACACAGCTCTCTGAATCAGTTTGTCTCTAGCAGACTTAAAAAACCAAATGCAATCCTGCACCTGATGAACAGGCCCACCCCCAAACCAAAGCAACCCTCATTTTCTTCCTAAAATGAAATGGAGATGCCTCATTTATCTCTCAGTGGTGGCATCTTTTGCTAAAGCAGGCAGGCAAAATGTGCGGCCATTCCCACCCCCCCACCCCTTGCCCCTTTTTAAAACTCCTTAGATTAATTTACAAGTACCACTGGGAATGAGAACGGTTATTCTTCACTGAATGCATACTACTTGCAAAAAGCTCAGCAAAAATACCTAAAAGCAAATGCCTAATACCCAGCGATTATGATTTTTAAGCATTTGGTTCTACATTCTAATGTAAAATTGACACTGATGGGCACTGAATAAATTGGGACTACATAAATATACTGATAAACACGTTCTGACCACGAGTCTGTTTTTTAAAGGAAGTCATAAAATCCATTCCGATAAAGAACACTCCTCCCATTTTCATTTCACGATGAAATGCTTTGGTGTAGAGGAAACAATTTATTTTTTTCCTGTCTCACAAAACAGCCATTAAAAAGGCGTGACAGTCCTCGCTGACGCATCACACAGAGGTGAGCCGGCAGAGCACAGCAGCCTCTCCTACAGACCTGAGCAGGAACCCCGCGGTTTAGATCAGATACCACAGTTTCAGGGGAGGATGTAAAGAAAAAAAGCCCGGCATGCATTCTGATCATGAGACTCACATAAAAAAGAAGGGAAAAAAGTCAAATATGTCTCTCCCTATCCCCGAGGAGTTTTAAACGGCTTTTAAACAGATTTTGTTATCGGAAAGAAATACTAACTGTAACTACATATGGCAAAATGATGGACATAATCTTAAAATTCAGTAGTGAATATTTCATCGTGCAAAAATATTTATTTTTTTAAAATGGACACTCCTTGAGAAAGGAGACTCGAACACACAGAGAGAACCCAAGGCAGTAAAAATGCATGTAAATGCACTGAAAGAGCCCTATACAGTTTATCCCCTTAATATAAATATTCATAAATTGAACTCTTAATGCAGAATAAAAAAAAAATATCTCTCGAGAACAGTAGAGCCTGCAACAATGTGTTGTAATTTGACTTTAATAATAACAGGAAAGCAATTATTTTATTTCAAAAGCAAATGTGTTATACTTGTGCAATACTCTTTATGGAGTAGTTCCTAATAAAAATACTGTGTATTTTTGGAAAGTGTTCATTTTTACAGCAGCCATTTGCATATTTGAAGAGCCAGGCAAGATTGCTCCCTCAGCCCAAAATTTCACTGGGACTCTGCCAATAACTCATTTTATCACCTTGAGCAAGTCACTTCCCCACGCCTTCATTTCCAATCTCACCTTTTGTGTTTTTCGCAGCGCTGTTCAGTTTTCCCTCACTGTTTGCATACGCGAGGTAACAGGGCCACAGTTGCTGTCAGCTCTGTACATGCTACAAATAATTAACAATAACAATTTCAACCAGCCAGGTTTAGGACTACATCACCGCTTTGATGGCAGAGCAGTACCAATACAGCACTACCATGATCAAACCACACCACTTGACTACTAAAGGATGTATTTTCAAAGGAACGCCGCAGGGTAATTCCTGTCTCTCCCTCTTTTCTCAGTAACAGCCTGAACTGAAATAAATTAACCCACCCCCAAGCTGCAGTTGTTTGTCCACCAGATGCAACTCCTGCTACTGTTCAACGCTGCTTCTTGTTGATAACTTTCATAATCCTTGATTTTAAGCTGAAATACTTTATTTAAATGATCATAATGCTCCCCAAATTTCCCTCTGGATAAAACATCCAACTCCCTGTGCAGCACACCTGCAGCCGATGTGTGCCACGCAGGGGCGGCTGCAGTGTGCGCAGGATTTCTCTGAGCGTTAGCCCACACTGTTTTCTCTGAGAAGTAACTTGGAAGTAAAAGATGATTTTGCTCAGTCTGGGATCTATTGAGACTTGAAACAACCCTGCAGCAAGAACTCTGGCAAGCTGAAGTTGCAACAGATGAGACTGAACAAGCTGTTTTTATGTCGAATTGTACTAATTTCTGCTAATCTCTTTATCAAACATCTACTTAACTTACATATCTATTTGTCTGTTATAGATACCTAGTGCACTCTTTTTTTCTTTTTTTTTAGCTTGAGACATGCAATGTTGTTTGGGTTTTTTCAAGAGAGAGAAGATCCCAGGCAAGCCCCAGCTCTCCTCTTTTCAGCCCCCACCGCGTACAAAGCGGCACTACTAGCTGTGGCACTGGGCTCGCACAGCCATTTCAGCGGCATTTGTGTTACCGATCCCACGTACCTGCCGCTCGCTGACCACTGACAGGCAACAGGAGAGAGGAAACAATCAAGAAAACGTGAAAATATCACCCCAGGACATTTCTAATGCAGTAAGAACAGTGACAATTTGCAGCTAGTTTCAACCCTGAATGCACATTATTAAAAATGAAATTTAATTTCTTTGTTAGATTAATTTTATTTCCTTATGGTATAAAACCAGCAGCATATTCAGGTTATCCTGGCAAGACTGCTGGGAAAATAATTGACATCAGAACTAAGACAGTCTTCTCCTAGATTCAGATATTCAGCTGTATGAATCCTATTACATATGCAACCAAACTGTAAACCAATCCTTTTTCCTTTTTCTCCAAATGGCATTTGGCTGTCTCTGGTATTACTGTATAATTTAGCAACTTTGAAATATAAGCAACCAATTAAAACCATATCCACACGTTTGTTCTCCCCTCTGGTGTGAGACTGACAAAATCTGATATTTTCCTTTACAACATGAGGCTAGGATCAATTACAAATTAAGGTTACTTCTGTCAATCTCCACAACCCTGTTTATGAATAATAAAGGCAGAGGAAATGCCTTCAGCAGTCACGACAGATATCAAGCTAAAGCTAATCCTGCCGCTATACTCTTCATCTAAACAAGAAAAAAAACAAACCACTGAAAACAAACACCCACTGTGATACAATGAATGCATCCTATACCCACAGCTAACGCTCTCCACCCTTATTTTTATTTTCACCTCTATCCAGAAGCTGTGTTTGGGCAGAGAAACAACCAACCGTCAACTCAACAACTGCAGCTGGTCACACCGAACACATTTGCATTTGCTTACTACTGTTCCACAGATGCACAGTTTGGGTTCCTGGTAACAGGCATTGCTGACCACGTATTGACTAGTAAGGCAGTAGCCAAACTGCCAGAAACAACAATTATAGAAAATATAAGAGGATAAATGGAAGGTGTAATTGGTGGATTTGGAAGTGATATTACAGTAAGCGTATGGGCTTTGATTAGCCTTCCTTGTGGCAGAGGGACTTCTATGGGACGGAGAAACTCTATTGGGAATCCAGGGTAATGCAGAAGGGATGACATAAAACAGGGACCCAAAGCCTTTGGGACTGTTTCACAGTCCTCGCACAGCGTATGCACATCCTAGTTCTTCTCACTTTTGCTATGGTACCACAAATATAGACTAAATATAGGTGAAGGATAGAAAACATGAATTAATGCATGCTGAATGTTTCCTAAAATACATTGAAGCTTTTTGCTCCCACTGGTTCTTTCTATGCCTCCACCTAACATTCCTTATGTCTTATTCCTCTGTAAAATAAATAAGACATATAATTTCTTCAAATGCAAGTATCTCTAAACCATTAATTTCACTCACGAAAACCAAAATCAAACAGGTAACACAGTCCAAGTGTTTCAAAGTGTAACTGCAAAAGTAGAAATCACCGTAATGCATATTTGCTCTGAGCAGACTTAAAATCACGGTGCATGCAATCTGATATAAATACCTTCATGAGGTTTCAAATTTCTTTGCCAAGTCAACTGTAAATACAGTCATAAAACAAGAAATGAAAACTAATAAGCAAAATCAAAGCATCCTATAAATTTCGTTATGCCTTCCTGCAATTCACCGCACGCTGGCAAACATTAATCTATTACTAATTTTATCTAAATTAGAGCAATTTATTTAAAGTGCATGCCAACTTTAAACATGAATAGTCTATTGAATACAGAATATGAGAACTGTTTAGCTCCCAATTTCACAAAGTTAAAATTCTAGAAGTTTGAGATCTAGTGTGGCTTCGTTTAATCAGTTTGACTTCTCAGTAAGACTATATATAAAACAGGGGCCATAAAAAGGGAATAAATAAAGGCCATTTTTTAAACAGGCACTGAGTCAAGAAATGAAACTCACTGAATTAAAACAGCTTTCTGGCAATTTTGAACATACAAGCAGCCATGAGAAATACAAATGCTGACTTTCACTGATGAATAATAGCTAAGTAATGTAAATTAAAAAAAAAAAAAGTCTTTCAGCATTAAAGAGCACACACTGTTATGTTTACAGAAAATTAGCAATGAAGTGTATACAACCAGTAACAAAATATTCACAGAGTTTGGCTTTGGTTTTACAAAACACTGTTTGAAGTCAGTTTGTGATTTCAGATGCTGTTTATGTTCCTAAAACACAATTTCCAAATGAGACCTACAAGCTGTTCATCTATCATTCATATGAAGCCGTTTTGATAAGTTTAAGACAGTGATTGAGACAGCAAGTCTGGAAAAGCTCTTGCCTACATGTAACAAAGCGCTGCCATTATTTTTTAAAAACTTCATTATGCCATCAGTATTAAGGTTGTATTTGTTACATTTGTTGCT
Source organism: Falco cherrug (assembly GCF_023634085.1). Lineage (NCBI taxonomy): Eukaryota > Metazoa > Chordata > Aves > Falconiformes > Falconidae > Falco > Falco cherrug. The sequence goes on along the minus strand of NC_073703.1, from coordinate 1,467,628 downwards.
TTTAAATTTTTTTGCAGAATTGTGGCATCTACAGCATCCTGAACGCTTTCATTTAAAAAGATGAGCATTTATGCACACAAAGCTTTTTATACATGTGAATATGTACAGAAGAGCACAAAGCTTATGTGCATGTACAGCAGTCAATGAGGAAATTACCTTGATTTTATAACACAGTAACTGCCCCAAACAGCCAAACTATTTTAAATGGCACGTATCATATAGAAGATACGTGGCTCAAACATCACAGTCCCATAACCTTCAATATTATTCCAAATCTCAGAAACAGTTTTGACATGAACTGTGACAAACACTGTATGAATAGCACGGTTTAATACAGCAACTGGTTGCTTACATTAAACAAAGCCTTAAGTCTGCTTAGTAAAAACCCCACGTGTTGATATACGACAGACAAAGGGGGGGAGATTTCTCAAGGGAAGAGGAAATTCCCCTGCTAGTCCTGTCTCTGAAGATACTTGTCATAGCAGATTTTCCATCTTCCCACTTTTGGATCCTCTGCCCGTATCAGACCAGATGGGATCTCTCACATGTCCCCAGGTTTTCAAATCCTAGCAGAGCTGGTGCCCCTTTGCACAGACCTGCTGTCAGGTTCATTACTATTCCTGCTCCCTTGAGATCCACCATTCATTTCTTTCGAGTATTTTTTCCTCTGTACAGATAATTTGAATTCTTGGCTGCAAGGGTTTGCAGCCTTACTAGTCAGTCTTAATCTACAGATCATTTTTTCTCTAGTAGACACTAAGACTTCTTGTGTCCTTTTCTGATTTTCCTTAAGACACATGAAATTGTATAAGACAGAAAGAATGCGAAGACACTTCTGTTTGAGTGAGGAAACAGAACAGTCTTCAGGAGGAATACCCAACAGAATCCTCTTTTAGTCATTTTTTTTTTTCATCTTGCTCTGACATTTCATCCGCAACACTGCATATTTTTCAAGTACTTCTATAGTGTCCAAGAACTCCATAGAATTCCATGAACTGAGAAAATATTTGCTTTATTACCTCAACACCACCACTAAATGTGCTTGATTCGCAGTATGTGACTGCACGCAAAATACTCTAAAAAAATTACCTCTCTAAGATGTGAGCGCCTGAGAAATTACATTTGATATCTGTGAAACTATCCAGAATAGGTCCTGGAGTATGAGTTGTCTGCCTCTCAGCTTAAACCAGACAAGGGTACAAGTTAAATTTATGTAATTCTTTACATATGGAAAATGCTCAAAAGTCCAACAGTTTTTTTCAAACCAGAGCACAAGCCTCTTGGTGCCAACTTTTGGATTTCTTTCAACAGAAGCCAAAATCTGTCAAAAATAACTCATATTTGCCTCCTACAACAGAATAATGGAACTTACAGATACAGAAAACACAAAGTATTTCATATATGTTGATTTAAATAAAGCTTTTGACAAGGCATGACATTTTCAAAAGCAAGCAAATATCTTCCAGACAAGGCTACTACAAAAGTGGATTCATAACTGGCTGAGTGAAGGCAATATTGAACTGGGGGACACTGGAGGGGATGCTGAGTTCTGTACGATTCTATGTATTTTTTTAACAATCCAGATGATGGAGCGGAGAAAAGGCTCGTGAAGTTTAAAACAAAAGCAACGTTAGGAGGGCTGCAAGCACACCAAAGGGTGCATTTAGAATTTCAGAGTGGGTTGTCAAAGTGGAGAAAAAGCCTGAAAAAAAGCAAAGGTTCGGCACTCTACAAGTTAAGCAAAAAGGGTCCAAGGTTTGACTAACAAGAAGTTGGAAACCCAGCTACATCTGGGAATTGTTTTGACTGGCGTCGGTCTAGGGGTGCTCAAATAGCTTCTAAGAGTGGGATCTGATCCGCTGAAATCTCCAAGTCTGTGTCAGCCTGAAGTAACCTCCAACAATTGAATACCACTTGCAATATAGAAATGACAGATTTTCATCACATTCTTAGCTGAAACGGGCTGACCCCAGAAAACTTTGATCAGGCTTCTGATGTTTCCCACCCTACCCTACCAGGAGTCCTGTCCACCTCATTTCCCTGCTCTAAGACCTGAGATACAGCTCACGGCCAAACTCTGGCAGAGAAGTACCAACATAAAATGAAATTATTCATGCAGCAATGGTCCTTGACAGTATTCAATTACACAAAGAAAGCCACAATTTAGGTCAATAAATGATGTCTTTAAAACTCGCTCAGATTTAGGATTCACATAATGCAATTCAGCAGAGGAATTAATACTGTACAGTGCAACTGAAGTGGTGTTATACTTTAATCAAATTTGGTTTGTAATGTCAAACTACCACTGATACCAGACATTTATGTTTCTCCTAAGGAGATCAGCAGGAAAATACACACCACAAGATTGTCATAATTTGACTGTTACTTTAAGACTATACACAAAGAGATAAATAAGGTCAATTCACACCTCTCAGGCCAACAGTCCTTCAGATTCCTGGAATACTGCCAGTTCAGAGGTATCTCTGGGGCTCATCTGTGCAACCCCTCACTTGTGCAGAGCCACCTCTGACCAGGCTGCTCAGGGCCTTGCCTAGGCGCATCTTGAGTTGCTCCAAGATTAACAGAGATTTCACAACCTCCCTGGACAGCCTGTTGCAACTCCAACTACCCTCACTGTGTAACTGCTTTCTCTTATCTGATCGGAAATTATCATAGAACCATGGAGCGGTTTGGGTTGGCAGGGACCTTAAAGATCACCCAGTCCCACCCGTGCCAGGGGCAGGGACACCCCCCCCAGCCCAGGCTGCCCCCAGCCCCGTCCAGCCTGGCCTTGGGCACTGCCAGGGATGGGGCACCCACAGCCTCTCCGGGCAGCCTGTGCCAGCGCCTCGCCGCCCGCACGGGGAAGGATTTCCTCCTAATACCTACCCTAAATCTACCCTCCTTTTCCTGTTACCTCCATCGGCTCTATGCTGTCCTGCTGGTTGAGCAGTAAGATATTGCTAGGCTTCCATTCGTCAGGATTAATCGAACTCATTTCTCTCACAGTCGCAGCACATCTCTCACCACGGGCTCCAGCTCCCTCATTACCTTGCTATGTCTCCACTGCAGTCCCACCATGCCAATGTCTTTCTTGTGTTGTGATGCTTGAAACTGTCTTAACGTGGTCTCCCCAGCGACAAGGAGGGGGAAACAATCCCATCCCCCGACCTCCTGCCTATCCCACCAAGGCTCTCTCTGCAAAGCTCCTTGCCTGTTTGGCAGGCAGCCTCTGCGCCGCATGGCGTCACCCTGACCCTGGTGCCGGAATGCACGTCTGCCAGGGCTGCGCTCTGAGCTTCCCACCGGCTTCTCCAGCCCGCCGGGTCCCTCTCTCCGCAGTGTAGCTGCTGCTCCTCCCGATCCAGTACAACCCGCAAACTCACCACGAATAATCTCTGTCCTGTCGTCCCGGTCACCGATGAAGATAGGACCCCTCCCGTCGCAGCATGAAGCCCCAGGTGGTGCCACCCGTTACTGGGCTGCCCCCCCACCAGCACCACTGGGAGCCTGCTGGGCCGGCCCGCCCTGCTCACCCCCACCGCCCGCCCTCCAGCCCAGATTTCCCCACTTCAGCTTCAGGGAAACTACTGCAGGTGGTGTCAAAGGCCTTGTAACAGGCAAGTAAACAATATCCACTTCTCTTCCCTCCTCTGGACCGCAGGGCCAACCATTTAATCTTAGAAGGCTACTGGGATAGCTGGACACAATTTGCCATTGGTGAATCCATGGCGGATTTTCCCCGTCATCATCACCCCTTTCATGTACCCATCACTTCGTTTCCAGGGGGCTTTGGTCCATAATTTTCCCCAAAAGGGTTCCAGCTCCGGCTGAGCTTTGTCTTCCCAAGCTCCATCCCTGCACATCCTGGCAACATCCCTCATACTTTCTTTTTGTGTTTGAGCCCAGTTAGGAGCACCTTCTTTACCCCTGCTGGTCTCCTGGACACACGTGCTCAAATTCCTGCACTCTGGAATAGACCACTCTTGTGCTTTGGGAAGACTGTCCTTCAGGATCAAATGGTTTGCCTCCTGCCCGTTAACACAATCTCCCATGGGAACCTGCCAAAAAGATCCCTGAACGAGTCAATCTCCTGTCTTGAAGTTCAAGGCTGTAATTCTGCTGTTTGTTTTGCTCAGTTCTCTTCGAAGCCTAAATTCAAGCATCTCACGATCACTGCTGCCGAAGCTGCTTTGACCCTTACCTGTCCTTGTTTGTTCCCGAACAGCAGGTCCAGCACACCTCCTCCACGAGACGTCCAGCCAGACACAGCCAGCCTGTGTCAAGACGTTCCCTGCAGCCCACCGCAGCACCTCACGGTATGAGCTCCCGCACCACACGGCCGCCATTCCAGCTCACACAGGTGGTTAAACCCCCACACAAATACCAGGGCCTGCAACCTCCAGCCCTGTGCAGAAAGCTTCATTGCTTCTCCCCCTCGGTTAGTTGGTCTCTAGCAGACACGCACGATCTCCATCCTCATGCATAAGCAAGCTCTCAGCTGGCTCATCACCCTTCCCAGGGTAAAGCTACAGACACTCGAGCCAGCCCCCTCATACAGCCTGACCCTCCTTCCCTGCCCCACTCCTCCAAAACGGCCTGTCCATCTCTTGCGCTATCCCGAGATGTCTTTGCAATCCCAAAGGATCTGCAACTACATGCAAGCTTCTAATTCCTCCTCCTTGGTTCCCATGCTGGTGATACCAATTCACATGCAGGATATCCCTGCTTGGATATAGACTATTTTCCATGAAAAAATTAAGTTTAAAGAAACAGATATTTCCACTACAAGAGATCTCGACGTGGTGTACTGCTTATACCTGCAGCACAGTCAATTCATTCCCACGAGGATCTCACTCCTGTACAACTCGCAGACACGGCACGGAAAGGCAGACACTAACTTCTGCAGTATAAAATTACAACCCTCATGCAGTATACACACCTACTGTGGAATTTTGAAGGTGATACAGTGCATCTCAAATAACATTTGGAAATTGTTCTCTAAATAATGTGGCATATTTGTTTACAGTCTACAATTTTTCTTTATACAGCATTCAAGAATCACTTTTTTTTTTTTATGCCTGAGTACTTGTCAGATGCCTATCACACAGGGGTGACAGGGAACCATCTGCCTCGCTCCCCCAAAGGCACCTCCTTTCGCTCATTACCACCTGTTCTTTTTTCAGTCCCCAAATGGCAATTCTGAGCAACGCTAGATACACTGGAAAAGGCCAGGTTACAGGTCCTGGCTGAATTTTTCAGTCTTGTCACTAGCATTTAACCTCCATGAAGAAAACCCAAATGCATCCATTACAGAGGTTTTCAGAGATCACACAAAATAATGCTGTAAAAATGATTACAATAAACAGGTTTGTTGTAATTAAGCATATTATCTCTCTGATCCATAACTGAAACAGGCAGAGGCTGACCAATCAGGATCAAATTTTAAGTAAAAATGGTTGGTTTTGTGTAAAAAAGGAGGGCGCAAGATTTGAGGTTGCCAAGAAAGTCATTCCCAAGGCATGACTAAGGTTCTTCCTTCTCACTGGGATACGTCGGAGTCCTCCATGGTGGCATTTGCAGGACACAAGAAAAGACCACCCACGTCTTCTTCAATGAGGCAGAGAGGACCAGTGGGAGTGCCAAACGTGAGCAGAGGGCAAGTGCAGAGGAAGGTGGTAACTGAGGTACTTCCCTTTCTTTAGGCAGTTCTTAAACTCTCCCCCAAAGGCAGACCAGGCAGCAGAGCCACAACTACAGTGACATTCCCAAAGGTTCCTGGCCTCCAGGGGAAGGTCAGTATCTGAGAAACAGGGGCACAATTTCAAATCTCAAGGCATCTGGAAAGCAGATGGGATGCTTTAGAACTCTCTTGCAGAATTCTACACCTGAGGTTAAGTACAGGGGATATCGGTAGGAGAAGAGTATTTAACTCAGACCATTCACCTGAATCCTACTCCCTCTCCTGTTGTCAACCTTCTCAATTACAAAGAGTTCTCCTAAAAATCTCCTCTCTCAATACCACAATTCTTCTGTCTGTCCAGAAAAAGCAAAACTTGGTGACTCTGTACAAACAATCCAAGTACAGTCTTCTTTTCTAAAGGTATACAGATAATTAGAATTGAAAATAAAAAGCCACTCCAATAAGCCTTCAAATTACCCTAACATTTTTAGCCAGTCAATTCTTTAAATGTTTTCCATAAATAACTTCTGTATATACTGCAAGCTTTTCAGAATTCTGTCCAAATACAAAAGAGACCAACCCAAAAGAAACTTATGTCTGATCGACAATTATTTTAAGCTTATTCCAGCAGACGAGAGCCTACATATACACTGGTCTGTAGGGCTAGGCACAGCGTACACTCACATACATTCATGCATCAAAACTGTCGTGCAGCAAAGTGAATCACCAAAATACTGCTACCTGCAAAGTCAGAAATCTATGTCCAAATACAAAACCCCTTTTGTTGTAGCACATAATGACATTGTATACTTTATGCCTATTGTATTTAATTAAAAATTATGCTGCCTTCTAAGACTGAAGAAAATACAGATGTGGTCTTTCACTTTCAGACCAGTCAGAAACCCTTACAGTACACACCTCAACAGAATTCTGGATGGAACAGTATCGTTCCAGGCAGCAAAACCCAACACACTGGAAAATTTCTATACAAAGGGTTTAGGTTGAAACAAGTTAGTGTACAGAAGAGCCAACCAAGTGCTGACATAATATGCAAAGTAGAGTTTTATTGGTTTATTTCTCTTTAACCTTTCTCAGTGTATCTCCCTCAAAGCCTGAGTAACTATGTCTTTTCCAACCACCCAAACTCATCTCTGACGGCAGCCAACTACCTCCTTCCTTGCTGTCAACTACCACAACCAGTGCTGTAGCCCATTTACAGATGCCCACAAAATAGTCTTGGTCCATTTCTTCAACACTGGCCCATAAAAAAATGTGTGTGCCCCCTCTGAGAAACTCATAGAGTCTTCTCAGAGAGAAACTCATAGAGTCTTCTCAGAGAGAAACTCATAGAGTCTTCTCAGAGAGAAACTCATAGAGTCTTCTCAGAGAGAAACTCATAGAGTCTTCTCAGAGAGAAACTCATAGAGTCTTCTCAGAGAGAAACTCATAGAGTCTTCTCAGAGAGAAACTCATAGAGTCTTCTCAGAGAGAAACTCATAGAGTCTTCTCAGAGAGAAACTCATAGAGTCTTCTCAGAGAGAAACTCATAGAGTCTTCTCAGAGAGAAACTCATAGAGTCTTCTCAGAGAGAAACTCATAGAGTCTTCTCAGAGAGAAACTCATAGAGTCTTCTCAGAGAGAAACTCATAGAGTCTTCTCAGAGAGAAACTCATAGAGTCTTCTCAGAGAGAAACTCATAGAGTCTTCTCAGAGAGAAACTCATAGAGTCTTCTCAGAGAGAAACTCATAGAGTCTTCTCAGAGAGAAACTCATAGAGTCTTCTCAGAGAGAAACTCATAGAGTCTTCTCAGAGAGAAACTCATAGAGTCTTCTCAGAGAGAAACTCAGAGGCTTCTACTTTATAATTTAAATTTAATTTATTAAAGATCAATTTGATATGATAAGCAAAGGAGTTAATGGGAAATTGTTTGTAAATAGCCAGATGTTTGCCAGTTCCATTCAGGAAGGAGAAAACAGAACAGCAAGGGAAGGGACACACTGCTAACTGGGAAGAACTTTGATGAACACTTGACATTTTTTCACTGAAATTACTCTTCCAGTTGGCAAAGTAGGTATTTCTCATCAACAGGTATGAAATGGAAAAAAAAAAAAAAAAGCTTTCTGAATTAATGTTCAGTGTTCAGAATAGGTTTTGCTCAAATTAGCATTTTTAAATTTTCATACCAAGTCAGATGTCATGAAAGAACTACTATATATGGTCACTTTTGCCCTCTTTCCCTGAATAGTTTCCTTCTTCACCGTCCATATAGTGTGAGAAGGTATCAAAATATCAATTATCTGTATTTTCTTCAACTGTGTATACCAGTTTTCATATATCACAACTAAAATAGAGCACATTCATTCCTAATTGCACTAGTTGTTATGCCACTACTCAACAATAACAAAAAAATGAAATGTACTTTCAGATGTACCATGTGGTTATCTTTACTGTTGGAAAATAACAACTAAAATGCATCAGTGTTACACAGGGAGTGCATTGTTAAAAACACTGCAGGCCATGTAACAGAACGATACGACTTCGGGGGTGTATCTTTACACCCGAAATGAGACTCCACCAACACTGCATCCACAATCCTTTGGCAGCATGCAAAAAAAAAAAAAAAAAGGACAGCATTATAAGGCAAAGTCCTTTAGCATAACAGGACAGGTTGCCAGAGAAGAGCAGGAAGGAGAAACCACTGGGCAAACAACAGGGGAGGGAAAGGAAGAAGAGTGAGACCACAGGAACTAAAATAATAACAGTACTAGCAATTAATAAACCACTACTGGGAACTGGGTGAAAGTACAAACTTGGACAGGGCTTCAAAACCCAAATGCATTAATTATTCAGTATTTTTCAAACGTGGAAAACAAGGAATAATGCTTCCGCTTGAGAGATTTGGAAACTACTCAGGAGATTCATGCATATAGCAGAAATAAAATTACTTTTAATAATTTTTCTGGCAACCTGATGACAGTAGGCCATTGCTGGATCCAGGTGCTGAGGAGGCTGAAATCCTACAGCTCTGTAGTATTAAAGGTACTGAATCCAGTAGAGGGCACCTTCCATTCCCCATGTAATTCTAGGAAGCACATGCATCTCTTCAGCCAGCAATGAAACGTACCCATATCCAAACGAGAATTCAGAAGAATTTATAAGTGCACAACTACTCTACAAAACAATCAGAAAAGAAATGGGAAATCTCTCTCTTTAGGGCACGCTTGTAACAGTGTACCCTCTGTACAATGAACACCAAAACCAGGTCTAGCAGATTCACATCTGTTAAATGCAAGTGGGAAGTTACATCATGCCTCTGATCATACGTAAGACTGCTTCCCCTAAATTCTTTCCATCCAAATAAAAAAAGATATTAGAATTTTGAAGCAATACCCCCCAAACAGACAGGCAACACAAAAGCCCCCAAAAGCACAGAACTAATATTTTCTTGTCTGACTTGTCTCTCTCCCTCATCTTTCTTACTATTGGTTTTCTTCCTTGTGCTCTTAGAAATTTTTTTTTAAGAACTGTGTGACCTGAGAGAGCAAAACAAGCTGATGCCTTAGTAACGATATTTGTACTACCTCTTTTTCAGGAAGATACTAAGTCTTTAATTGTACCACTAATTATTCTCTTTTAACATCCAAAATATGCAATGCAGGACATTGCAAGAAGGTGAGCATTGTTAGTAATTCCACTGACTGAAGCACAGGAACAAATATTTATCTTAAACTGCAGCTGTAACTAAAAAAAAAAATTTTACAGTTGCTGTTTGCAGAAATTACATAGCTTACTAGTTTTTAAATAGCAGAAAAAAAGCTTCTCACACAGGAATGACTTCAGTGTAAAATACTTCATTTGTGGTGCAATTCCTAAGTTCTTATTTTTCAGTTTTGTAATTTCAGTGATTGTTTTCATTTTGGCTATCCTGTTTTTTTAAAACTTCAGCATGCAACAGTATTTCAGATTTCTGCCTATGGTTTATTATTGCACTAAATATCTTCAAAATATTTTCCAGAATACAAGGTGAAACCTATAGAATTCCTTACTTTCCCCTAAGTAACTTTCAGTGTACAGAAGACAACACTGAATCACGCATATGATTTTAAAAACACATCCCACTCTAGCAGAGTTAAAGCTATAACACATGTGGTGGAAAAGGTCCCTTGAAATTGTTCCTCCCCATCTTTTGGCACTCTGCTGTCACAGTTTATCTTACCAAGGTCAAGTATTATCAGCTGGGCTCCAGCCTGTGCATTTCCAACATCATTTTCTGCAATGCACTGATAGAATCCTTCATCTGATTTCACCAGACCCAAAACTTGCAGATTATGTTCTTTCTGAAGAGTGAAGGAAAAACACAACACTGAAAAATGGGTTGCAACTGCAAAAACAATGGTGGTGTTATGGGACATTACTGTGACCGGAGAAACTTCTGAACAGTAACATGGAAAAGTGCATTTGGAGTTCCCATCAGCTTGCATCTCTCCCGCACTAAATCCTCCAATTATATGGTTTCAAAAAGCAGCAGCAGCTCTTACCAACGGCTATCATTTTCTAGCATCACGTATCACTGGCAAATCATAGAATTTCCACAGCCATTTTTACAATATTTTAAGCACAGAGTATAACTACACAGCTCATCGCTGCAATCCTACAACCTCAGGTATACCCAATTATACAACCATTAAGTTCTCAACCGTGTCTCAACAACAACTTCCCCTACATCTAGAATTTCCCTCTAGAAGTACTGCTGTGCCAAAACTCATGATCCACAACTCAGTTATGTTTATATTTCAGCTCCTGTTTGAAACAGTCATTTGCAAGACGGCTGCTGAAGACACAGCCCGGCAGTGCTCACGGCGAGCCCGCGCATTCACAGATTCAGCCAACAAAGTGCTTTTTGTCAGTGTTTGTGCCTCTGTCCCTTACGGAAAATCTAAGCTATAAAGAAATCAACTCATACCACATAAGCAACACGCGTTAGTGTTTCAGTAAAATGACTGAATTATGGAGCATTAAGGGTTTCAAGAAACCATTTCTCTCCCAGGGCCCGAAAATCAATAGTACAAAAATAGGAAGCTGGTCCTATAAAAGAACCTAGCTTCCATGCGTATGTGTCAGAGGATTAACAGACAGGCCAACAGCTTAAAAAATTGTGAAACGGACAATGTACTTACAACGATTTTGAAATAGTCACTTGGTATCACCATGTCTCCATTCTTGACCCATTTCACAGTAGGAGTAGGTTTGCCAGTCACCTCACACTCAAACACAATGTCCACAGACTCATGAGCGTAAATATTTGCAGGCCGCTTCAGAAATTCAGGAGGAACTTCAAATAAAATGGAAGAAAGACAAAAGATGGTGTCAGCATCCACAAAACCACATCAGTTGTGCTCATACTCCAACACGCAGTGAGACTCAACACAGACAAGCTGCCTGCAAGGGCTCACGCGCCCGCAGAGTGATGTCGGCAGACGTTCTCAGATCAGGGTTTGACAGAAGCCGATACGAGCTCGGCACCGTTTCAACATGATATTTGGGCCAGTTAAACAGCCAGCCATTTTAACTTGAAACGACCTCTGGAGAATACGTGAAAGAAAAAATTGAACCGGGATGTATAAAGTGTAAAGTTAAGAAGTATTTTAAAACCAAGAGACATAGATATCATTTGGAAAAAAGAAATATTTCCATGGTCAAAGAACACGTTGCACTCTTATCTGCCATAGGCATGTTGCTGCACGCTGCAGTCCACAGCAGGCAGTGGATTTCAGACACCATTCACACTCTTCCTTCACCAACTCACAAGTTCATCTGAGCAAATCATTTAGTGCTTAGTTGTCCAACAGTTTTATGCCCCTTCCACAAATACAGAATCTTGTGGGCTAAGCTGCCCAGCAAGACCATGAAAGGTTATACAAATGCTTTCACCCCCTCCTGCAGCAAAGTTTATTAGTTTGTTAAATGGAAAGACTGTAACTTAGATTTGAAATTAAAAAACCAGGCTACGATGAAAAAGGCTATGTACAACTTTTTCTAAAAAGCTACACGTCGACGTATGGTAAGTCCAGCTGGAGCGCTGTAATCGGTGGTCACGCAGTCAGGCACTTAGAGCATGTAAGGGTGCACCATGATCAGCAACCAGTTACTTATTAGATAAAATCCTTCGGCTGATACACCATAGATTTTTCATGGAGTTCTTTGTACTCAATACTTAAGTCAGTAGGTAAACGAAAAGCTAAAATTGTATTAAAAAAGACTTCTTAAAAAATGAATGGACACAAAACTAAGATGAAAGTTTCCTAGGGTACCATTGCCTTGTGTTCCCCTGAAGAAATTCTGTTTATCAAATAGACAGTGATGTACTGACCCAAAGATTTTCTTCTCTGGTTTGTGTAAGCCCAAGAAACACTATGTACAGGACTACACACACCTTTCGTATTACAGGTATGTACACAAAGATGTGTATTTCATTGCACAGTAAGACAGACAGGTTCTTCATTTAAGACATGTACCGAAAGTGTTACCTCTGGGTCTTGGCCGCTTTTTTAAAAATGTCATGTCCTTAGAGTAAGATTAATTAAATTAAAGATATTTCAAATATGTAAAAACTCAGAAATAAAGATTTTTTTGGTAATACAAGCCACGAAATGTTCAATGCACAGACATATTAAAAAACTTCTGTGAGCAAATGTGCCACCAAGAAGCATCACGCTGCGTAAAAGGACTCTCCGCTTCTTCAGCTCAGTGCCAGGAAGAAGAGCTGCTCACAGGCACATACTATTTGAATATATTCTATTATGAGGAGCATTCACCTATTTATTTGTTTTTACTACACTCACCAACATAAGGGCAATTTACTTATGTTGGCAGGTCTGATTATTCAAGTTCCAGGAAATCAAAAGCAGCCTTTTGCCCTTTAATATTTATCCAAGAAAGTCAATATGGAAGGGATACAGAGTTTAGACAAACATCTTACACGCTTCACCTATCAATGGGATTTACCTCATGCTAGAGCATAAGGAATACTAAACCATGTTTTTACTTCTTCCTGTGAAATGACTGTACACATTTGTAGGTGGATTTAATATTTTTAAAACCAGATAGCTGGAGACAAGCAGCTCTCTAACACACCCCACACACCCCCCAATTTTCTGATTATAAGTTAAATAAGAGAACATTAACATATGGAAATATTTATTTATAGAGTAGGAGGATGGCTTAACTCACAGATAAGCCTGCAAATCTATACCAGAAACTACATAAACATGTACATAATATTAACTGCTCAAACTGTCTCACTTAGGAGCAAAAATCAGGATGGGGCTGAGTCCAGTTGCCTACGACTTCAGACATCCATTTCACATCAACTTTCCATAAATTTACTAAACACACCGTAAACTCCACATTAAAATGATTTAGAAATTTTTGTACTTACTATCTATATTAGATGACTATAATAACTGTATATAACTCTGACATTTGAAAACTGTCTTCTGTATTTATTTGTGGCCAAATTGCTATTACTTATTCTTTATGAAAACAGTGCCTTTCATTTTAGATTTGTATTCCTCCCTGGCATTTATCCTCAGCATTTCTATCTATTGTGAGCTGCACTATTTCTCCACTCCTTTCCCATATCCCAGCCTTGGTTTTGGCAGGCACACGTCATGTTTGCTTAGTTCTGGTATGTCAAGTCGCCCACACCCTCCTTGCAGACTCTCTGTATTTGCTCTAGTTTGAATTAATCTTTGCAGCCACTAGAGTTTCAATTATTTACATGCAATTTCAGATGTGTCTCACCACTGACTTGAAAAATGGCATAAATACAGTGTTATCACCACAGCAAATATCTTGCCCAATTCATTCTACTACCGTATTTGCCCTTCCCTAGATGCAACATCCTGATGTCAGCCTGTGATAGATCATTGCTCTCTCATCATTAGCCATTTTTAACTAATGACTGATTTTGTTCCAGTCTCCTTGCTCAATAGTGTATGTTCTCACTCCCTTTTAGTCTCTTTCTCCACATGTATACATATACACACACACACACTGATACTTAGAAAGGTTACATAGTTGAAAAAAGGGAATGTAAAAATTTGAAACATGAAAGATTAGTTTTTCCATGACTGTACAATATTCCTATTTCCGTAACATTCATTACAGCCCAACATTTAATCCCTTAGCCACATACTACACAGGAATCTTAATAAACACAACCCAATAATATTCACTGTCAAAAGCACAAACCTTGTCTAAAAAAAATCATCTGATGACCTCAAGAATACATGCAAATTGCCGTACTGAGTAGCTACACTGGAAAACTCAAGGATGAGAAACAGGATCTGTAAGAAAATTTCAGTAAAATCACAAGCGGCTCTTACAAAAAACCCAGCTGCTCTGGGGTTAAGACTGCCTTTGCCAAAGTTAGTTACTTTATCAAAAGAAGTATTATGATATGATTTACCTTTATTTAAACCACATTTTTATCCAGTTTTCTATTTCCTTCAATGTGTTCAATGCTTACCTCTTTCAAAAACATATTGAGACACCCTTTAATCTCTGAAACGATGAGCATAAAGCTCACGGAGGCAACACAGCAGCCCTTCCCTCAGGAAGAGGAGCATCAGAAAGGGCAAGCCCCTGCTCTCGGTATGCACACGCTGTCTGCCCAGCACAGACGGTACGGTGGGAGGATCCCATCACAAATTCTTGAAGACAGACATCTCTAGCAGTACTCTGTATTTTCCTCATTGAATACATTGCCAGCACTTTAGACCTCCCTCAACATCCACCTACCAAGAGACTTCCATCATACCTAGCAGAAAACAGGTATGTTTTTAAAAGCAAACCCAAAACTGAACACAGAAGAACGAACAGTAGTAGCCTGGGAACGGCCATCGCTAATCTGAAAGGTTGATGGACAAGGAGAGGGCAACAAGGAGGGAGCAGCACCATAAGGGAACAGATGGATCATCACATCTGAAACAAAATTAGTACAAAGTAAAGTTCTGGAATTATTTCCGTTTTCTCCACTAATGTTTAACTTGTAACAAAGACATTTGGAAAGTACTCAAGTATCATTAGCAACTTTACAGCTTTAACTTGCAGCATCATCCACCAGCAGGCATTAATATTGAATCATAAGATTCAGTATCTTTTTGCCACAAAAATGAAGGTTGAACTAGATACCCTATTACCTGCTCTCAAATATTTTTGATTTAGGAGATTAAGAATTTGAAACGTACTCTTTTTTCAAAGTGACTTTGCTTTTCTGGGTTTTGGAGCAAATGCCAAACTGCTTACAAAGGGATAATAATACGAGAAGTGCTCACTTTATTATCAATTACATTCCAGTTAATGAATAAAAACCACTTTTAAAATACACTTTTATAGTTTAACTATGTCAGTGTTTAGCATTCACACAGATTAACACAATGCAAGTACAGATGTTTGTGGTAGAAAAGTTAAATTGATAACCAGAAAGCAAATGAACCAATTACCATATAAAATAAGATTTGTAATGGAAGATTATGTGTTCCGTTACCAAACAGACAATTAAACTTCAAAGAAGACTTGGCAGCTCAGCCCACTCTTCTATTCCTCTTAACGTTAGCACGCAAGTAACTATTTAAATTGCAAGATTCTTGCACAGAATTCCACATGCACTGTGGCACCATTAGAGAGTCCCTGTCCAAGAGTATCTTCCACCCTTTTGTAGATTTAAAAACAAAGTATTTTGATCATAACAGTGATAAAAAAAAGAAAACCCAGCAATCTACATCAGCAGTTGATTCAAACTTCTAAACTAAATCCCAGTAAAGATGAAATATTTGAAAAATATGGTTTTTTAAGCCAACAGCTGTAAAATAATGGAAAGAGCTGAGGAACGACACATATGCAAGAGGAATTGCACCAAGTTGAAGTGGAAATGGGAATGGATGCTGGGCACAGACCCCATTCCACTAGTTGAGGTGATCAGGAGGGAATGGAAACGAACTACCCCAACTCTGCAGCACAGTGCCATATGGGACCGAAGCAGAAAGCTCTGCTCTTCGTCCTCACACCTCAGCACAATCCAGTAGAGCAGATTCACAAGGAACAATGTCGGCTTAAGGACCCACATTGTCTGTGTGTTATGTTTTAAAAAGTCAAGGATTAGAAACCTTTGGATAGCTACGTGGAGAGTATTAAAGAGCACCATTTATTCTGAACTTTACAGAACAATTGTTTCTTCAAATGTCTTTTCAGTGGTCAGTAGCTCTTGCCTGTTCTCATTAAGAAAGAAATTTCGTGGCCTTCAGGGGCACAGTCGACAGAATATATTTTCCATTCAGCCATCTGTACTGCTTCAAATGAGAGAGAAATTAATTACATTCAATCCTCCTCTCCATCTCTTGAAGAGGAGCTTTCCTTCAATCTCACAATCACTGATGTAAGGACAAAGGTTTCTGGGTCCGCAATCCCATTTCCAACCTGAAACATCAAGCCAAGCTATAACTACACAAGAAAAGGAAAAAATCAAGTTCTGCACAATTAACTAATCAGAACTCTCTTGGTTACAAGCACAACGAACCTTCTCCCACAGTAACCCAATCAAAATGCTGCTATTCTAGCTAAGATCTCATTTTTATGCACATTAACCTCGCCCAAAAGTCAAATTTCCTCCACGTTGCTCCCCAGAAAGATGAAGAAAACCATAATGGTGGCAAAGCAGCGATTCCTGATAATCAGACTTGAGCGACAAAGAAAAACCTGCAGAGGCAGAAAAGTGACCTCAAGCAGGCAGGCCATTTAGACCACTGTAATGAGAAAAAAAATCTAAAATTAGTTTTAAAAAACATATCCAAAAGAGAAGTAGGCATTATGTCCAGTACTCCTCAAAGGTCAGGCAGCTGCAGCTGCACCATTAGCTCACTTCCTAATACATTTAAAACAGTGTCTGTCATACATGAAGCGCATAAAAATAATCTTATTTTGATGCAACAGAAACATAGACTGCAAACTGTACCTTAAAAAGATTTACTCTCTTTTTAAAAAGCATTAATAAATATACTGATGGTCCAAGCATAGCATCAGGCAAAAATAACATAAACGTGATCCACAGTAAAAGGTAGATATCATCTCTGTTACACTGTTCGGTTGTTTCCCCATGTCCTCTATCACCTTCCTCGTTCCGTGCAGATGAATTACTGTCTTTGCTCCCATCAATTCACCAAACTCCTGCAGACATGACTCTGCTGTTAACTCCAAGTCCCTCCAGCGATGTGACTATACAAGCATCCCATATGTATAACATGCTGGCTCACAGCACAGGTGCAACACCCACTTTGTGGTCCTCCCTACCCATAAGTTAAAACTCATCAGTACCATTAACTGAAGGAGCTTTTGACTAGTCTAAACAGGCCTCTGGTAAGTCTGGAGTGGTGAAAAGCATCACCTCTAAGACAGGAGAACTTCTTCCACCTGTGATTGCTGTCGTAGCCACGAGCAACTTGAAGCAAACCCCAAGATCTCACTCAGCATCGCAGCATCACAAACTGACAAAACAGCTCACACCAGGATTAAATTTCCTGATTAAGTATGATGCATTTTGTCACCTGCTGTTTTCTACAGCATGAACAAAGAATATGCATTAAACCCACTGCAGGCCCATTCCCTTTGCACACTGAATCAGTGTTATAATTTCCCCAACAGTCTAAGACAGCCAAAGGACTGAAATGCAATAACTGAATTTCTGAATAGAAATTATCTAAGACAAGACTGAAGTAGTCATTTCTGCTGCCTCAGCCACCTACAAATGCCCTCAATCCCCAAAAATTAGGAATGTGTTTTCTGAAGTCACACAATTAAATCATAGTTCTTGTCAACATCCCTTCATCCCCTTCCTTCCATACTTTTGTCCATGACAAATATTTCTTTAGCAATCAATGCTTACCATTCAAATACAAAAGTGTTTTCCAATTCCAAAAGTCCTCACGCACACCAAATAGCAGATATAAAACCTAAGCAGACCGCATACACTTTCATAGCATATCTCCAACTAATCGTGACTTAAGCATACTTGGTCAAATGACTTCTTCCACTTTATAACTACATTTCTGATGGACACTATGGGTAGAACCCCTACCTTGTATTTCAGTTAACAACCAGGATTACCAGTATTTAAACCGAGCATTTTACTATAAAAATCCTTCCACATCAGCCTAAAATGGTAAGCCCAGAAGATTTATTTTCTCCTCCATGGAGAACAAGATATTCCATTAGGATATGCTACAAATCCTATTAGAATCCTCATAAAGTTAAAAATTTTAACAACTGCAAGTTTGTTTCTAAGAAGGATGTAACTCCGCAGTATGATGATCACCCTGTTAATCCATTCCATCGCACCCTGAGTCAGTATTAACACATGCAGTGGTATCACTGCAACACATAAGACCTTCTCTAAATCTACCTGTCAAGTGACAAACTGTTCTATTTTAATAAGATGTTTGACAGGATTTAAAAATCTTCGAACTTTTTTTGTAAATCTGCCAAAGCGAAGGGTGTTTTCGTGGATAGTTGCATGGCCAAATCCCAGCACAGGACATAATTCTATTGCCTGGGATGAGCTCGCTTTTCAGTGCTCACTCCAGAGAAGACTGCATCACCTACGGCGTGCATTTTTATTTAAACTAAGAGTGATTTCCTTGCTCAGTTAGCCAAAACCAACTCATTTCTGTCAGGCAGCTAGCACAACACATAGGGCAGACTGATGAAAATGTTTGAAATTATTTGTGTTATCACAGGGGTCCCACGGAGCAGACCCACTAAGTGTTCAAGTACTGCAAGGCGGACAATGAAATCAAACAAAATCAGGATAAATTATAACATTGAACCATTAAGGTGAGAGCAACAGTTGCCAAATGTCACAGTTATGTCTGATATTCACCTAAGTCTATGAAAATGTTTTCTGCTTCATGGTATCAGTGTAATAACAAACTAGTCAGGAAGCTTACTTGCCTTCTGAAAACATGTTTTCCCAAATTTTTGCTTCTGCTTCAAAATGACATGACATCCTTCACCTCCTACCATTTGCACCAAAACACAGATAAAACACATAGATTGATGTTTGACAGCAGAACTTGCAAGTATCTTTTATTTCCATGCTATAGTTGTACAAATTAGCAGGTTTTCTTCAAATGTACCTTGGAAGAAAAGAAATGGAAATTACATTTGAAATGGAAATGGGGAATTAGAATGTTCTTCCTTAAAAATGGCAAAGGTATATGGATAAGTACTCTGAAAAAAAGAGATTTAAAAACCAAAACTATGTCGCAGGCAAGTCAAAAGTCTTCCCAACATCTGAGCAGGGCTGTCATGTCCTTAAAACACACTTAATATGCAGCTAGAAAATTTGCATAGCAAACAAAAGCTGACAAAAAGGAGTCTTTTTAGAAAAATATACACGGAATAGAAAACTGTCAAATAAAAGAAAAAAATCAGTGTACCAAGACACAAAAAGGTTATAAAAATGTAAACTACGACATGCACAGGATTTTTTATTGCACAAAAAGCAAAGTTCCAGTTTATGAACAGAAGCTGCAGATGAAAGTTTCAGTGCTAGTGACACTGTATCATTTTTCTTACCTAGTAAGGTAATGACTGCAGGTGTCTGTTTTTAACAAATAAATGACTTTTTTTTACATTTTAGAAAATCAAAAGCTAACGTGCCTATAGATAAATGGTTCCCTGTCTATGGCATCCTGACCAGCAGGAATGCTTCCCCACTTCTTTACCAGATGGAGCAGAGAAAGGGGCTAGTCTTGTGTCCTACTAGTGCTCTCTGGTAGCCTACGTCACACTCTGCTCACCAGGCAAAGGCCGAACGAGCACTTCATGTTCTGTGCTTTTGCTTCTGTGGACTGTCTGGCGCTTTACAGCTTCCCCCACAAATGCTGAAACATCTACACAGAGCTATTACTATTTCAGTGGTGGGAGAAGGGCAGGGGGTGACCAGAATGCATTCGAGTTGGTTTGAAAACAAATATTTTATATTTGCATTGAAAAACTTTCATTCAGCAACTGAAGTATGAACTATCTTTCAGAGGGCAGCCCCTAAATATGCATTTCAGAAGCAGAAAGGTCAAAAACCCCTAAACATTCAATGATACTACAACTACCAAGAAACCAGGTAAGGATGAATAGTACAGAACAATAATAACACATAATAATTAGAAAGATAGAATAAAAATGCCAGGATATAATTCAATGAAGGTGCATTTCTTTTTCAGGGAGCAATAATAAACTGCCCATTTACATAACAGGAAGGAATAGTGATAAACTTTGCAGAAAAAGGTCTGAAAAACAAGGACTTTATCAGAGATCAGAAATACAACCATGAATTAAACATGACTCCCAGTATCATACTGTTATGGAAAGAAGTGATCATATGAGGGAGGTGTAACAGTAGCTCCTGAGACTCCTCTTCCATCCAACACGCACTAATGCCTCAGCTGACCATGTTATTTGAGCACAACATTTCAAGGAAAACATGAACCCTGATTCACAAGAAAGCAATGAAAGTGATCAATGACTCAGAAAATTGGCTCCAAAAGAAAAAAAGGAAGTCCTGGATTCAGTTATTTGAGCAAAGGCAAGATTAAGCAGGCATGCAATCAGACACCTCAAATAGGTAAGAGAGCTTAATACAGAAATACTGCAATAGATAGAAAAACAGTGTGTGTGTGTGCATGTGTATATATATCTATCTCCACATATCATTCTTGCACAGGAAGAACTCCTACACAGGAGTAACATCTAGATTCTTGCCCTGTTCTTGAAAATATAATACTCTAAACAATTAATTTCTCACTCCTCATCTTTGATAAAGAAAATGGGTTCTTCTTTTCAGTACAAGCTTTAGTGAAACAAACCCCGTTTTCTAAAGCAACGGTTATGAACTACTAAATATGCAGGAGACTACATATTCAGCAAAAACTCTCATTAAAAGCTGTGAGCCATTAGTTTGGCACATGGATTTGGACTGCAGATAATTGGAGGTCATGTACGCATACCCACAAATTGAATTGTCTGGGAAGTTTTCCAGGTGCAGAAACATACAGCAAGTTCTCCGAGCACCCTATACACTAGCAGTATTTTTCTTTTCGTTTTTCATTTGTGGGGCACCTTAGCAGTTGCAGCCCAATTCAGTACACTAATTGCACACTGACATTAAGCCTTTGGCAAGATTGCAACATCATCCACACTGCCCTTAATCCTATCTATACAAAGGTAAGCGTAAATAATGTCCATTCTTGTCAGCCGATCTGTTCGGCAATAGTGAGAAGTGTTTAGAGAAACTACCTTATCTAACCAGTATCTGCTGAAGATGTAGTGTCTGCTTCGCACGCTTTCACAGTAACACTACCCTGATAACTGGTGAACAAAGGTTGCTTATCAGCAGGACACATCCAGGAACATAAAAACACAGTGACAGTTGCACAGTGCCACACAGCAGCCAACTGCAGGTATCAAGGATAGAATGAAAAAAGCACAAAGCAATATGTCTCTATACATTCTCCCAGCGTCAAGCAATCACCGGACAAGGGACTTCCCAAGAAAGATAATATAGCTTCACATCTACTCATTCTGGTTAGATTTGGCTTTTAAAAACCAGTTCAGGCTGCTTTCTGGATCCAGGTAAGCCTGCAACATCCATAATGCTCACAGCAGTAAGATCCATGCATTGGTCCCCGAGAAAATTTACCATTTTTTGCATGTCTTTGAGTCAATCAACCACATGATGTCTCTTGGTTCTTGCAAGAGAAGAGGAACAAGCATTCATTTCCTATTTGCGTTCCCCATAGCACTCATGATTTTACAGAAAAGTACCATTTTCAACATTCTATACGTCTTCTATCATCCTTGTTAAAGTCTACAACTTCTTCGGCTTTACTACACCTAAGAGCTTTACTGCATTTAGGAGGGGAGGGAGCAAGAACTGCTCACAGCATTTGATGTATAGGACCATCACAATTTTGACAGTGCCATAATGATTTTTCTGTTTTGGTGCCTATTCCTTTCCTAAAAATTCTTAACATTTAATTTGGGTTTTTAAGATCTTGCATTTTCCAAAGACCTACGAATTATAACTTCAATATTTTATGCCCGTGCAAAACCTGGCAGCTCAGAGGCCACTACTATATAAATTTATAGAACTATGTTTAACTTTATATACCAATTTACAGTACATTGAACTTCACCTGTCATTTACCTGCTTAATTGTTTCTTGCACAACAAGGTGTTTCTGAAGCTCTTCCCAGACAGCAGTCAAACTCGCAGCCCCACTCAGCTCAGCAGCAAAGCAAACCGTCCCCTTACAATCCCCTTCTCCAGATAACCTAAAAATGCTGAGCAGTGCAGACTCTGCTCCATTTCTTAGTTCCACTCTAATTTTCTATCTGTTAAACAACTTATTTACTCTTTTTTATCTCCACAAGGTCACTCCCTCTGACTCCACAGCACCATCATTTGAGGCTCTTAGTGAGAGAAACAGCTAGAAATGTTCCGGGAATGGAAGAGTCCTCAACATTCTTCAAAAGGTTCTCAACAGTCAAGTGTGTTTTATTTCCCCACAAAACATACACAAACGGATTCCATACATGGTATTTCCCAAATGTCTAACACCACTATATTTTAAAGTAATTTCTGTCAATTCAGCTGGTCCAGACACCAGATTAACTCATGCACAGTTTCCCAGATTTCCCCCAAAAGACTTCTAAAAAACCTCATGTCACATTGACCAACTATCTTTAGTCTCATTTTTTTTATTGGATTAGCCAGTTGAAGTGATAGGTAACACACCACACTTGGTAACTCAGGATTTCACACTTAAACTCGTTGAGAAATTCTAAGTGAATACCATCTGGTCCTGATGAATACTTACTGTTCACTTTATGGATTTGTTTTGAAATACATTTTACTAGCTCTACAATTTCAGGTAGTACCCCCCCACCAACTCCCTCTATTTTAAGAAGGAAAATATATTTTTTTTTAAAAAAGAAGCCTCCAATTTTGCAGACAACATTGATATCAAGAATTCACTTTTCTGCTTCAGGCCATCTTCTCACCCCTTTCTCTTTATGTTCAATCATCTGCCAACCCTACAGTTTCTCCAACAGGCTTGGAAAAAAAATATTAGAAGACTATTATGTTATTAGCAAATGATTGAAAGCTTTGTATTATTTTATTTGCATATAAACATGAGAAAAATTTTCTTGACCTTGTTGTTAGGAGATTTTTGGTGGGGTTCTGGGGGTGGTGGTTTTTTTGTATTTCCAATATAACTTTTCACAGGTGTTAGGCATTTACTGTGATAGTTCCTTAAGCACCACACCACTTGCCAAGTATTTAACCATTTTGGCTGTGCCTTTGCATTTTCAGTAAGCTTTCTCCACATTATGTAATCCTCCTTTTAAAAGACTAAATGCTGATGGTGATGCTCAATGTCACCACCCTGGAGAGACCACCAGTTGTACAGCCCTAATGCTGTGGTTTTCAAATTTAAGTCTGGAATCTCAGTTTAAAGACATTCTATATTAAAAATTTCAAATATACACACTATACCACCACCTTCATGGAAACAAGGCATTATCTCCTCTGATCTGTGTGAACCTCTAGAATTTGGTCATGGGGGGAAGAATGAACACTCAGCAACATGATACAGCTAAGCTCAATTTCTTATGCAGAAGCAGCGGGAGAGAGGCTGTGGCTGGGAAACAGCAATGCTCATGCACACACCTACCACCTGCCCCAACCCACCCCGCTGAGTGGCTGCAGCAGAGCTCAGGGGAAACCCAGCTCTCCCTTGGACCAGTTTGTCTTGGGTTCTTCAGCAGCAGTTCAGCTCCAACACATACTGGCTGCTGCTTTGGCACTCCACTCTTCCCAGGCTCAACCGTACCACCTCAGTAGGCTGGTATTTGGAGTATGACTCAGCTGACAAGAAGCACATGCGAGTGCACATGAAATGCCTCCCCCAACATGGCCTACTCCTCATTTGGTCTGCTTAATAAATGGAGCTTGGCTGTATCACATTGTCTGGTGTTAGCTCCCCATCACCATCCATGATACAAATGGCTTAAAGCTGGTAAGCCTCGGAAGACTGTTGGGAGAGCCCCGCTGGAAGGATGCAAGTTAAGTGTGCTCATGGTGTCACGAGAGAACAGAAAGCACTGGTTTTCTTACAGGAAGAAGCGCTCGCTTATCCCTTGCTTGGTCCACTTAAAAAATCCAGCTTAGCAGTATCATGCTGTTTGGTGTTCCTCCTTCTAACACAAAAATTGTTTCAAATTTTATGTACCTGTTTCAGACCAATACCGATGGGTTAGATTTTTATTTTTTTCCCTTCCTCCTATTTGAGTTTTGCACATTTCTGTTTCCTTTTATATGAGGACATGGAGGTTTTGCCTCAATACCTGCTGCATGTGTCATCTCCCCTCCACTGCTTGTAGTAAAACTCCCCTATTTATTTCCTTTTTATTAAGACGGAGCCCGCCCTTTATGTATGGACACTCTCTGTGAAAACTTCTGAAGGCACAGTCTGGGATTAACATGCTCTTATCGGGGTGAACTCCGCAATTAAGGAAGAACTCATGATACAGAACAGATGACAAAACACATTTCTGTATTAAAATGAGAAAACCAGATCATATGTAAAAACTTATCAGTCATAATAAACTAAAACAGAGCTCACTCACAACACTTATCAGTGAATATTACTGATTATTATTCAAAGCAAGCCTTTAAGCAATGTCTAGGATGAATTTTAGAAGGAAAAACCTTACTCTAAGCATCAGTAATGTAAAAATGTTACATTTATTATTTCTGTTTTACTAAGCCCTCCTTCCCCAGTCCTTCCAGGAGAAATCAAGCCTGTCTGACCCTGAGTCTACTCCAAGTACCATGGAAACATCTGAATAACAAGAACGCTCATCAAAATTTAAACTTCTTACAGCAGTGCCAAAGGCAATGAAAATTTTATTGGATTCCAGAGCCCTAATTCCCTACACAAAGAACACATGGTGAAGAGGCAGCAGCCACAGCCCTCCGCGAGGCACAGCCCCACAGCCTTTAGGCCCTTGTTTCCAATTTTCAGCACAAAGCTCCTTCCAACTGAACACCCCAGTTCCAGGTACTGCCCCACCACCTCTCGGAAGCAAAACTGCAAGAGCAGCCTGGGAGACAATTCTGTTTAGATCCCCTCTGCCGCTTCTAAAACACCACTGTATAAAGCAAAACACTAACACGGGTCCCTCATCTATACTGAGACGGTTTAATGACAGGATCTGCAGCACTGCTGCAATCACTGTGGAAAATAAAAAAAACATTACTTCTGGCATTTATGGATATTTATTCTAGATACAGAGATTTTTTCCTGGAAGGTACATCTAAAGCAACTGCCAGCACAGCAGGCATGTGTCATGACATACAAGTTCAAACATACCCACCAAAAAGTTTTAGTCCTCAGTAAAATATGCTATCACATTGTTTATCATCACTCATCTGTTATTGTATAAAGACTTTTTAAAGATGATTACCATGATTAATGCATTTGTAAACACTGCAGTGTTACCATGAAGCTGGTAAATCAGTTATGACAGCTAAGGATGAGCCTTTCCAGCAGACTAAAACAAAGGTTTAGTTATTTTCTGAATTACTTTTATAGGTAAGTCTGAGGCCTCCATCTACAGTGAATGACACCCAAGTGCACTGTTACAAAGAAGTTCATAACTTGCCAAAGTGGGAATATGGCAAATTTTCCACGTGTTATTTTCTTCCTTGAATTGCGTTTTTCAGAAACTCAAATCATAAGTTTACAATTGTTCAGATCTTTTTGATCAGTGAAGAAAACACTGGGGTTTATTTTTAAATTTTTCATTTTGTCAAAGATGCATAAGAGAAGGAAGATGCCTGGAGAAAGGAGAGGGGACGGGAGAACAGCAGGACGGGGTGAGGAGGCTGGGACAAGAGGGGTAAATTCAGGCACAGGCAGATAGAGGTGGAGGGAGCAGCACAGTCAGGGGCATGGCACAGCCGGGCAAGGACGGTGAGAGTGCAGGGAGCGCTGACAGCACTACCATTCGCAGAAGATCTCAGGAAGGTAGAGGGACTAAGGAGACAAAAATGGCAAGAGATGGCAAAGGAAAAAGGGTAAAAAGGCATGAACTGACAGAACAGGCAGAGTAACAGGGATCAACTGAGCAAAGAGTAGGCATCTGAAGGGACCCGCAACCCAAAGAGTAGGATTTAGTAGGACACTAGAGAGAACAAGTACAGTAGAAAAAGACACTGATGAACGTGGCGTGTAAGTAGGCCAGGGCAGGCTGGAACATCAGAGAAGAGGACAACAGTGGAAGAAATTCTCCAAGTGCTGCCCCTTTAGAGGCTGGAGGCGCCTGGGAAGGCCAGCTGCCCA
Source organism: Falco cherrug (assembly GCF_023634085.1). Lineage (NCBI taxonomy): Eukaryota > Metazoa > Chordata > Aves > Falconiformes > Falconidae > Falco > Falco cherrug. The sequence continues at coordinate 1,441,483 of NC_073703.1, read as the reverse complement.
CTCCCATGTCCTCAGCAAATGGACACAACCTTCCACTTCCATCTGCTCCCCACCCCGGCCCAGGGAAGACCCCCTCACAGCTGGGCACACCGGAGGGTGGCTGGTACCCAGCTCGAGAGGCAGAAATCAGCATGAAAGCCCTTGACTACAACACATCCACCGCCGGAGGCAAGCAGAGGCTGGTGAAGAAACCACAAAAAGGGAATGAACAGCCCTGTCTCTAACAGGGCCCTAGAAAATCAGATGCCTTCCTTGCCTCTGCCTCACTGCGGGGCCTGGGGAGGGTATTTAAAAAGCAAATCCAGTTTTTGACAGGTGACTGCAACCTGTCAGCCTGTGATCTGGGTCAACAGCCAGACAGAGCAGCAGAGCCGCTCACCCTTCTCCAATGCGTAACGCCAATCACAGCTCCAAAGGGACATATTAAGAGATGCATATTCTGAAAAATCAATGTTTAAATGTCTCACACTGGGCACTAAAGCAGCTGGATACATTTCATCTTAATTTTTCCATGTCTCAGTCAATTTTTTAAATGGATTCAATACCACTTCATTTCAGCACAGTGCAAAAATACATTCATTAGTGTTTATGAATGATTCAGATTCCATGGTGCTGAATAGCAGAACAGAAATAAATATGGATTTGAACTGGGTATGATAAATAAGTCATGGTACTATCCCCTGAACAAGAAAAAAAAATACCAAATATCGAACATTTTTTCAATAAAGTAGTACCATGAAATTTGTGCACTGCACAAGGCAGTAAGATCCTGTGGAGAAACAGCAGAACATGTATTTTAAGATTTCTGTAACTTCATCCCATAACAACGGGGAAGTGACAAATTAAAGACAACTACCTTTGAAATTTCTTTATTTTGAATATTTGCCCGTGCAGCCTTTGCAACAGGGCAGTGCATTTTTATGCTGGAGACTGAGAAGCCACCAAAGGCCAAAAAGGGCACAGATTTTAAGATAATTCCAAATATCAAACCGTTTGTTCACTAAATACAGCTTGCCTCAGATCACTTGGGAATGAAACGAACTACGTCTGCAAACAGTAAAAGTAATTGATTGGATCCACTGCTCCACTAAGCCCCTCTCATCTTCACCAAAGCATGATGCGAACTTCCAACGGCACGCTACAGCAGAAACGAGGCATATCCCTACAGTCATCACCCGCTAGGAAAAAAACCATTTTTTCTGATCAACTCAAAAAAAGAGAGATGGAGAGTTTATGCTTTTCCATTTTTTTTTGGCTGTAATGACACAAATTCTGTAGGCTTGTTTTATGCATCAGTTAAGAGTTACCCAATCACTTTTATTTCCTGATCAATGAATGCAGGCCTATCTTCACATCAAAGTCCCTTCTAATTTACAAATCCCCAGAACAACTTTAATTACAATCCACTTGAGTAACAGCTTCCGTATAAGAAACAAGCAAACAAGCTAAGATTGCGCAGTCTAAAAAGAAACAACTGAAGAGGGGACAATAAAGGCCTATCAAATGGTGTCTGGTACAGTGGGGGAAAAAGGACGGCTTGCTTCAGCCTTTTCCCACACAAGCTAGTTAAAGAAAAGAAAAATCAAATCAATTTAAGAGAGATTGGGTCAAAACAAACAAAAAGGAGGTGCTGTTCCCCCCAGTGTCACGGGATGCTGCGAACACAAGATTTTTACATGGCGGGGGGAGGGGGACAGGAGCAGAAGACGGATTAATAGGAAAGAAATCTATTGAGGATTGCTAAATAATGTAGGAACTACATGTAGCTCAGAAAATCCCCAGTCTGCAAATGGCTGGAGAATGAGACATTACTCAAGGGAAGCAACAAATATTCTTGCCCCTTACTTACATTCTCTGAACCATCTGCTTTTGGACAAGACACCAAACATATGAGCCTTTTGCTTGGTCCAGCACAGCTACTGCTGCATTGCTGTGTTCGATTCACTCACAAAAATATGTGCATAGTAAGACCGAACTGTCACACACCTTTCTTTGCACAGCGTTATTGTTAAAATAAGAGGACTTCAAATGGAAAGCTGTCTTCTGACCCTGACAGCAGAGACTTGCTCAGCCTTCAGAGCCCCGTGACCAAAAGCCCCCATTCCTGCCCATCCCATGGGCTGCTCCACCACTTACCCCTTTCCTGGTCCTGCGTCAGCCGCGCTCCTTTATATCAGGACAACTCGGGAATCAGACCCGGTAGCAGCCACATCTTACAATAGGTGGTTTAACACACATATACAATACTGACGAAGGCACCAGCTGGTTAAGGCAAAGACTATGGTGCCTCCATCAGCAGGTTTTTACCACGGGAGTGCACTAGGAGAGCTCTTCAAGTGGCATTACAGTACACACGCTCCTAAAGTTAGTCTGTCACTAAAGGGAATAGGCCCTTTTGCATCTTGGACGGCCTGCATTATATTTGAGCTGGCGTGGCAAACCTTAAAAAACATTTCCCTGTGCTGAAAGATCAAAGGTCTTAAAAATTTAAATACAAGTTGAGTTAGAGGCAGGATGGATTTGGAATATACTTCCACTTCTCTGTGGCTGAACAGAAACACCACGCCACAAGAACCTTGCACTGTACCAAAATATGTTCGTTCTTCCTTTTAAAAAAATCTAAAAATTTAAAAAAAAATAAGATCATCATAGTAACTTAAATATATAAAGACACAAAATGAACTTAAGGAAATCTTTGTAAATTGTATGGCAAGTTGCACAAAAGCACAACTTCTAATTAATCCTTCAGCTTTCTAGAATGACTGAAGTTGGAATTTCAGGATGTGTTTCTCACCACACTGCACGAATCAGTCTCAAACTGGCAGCTTAAGTGAATATAGAGAAGTTCTACTGTGCGTTACAGCGCTTCCCTGCCCTGCCAGGGGTTAGCTGAGAGATGGCCACAGCTTGCATCAAGTCCTCTACTAAGCCTGCAGTCTGTTAGGCTTAAACTTAAACAAAAATAACTAAGTCACTTGCTCTGTTTCTGCAGTCTAAGGAACAACAAAAACAAAACACCACAAAAGTAAAGCAGAAAACCAGCATGATTTCCAAGCACAGTTACAAATTTGCCAGGCTGTTTTGCCTTTACAGGTTGCTTATCTTGAAATACTACCTGGTGCAAGAGTCATTGCTTTTCAGTTACAGGAGCTCACAGGAAGCAACTGGAATTCAGGGAAACACATACCTCAGCCAAGTTCTTTTTTCTTAAGGTAGATAAATCAAGGCAGATATTATGGACAAGGAGCATATCTCAAATCCATCAAATAAACTTTCTAAGTTTGCAATAGTTTAGAAAATAATTCTTCCTAGCAAACAGAAAAAACAGACCATGGAGCATTCCCACAATACTGATACAAACTAATGACTGTTAATAGATTAGGAAGAGATTTCAACTTAGTATATTAAACAGCAACCACTTTCACATAAATACAGCACTAGAACTCCAGAAAAAAGCTGGCATATAATTCTAAAGAATATCTCACAACAACACTTACTATTTTTGTAAGGTGGTACAATAATGGATCACTTGTTTAATAAAAAGGGAAGAATGTTCTTTCAAATAAAGTTTTACATATCTGAGCTACTGTAGGCAAAGAAAAAAATTAAAACTATTCTTCATATGTAACATTTTTCTGTACCTTAAAGAAAATTCTTTTACTTTGAAAACAATGATCAACAATTATAATCCAATGTCAAACTAAAGAAACCAAGTTTAAGTTTTGCAAGAGAACCAGCTTAGGATTTGAAGCCACAGTATTTTGCCAAAGTACTCAAAATACTTATTTAACATTACCATAAGATTAACATGATGATGCAGAGCAGTGATACAGAGAAAACTGTCAACGGAAACGATATAAGAGGCTTCATAAAAGCTTTACTCCTTGTGTTCTATTGCACTTGCTTACAATCCAGCTAAATTTTACGTAAATTAATAGGTTTATTATTTAATTCCTCAGTTCTCTTGCTTGTAACCCTCGGAGTTGATGTCTATACTATTCCAGTTATAATCAAAATATAATCAAAAGTAGCAGGGACTCTTTGCAACTCTGCAAAGAGTAGCAGATTAGCAACTCTGAAAATCACTCCTATAATGGATAATTACACTAATGATAATTTAAGCAAATTAGTAGAGCAATAACCATGCAACATTCAAATTAAGTATATGACTGGAAGGAAATGTACAGTCAGTGCCATGGATAGATACACTACACTTCATGAAACCTCAGAAGCCTGATCTTGCATAACAAAATGTCCTTTTTCTCTCACAAAGCCTCCAGTGGCTATTTTCCCTTCCCACTCCATGCAAATTCTTGGACAGCTGTCCAAAACAAGTTTTCAACTAATTATTTAAAGGACAATGACTTGGGCCTCATGGTTTTTTCTGCATCAAAGAGAACATAACAAGGTAGTGCTCACGCACTCTGCTTTTCTATTATCTCAACAAAACCACCTTCATAAGAAACGGTTTATTCTGTCTATGGCATTTCATGATGTGCTAGACAGGAAGTAAACAAGCAAAAGATAAATGCTGTAAATCAGAGCTATGTTATTTTTGACACTGTCAGTAAACAAAGTTATTAATTTTAAGTGTACTAAAAAAGCAGAAGAAAAATTATTTGCCCAAAGGGGATAGGAAAGGCAAAAATTAATTTCAAAAATTCTCCCCAAAGCATCACTCATAGCTTAGAGTAAAACATTTGAATTTACTAAAATGTATGCTTAACAGCATCAACTTAACTCTCAGAAGCTATGAGCTGCTAAACTCATCTCAAAAGAGATTTTCATTACCGAAGACTGACATATTTCAAATTGCACTTCTGGCCTCTTTGCTTCATCGCTATGCGCAACACCTGCCTTCAGCTTCTCAAAAGACAGTATGCAGACTTGCAAACCTGAAGGGCTTCAACCATTTCATAGAATCACAGAAGGGTTTGGGTTGGTGGGGACCGTAATGATCACCCAGTCCCACCCGTGCCAGGGGCAGGGACACCCCCCCCAGCCCAGGCTGCCCCCAGCCCCGTCCAGCCTGGCCTTGGGCACTGCCAGGGATGGGGCACCCACAGCCTCTCCGGGCAGCCTGTGCCAGCGCCTCGCCGCCCGCACGGGGAAGGATTTCTTCCTGATATCTAATCGAAATCCATCCTCTCTCAGCTGAAAGCCATTCCCCCCTGTCCTATCACTACCCTTGTAAAACACCCCCCTCCAGCTTTCCCGTCGCCCCCCTTGGGTGCTGGAAGGTGCTGGAAGGTCTCCCGGAGCCTTCCCTTCTCCAGGCTGAACAGCCCCAGCTCCCTCAGCCTGGAGAGGCAGATGGCATCCCGGTCCTCCAGTGTCGACCACACCACTTGGCATCGCTGGGCAACTTGCTGAGGGTGCACTCAATCCCACAGTCCACATCCCTGACAAAGACATTAAACAGTGCTAGGCCCAGCATGGACCCCTGAGGAATGCCACCCATCACCGGTCTGCACTTGGACGTTGAGCTGTTGACTGCAACTCTTCGAGTGCGACCACCCAGACAATTCCTTCTCCACTAAGTGGTCCAGCTGTCAAATCCATGCCCTTCCAATCCAGAGACACGGATGTCGTGTGGGACAGTGCCAAATGCTTGCACAAGACCAGGCAGATGACATCAGTTGCTTCTCCCATACCCACCAAGGCTGTACCCCCATCCATCACAGAGGGCCACCAAACTGGTCAGGCACGATCTGCCCTTAGTGAAGCCATGTTGGCTGTCACCAACCACCTCCTTATTTTCCATGTGCCTTAGCACAGTTTCCAGGAGGATCTGCTCCATGATCTTGTTGGGCACAGAGGTGAGACTGACTTGCCTGTAGTGCTCTGGGTATTTTGTGAAAGGTATTGCATTAAAATAAAAAAAAGAAAGTTAATTTGAAGTTGAAGCTCCAAAATACTATTGAGCTTGATGAGTTATACAGTGTGAAGCACGATTATTTTTGAAGACTGCTAAAACTTTCATATCTCCTTCAAATACAATTCCACACTGCAACATGCCTATGCAAGAAATACCTTGTCCTACTTAAGTGAACTGCTCCTTGTGTTTACAGATCCAGAGCTTTACTGATAAAAAGTACTTTCGGGTAAGATTTCGCAACTTGCATGCCTACCATCACTGCAGGCAATACATTTATTCTTTCATAAAGAGAAATATTTAGTAAGCCTACATTGTGTGTATTAGCTTAATAGTGATGGCAAGGTTACAGTAGGCCTTTCAAGGCCCCCTACCTTGGACCTTTCAAGTATTGTAACTTACGAGGAACAAAACAAAAAAACCCTTGTACTGAACTTGTATTTACAGAACAAAATACTTTACTGAAACTAAAACCATCTGATGTGAGTCAGAGGCACGTAACCTGTGGAATGCCACTTCTAGAGCACAAGGGTGCTTTGAATTACCATACAGTAGAGCAATTTATGTCCTCACTTGTAAAATGCTTTGTTTAACACTATACTGAGGCTATATCCAACCTCCTGAGAATGCAAAAAAGAAAAAACATAGAATAAATCTTTGAGTTAGCACTTGAAAACAAGCAAGCCTAGCAGAGATGCAGAAATCAGGACTGTTTAGAAAAATATTCAATTAAAAAAATTATCTTTCTGCCATTTACTAACCATCAACTAGCCTCCTGTGAGCCCAGTTTCCTTTATCTATTTTCAGTTCACATTTTCTTATAGGCCTCCTTCCAACACATTTCTGAAGAGAGAGCCTCAGAACTGTCACTGAGGAGCATATAACAACTTTATCACGCAGATCACACCTGTCTCAAAGTTCTTTGCTACTACAAAACAGTACATTGAACTTAAACTGACACTGTAACTAAAGAAACTGTTTACTTCAGGAATCAAAACTCCATGGTGTTTTTCTTTTCAATTATTCTCATCATGAAGACTAATTAACTGCAAGACTGCGTAGGGAGTAAGTCACTACAGATAACGGACCACCTTCTTACAACAAATTACTGAATTGTTCATCTTTTTAACTTTGGAATAAACTTCCCTGCCAAGGACTACAGTTTTTATAATGAGACACCTAGCAACTGCAATAATCTAGCTCCCATTAGAGAAATAAATCATCTGGTGGCGTAAGAGTCAGCTTAACTACCATAAAAATTTAACTTGAAAGAAAGTATATGTATACTTTATGGTACGGTCTCTCTCTCGAGACATTTTAAGTAATGCATGGTGTTCTTCAGCATTTCCATTTTAACATCACCCTCAGATTTCATCACAAATTTGATGGTGCAAAAACAAAGCAAAAGTCTCTGTTGAAATGGAAAAAAACTTAAAACCCATAAATCCAAGAATCAAACTTAAAGCTTGATTCAACCAATTAAACATGGAAGGATGACCCTGATATATAGAGAAAAATACTTGCCATTTAGGGCACAATTTCTATAAAAAGAGTTCTCACTTCAAGGAAGAAGGCATTTTAATGAGCTTCTGAGTTCACACATTCACATTTCTTGGAAGTCACTGGCATATGCAACTTAAAAATCACTACTGAATCTTTCAGCTTTTTTTTTAAAAAAAATATTTTTAATTGAAATTCTGTCATCTCTTTTTTATAGGGACTAAAATCAATAATGAAAAACCTATAGCCTATCTGTAGTTAACGACTGTATCTACCATGCCCTTCACTCTTTAACAATTACTCAAGAGCACCTGGAGCAATGAACCAGCTGGGCTACCCGACCAGCTTACCTTTCCTACAGCACTGCATGAAAACCAGGGGCCATTTATAATATCATGTCAGTTGTGCAGAGGATGAACTGTCCACCCAGAAATAAGTATACCTCCTGCCTAACTCACAAGGAACCTAATGGAATGCTTCATATAACGTACCATGTATATTCACGCATAACATAGATGGTATGACAAAATTCATGGAATTGGTGTTTTGTTCCAAACAATCTAAAGGAAAACACACTATCAAGAAACAAGCTGAAACTAGGTATAGAAAACAGGATGGCAGGCATCATTGCATGTCTTCCCAAAACTAGAAAATCATTTCAACAGTATTAGTTCAGATGAGCATTTTAGCTCAAGGAAGCAGCGCAATGAAAGGAAACCTGGGAAAGGGGTGGAAGCCTGACTGGTGCAGGACTGACCGCCCCACACTGCAGCATGCCTCTCCTTCCCTATCTGCAGCGCTACGTACTTCATCAGGTAACTGACTTCAGAATCAAGGTAGTAAGTCCCGTGTCAGGCAAACCCTGCTCCAACTAAAAAGTACATTTTTAGTTTGGAGACTAGACAAATACATCTAAATATGAGACTTGGGCAAAACCGTGCATTTTCTGTAACTGACTGTCTAGGCCAAAGGTATTGATAGCAACCACAGCTTATTGTTTTAAAAACCATTTGGTGGGAAAAAGTATTTCTTTCCATAAAGCAGCAGCTGGTTCAAAACCCCATTAATATGATCTTAATTTATTAGAAATTCTAGCTGAAAGAGAAAACAGCTTTTACAATTCCCTTAGTTCAATATCAGTTTCTACACTGTAGATATTTAAGACACTGCTGCTTAATTTAGTAACATTTTCATTATCCCCAAGGATTACTCAAGAACATTTACAAGGAAAACCATTTGCATGAATTGTACAGGTTACTGATAATTTGGTTTTGTCTTTCTTAATGGTATTTTTTATATGTGTGTGTAAAATAAATCACAAAGCTTTTTTTAAATTGAAAGTGTATCTCATCTTCCTTGCACGTACAGCTCTGGAGACACTACCCCCCAACCCCAGTGCAATTCAGTTACGGGCACTTAGCCAAAAGGATCTAATCTTTGTCCTCATTAACATCTAACCATTTCAGGCTTTTGCAATCCATTTTTTGGCACCAAAAAAATGTGTTTGAAAACTATGCAGCACCTACATGACACAAAAAACTTTTCCAAATACAATCAAACTGTTGAGTGAATTACAGATGGTTCACATAAAAGAACCTCATGGTTAATGGTTGTCAGGTACTCAGGAAAGAGACTCTGAAGGGGAAAAGCCTGCCTTGCAACACTATTGTCTACAGACCACTGCAGCTTCACCTGCATTGCTCTGTTACCGCCGGTTGCTCCAGCTTGCCCCCAGGACGGTGTCCAAACCCAGAGAACTGCCACATCCATGGTCCTTCCTGCCGGTTAGCGGGAAGTCACCACTGCTGGAAAGAGCACGTGCTGTGAGCCGATGTTTCTGGATGCAGCAGGGGCATAACATTTGCAGTCACAGCACGATCAAAGAGTGGGATTGATTTCAGTTGACAAATGTAGCTTTTCACATCCTGTGCCAGAAGCTTCAGAGACACAGTACACCCATTTCCAGTTCCTCACCCCAGTCTGTCAGTGGGTGAATATCACGCTCTGACAGTTGAACGTACCACACTCATACCTCTGCAGCACAGTTCAAACCAAACCACATCTGTTATTGTAATGAGTGCCTGGTCTGTGAAGCCTCCACACCACCTTGTCGACCTGTGGATGGCTCATACCAAAGGGGATGCACCTCTACGAGGCACACACATAACCCTTGTCTTCACTATCAGGTTTCAATAATCATCCTGTACTTGCCCTGACCACAGAAGTTGAGACCCTGCTCACATGTGCAGCACAAGGCACAGACAGCAGCTGTCTCTGCTCAGCCCTGACCCCAGGAAAGGTCAGCAAACCATCCCAGCCCTAAGCTTCACGGAGGGTTTGCACACTTTGAACACTGAAAACCAGGAGTATGCAGCAAGGCAGAGATCATTGCTTGTGAAGGCTCCCCAATGCTTCTTGTTACAACATTCAGTTCTCATTGTTCTGTAATACCGCTGAATTTTAAACATTTGCGCTGCTACAAGGGAATCCTCCTTCAAAGTTCTAGAAAAGCTCATTCATAATTTTTGGAAACACAATTAAAGAAAACAAATTTTTGTGCCCCTATTAATAATTGTGGCAAGCTTTCTTCAAGAAGCTTTACTGTCCTGTGCTTCTGAAATATGGCAAGAACTGGACAAATGTTCCTTGTGGTCTTAGAAAAACATTAAGACATAAAAAAAATTTACAATGGTTCACCAACTACAGAGCAAGACTTGGAAAGTGAGTAGGTACAGGCAGAGGCAATCTGAGGTTCTGCTGAGCCCAAGTCCGCGTGACAGTAGCGGGCAACAGAAATCAGATCACAGTATCTTTAAACACAACAGAAGTGTGATGTTCTGCATGATGCAAAGAACGATTCATTTTTGTGGAAGTTTACATTTAGTATTAAAAATTATGCATCTCACACAGATGGGCATTCTTGGTCTCCAGGTAAAGCCTGAGCAAGTGAGGTCTTAAAATAATGCTACCATCTCCTCCCTCCCCATTCCATGTGTGCTTCTGAGTATTTGTTCGCAACTTTATCACTAGTAACATTGTCTTTGAACACGATTGTGACAGAGACAAAAATTACTCAAATGGTATCTCTAGACATATTTAATTGAATTCACAACTAAATTATACAACTGCATAAACATTAAACTATACTTAAGAGCAGCAGCAAGGAATTTTTTTTTTTTAAATTTTCAGATAATCAAGTACAATGCTACTGACCAAAATTACAGTGAGTTCTGCTTATACATCCTCCCCACATCAGACTTCTCTGACTTACTGCGTTTCTTTTGTATCATGGAACAAAGATCATTAATGGAAGTCACATTAGTTTCAAGGGAAAGAAAAAACATGCATGAAGCAGAGATATTCTTTTTATCATTAACAGCTTCCCCCAACCAGAGTAGTTCCAATATAACCTAAAAAACTGGTACTTTGTCCCAAGTACAAGCCTTTGACAGTACCAGGTTTAGTGTACTATCTTCTGAATCTAAAATTGAAGTGCAGTCTATTATCAAGATACAGCACTGAGCATAATTAGAGACAGAAATCGATAAAGATAATCTAGAAGGTATGAGAAAGTTTTTAGCAATTTTCAGTGTTGGTTCAAATTTCTTCCCTAGAATTGCTTTCAGTAATAATGAAAGCTAAGTGCAAAAATAAGAGTTACCCAGACATATTATTCTGTTGCTGCAGGATTTAATAGTCTTTTCAAACTTCTACAATTTTTTGAGAAGGATGGCATTATCTTTTATCAAAGCATTTGCCACAGATGAAGAACTGGTCATATGTACCCTTGGAAGAGAAGTCTAAGATTCTTTACATTAGGGCTCTTCCTTCTACAACTGTTTTGTTTTGATTTTAAAGAAAGTCTTTACAAGTTTAACTCAGGTTAGTTAGTAAAACAAAGTGAATAAAACAGCTCTTTGTGCAAGACAAGGAAACCAAACAGACAGACAGGAGTGAATGCTCCCTCTTTGCAGCTGCAATGGTAAATAAGACAACTGTCACCAATAGCCCATTTCCTATGCAATAAGTTTAGAAACAATTCTTTTTCAACAGTTTTTGAGATATTAAAAAAAAACCAAACCAAACACATTTAAAATTACATGTTTAAAATAAAGCTATGGGGAAAGAGCCACACATTTTGACTTACCTCACACTTCCCGGTACATTTTCATCTTATTTTAATGACACGAGGGGAGCTATTTGACCAAAGTCTTGTTTCTCAATAAGTGTAAATGGGAGCAATTTTTCAAGCTATTTTTAAAGCCTCATCAACAGCCTTAGACTATGCAATTCCCAAATATAAAGAGCAGTAAACAAAAATAGAGAATTCTTATTAACACAAGTATAATCACAGCTAGTTTTTAAGCCAGTATCTTCAAATACAAAACCTTAAAATAACTACCTGCCATCAATAACAATGTGTTTCCTGTACTAGAAACACTATTACACCAACAGCAAATACAACGGCTGTATGAAAAGTAAAGCAGAACCACAGAGGTGATAGATTGCTTCTCAGAAAGCCTGACCTACGCACCCTTGCACAGATTTGTGAAAGCCAAGTTTCTTTCCTTTCGAGTGTGCCAAACCTTGCTCCAAGTGTTCACGATCCTAAATTTCACTATCTCAAACGTTTTTGCATGTGACAATGCTACACTAACAAAGGAGTGTTTTAGTTGGTATAGTCTTGACTCCCAATCAACTACAGTTCAGCTGTGTTGTAATAACATCATCTTTTCAAATCTGATTTGTGTCACGGACTATTAATTGAAAATCTATTGGGTAGACAAAATATCACTACCGAACTCTTGCATAGAAAGCAAAAATATCGTTTTCTTACACTGCAGGACCAACATTGCAATACACATATCTTTTGCTAGAATAAGGATTTTCCATTAGCATAATGCTTTTCAGCTATACTGAAAATATTTCCAGCATTTCCTCCCAAAGCACAAAACTGCTAATTCTATCAAAACACTTCTGCATTTGTTTTTTCCGTACAATTTGCTCTGGCAGCACAAATGAGGTATTGATCAGCCTATTGCCATGTGCAACCTCTAATTTATCACTACAGATACCCAAAAATAAACTTTCCTTTTTTGATGTTTAATTTTAGTACGTTAACACAGCAAAGTATTTAATGCCTAGATGTAAGATATGTTATCAGACACTGAATGCTGTCCTAGATGACTCAAGTCAACCGTCTGCTATCCCAAAAAACCCACTGAAAGGTAATAACACAGACAACTAAAAAAAAAAGAGCATTTCTGACTTCTCTCACACAAATGCAGTGATTCATTTATTTTAAAGACATCAGACCTGTTATATCAATTTTACAAGGAAAATGAAAATGGAATTTGTTTAGTTTATTATTTTCTGGTTCATTATTAACTGCAGTAAATATTTCAACAGAAAGAGAAAACTCCCTCTAAACTCGTTATCTACAGCATAAGTACCAAGACAGGCGACAGGAAGCTCATGCAGTGATCTAACTCGAGTCACAGTATTTGCAGAAATCCCAGGGGTGCTGGGCACAGTAATAAATTTGAAATATTTCCCAGATGAAGAATGAACTTATAACCTTCTCAGTATTTAACTGCCACTATGGGTCTTCCAGGCCACAGGTTTTAGACTGAACAGAAGCCAGCCAACTGCATTTTAAATACATTTACTACTTGTTTCCCCAGCTTTACTTTCATCACTTTCCACTCTTATCTCATAGAAATACTACAGATTCTTTCATTGCTGGTGAGAGCAAAACAAATTTTTCCAGTGCTCTCAATTCATTACATGTGATGTAAATAAATCTGGTACCCAGCACCATTCCTCCTGCTGACAGTAAGGGGAAGAACACTGTCAACACGGCTAAAAGATATTTGACTTTCTATCAAAGATTTTCGGACACCAAATTATCACCTCCCTTCATGGGAGGTAATCTGCCCTGGGAATGGCACCTTCTAGGTGCTGGCTTGAGACCGCGCTGACATACGCTTTTTGCACCCAAGGTTAACTCAGGGAAAAGTGAGCAGGTACAAAGCTGTACACACATTTATCCATCAGATACTTTTCCCTAAAGACTATCTTAAATGTGGATGGGATTCAGAAATGTTAAGCTTTAGGGGCTGGAACCCTCTCAGTTGCAGGTCTTCCCCCAGGAAATTTCGTGTTCTCTTCCACACTCAAACCACTTCTCGAACTTGCAAGTCAAAAATTTGGTGCGTGACACAAGGACACGTGAAATCTCTAATTTGCACACACATTACTAGAAACTTTTATTTTCTGTAACTCCTTGATGCAGAGCAGTCTTCTGAGTTTGCTTCCAAGTGTCTCCTCACTTTGTGGCAAAGTGCATCTTCCCTTTTTCAAGGAAAAGGCCTGAAAATTGCACTTCCAACAGAGCCACCGCTGAGCTGTTCAGGCAGCTGCTCCCCCACCCATTTTGACTGAAATGATCTAACACAGCTCAAACCAGTCTGAAAAAGCCTGGTTTAACTGGTTTAAGTTAACTAAAGTGCCTTAGAGCTCACAAAAAGCAGCTGGGCCTACAGACAAGAGGGGCTGTGGGGATAAGTGGGGACAGTGCCCACCCTTCCAGTGGGCACAGCCACACTGAGAGGAGGGCAGGAACAGCTGTGTCACCCAGCACTACGGACAGAATTAAATCCAGGTGGTTGATAGAACCTACACCAAAAATCATTGTCTTCCAAGATGTACTCCAGATTTTTAGCATTTTCAATTCCCTGTGAATTTTGCAAAAAAATCCCCTGGTACCATATCAAAGAATAACAAGGCTTCACAAAGGGCTGGAATTCAGATGTTTCACGAGTAAAGGTACAAAGAATGTTACTAATGGCAAAACAGGTATTATTTTATAATAATTGATGATTCTTTCGTCTTCCTCAAAAATGCAGGCTACTTAAAAAACACTTTCTTCTCTCCAAACCCACCTAAAATTTAAATTTCTCAAGTAAACACTTTTAACACTGCTATTTACCTTCATCAGTACTGAAATAGCACTTTTCCTGTACTCTCAGGATCTGTACGTGCATACTCTTAGAACCGCCTTCACCAAAATATTCCATTAATTTTCCATCATCCTCTGAATAAAATGAAATTCTTGTAACTCTAGCTTCAAGATACGTGTTGTAGACAAAGAGACTGAGGAAACAAATTTGTGTAATATTCTTCTGGACCCTCGAGTACCTTTCTAGTCAAGAACTTCTTTATAGCTCAAGTCATTTTTCCAGATTCAGTCCTCCTGTAATGTATGTAGGGAAATGAAATAATTTTTTTAAACCAAGCATTAAGGACAACAGAAGGCTCCTCTAACATACTTTTTTTAAAAAAATGACACAGGGTAGCCTATGTCTACTTCTGCTACAGACTACTTCCAGGTATCTGAAACAGATGATATCTTTAAGCGCCACCTATAGCATCTCAGTAAACTGCATTAGTTTAAGGTACTGTTGATCTGAACTGAAAATAGTGCCAAATTTAACAGAAAAAAAACGCACCAACTCCCAAGGCTTGACCACTTTATATGCTGTATGCAGCTGGAATAAGCTATCTTCAATTACCTCCCATGTACCTTACACATACACAGCAGCAGCACAGCAAAATGTCGGCATTTCTTGCCAGCTGAGCACAGCACACACCTCAGGGTGGGACACTTCACAGCACCCTGCCCTTTAATGATGAAGGTCAGCAATTCCATCCTTACCGCCATGGAAGGACAAGCTTCCAGTGATCAGCCCAGTGCAGCAGATGCATGGCAGCTTGCTGCCACTGGTATCACATCACAGAGAAAGCATGCTAGCTTCCAGGTTTTTATATCCCTGTTAAAGGATATAGAAAAGCTGGTCTTGGAGCAAAGCAATGCTTAATGAGCATTCTTTTTATTCTGTGCACAATTTAAGCTTACAACTGGATAAACCCGGTTGCTTCTAACTACCTGCGAATTTCAGTCAATTCCTACCTGGTGCTGCAGGGAAATCTCAGTTAAGAGGCATCAACAGGAACACCTTTTCACTTTAACTGTCCTAACACTGTCAAACAATGCCATCTTAACCACACTTCAGCAGAGATTCACAAATGTCTCACTGAATTGCCATCATGAAATGTTAATACAAGAAAAAAAGACTGATTGCCTTGGAACAATGACTAGTATGCTACTGAAATCTCCAAACAAAAAACCTCAGGTGCTTCAAGAGGTGCAGAAAACAGATGAGACATAGAAATCAAATAAAAAATAAAAAAAAATTAAAAATAAGGATTTCTTGTAAGAATTTCTGCCAGGCTAATTTCTAAGAATGACAGAAGCAGCTTAAATTAAGCAAAATCATGCAGTTATTAGGTGGGATGAGATGACAATTTTTCTACTGTGATACAATAGAAATGATACAGTGATCAGATAACAGTTACTCAAACTATTCAAACCTTCACCAAATTATAGTAATGCAGAAATACAATTACTCTCTACAGTGACCCCTCAAAGGAAAGTAGAATTAAGATTAGAACCAAGTAAAATCATAAATTCAGCTTTCCAAAATGCATTCTGTATAATCTTTAATATATTTTAATACTCAAGCCTTGCAAGAAATCTTCTTTTTTTTTTTCCCTTGGTGGTGCCAGGCATCTATGTAAAATTCAGCATAAAAGAACTGGCAGAACATATTCTAAATTTTTACAAGCAAATAAAGAAATAATTGACATTAGTTTAGATAAAGAGCAAAAGAGTTATCTCAAGATCACTTTCATCCCTGAAGTGACCTGGCTGTATATCCTATATTAAGGCTATAATTTCAGTCTTCTCTATGGCATGTTTAGCTTAATTGCATATCATTAATATTATTAATTTCTGTCATTGCCCATGAAACTCAAAGCCTCATGCCAATTCTGCAAAATATATAGGTTGGAACTGAATTAAACACAGCACACAGTGGGTTGCATAAAACCATCGTAAAGTGCTATGAAGCATCAAGCATGTAAGTATTTCAAAAGACAGGGTGCAATCTTTATCCTTTTGGCCCAAGAAATAAGGTAAGAAAGATGTGAGGGATTTTGTGCATGACCAGAATTTGTTGGTTTTCAAAATACTTCGAGCCAAAGTAGAGCTATACTGCACTTCAACAGGCCTTGCAGAAAATGCATTTTTCAGATCTTCTTCCCCAACTTTTAACGAAGGGCAGAGAAGCTAAAATGTCTCTGTACCAGTAATGTGCTGAAAGCAAAAGACACGCTCAGAAAGCTAGTGCCAAGACCAGCAGAGAATAAAACGCGACATGAAGCATAAGGTACCGGTGGGCAGGTAACAGGGCAAAGTGAGCACTGACAACGTAGTCTCAGGAGCATATTCCCCCCATATGTTCATTAACAAGGTACAGCATTGTTTATGTTCAGTTTTACATAGACAAGGTTAAATACAGCTGCGGCATCAAGCAGAAATGCTGCAGATGCCAGTATAAACCTTCTTTCATACTCCACTTCCTGAAGAGAAAGACTTTAGCTGTTAATATTAATATTATTATGTTAATAATAATATGTTTATAATGTTTATATGTTAATTATATAATATATAGTATATTAACAATTGAATGTTAATAATAAATACTGAGCAACTCTTGTTGTCCCTTGTCATACATAATTTTTTAAAACTCAACTGATCTTCTGTAGCTCTTCTATACCAGAATCACAGCCGTGTTTCAGATGTTCCAAGAGACAGACTGCATCACCTTAAATACACATGCCTTGAGTACTAAAATTTGTCCAACTTGCATGCATTTTGTTGATAGAGAAGCAAGAACTCTGCTCACATGCCCTTACATAACATTTCATGGTACAAGAATAATTATCACACAATGTAAAACAATTTTTTTTGGTCATAAAGGTTTCACCTATAGATAAACCTTCCTTTAGGGCTGTTCAGTGATTAAATGTATCCCATCAAACATGCTTTTAAGACAAACTTTCTACTGCTACAATCCATTGTAAAACAAAGTCAGTTAAGCTTTTACAAGGATATTGCATATATGAACCACTCTTACATATCATTACCTCCTAGCAGGAGAATTTTAAACCAATATTAAGATCAAATTAATAAAAGATATCCCTGAAAAATGTAAGAAAGGTGAAAAAGCCAAACTTCTTTTCCTGCTCCTTAACAAGTGTACTTCATTTGCACAGGTTATGTCAGATGTTTTTAAAACAACATTAACATTTCAGTGCCGTTTCTAGTAAAAATAGCTTTCCAGAATAAGCAAGGAAGTTATATGCACGTTAAATGAAGAGCATTACTAAATACGTATCTCAGCTTTTACCTACTGTCAAGCTTCTTGAAAACAACAAAATATTTAAAGGATTATGAAAAACACTTTATATATTTCCTTTTCAAAGTAGACCGTAGTAGTAGTAGTATAGGCCAATTTTCAGATGTGATTATCCACAGTGACCTTTGTCCTCCATTTAAAAAGTATGGCACTGACCATGTTGAATAATATCTGAGCATGTACAACAGCTTTTAACCACGCTCAAGATGCATTATATAAGCAAATTAATCATTTCAATATTTACAAAATTATGAGCAGTTTGAACAACAAATCAGAGTAACACGTAACACAGTATTTATAACAGAATTGTGGGGGTGGTAGGCTTTTTTTTGTTGGGGGGTTGTTTGTTTTTTTTTTTTTTCCCAAACAGGGCACAAAACACAACCAGGTTTTTAACTATTCACACAATATAGGTCTTGTGAAAAGTCATTTGGAGATACATTCTCTCTGAAAATTAAGTGCTTGACCTACCTTGAACTGTAAGTTCTGCTTGAGCTTCAATCGTCTCATTTCCATTATCTGCTGTGCAGGTGTATGTGCCAGCGTCCTCCTCCGTAACCTCGCTGACCTCCAGACTGCCCCCCGCAAGCAGCAGCAATCTCCCATGGCTGTGCAAAACAGGACACACAGGTGACTCGATGGACACACAGAATTAAGCGGAGTGTCACCAGAGAAGTGCTGCCCTGGTTTCACCTGGGACAGTTCATTTTCTTCTTAGCAGCTGGTGCAGCACTGAGTTTGGGATTTGGTGTGATGACAGTGCTGATAGCACACTGATGGTTGTACTTGTTGCTGGGTAAATTTTATACTAAAGTCAAGGACTTTTCAGTTTCCCAGGCCGTGCCAGCAAGAAGGTGAAAGGGCACAAGAAATTGGGAGGAGGGACAGCCGGCCCGAACTAGCCAAAGGGATATTCCATACCATAAGGATGTCATGCTCAGTGTATGAATGGGGTGGGGTGGGGAGTGTTGGCTGGGGCCTCTCGATCCCTGCTTGGGGACTGGCAGGGCATTGATCAGTGGATGGTGAGCAAATGTATCATGCATCAACCTGTTTTCTTTTCTCCCTTCCCTTTGGATTTCATTCCTCTCCTCTTCTCCCTCTTTTTCATTGTTTTTGTTGTTATTATTATCATTACTGTTTATATTGTTACTGTTGTCATTATTATTATTGTTGTTATTATTAATTTAATTTCATTTTATTGCATTTTTATTGTTTTTGTTGTTATCATTACTGTTTATATTGTTATTGTAATTATTATTATTGTTGTTATTAATTTCATTTCATTTCATTTCAATTATTAAATTGTTCTTATCTCAACCCTCTGGTTTTACATTCCTCCTGATTCTTCTCTCCATCCCTTGCGGGGGGTTGCGGGGAGTGAGCAAGCAGCTGCGTGGGGTACTTAGGTTACCACCTGGGGTTAAACCACAACCAACGCTCACAAGTCCTCTGCCTAAAATGTCTACATAAACTAAAGAAGTGTTTACACATAATGCTTCTGAGTGCCATTTACAGGGAACCATGTTAGAGAGAGGAATTTTTCAATAGATGACCAAATTCCATATTGTGGCTTTACATTTAAAATTAAGTTCAACTATATCAAATCCACAAGTGTAGCTCATCTTCCTGCACTTTCAGCTTCAGTTGTTCTTAATTAAATATGATTCAAGGTATTGAGACAATAGCAACTAGAACTTAAGAATGAAAATGAAATAACCTAACCACATCATTAAAAAAAAACAAACCAACCCACGCTTGCAGATACAGCTGGAATGACTTACTGCTTGAAAAGTTAAGTGAACCATAAAATGACAGACTTACGCCTGTACAACATAAGGAACAGTAACGTACATTTCATAATGTGTAGCAATTGGATCTTTGTAAAAAGATGGCCATTTCTGTCAGATGTAAGAATTCAGGATGGGAAAGCAGTTAAAAAAAAAAACTTCAAACACAAATCCATTGAAGTGACAAAGTTTTGGTACAGAATTTTCCCCCTCTGACTTGTAAAGGGTGTGTGTGTGTGTGTGTGTGTGTGTGTTTGTAATTCAGCCCATATAAACTAGCTGCTTTTTATGCCAAATGCAGTAGATGAACATAGCATTTTATGCTAAATGTAGTACCCCCAGCCTCCAGCCACATTCTCCTCCCATTGCAACCAGCGTTCCCCTTTATGTGATACAGGTTTGTACAAGAGGTTTCCAAGGTCCTTCATCACTCCAAGCGTCCACAACAAAATGCCAGTACCAGTACCAAAACCCCCAAGCTGAGACAACAAATCATGACTGGGTGCTGATCCAGCACCATTCTTATTCACAGCTGAAAAAAGAAAAGAAAAAAAAAAGTATACCTGATGGCTTCCTTTCTGGCATTACCAAGCAATGGCTTAGCAGGCAGGAACGGATTGCATTCTTTCAAAATATTAACTAAAAAGCACATTACAACAATTAACTTTTTTGGTCTCTACAGAGTGGCCAAGGTACAAAAATCAACCTAATTCCTTTCTCCACTTGAAATCTTAGAGTAATTATGTTAGTAGAACCAATGCTTTTACCTGTTTAGAAAGGTAAATTGTTAGGACACAAACACTTTTGACTCACCTAATTACCACTAACATTGATTTACGATACTACTATAATTGTTGATCAAATTTCGGATGCAATACATTTAAAAGCAGAGCAAACAAAATCATTATTGGAATTAAGTGAAACAAACTAGTCTTAAAAGCATTCAGAGAGATGGTATCCAGGTATACCATAAGGAAAGGCATCCTGTTTCCATGATCTAGTAAAAGGAAGACTACAAAAACTTTGTTTTGCAAGAAGTGTAGGGAATCTGAGTGAAGATAGCAGTAAGTTTGAAAAAATGTATTAGGTACTTTAAAAGGAGGAATGCCTGAAAAAATAGTAGAGGAGTATGTGGACAGCACTGCCAACAGGTTCTAGGCTAAGAGAAAAACAACAAGAAGTTTGTCATTATAATCTGATTTAGAAACACGTAATAGTGGTTCAAGGACAGAAAGTAAGGCAACAAGAAAATACATCTCGGATTATCTAGATATGTATTTTATTGTCACTGCAGCCAAAAAAAGGCAGAAGCCTCTTATCACGGATAAGATAAAAATTAGTATGTAGAAAAAATAGGAGCTTTAGTAGTAACCAAAGATAGTGAAGGATGATCCACCTCCTATCTTCAGCAAGAAAAATTTGTACTAAGATGTGAACAGGACCTGCCAAAATTGTATCACTCTCCCCCTGCCTTGTATTCTACTTACCTGTATTCCGTCCAGGTAAATTAATTACATTTAAACCACACAAGTCTGTTGAAGTTAGCACAAAGAAACGGAACCTAGAAGCGTTGGACTATACCACCTCCAAGGCAAATCTGACCATCTGAGAAAGTTCTAAGACCATGTAACAAGATCTAAGAAAACGATGCTCTTCCCGAGTCTTGAACCTCTGTGACTGCACCTGGACACCGACAGCCCACGAACAAAGCAGAGCTTCACAAACACCGGCAAAGCAAACAGGAACAATGTCACTGAAGCGTATTTGTGAGAACGGCGTGTTAAATGTGTTAAGGCTGCACTAAAACCAGTCTGGAACTTGACACATCCATATATGCAGTTCCGTGTCTTCTTTTATTATGTAAAATAGCTTCTTTGATTATTTTTTGAGCATTCATGGTGAATTAAATTAATCTGAGTAGCATATAATCTGCTGAAGGCTAAGATGAAAGCAGAAAGAAATGGAGCCTATTCATGAATGTGCTAGAGCTATGAGAGACAGTCAGGGTACAGAACGGGGAGGAAGGCTGTGCAGGAAGAACTGACTGGATGCAAGAGGCCGAGACAAACAAAACTGCAGAGGAATGACAGAAGGCTATACACAGAATGTTGGTGTCATTTTGATGACATATAGTGCCTTTTTCTGGATATCCACCAGCTTCCATCATTAACCTTTTAAAAGCCACACGTGCCTTATTGATGCTCTTTTTCCCATTGCCAACCTCTGGGGAAGTGAAGCAACATCTGCATGGCCAGGCAGCAGACTATTATGGTTATTAACTAGCAATTAAGATGTTTACTAAAACTATTAAAAATTACTGGACATTGTCAAATTAGGCAACAAGAGTTTGTCATAAAGGATCTCACAAACTACTTGCAACATGGTAGCATTTGCATGAATTCTCCTTTTTGTCAAGAAACAAGGTTATACAGTTTTCAGCCATCTAAACTGTGTGCCGTGCTTTTATTCTCTTTGATTCTTTTCCTTAAGAAAACCTAGAGTTGAGTCCAGAGTTTACCAATATGTGATCCAACACAAGCTCATCACAGTTAAAAACATGGAAGAAAACAATCTGTCAGACTCCTTGGCGATTGCTTCTGTATGCATTAGCTGTGAAAGAGGTCTGGGCTTAAAGCAGCAACTGCTTCTGTGATAAAGTAAAAACATCTTATTTTTGTAAGGACAATGAAGCACTGCCACATGAGTGAAGCAATCAGATTTCAGACACTGGAGACAAAGAATCAGCTTAATGTAAAAGGGATAACATAATTTAAAGTGTCATTAAAAACAAGAAAGATTGATCATTCAAATGTCAGGGAACAGGAAAATCAAATTCAAGCCTTTTATATGCATTCCATACAGCCCTCAGTTACACACTCATAATATACAATTACTTCAGCTACTTTGGATACCTAACTCGCATGCTTTTTTGTGTTTCATTATCACAAAATATAGCGAGCCTTTATTAATTTACTGCATTCAAACAGCCAGTTATACCCTGAGGTTTTGGCTTTTTCTTTCTCTTCTAAATTACTCTTCCCAAAACATCTTATAATCTATTTGCAGTCTTGGTAAAGTAAAGCAGATAAAATCAGACACTAAATTAGATTATTTTGTGGAATCTATTACCAGAAAAATCTCCATAATTACTCTGCTATGTTTAACCTTTACAGAATTGGGCAAGTGTAATTCACTTAATACAAATCGCTCAGACTGCCTTACAAACAGCAATATGCAATAATGAAAAATATCACACATTTGTGCAAAGTATTAAAGAAAAAACCCCCGCACTAAGAGTATGCATGTGATTGTACAATTAAGGACTTCATTTGAACGCATACAGCAACAGCATAAAATTAATGCTGCACATGCAGCCTCAGCTTTATGATCTCCTCACTTTAGAAAATGAATAGCCATACAACCACAATAGTTTTCAGTAGGTGTTTTTCAATGGCATAAAACTCTGCTATATGGAACAGCCCAAACGCACGAAGTTAGCTGTACTTCAATAGCCTTATTAAAATATAATGTTATCATTCAGAATCCTTTCAATTGTTTTTCAGATTTAGAATTTTTACAGATTTACTGTAGCTTTTTAAAGAATTTGTGGTACATGTATTTGTAACTTCTTCCATCTAAGTGTCCAAATAGAAATTGAGGTACAGAATATATGCTGTTTGAGCACATACTGATCCACACACTGGAAAGGTTTCAAAGCAGGACATCATCTTCCAAACATTTGAAACTGTACCTCCCCCCCTAAGCTCTTGAAAATCCATCTTGGCAGCCACCTCACCTGAAACTTCACTTTTCAATTTCAGAATTATCAAAAGCACAAAATTACTCCTGCGTTTGCTAAACAACAGACTCTCATGCAGTAGGATCCTTAGCCAGACAAGGCATTAAAAAAAAAAAAAAAGAAAAAAAAAGTATGAAAGGCTCTAAGTTAGCAAAACCATTCAACCTGTATATAACATTTCCATTATAGCCTTTTATATCAGGTAATATTGACAATACAGTAGATTTTACTTTATAAGGTTTTCTGTAAAGGACATAAGATTTATTCCAATAGCTTCATACTTCAGTGGCTTTCCCCACTTCCTTCGATTTCTCTCAGTATTTCCTACATTCCTGGCAGAGATATTACTCATTGTGAGTTTACAGAGGAAATCCAGCTGAAAAAGTAGAATGTATATTCGCATTGCTGAACCACGTGTATGACGGGGTGGGTGTCCGTTCAGAGAGCCAGTCTTAAAGAACTGTATGAGCAGAGCAGTACACCCTGTATCACAAGATTGTACACACAAACACGTATGAGCCTAGGGGCTTGCCTCCTATTTGAAGTTCTAGTTTGGAGCTATAAGAACAGGCATCATAAATCTCATCCTAGAACAGGGTTTAAGCCTTTTCCTTCCTTTTCAAACAACGTATTTCTGAGAAAACTATTATATATCATAGAGATTACCAGCTTGACTAGTAAGCTGATCCAATGAAATGCTTTCATCATAAGTCAAATGTTTCTCTCAGTGACAGGCTATCGGGTCCAATTTTCAACTTTGAGATTTTTTTTTTAATCTCTGAAATTGTGAATATGCTAAAAAGGCATCAAAGGAGCAGACCGAAGCCAGGCAGCAATGCCGAAAGAAGGGCAGACCCATGGTGGAAGCGTGCAGAGACACTTTCCTCCAAACACTCTTACTCTTCGCAGGACTGAGACTTCCCCAAGTTCTGGTAGAACCTGGGTATTCATAGTCTTTGATGGACGACTTTATAACAAAAAAAAAAGTCAGCAGCGTAACTATCACATTTCTTCAAAATCTTTAACTTAACAACTCTGAAAGGATTCCTTCAAGTTCTAACAGTTTTACTATAATGGAAACATTTAGCATTGCATTAATGTCACCATTTTCTCACTCAACAATCAAAGCTCCCTGCTCTTTCACTCAAATTAGTTTGGAAAATATTTTATCACAGCAAACTGATTTCACAACATATTGCATTACAGGTTGCTTGTTTCAACAACTGCCAAGACTGCCACCATTAAAGTTTATTCATATTTATCTATTAACATAAATTTATTGCAGACTTTGACAAATACTCCATCAAATTTAAACACCTTCCCTTTTTTCAGGTCTTACAACAAACATTTAATTCCAAAACTCCACCAATCCCAATCCTTAATAATAATCTATTTTTCCTATAAATACAGATTCCTATACATATTCTCCTTTGCAATACGGCCTGAAAGGAAAATACTTAATTTTGTATTAGATTAATTGCCACAGTTAAAAAGACAAAAGTAAAAATAAGGTTGCATGCCTAAATCACTTAACAAGGGGTAAAAATTAGAGACCCACCTGACCATGCTATCTGAGTTTTGTTTCCTAACCCCATACATACACACAGCCATGTATCAATACATATGTATATACATGTGTGTACATCTACACATATGTATGTTACTGTCTGCAGTGTGTGCACAGAGACAAAACCCATGACATTTAAGAGCTTTTCCCAGGCACAAGGTACATTAAAACCTGTTCAGTTGAAAGGATCATTGGGGGGGGGTGGGGGGGTTTAAAAGAAAAGCCATGCTAATAAGAGAAGTCTTACTTTTATATCAAAAAGGGATTTTAAAACAAATTAAATGTGATTTAATTTGTAATTACATTAACAGACCATGCATAACAAGCTGAGGCACTTATTTTGGAACAGTCTAACTGCAGGCTTTACTCCAACAAAGAATCTTAATTTTTAGTTCTAGAGATTTTCCAGTTCCTATTCAAAAGAATAATATGATAGGTGTCAAGGTAAAAGGAGTTTAAGAACTTTTTCTTGCCTGCTGCTTGAATCTCTTCTCTGTTAAGTCATAGTCATGAGCAGCAGACAGATTTTGGTGATTTAACAACAATGAAGGAATGTTACTCTTACATAGTGAAAAAGAAATCAGATTTTCTCCTTTACCTACGTTAAAATTAAACTCTATAATGAGCACACATTTCACTAAGAAATCCATTTCATCAGCAAGGTAACTTTACTCACTCATCTTCAGCCAGACCAGAAAGGTTCTGTACTGTAGTAAGTCAAAACAAATAAAATTTTCATTGTTCAAAACTCTTACCTACTCCTTTTTGGTCTGCTTTTGAGCAGAAGAAAACAGTTATTTCAAATGGAAGAGGAATATTTCTTTGTCTTTTCAACTTTATCCTCCCTAGTGAATACACACCCAGAGGGTGCAACAACCAGCCAACTCCAGGACCAGAGGCCCCTGCAGCCCCACGCTGGCGAGAGGCTTTCCTGGGCTCGGCAGAGAACACGCACAGCTCATTTGGTGCCAGAGCAGAGAAGTGTTTACTAAAACGATGTTTGGGGACAACTGTCAGCCTTTTGGCTCCTGCTGCTGCCTCAGCGCAGTGTCCATGTGATGACAGAACGATGCTCAAGTAAGAGTGGCTTCAAGCAAGGAGCTGGTGACAGCAGAGAGGAACCGCTCAGAGCTCTGACTGCCCACACAGACACCCCGGCACGCGGCTCACAGAGCGAGTTGTACAGCTGGAACCCCTTCTTGTAACAAAGGGACGTACTGCTAAAAACTAATGTTAAATATTCTGAAAAATCAGGTCTACATGGTTCAAACTGTGCACATAAAAATATCAAATATGTTTACTAATGTTATGCCTCAGGTCCCCAATAAAATTTCTCACTCTGAATTTTGAAATGAAAAATATTTGTGAAGTCCTCTGAGATTATCACGACAGCCTGCACAGCTGTATTCAGAGCAGGATTTGAAAATTTACGGTCTATATATATTAAAAAAAAAAAAAAAAAAAAAAAGAAACAAATAAAAAGGAGACCTCTTTAGTAACTAAGCTTAAAGCCCACATAAAGCACTGAATGGGACATAACCTACAGAAGGATGGAGCAAGGGGGGGCAAAGCAGCAAAAATGTATAAAAATATGGACATGACATCATTTTACATACAAGAAAAACAAATTAGGATCTTACCAGGCACATTTATTCTGACATTTCTTCAGATTTGATTGTGCAACTCTAATGAGTCTGTACCATCCTTTGTATGTGAGCGATTTCTTATATTTACAAAATAATATGAATCTAAATCATATGCCATCAGATTGACATCAACACAATTTCTCAGTGGTATTAGAACTGTTAGTCATTACCCACGGAAGTTTGTATTCTCAAAAAAAGACAGTTCAAATTACAAGCCCCTAGATTTCTTTAATTTAAGAACTGACAAAAGAAAGATATATTACTATTACTGGTCCTGTTGAGAGACCTGCACATTCCTTTAGCCGTTTTCTGTTTCAGCCATGCCACAATATAATTTACCTCTCATTGCTTCACAATTAACTTCTTCCTGCATTAATCTCACCACTGACTTTGAGGGACATTGAGAACATTCAAGTATCTGTTTGTAGCTGGACCAAAATTTTCTTGGTAAGATTTGTTCTGCTTTCTTATACATACCATCTACCACACTATTTTGAATTAATACACAATGACAATGTGTGATAGAGCAGTTTTCACTTAATGCATTCCTGAAAGACCACAATTTTTTTTTAATCATGCCTAACACTTTAATATTTTCTTTTAATGACAAATTATGAAATTCTGCTTTAAACACTTATTATTAAATTCTTATGGAACACTTAGACTCATACTGGCCATTTTCATTGCAGAAAGAGTAATACAAGTGCAGGGCTTTGGACACGTAATATGCCAACATGAAGAAGTCTTAGCTTTTCTGCAGCGTCCTTATTCCCTTAATTGCTTCTTTTACTCCAGCAGCAATCTAAAACTAGTACATTTTTAATAACCCTTCTGCTTCAAATAAGATTTCTTGGTTTCAATGTCTGCAAAAAAAAAATACGAGATTGTTCCGCAAGTGTCATGAGCTAGCATACGTGTCATAACAGTCTAGAAGCTCTCCAGCATTTGAAAACTAGCTTCTATTTTCCTGGTTTAAAATTCAGTAGAAAGCAAGTTCTGCACCGATCTGAAATCATAACTGGCTGGATTCCTGCCATTATATTAAAATATATGTGTTAGCCATTACTCACCCTTCTGTTACAAGCTCTTCTTCGTTTCTTGTCCACTTGATATATGGAGCTGGAAATCCTACAGCAACACATGGAAAAACTGCACTTTGCCCAGTCAGTTTAGTGAGTGAAGAGGGCTGCCTCACAAACATCAAGTTCTGTGGCACCTCTGGATCTGCAAATATTTTGTAAAGGACAAAGTTGTTACCAGACGCAAAATCAGAAGGTGATCATATTAATAAAAAAAACCCTCACACATGAAACATCCAATTTCTTTCCTGCTTCTTCACAGGACTGAGTCACCATCTTACCTACACAAATGGTTTTCTGTAAGAGACTCTCCCAGCCTCCCGCATGAACAGCTTTTTATCATTTCCTCCAGACATGCCAAATGGTACACCACCATCAGGATTCTGACTCTTCAAACTCCCTGGGAAACAATTTTTGCTAAAAGCTACAGCCCTGAAACTGGAACTTCCACCAGCTAGTAAAGACTTACAAAAGAAAGGTACAGGCTTGACTTTGTCTAGCCAACCTCGGGCAATCTCCTGACTTCATCAGGTAGCTGCCTGAGAAAGTGCTTTTACACACTGGAAAATGAAATTAATGCAGCAGAAAGCCAACACAAAGCGAAATAAAGTTAACTAGATAACTTGCTTGCTGAAGCAACAACACAAGCTTTATATTAAAACAAAAATCCACTACTGTCTTTAAACCTTATGGAAACAGTGAACCCTCTGAATTAGTTTTGGTTTTGCTTTGAATGGACGCTTTTGTTTCTTTGTTCCTCCCTTAAGAACAAGCACCACCAAAGTGCATATTTACTCATTTATTTACTACAAGAAAAGGCCATTTTGATTGTGAGAATTGAAAACATATACCCACCCAGTAAAGGCTGTCCAGCAATCTACTCTGAACTACCACAAGTAAACACTCAGAAAGGGCTATTTTTCTACTTTCCTAAAAATATCCATGACTCTTCAAAAAGTAACATTGGGAAAAAGGTTCTAAAATCAATTTTAACTAGAACTGTGAGCAATTCATCAAGGGGCCTCAGCAACAGCTGGACAAAAGATGCAGTTTGTACCCTTTGTCACTGCAGTAACTTCAGCATGTGCTTTGCACCATAACTGGAGTAAATGAGTTCCTACATACCAGCTACAGCCTTTCTGCTGTTAGTTATCCCAACTCTTTCTGCCAACTTCTCAAAACACCCCACTGTTTACATTGCATTAATTGCTGTCTTCTCTGTACTCAGATGTGCACTTACACGTTTGATGACAGCTAAGCTCTAGAACTGGACAAGCGCTCAAACTATTTTTGGCCACCTCATCAGGGCAGGCTATTCTGTACCTACGCAATTTTTGCTCTCTGAGGCTCATTTGGTGTCTTATCACAGACATATCTGGCCCCTGTCTCACCCAGGACCTATGCAATAGTTGCAGGAATTTCTGAAAATTGTTGGGTTTGGTTTTCTTCAGCTCAAAATGCTAAAAATAATAACCGAGCATTTATGGCAATAAGCTAAGGGCATGCACATGCCCCAAGGTGTAACACGATGAGGTTGCCAAGGTATTTGTGAGAACCAGGCCTGGAGACAACCTTAGAGCGATCCTGGATCCCGCCATCTGCCTCAGGCCCACACACAAACGATCACAGCGGCCCTGCCCATATTCCCTGTTAGAAGGAACTCGTCTGCTTGCTCCAGAAATAAGACCATGTGTGAACAACAGGTGGGTAACGCAGTGGGAGTGACCTGGAGTAGCATATGGAGCAAGCCAAGTTGCAAAAAATGGGTAACAGATTGCCAGCAAGCAATCATTACACTAGGGAGAGGAGTCAGTATGAATCACTTGAACTCATTAATGCTCTATAGCTCCCCAAAACACGCTCGGTTTTCAGGTCAACAGGAACTGGATTCAAAAATTAAGTGATTTTCTTCCTTGCATTCCTGTATGTGAAAGTACCTGCTATTAAATAGCAGGGCTCAGAAATGCATCCTCCTGCTCGGGGGCAGATGAAGGGCAGACTGAACACTCTATGGAAGCTTGCTATCAGAGAAAGTAAAGCATTGTCTGTGGACACAAATCTGTGCGATGCAAACGCACATTGGGTGTATTTCAAACATTTAGAGGCAGAGCAGTGGGGTCGCTGTTCGACACACTATTTAAAAAGGGAATAAAATGAATGAAGAACAGATTAATTCAAATCCTTCCTTCAAAACCATCTCAGACCAAACAATCAATTATGGGGCCACTCAAGATTAATACAGCTTTCTGTTCAACAGTTTAATCCCACTTAAAAAAAAAAAATGCCTGCTGGGAGGGATTTCAGAAAACTTCACTATCGACACTTTCAGACTCATGACCAAGCAAGAAAACAGCATTACTTGTACTCCCTAATAGAGTTATATTTAATTACTTTTAGCAAAACATTACAAAAGCAAGTAAGCTATATCTAGAGCCAAAAGAATTTGAAATATCAACACAATATGGAAGTTTATCAGGAAATCTTCAATTGCCAAAAATCAGAAAAGTCTTAAGTGTTCACCTGAGAGGCCACAAAAACACGAAGGCAAACCAAAATAAAATAATTCAATTAAGTATCTTTTCCAAAAGCGCTATTCTTCAAAAAACACATCTTTAGTTGAAGAAAATATAAGGCTTTCATTTCAGAAAGGCTATAGAACTCAATGAAACAAATTTCTACTTTAAGCAGGATTAATTTGTAAAGATAGCAAACACATCAGTTTCAAAGAGCATTGCCATTGTAGAATTTGGGTATTTAAAAGTATATTTTGGCATTTTAAGTAGAAATGTGACATAGTCATGAAAAACAGAAATACTCATTGATAGAGATCTCTGAAGAAGCCACCACCTGCTTGAAGTTGCCAACACTAGGTCAGGCCAACCATGACATTGCCCAACCTAGCCCTGAAAGCCTCCAAAGGTGAAAGTTCAGCAGCCCTCTCTGGCAGTTCTCCAAGCAGTAAAAATTGAATCAGAATTCCAACATGAAGACTAATTCAGAGAGACAGCATAAAGTTCTGCAAATAATTAAGAAAACCCATACAAAACACAGGTCATATTTCCCTAGTTTGGGAAAGTGCAATTCACATTCTTGTTGGCTTCTTGGTCAATTTCCAAAAAATTTTGTTAGAACATCTGGTGACCACGGCTCTGTGCAATAGTGTCATTTGAAACAGAACACACCAAATGTACAAACAGTTTACATCAGGACTGATCTTTTCTTACTAAAAAAAATCTAAACATTTCAGAACAATAGGCATAGCTAAACCTTTCAGAATAAAGTCATTCCCCTTTTGAGGGTCTGGAGACTTCCCAAAAGGGTCCAGTGCTTAAGGACTCAGAACTTCCTAAATATTGGGACAATTTAAAGTGCCTCAGCTTAAGCATCCCAAGAACAACAGACTAAGCAACAATTTATTTTGTAAATTTCAACAGTATTTTAAATATAGGATTCAAGCCTGAGAAACTTCAAAATCCCCAAACGTTTGTAATCAAAGAAACAGGCAATTCCCTCTTCATAACATGTCACAATGGAAGCGTATTACTAGTGACTTTTTAAAAGCAGTCTTTTCCAGAAAGTCCTTAAAAGCTACATTATTAAGTATGGCAAAAAACTATGTGCATGTCTCCGACCTATCTCCAACCACTGCAAAAACCTCAGACACTGGTAACCAATTTTGCTTTTGTTTGCCAAGTGCAAGATACAGGCTGGTCTTCCCAAGGGCCAAAATCCTTTAGCTGAAGTGCCTACAATCATTTTAAGCTACTTTGAAAAAAACCCAACCACTAGCTTCCACAACACACATCATGCTTAGTTCAACAAAAAGTACACAAAAATGCAACAGCGCGGATTCTCACATGTTCCCATTTGTAAGTACTCATTAGGTTTTTCCTCCTATCGGTCAATTAATTTTTTAATTATTAATTTTAAAAAGAAAAATAGCTCAACACCTGGAAGAATTTTGAGCTCTGCTTCGTCACTGTATTTGGGGGTCCCACCACTTTCAATGATGCAGCGATAGAGTCCTCCATCTGTATCAGTAGCATTGCTAATAATTAGAGCTCCACTTGGTAACTTAAATACACGGTCATCCAGAAAGACTGGCTGGCGATCCTGCTCCCACCTCACGAACGGTGCAAGGTCAACATTGACTTCACAGTTAAGGATTGCACTGTTGCCTTTATAGACAGATGATGATTCTGGCTGACTGGTGAACCTGGGAAGGCCTGCAAATACAAAATAGAAAAGTTAAATAAGTACTGAATTAGAGATATTCTGAAGTTGACACCAAAGCTGTGAAGTCCAAGTCAAGATTTATGAATGTAGCTTAAAAACAATTAAGCTGTTCTCCAACTCTAAAAATCTTAACATTTGATAGTACAATGCTAAACACAGCTGGTGTAAAGGCAAATAAAGCCAATACTAAAAGTACTGATTTAAAAACAGAAGTCATTTTAGAAGCAAGCAATTGTTGACAACGAAACAAAAGTCCTCTAAATTGGGAGGAGACATGCAAGTAACCTCTGCTGCCTTCGCCAGTGCTGCTGCTATCCTTATGGAGTGTATCGCACAGAAGTGGCAAAACCCAGGCGCGTGCCTGCCTGGTACCCCCAGTAAGCACCCTCGGAACTGCATCCTGCGACTGCTGCTGATCCACCGCAGCGGCATGCAGATGCCCTCTAGCACTCACTCAGCAGACAGGAACAAGGAGAGAGCTCGGATGGCTACAGTCACCCAGCTTACCACCCACAGCTACACAACGCCTTAAGGTAAAGCTGCATTTGTTTGTGTGCTAATACTTATCCTTCTCCTGTTAGTGTACCTGAGAACCAAGTTTCTCCACAGCATAACACAAAGCTACCACTGCCATGAGGACCCAGCAGCTCTGCACAGCGAATATGTCACCTTTTGAGTAAAAAAGTTCTCCAGAAATGCCCGAAGTCCACTGAACGGCTTCAGGTCTGGGCTGGGTGGCCATGTCGCAGTGTTGGCAGTGGCGGAGCTGCCAAGGTGGCCTCTGTGAGAACTGTCTGGAGCTCCCCATGCCAGCCGTGGCTGGGGCTGGTTCCAGCCCTTTCCACAGCAGCCCCACGGAAGCCACAGCTGAGCCAGCCAGCACAGCTGGCAGCACCTCTGGGGGAGCTGTCCAAGAGGCATGAGGGAAGTGTGAGAAACAGCCCCGGCAACAGGCAGGGCACGACAGGAGGCAGGAGAGGAGGAGGAGGGCAGCTCCAGGTGCCACCCGGGGGAAACCAGGGTGGACCAGGAAGCAGAAGAACTGGGAATGAAGGCGGGAAGTTGAACCTGGGAAATGGGAAGAGGGCAGGGAGAGGTATTTTAGGTTTTGCCTTTGTTTTCTTACATCCAACATTATTTTAATTAGCAAGAAATTAAATTAGTTTTCCCCAAGTCGAGGCTGTTTTTAACTGCTGAGTGAGCTCCCTGTCTCGACTCACAAACTTTTAAATCTTCTTTCCTCTCCCTCCACCTTGCTGAGAAGCAGAGAGAGAGAGCAGCCGGGTGGGCAGCCAGCAGCCAGCCAAGGCCAACTCACCACAAGTATTTTGCACAACTTCCCATAAAGGGGAAATGGGACAGGAAAATGAAAAGCCTCCTCACTCTCCATTTCCCATGGTGGTGAGCTGTATTATCAGCTCTCCCTTCCGTAATCTGCGCAGAGGTGGTTGTGTGGTCAACACTGACATGGGGCAAGGCACAGCTTGCTTGCTGCAGTAATGAAGTAAAAGTTTCATTCTTTTTTATGCTCACACTGAAAACTATTATTGCCACAGAAACAGCTGTCAGTACTCTTAACATCTTACCTTTCCCTCTCAATAGCACACAGCTTCAAGTACGTACTATGATTTTTTCTTTAAATTTATCATAAACTGTATGCCTTCAATATAAAAGAAGAAAGGTAGGACTCCAGGTTGCACAAATTAAACCATCCTAGTACAACTATTCAAGCATGAGAATGGAACCTGGCTGGGAAGCAGCAGGCTCTGGTAACCTCTAATTCAATGCTGCTACACATAGCCAAGACCTCAGGTAAGAAAGCACAAACACAAGCTCTCTTCACAGGTGGTACCTCATACTCATGATTATACATGAATGAGGCTGGGACAGTTTAGGTCAGCTCTCACCTTTCCCACTTGTTTTAGTAAGCCTAAAGGTGAAGTCCCTTATTCACTATCTTCCATGTTCAAAAGCTTGACCTAACTGGAACAATTCTCACTTATCTCTTGTCAAGATGATTCTTCTATATTGTTTTAAACACTCAACTCATTTCCAAACAGTTCAACTCAACATTTTTATAAGTCTCACTTAACACCCATCAAGAACGCACTGAGATTTTAACAGCACTAAGACCCATTTTTCTGTATTTATCAATTTATTTCTTAAATACCTAGTTCAGTGTTTTGCAAATCTTTCTTCCTTTAAAAAGGGATAATAAATAACCACTAGATCAGGGACTTTAATTTGATGGTGAAGTATGCAAAATACCCATGGATGAAAAACACTTCATGGCTCTTCAATATGAAGGGGCAGAAAAGGGGCGGGCGAGTTCTCTACCTCTTGTGCCTCCGTTTTCTAGTGAAGTGCTCCTTATCAGTTACATAGCGGTGCCAGAACTCCCATCTCCTGCAGTCTTCCCTGTCCATATGCAGTATATTTGACTGCCTAAGAAAGAATCTGTAACATATATTTCTTCAGTTAAATGGTACTTTCTGTTGTTTCCAGCTTGAATCCCTATGTACTTTCAAGGAAAACCCACAGGTTTTTTGGTTTGCTTGTTATTTAAACTGTCTGATCTCGCTCTCCAAATTTTGCACAAATCTTTGGAGAAGCAGCACGAAGAAGCAGCTGGTATCACATGTTCAGGCTTTTCTCACTTGAATGAAAAACATCTTTACTTGGACTGTAGAACTGTTCACTAGTAGCACCCACTTAAGTACAAACTTTAATACATACTTTTCATAAAACTTTTATATATATTTCTCCCATAGAAAAGTAAGTCTGAACCAAGCCAACAGCACCAACTCTGGTGCTCTACAATCAAAGCCAACCACAGAACAGAGTTATTTGAGCAAACCCATGAAACACTATCTTCACATCCCGTATTAAACATAAGATCTATAATAAAAGACCAAAATCCACAAACTCTCATGTGCTGCCATGTGAAAAATCAAAAATGTTAATGCAATGAGAAGCAGCAGCGTATGTGCTCTCCAGCTGTGGCTAGCCTGATGTTATAGAGGGAAAACAAACTGAATGTAAGACATATATATAATTGGGGAGGAGCTACAAAACCAGAGACTTTCACAATCCTTCAGAATAGCTGTGCTGCCTGGCACGTTACATTTCAAACATACAGATCACTTCTGTGTTGTCAAGTAATTCCTTCCATAACCTTCTACGGGTCCATCTCCAAGCATTAACATACTTTCTCCCCTCTTGAAATACTACCTGGAGGCTCTTTCCACAACTTCATTCCTCTGAGAAGAAAGGTTCTAGTTTCCCCTTCCAGTGTATTTACAACCAACTTCTAAGTCCTTTGATCGTGACCTTGTTTTGGTATCATTTTGCATCTTTGATATTTATCTATTACTCCTTCCCCCTAAGGTATTAATAGGAAGAAAAATCATAGCTTCTTTCAACTTTCCTTCTGCTTAATGAAGCTACAATCTTTAGTTTCTTTTCCTCATTCCCCTAAACATTCTATCCATCTTTAAGACTCATAATTGTGGAATCATGTGGTTGGGAAGGGACCCACTCAGTGCAGTCAGCTACAAGGTCAGAGCTGGTTAGTCAGGGATTTGCCCAGTCAAATCTCAAAAATCCCTCTGGATGGAAACAGCGCAACCTCTTGGGCAACTTGTTCTACCACATGATTGTCTTCACAGTGAAGAACTTTCTCCTTAAACCTAGTCAGAAACTCTTTTGCTTCAATTGATATCCAATGCCTCTTACTCTACCACCATGCACCACTGGCAGAATGACAATGAGACAGCGGAAAAATTGAAGTGTCTATTGTAATTTAATATCACAAACATCCACGGAAATGTAACAAAATTGCTTCTCTGTCTCTACTGAAAAGATCTTCCCAAAAGACTTATCAATCACATTAGCTCTCTGCACCCTGGCAGGTTACACTCAATCCCACAGTCCACCAAACAGCCTTCTTTTCTCTCATAAACTCACCAATCCCTCTGTCCCAGCTTCGCAGAATACCAAGAGTATCACTGTATCTGCTCGACTTTGCACACTACGCTAATGTTTCACCATTATTCTGCCTACAGCACCATTTAATTCTTCAGACCACCCAGGCCACAACGAGAGTATCAAGATCTCCTAAATTTGCCACACTTGCTAATTCTGCAGGTAAACACTTCGTTCTTACAGCAAAATGACTGATGAGGATGTTAAACAAAATCCTTCTACACTCTAGTCTCTGAGGCATCTTTCCATTCTGAAAATCTCCCTCTCTATAGAACCCATTAAATTTTCATAATTATCTCAGATTCTTATCAATCTCAATATTCTCATTTAAATTTCTATCATTTTTACTTTTAATAATTTCTAACGGGATAGCGTATCAAAAGGCTGTGTTGTGGCATGCCCACTTATTAGAGTGCTCTAACACATCAACTGCTCCATCAAGAAACTCAGATGCAAACCACAGACATAAGTCAAGCTACAGTTTAGCCTTCTTTCCACTTTCCTGTCTTAATGACACTGATTCAAAATCCCTTTAAAAGGGCACAGTGTTGAGATCAGACTAATTGGTCTATGATCACCCCTTGCCTTTTTGGACAGACATTCCATATCAGTTATTCTTCAAGAAAAACGTACTAGCCCTTGGATTCACAATTCACGAGAAATCTTTACTAAGAGACCTGCATATTAAGCCATTTCTTTCACCAGCCTGGAACAGAGTCCTGGACCTCCTTGTTTTGCCAGATGAGCACCATGACTCCTGTTTTCACCTCAGCTGTTGCAATCTCTTTACCCTGTACAATCACTACACTGGCAACCTATGCTACAAGCAAGAATGTAATCGGAAGAGTAAAGCCCTGCAGTTTCTAACAGAAAGCTCAACTATGCCTTATTTTAAATCCCTTACTAGTACCACTAACTTTTTGGACAAGACAGGCATTGTGTATTCTGTTGTGTGCAGGTGCTCCATTAAGGTTAAATATGCTTTATTTAAGATGGTTTCATTACTCACTAGTAATGAAATTACAGTTCATTTTCTAGGTCATCTTAAAAGCCACTAAAACGCTTATTTGATCAGTCCTGTGTGTTTTTAAAACATGTATTTTCACCTAGGCTATAATTTTGTCCTAAAGAGTAATTTTGTCTTATTCTACAATTATTTGCAATTTGCACTACTTAAAACTTCCACTGTGCAGGGGGACCCTTTTGCTTTAGCCAACAGACAACCACAAAACAATAATGAAGTATTACAAAAGGTGCTCTAAATATAAGCCTTAATTGCTATTAATTCTGAGAGCTGTTTATACAGAGAGTAACAGGCCCCAGAGTGCTGGCCTACCTTCTGCAGCAGCAGACTACTAGAAAATACCCTTTCATCTACTAGTCCAGAAACTTTCCGTTACAGAGTTTCTCTTTTCCTCCTCAAAACATCAATCGACTTATAAGCCTGTATTTCCTTAAACTTTCTATAATAATTTTCAAATGCATTACCATGTAAGTGAATTGTCTTTCTATTTAAACCACAAACATTTAAAACTATTTTTGAAGCAAATTTTAAAAACATATTTTTCTCAATGGTTTCTATTTTCCAATCACTTTGATCAACAAGACTAAGCAAGAGGATTTAATGAAAATTAGTTACATTTCTAATGAGCAAGCAGCACTCACTCCTCACCCACATGTTGCAAGGCATTCAGTTGAAGATATTACCCTGTCTTTTGCCAAATGAAGGTAATGATAAATGATACATTGAGGTTCTGATATTAAACACATTTTTTTCATGTTTGTACATAAATTAATCATTCTGTGGCAGTACACATACACTATGGATTGATTTTAGGACACCAAAGGAAAAATACTACTGACCTAGTTTATTAACCTGTGTTCCTGCTATTTAAGAAGGATGATTTTCCACTGGGAATGTTCTCTAAACACTGGTAGGAGAACACATAAGCAACAGTGCCATTCTCACAGGCATACGATAGGAATTAGATACACCACAAACTTTAAATTTTCTGCTAGGACAAAGCAAGGGGGGGTGGGGGGGGTGTCGGTGAGGCAACTCAGTCCCTAATTTCTCCTTCCCTTTTGTCTCTCCCCTCCCCCTCATCAAAAGGCCAGAGCAATGGCAGGAATGTGAGAGAACAATCTACTTAATGCAAATTTGTTCCATTCAGCCGGCATTCCCAGTCTAAGCATTACTGAGATTTGTGGCCCATTGTCTTGATTTCTGAAAAAGATGTGCCTAGAAGAGCAATTAACTCCCACGTCCCTGGAAAACACAGATGGTAAAAATTCTGGCTGTAGTCTGCTGCCTTCAACGGAGCCAGTATTTCATCTCCTGCACTTTCCAGAAGAGGAATTCAATGCACTGAGCCAGATGCTAATCCAGTTCAGTAGCCTCTCTGAGACCTGGGCCAGTGCCAATCATTTTCAAGGAGGCTGAAAGAACAACTTCCATAATTAACAATTACCAAATAACTCGCTCATATGACATTGTCCTAACTAACTTCAGAGTAAATGCTTGCCACCTCCTTTAAATACTGTCAGCAGTCACTGTAAATGCTCAATTTTATTTAACGCAGATGCTATCACCATACACGTTTAATCTTCTTTAGAACCCCACTAACCTTTTGGCATCAATCTTGCCAAATCAAGACTGCAAAAGTAAAAATAAGAAAAGACCATAACCTCCTCATCTCTAGGGCAACAGAAGGCTGCACAGGAATTCACTTTTCTTCTGCCTATGGCAGGGCTGTGCACCCTCACAATGTGGTCGCAAGCCTGTCAGATAAAGCCTTTGCGAGCTTCTTTGTCATGTGCCTGAGTCTCCTCTATTACTACTCCACAGTCTGGAATTTAACATAATACTTTGTATAAGCATTAAACAGCTCTAAACACACAGGCATATTGTGTGTTTATGCAATTAACAGTTTACCAAAGCTGGTTTCAGGCTTTTTTGTGGCATCTCAATGTGCTCAGCAAATGTTTTCCTATCATTTCTACTGCAGTATGAAAAAAGTAAAACACTGGACTAGCTCACTGTTTTTCCAAACCTATTACCTCCCGTAACCAGCTATGAAAACCCTCTGTAGCCCAATGTTACTCTTACACAAGTTTCTCATAACTTACCCAAGTCTAAGGTTACTTCAGTAGTATCTACAAACTTTGCCACCCTACCACTTTTACCTTCCAGTCCTTCTGCATTAAACTGTTCTGTTCAAACACGGACTGTGAATGATTACACAAACTGCTGATAATTCTAAGACACTTGCATTCCCCCCCCCCCCCCCCATTTCTGTTTGCTTTATAGATTTGAACTTATGACAAATCCGTAACTCTATTAAAACTTTATTAAAATAGCCTCTTGGGAAGTGTGAAGATTTTAGCAATGCAAGTAAGTAAAGGAATACAGAAACATGATATCTTATTGTTAAAATAACTACAACATCTGTTATCCTTCAGTGAAGCAGCAGATCTTTAAGATGACACTGTTTTGTTAGCACATCAGCTTCTCACTCGAACCCTGTTAAAAAAATTACGGAGTCCAGCCATCTGTGGACACTTCATTAACTTATTGCAGCTCCTTTTCTTCTCCTTTGCTTTAACATTATTCAGCATCATTTGTCTGAGCGGCAGAGGTGTGAAACGCGTTTTAAAATACAATTTTGTTAGTAAGACATATTTCATGAATCTCACTAGCAAATAGATTAGATTTTGTAATTACAAAACATTCATGGAGAACAGAAGTCTGGCATTACCTGAATTAAGTTAAGGCTAGATGCTTCTAGTCCTTTCTACAAAGAAGCACCACCACTTTCTACAAATAAGAAGCACCAACTATTACTTAATTCCCTACCCCACCCCTCACTTAGACAAACTAGACAGGAGAGAATGCAACCCGGCTGAAAATCTGGGCAGGGACCCCTAGAGTCAGGGGAGATAAGTGTTCTTAGAAGGATTGTAACACAGATTAAAATCTACCAAATGTCCTTGCAGGCTAAACTAAAGTGGGAAGTACATGGAATGAATACACAACACTAATGAGAAATTTCAGTACATAATCAAAATCCTGACTTTGTTAAACACAGCCTTGATAGCATAATTAACATGGCATATACTGATTTTAAAAGGTATCCCTTGATCAGAAATAAGAAACAGGAAAAGGGAAAGGATGTCATGTACGTACCACTAATGCACACGTTGACATGTCTACCTATACACATATAATTAACACACACAGAGTAACCTGGTGTGACCTCAGAGCTGTTTTGAACTGGCAACTAACTGAAGATCTCCTGAGGCCCCTTCCAAGCTCAGTTATCCAATGACACTATGATTTGGGGAAGCTATACAGAAAACTATGGAGAGAGAGAGAGAACA
Source organism: Falco cherrug (assembly GCF_023634085.1). Lineage (NCBI taxonomy): Eukaryota > Metazoa > Chordata > Aves > Falconiformes > Falconidae > Falco > Falco cherrug. The sequence goes on along the minus strand of NC_073703.1, from coordinate 1,401,305 downwards.
AAACCCTCATGCAAAGAGAACAGAATTACACCTCTCAAAACAAGCTTCTAACAGGGAAAGTCAGAGCAAAATTGATCATGCCCTGGCACAGAGGGTTAGAGTACACAAATTTGAGGATGCCATCATCCCCTCTCAGGCTTGGATGTGAGCTTTGCCACAGAACCACAAATAAAACCACAAAATTAAGAAACCACACATAAAAAAAATTTAAGAGGGTGTCTGGACTAGTAAAACATACCAGACTATTCTAAAGTTTTACACAGCGAAAGAGTTTCTCTCAGAATTTATTTTAAACAGTGTTTATATAGTTGTGCTTTACATACCATGGTAGATTTTGCAAAGCTAATATCCTGGAAGCCCAAACTGAAATACAACAGCGTAAGAACACAGCCACATAGATGTCAGAAAATACTCACAAATTGATGTGATCAAATCTGATAAGAGTTATTTCAGATTAATTCTGGTCTTGAACCAGGACACAGAAAGCTCAGAGTACCTGTTGAACTCAGTCCATCAACAGAAATATACAGAGAGATCCTGACTCCCCAGGAAACTTTGCTTAGCCTGGAACAGGGCTTTATACCCAAACCAGGACATGAGCTTCTCTTGCAAAAGCTTGATGAAGTGAGACCAAAGTCAGTAAGATAATGCTGGTGAAACCACTAGACTTGTGACTGACAGTACAATATTGAACAAGAGAGAAGTCAAACATCTAGAAATAACTTTATGATGCCACTTTGCCAAGTAGGACCTTTAACAGAAGTCCCAAGGATAACAAAGTGTTAAGACCAAGAAAAAAACCAAACAGACACGACCTGCATCCTAATATTGTATCAACTGGGGTATGGGTCCCTTACAAAAAACAAAACAAAAACACACAAAAAACCCCCGAACCCCTGAGTGTGTGCTTGCTATGCTCTGCAACACCCCAAGTCTGCAGCAATGATCCAGGCTCACAGTCTGACCAGCTGCATCTCCAGGAGAAGCAGCAGAGGAATTTTAAGAATAAGATCAGCTCAGAGCAGGGATGCATGTCTGGTGCCTGGCAACTTCAAGTGAAAGATAGTTCCTCTGCAACTGCAGAACGTGTCCTGGCAAAATTTCTGATGAAGATAATGGAATACGTGTAGCTGCTTAAGTTAGGAGCGAAGCACTTACAGAAACCCCTAGCATAATAAAGTTTAGCTATGCCTCAAAAAACTAGTAATACAGAAGGAAGAAATGCTAACCAAGAAGTTAATCCAGCCTTCCTTGATGGAAGTAGCTCAGAAACCCTTTGGAGGAAACAAAAGAGATCAGAAATGATGAACTGATCTTTGATAAGCTACTGAAAATGTTGAAAAGCAAGGACAACAACAGTAGAGAATAGACCAAGGCTAAAAAAACAAATCCAAGTTCTAGTCAGGTGTTATGAAAAAGAGATTGATAAATTATTCCAGGAATTAAACAGGAACAAGAAAGGAGATTCAAGGATTATCTTCAGAAACATCAGTGACCAGAAACATCAGAGGTCACCGATGACAACCATAAACTACAGGAAAGGCAATGGGGGGTGATGGGCGGGGTGTCAGTCCATGGCACAGCGGAAGGTCAGGCTCAGAAAGTGCTGCAAGAAATGGCACAGGAATATGGAAAAAATAATTCTACTAATGGAGTAGGTGAAATAATAGTACCATTAAAATCAGAGACAGCACTGGCAATTACCGGGTCAAAGAACAGAAAAGCTCCAGCGTCAGCATCAGGAAAAGCTGCAGCAGCCACAATGAACAAGATACAGGCACTGAGAAACATGTAAGCAGACATTTCTAATACAGCAGAAAAATGAACTGAGGGTGTGCAAACTATGGAATAATTTATTTTGTACTGTTGGAGATCATTCTAATAGTGAGGACA